>NC_058084.1:170538422-171262981 GCF_014858855.1 Bufo gargarizans
CAACTGATTACATAGGATGTCTCTGTAGTAGTTTAGTTTGTCCTCCTTCTCGGTGGGTGTAAAAAAGGCTCCCATTCTGGACCGGTAGCGAGGGTCCAACAAGGTGGAGAGCCAGAAGTCATCCTTCTGCCAAATGGTGACAATTTGGCTGTCACTACGCAAGCAAGTGAGCATGCAGCGGGCCATTTGTGCAAGTGAATCTGAGGAACTCCCTGTCTCCATCTCTACTGCATACTGCCACGGTGTGTCCTAGTCCTCTGTCTTGTCTTCCTCATCGTCCTGTAGCTCCTCTGGCTGCTCCTGCTCCTCCTGTTCTGTCAGCTGAGTAGAAAAAACACCCATTTGGCTACACATTGCCTGTGCTCCAATGTTTTCCTCCCCCTCCTCCAGTTCAACCCCCACAGGGCTCATGTGGCCGTGAGATTTAGGCTCCACATCTCCTTTCCCCTGACCAGCCATTGTTACCACCATCTGTTCCAAGACATGAAGCAGTGGAATGACGACGTTCATCCCATAGTCCTGGCGACTGACAAATAATGTGGCGTCCTCAAAGGGTCTAAGCAAACGGCAGGTGTCACACATGAGCTGCCAGTGGCTGACATCAAAGTTACACAGTCGAGTACTCCTATCCGCTTGCATCATCAAGAAATCGCTGATGGCCTTTCTCTGTTCATATAGTCGGTCCAACATATGGAGGATGGAATTCCAACGAGTGGAAACGTCGCAGATCAGACTATGTTGGGCAGCACGGTGGCTCAGTGGTTAGCACTGGTGCCTTGCTGCGCTGAGGTCCTAAGTTCAATTCTGACAAAGGACAACATCTTCATGGAGTTTGTATTGTTCTCCCTGTGTTTGTGTGAGTTTCCTCCCACACTCCAAATACATACCAATAGGGACCTTATATTGTGAGCACCATTGGGGACAGTTGCATGCTAATGTCTGTAAAGTGCTGTGAAATATAGTAGCGCTATATAAGTGCATAAAATAAAATAAATGTTGGGGGACGCCGTTCTGCCACTACAACTTAGGGAGGGTGTGCTTTGTAAGATCCGATTGAACATGTGTGCCATGGCTCAGCCCTCCTTGACGCAGCGATGACACAATGTTTTTGTCATTTTTTACTATTATCACCTTTGAATCCAATTATGCCATATGCAACCTACTATGGCCATACATATGGCAATGAATATATACATATAGCCATCAGCGTTGAATACATGTGAATCCTATTTTAACGGTTCTGTTTATTTATTAACATCCATAGCAATCAAGTTGAACATATGTGAATCTTATATATAAACAAACGGATCCCTCCCCTCTAAATAGGACGGTGATTAGGAGTACTGTCTGCCACTGATGAAGGTGCAAGAGTGCACCGAAACGCGTTTGGTCCTTATTCAGACAGTATTTTGACCTATATATGGTTCAACAGCTAAAGATTTTCCACCAACAGAGACTGCAAAAGTCACTTAATAGAGCCGGCTACAATAGGTGACTTATACAGTCAGCTGACCGCAGTGACGGAGATATGCCCCGAGTCACGTACGACGCCATCCTCTGCACCACGTGGGACGCAACCAGAGACGCCAGAAGTAGGAGACACCACAACGGAGAAAGATGCCAAACAAGCTGCAATATATGTGCGCATCAACACTCCCCAGGATCGGACCACCGCCAGTATACATCACCTACTTAGGTACATCTTCGATGGGGTAAGACTGTTCCAGCCTCGATATATAACAGACTGTCTCTATCTATCTGGACATAATAAGGGACCCTAACACCACTTGCTGCCTATCTGGAGAGAGCACCTATCCGTGAATTGCTGACAGTAGAGCATCTGTATATTTCTATTTATTACCAGAGGCGGATATTGTCGCAGGACAAACAGTGTGACAACGTGGAGGAGGAACCGGTGTGATCTGTCCAAGTTGTTGGTGTGGCTGTGCAGGAACCACATTCACACAGTAGGCCATAAGGACATGTATTGTCCCTGACCGTAGTTACAGCTCCACACATCGGCGCTGCCATGTACTTTGGCAGACACCGACAGGCTCAAGGCTCAAGGACTGACCAACCTTCTGTTCTACTTGTATGTGCAGGGCTGGTACTGCCTTTTTCGCAAAGAACTGATGGCTTGGGACTCTCCACTTTGGCTTGGCACAAGCCATCAGTTCTCTGAAAGGTGCAGAGTCCACCACTTGGAAAGGGAGATACTGAACCACCAGCCACTTGGACAGGAGCATGTTCAGTTTCTGTGCCGTTGGATGCGTGAACGTATACTGTTGTCTCTTGGCAATCACTTCGGTGATTGATTTCTGATGGAATGCCTGACGAGAAGTAGGAGCAGGAGCATCTGGACCAGAAGAAGATGGGATTGACAGACAGCTCCCTTCGGCTGAGGTGGTGGAGCCTTGACTGGCTGAAACTGGGTGCGTGCCACTGGGTGATGAAGCAGTTGCTGCGACAGGCTGGACCATCACATGGTTCTCCCAGGCCACTGTATGGAAATGCTGCATATGTTGATGCAGGGCCATAGTGCCAACATTGGCACCCTGGCCACGCTTCAACTTCTGCACACAGATGTGACATATGGCCACGTTCACCTCCTCTGGTGCTTTGGAAAAAAAAACTGCCACACCGCCGACTAGGTGATTTTCCCCTCAACAGTCCACACTGACAGATTGCTACTGCCGCAGCCTCCGTGAACCCTGCACCACTACTACCCAGGCAGGTAGGCTGCTGCGAAGCAGGTGGTCTACCCCAGGCACGTTTGGCTCCCGACCTCCTACTACTGCCACCCTGCTGACTCCCAGCCATGTTACCACCTTGCTGGCTCCGCAGCTGATTCATGGGCAAACTGCCATCCTCTTCTCCCAATAATGATAAACCCCCTTCTGCACCTGGCTCCCAAGTGCGATCGGCTTCATCATCATCGATTAGTGTCTGTACATCACTTATGTCCTCTTCAACTGCCTCTGGGTCAGGAGCCTGACCACTCGCAGCACAAGCTCCCATGCCACTATCCTCATCACTACTTGCCCGCCTAGCAGAAGAAGCGGCGGATTTCTACTCCAGATCTTGGCTGGGCAGTAGCTGCTGACTGTCCTCTAGTAGCTGTTCCTCGCTGAAAAGTGAAGCTGAGTCTACAGCATATACTACTTCTCGCGGTGAGGGAACAGAAAAGGACAGAGGCAGATTGAGGACAGGTGAGGGCACAGGGCCTGCTCCCGAGCCATGGCAACTAAGGGTTGTGTCTGACGAACCCACCGACTGTTGGCTGGGGGTGCCTGATGTCACTTGGGATGACATGGAGGACCGAGTTAACCAATCAAGAATCACTGGGTTGCAGGTCAAGACACGACAGCTAGATGACATCGGGAGCTCAGGCCTCTTGCTGCGACTACTGCTGCCATGACCCCTTACTCTTCTGCGACCTCTGCTTGCGCCAGAAACATTCATGCCTCTGCCACTCCTCTGTGCATGGTCTGGCACTTCTCTGCCTGACATATGGAAATTAAAACACCCCTAAAAGCAACTAATATATTATTATTTTTGTACTGAAATAGGCCACTAAATTATTTCTGCTCAAATAACACAAAATGTGAAAGGCGTGTATTTTTCTCTTTTTCTCTATAAATATGACAAGAAACGCTTATAGCGCAAATTACACCAAATGTGAACAGCGTGTATTTTTTAGTTTTTCTCTAGAAATATGACAAGAAACGCTTATAGCGCAAATAACACCAAATGTGAACGGCATGTATTTTTCTCTTTTTCTCTAGAAATATGCCAATAAATGGATTTACCGCAAATAACACCAAATGTGAACAGCGTGTATTATTATTTTTTTTCTCTAGAAATATGACAAGAAATGCTTTTAGTGCAAATAACACCAAATGTGAACAGTGTCTATTTTTCTCATATTGTACTGAACTGACAATAGATGTTTTTAGAGCAAATAACACCAAATGTTAACAGCGTCTATTTTTCTCGTACTGCACTATAATAGGGCACTTAACGCTTTCACCATATATAGATGAAGAAGTGAGTATATATTTCTCTTTTTCCACTAAAGGCTTTTCAACATGACACTTGCCCCCCTACAACAAATTGCTAGGATGACAGAGCTATATAATGGCTATTTGGATCCCCAAATAATTTGTCCCTGCACTTATAAATTATATTTGATTCCCAATGATGTTTTCTGTATGACTCTGTCCCTGCACTTAGATGATGTGAAATGAATCCTCCCTATCCTTATTGTGCACTTATAAAACATTTTTTTTTCTCTTCACAATGAGGTTTTCTTTCACTCTCCCTAGCGCCCTCCTGCATAAACGTCTGTCCCTGAACAAAAGTACGATGGTGAATGGCATAATATATATAAGCTGGCCGCCGTATTTATAGCTGGCTGCTGATTGGCTGCATGCATGGCATTATGGGTCATCCCGCCTTCCCAGAGTTCCTTGCCCATGTCCTCACACGTGTAGACGCCATTTTAGCTGCCATTATAGCCGCCATGTTAGGAAAAACTGTGATTTGTTACCACAAAGCGAGAGGAAATTTGCATTTGTTTAGAATCTAATTTTTTCAGAAATTCAGAATGAATTTGACTTTGTCAGCTTTGATTCGCTCATCTCTAGCCAGGACCATAGGATCGCAGATAGATCAATGCTTTTTCCTATAGTGTGAAAGTGGGGCCATCGCTGCTGGATTGCAGGGTGGTCATAATAACCATGAAAATGAGAAGTGTATAATGTGATGGAAAAATGAGTATAGCCAGCAAAGGAAGCAATATAGATAATAATTAGTGTTGGGCGAGCATGCTCGGCCGAACACCATTTTCACTCGAGCATCGCGATGCTCGGCACATCACGGTGTACGGCCGAACACTACGTGTGCTCGAGCACGATGCTCGAGTCTCCTGCCCGCATGTTTGTTGGCTGCTACACAGCCAATAAACGTGCGGGGAAGTACTGGCCCTTACTGTAATGCCGTAGCCATGTTGGTTACTGGCATTACATTAATTGGCTGTCCGGAACGCTTCATCGGGTGCTATATAGCACCCAATGACACGTGGTTCGGCTCTGTCTTAGTCAGTGAGAGCTGCAGGATAAGGGACAGATAGTGTAGGGACGGGAATTGTTTAGTGTTGAAAGGTGTTAGAGACCCAAAAGTCCTTTCAAGGACTATTGTTTTATCTGGCTGCAATATATATTATTAGCTCAACCTGCACTAAATTGCGTGCAATTGTTTGGACGCTGCTGACAGTGACACAACCTCTTCTACATCTGTTGTGTTACATTAGTGCATCCTAAATATCTGTGACATTCAGTGTAATTTTTTCTTAGCTCCTGGTGAAAGTGACATTACCTGCGCTACATCTCCTGTATAACGTTTGGGCATCCTAAATATCTGTGATATTCGGTCTAATTTATTTGCGCATACACTTACAAAACCTGTGCTACTGTACGTGTGACATACTTACAAGCATATATACCATTTAATATGCTCAAGACAAGCAGTAAGGGACAGGGAAGTGGCCGTGCTGCTGATGGTGCACGCAGAGGCCGTGGCCCTGGGCGCATTGAAACTGTGCCTGCCAGAGCACAAGAACACACTCATCCATGATACATAGCTTCATGTCCCATTTTGAAGGGCGGCGCAGGATACCACTCTTGAAGTCAGACCAGTGTGACCAGGTGGTCGGTTGGATTGCAGCAGATAATGCTTCCAGTCGGTTAAGCACCACCCTGTCTTTCACAAAGTCCAGTCTCAGTAGCCAAGAGTCTGGTCAAAAATCAGTAGCTGGAAGCAGTGGAGGACTGCAGTGGGGAAGCAGCAACAGGCCTAGCTAAAACTAATTTGCTTAGGTAACAAACAGCACACTGCCACACAGCGTATAAGGGACCAGACTGAGCTGTGGCTCTCGTCACTCAACCTACAACCAGGCATGGTTGTGTCTGATAATGGTCGTAACTTGGTGGCGGCTTTGGAGCTCGGCAAGCTCACACACATACCATGCCTAGCCCACATGTTCAACTCGCCATGTGTGTGCCAATTTCTGAAAGTCATCTACAGCTGCTGCCAATCTATCCACGCTGCAGCAGCGCTTGCAATTGCCAGCTTACCGACTTTTGTGTGACATGAGCATGCGCTGGAACTTGACGTTCCACATGTTGGCCAGGCTTTGTGAGCAGCAGAGGGCAGTAGTGGAATACCAGCTGCAACACGGTCATTGCCTTTTCAGTCAGCTTCCACTCTTCACTAGCGACGAGTGGGCATGGATGTCTGACCTCTGTGAGGTTTTACGCAACTTTCAGGAATCAACACAGATGGTGAGCGGCAATGCATCCCACTTCTGTGTCTACTAAAACGCTCGCTGCTCACAATAAAGGCGGACACTTTGCATGTGGAAGAGGTGGAAATGGGGGAAGACATGAAACAGGGTGATAGCCAGACCACCATCCGTTCGTCTTCTCAGCGTGAATTGGATGATGATGATGAGGAGGAGGAGAAGACGGTTGCCTCTGCTACAGAGGGTAGTACACACAGCAGGTTTATTCCATCTGTTCAGCGTGGATGGGCTGAAGAGGAGGAAGGGGATGAGGATATTAAGAGTCACCCTCTTGATGAGGACAGCGAAGTCTTGTCTGTTGGGACTCTGGCACACATGGCTGACTTTATATTATGCTGCCTTTCCCGTGACCCTCACGTTATATGCATTTTGGCCAACACCGATTACTGGTTGTTCACCCTTCTTAACCCCCTCTACAAAAAGAACTTCTCATCTCTCATTCCAGTGGTGGAGAGGACTAGCAAAATGGTGCAATACCAGGAGGTCTTTGTGGAAAAATTGCTCCAAAAATTTCCAGCTGACAACGCTGGCAGCAGAGTACGTAGTTCCTTGGGCAACCGAGGAGGAGAGACGAGGGGAACACACAGCAGTTCCAACAGAGCCAGGGCAACACTCTCCAAGGCCTGGGACAGTTTCATGACACCCTGCCAGCACCCTCACGCTGATGCGCAGCCTAGTGTCACAAGGAGGGAAATGTTTTGGAAGATGGTGAGGGATTACGTAGCAGACCGTGTCAGTGTCCTCAGTGATCCCGCTGTGCCTTACAACAATTGGGTGTTTAAGCTGGACACATAGCACAAACTGGCACTCTACGCCTTGGAGGTGCTGGCCTGCCCTGCTGCCAGCGTTTTGTCAGAGTGGGTATTTAGTGCTGCTGGGGGCACAGTGGCGGATTCAGAGCTTGGTCTTGGGAGGGCAACTTCCCTGGGCAATAGGAGTGAATGGGGCCCTTTTGTCCCCGCCCACCCTCAAGCCACACCCACACATAGCCCCACACATATATCACGCCCATACTTCTTACATCCAGTGATGTCTCCTTTGATGTAAATGCTCTCTTTCCTCATCTTCTCCATTCAGACCAGACCGCCATGATGATTTCTTTCAGCCATCTCTCATCTCTGCAGAGTTTGACAGACAGGCAGACATCATAGTTTCCTACTTTTCCTCCCACCTTCTCAACATCCCATCATGCACCCCAATACTCAGACGCTGTGCCCCCCAAAACTATACTGTAGACAGGGGGGAGATAATTGCCCCATTGTCCCCCCCTGGATCCGCCAATGTGGGGGCATAATAACTCATAAGCGTATCTGCCTGTCAGCTGCAAATACTGACAGGTTGACTCTTATCAAAATGACAAGGCCTGGATTGCCCCTGACTTCTCTACTCCACCAGAGGAAAGCGGCTGAACATAAAGGCACTTTAAATGTGACTTTTATGGTGTATTGAATGCACTTTATTCCCATGCACCCCTTCCACCACAAAAAGGGTATATGGTTCAATCTTCTTTTTCTCATCCTCCTCCTCCATCACATCAACATGCTTATTAGGCTGCCCTCGCTCCTAATGTTTTAGAGGGTCAGCTCAGCAGCAGACCCTCACCCCTAATGTTTTAGAGGGTCACCAGCAGGCCCTCGTCCATAATGTTTTAGACGGTCTGATCAGCAGCAGGCCCTCGCCACTAATGTTTTAGATGGTCAGATCAGCAGCAAACCCTCACCCCTAATGTTTTAGATGGTCAGATCAGCAGCAGGCCCTCGCCACTAATGTTTTAGATGGTCAGATCAGCAGCAGACCCTCACTCCTAATGTTTTAGATGGTCAGATCAGCAGCAGGCCCTTGCTCCTAATGTTTTTGAGGGTCACCAGCAGGCCATTAATCATAATTTTTCAAGGCTATGTATGATGCCCTCCTTTATGTGTAATAAAGGGTGCATTGCAGTGCTGGTTCCTTGCAATTTTTGGCAGCCCTTTCACTTAGTGCATAGTCTTTATGAGTATAGTAGTTCCACTACCTGAACAATTGTACCACAATGTGAATGAGGCCCTCCTTTATGTGATATACAGGTTGTATCTGAGTGCCTCTTCCTTGTCATTTTTGGCAGTACTTGCACTTTATATACAAGTAAATATACAGGAAAGGATGTTTCCTAACAATTTTTCCTCTAAAATCTATTTTATCTTCGGTTTTGTGCATATTATTGTCAGTCTGTAAAAGTGGCGTATTACTCGAACAACATCGTTCCCAACAGCGACCTGGGAGTCCAATATGCATCCAGACATCCTCCCCATGCTGTTCCCGAACCATTTCAGTGGTGTTTCCATCAATTTCTGACCTTTTCCCGTGAACCTGACACCCCCCTCTTCAGAGCAGGGTTTTCCCATTGACTTCCATTGTGTTCAGGTGCTCTGTAGAGCATCCGAGCATCCCAAAGTGTTCTACTCGAGCACCAGAGCACTTTGGTGCTCGATCAACACTAATAATAATACATTAGTAAGCAGCTTGTATTAACTTTCTCTACATGATAAATTACATTTTCTGAAGTGAGACCACCCCTTTAACCCCTTAGTGACATAGCCTTATTTCACCTTAAGGATCAGGCCATTTTTTTAAGTGCCATTCTGAGATTGTTTTTTCGTCACATATTGTACTTCATGACACTGGTAAAATGAAGTCAACAAAAATTAATTTTTTTGCATAAAAAATACCTAATTTACAAAAAATTTGGAAAAATTAGCAAATTTCCAAGTTTCAATTTCTCTACTTCTGTAATACATAGTAATACCCCCAACAATTGTGATGACTTTACATTCCCCATATGTCTACTTCATGTTAAAATTATTTTGGGAATGATATTTTATTTTTTGGGGATGTTACAAGGCTTAGAAGTTTAGAAGCAAATCTTGAAATTTTTCAGAAAATTACAAAAACCCAATTTTTAGGGACCACTACAGGTCTGAAGTCACTTTGCGAGGCTTACATAATAGAAACCACCCAAAAATCTTACATGATAGAAACCACCCATCTAAGAAACTACACCCCTCAAGGTATTCAAAACTGATTTTACATACGTTGTTAACCCTTTAGGTGTTGCACAAGAGTTATTGGCAAATGGGGATGAAATCTGAGAATTTCATTTTTTTGTCTAATTTTCCATTTCAACCCATTTTTTCCACTAACAAAGCAAGGGTTAACAGCCAAACAAGACTGTATCTTTATTGCCCTGACTCTGCCGTTTACCATGTCCCATTTGAAACCCCCCTGATGCAGAAACACCCAATATGTGGCAATAAACTACTGTACGGCCACACAGCGGGGCGTATAGGGAAAGGTGCGCCGTTTGGTTTTTGGAGGGCTGATTTTTATGGACCGGTTTATTTACACCGTGTCCTGTTTCAACCCCCCTGATGCACCCCTGGAGTACAAACTCCCTAAAAGTGAGCCCATCTAAGAAACTACACCCCTCAAGGTATTCAAAACTGATTTTACATACAACGTTAACCCTTTAGGTGTTGCACAAGAGTTATTGGCAAATGGGGATGAAATTTGAAAATGTCATTTTTTTGCCTAATTTTCCATTTTAACCCATTTTTTTCACTAACATAGCAAGGGTTAACAGCCAAACAAGACTGTATCTTTATTGCCATGACTCTGCCGTTTACAGAAACACCCAATATGTGGCCGTAAACTACTGTTCGGCCACACAGTTGGGCGTAGAGTGAAAGGTGCGCCGTTAGTTTTTGGAAGGCAGATTTTGCTGGACTGGTTTATTTACACCATGTCCCATTTGATGCACCCCTGGAGTAGAAACTCCCTAAAAGTGACGCCATCTAAGAAACTACACCCCTCAAGGTATTCAAAACTGATTTTACATACAACGTTAACCCTTTAGGTGTTGCACAAGAGTTATTGGCAAATGGGGATGAAATTTGAAAATGCGAAAATTAAAAGTGACCCCATTTTGGAAACTACGGGATAAGGTGGCATTTTTTTTTTTAGACTAATTTTAGGGCACATAAGATTTTTGGTTGCTCTATATTACATTTTTGTGAGGCAAGGTTACCAAAAATTAAAATTCTGAAATTTCATCTCCATTTGCCATTAACTGTTGAGGAACACCTAAAGGGTTAATAAGGTTTGTATAATCAGTTTTGAATACCTTGAGGGGTGTAGTTTCTTAGATTGGGTCACTTTTCGGGAGTTTTTACTCTAGGGGGGCATCAGGGGGGCTTCAAAAGGGACATGGTGTCAATAAAAAAGGCCATCAAAATCGGCCTTCCAGAAACCATGTCGGTCCTTTCCTTTTGCGGCCTCCCTTTTACTGATACAGCAGTTTACGACCACAAATGTGGCATTTCTGTAAACTGCAGTATCAGGGTAATAAATATTAACTTTACCAGTTACCAGTTTTGGCACCGTTATTTTTTGTTTTATTGACCGTGTTAATCTGGGGGATTAGGTCATGGGATATTTTTATAGAGGAGATTCTTACGGACGCGTCGATACCTAATATGGTATTTAGGTTTTTGACTATGTTATCCTTTTTGATACAAAATTATTTTTTTGTATCTCTAAAGTCTGTGTCATTTTCTTATTTATTTTTTACCCGATTATCTTATGTGGGGGCTCATTTTTTGCGGGATAAGAGGACGGTTTTATTGGCACTATTTTGGGGGCTATATGACTTTTCGATCGCTTGCTATTAAAATTTTTATTATGTAAGGTGACAAAATAAAACTTTTTTTGTACCTTTTTTTTCTGGACTGTGTTAATCTGTGAAGTTAGGTCATGGGGTATTTTTATAGAGGAGATTATTACCGACGCTGCGATACCTAATAAATTAATTTTATAAATTATTTTAGTTTTTTTGGGTGTCTCAAGTCTGAGAACCAGTTTTTTATCCGATGTGCTAAAATGGGATATAAATGTAGTACTCCATGGAAGTGTGATACTCCCTGAAGCAACCATCAATGCAGAGGCCCGGATGATCAGGGCACGTGTCGCACTGAGTAGTGGTGTCCTTCTGTATCCCCCTCCTGCGACACACTCTGCACTTTTTGGAGGGTTCATCCCTTCTTTCCTGCATTGGGGACCACACCTGGAAAGTGTTGGCCAGGGACGATCCGGGCGCCTACAGTTCCCCAGGTACTCTGGCCTGCTCTTTCCAGGTCCAAAAAGATCAGGGCCTTGAGGACTGTCTCATAGAACTGGAGGAATGTCCCTGTGTTGCCAGCGCTCCGGGACAGCACAAAAGAGTTGTACATGGCAACCTGTACCAAGTAGACCGCAACTTTTTTGTACTATGCCCGGGTTTTGCGCATGGTGTTATATGGCTTGAGGACTTGATCAGAGAGATCAACTCCTCCCATATACCGATTGTAGTCGACGATACAATAGGGCTTGAGGACAGTTGCCGCGGTACCTCGCACAGGGACAGGGGTGAGGCCGTTACCATGAATTGTGGACAGCATAAGGACATCCCTCTTGTCCTTATACCTGACCAGCAACAGGTTTCCAGTGGTAAGGGCACGGGTCTCACCCCTGGGATAGGTACCTGGAGGGGGTGGGCAGGGAGGCCGCGTTGATTTTTCCGCATGGTCCCACAAGCGGATGTGGATCTGGCGGCAAGGGACTGGAACAAGGGGATACTGGTATAAAAGTAATCCATGTACAGGTGGTAACCCTTATCCAGCAGTGGGTACATAAGGTCCCACACAAGTTTCCTGGTAACACCCAGAGTGGGGGGACATTCTGGGGGTTGAATCCGGGAATCTCGCCCCTCGTATACACGAAATTTGTAAGTGTACCCTGAGGTACTCTCACAAATTTTGCATATATTCATGCTATACCTCGCCTGCTTGGAGGGCACATACTGGCGTAAAATTAGTCTCCCCTTGAACGCAATGAGAGACTCATCAACCGCGACCTCCCTTCCAGGTACATAGGCCTCCATGAATTTGGCCCCTAAGTAATCGATAACCGGCCGTATCTTATACAGACGGTCATGGGCAGGATCACCTCGGGGGGGACATGCTGCATTATCTGAATAATGCAGACATTTCTGGATGGCCTCAAACCGGGAGCGTGTCATGGCCGTACTGTAAAGCGGGGTCTGGTATAGGACGTCCCCGCTCCAGTACAGCCTGACACTGGGTTTCTTGACCAGGCCCATATGCAGCACGAGGCCCCAAAATGTCCTCATTTCGGCTGCACTGACCGGCGTCCAGCCACCGGGCCTGGCCAAAAAGGAGCTCGGGTGTTGAGCGACGAACTGTTGGGCGTACAGGTTCGTCTGTCTGACCCAGGAAGAAGTACATCAGCGACTTAAAAAGATTAAAATAGACAAATAGACAAAATATTCAAAAAGGGGCCAAAAACAGAGCCCGGAAACTATAGGTAAGTTTAACATCTGTTGTGGGTAAACTGTTTGAAGGTTTTCTGAGAGATGCTATATTAGAGCATCTCAACGGAAATAAGCAAATAACGCCATATCAGCATGGCTTCGTGAGGGATCGGTCATGTCAAACTAATTTAATCAGTTTCTATGAGGAGGTAAGTTCTAGACTTTACAGCGGCGAATCAATGGATGTCGTATATCTGGACTTCTCCAAAGCATTTGACACTGTACCGCATAAAAGGTTAGTATATAAAATGAGAATGCTCAGACTGGGAGAAAACGTCTGTATGTGGGTAAGTAACTGTCTCAGAGGGTGGTTATTAACGGTACACACTCAGATTGGGTCAGTGTCACTAGTGGGGTACGTCAGTGGTCAGTATTGGGCCCTATTCTCTTCAATATATTTATTAATGATCTTGTAGAAGGCTTGCATAGTAAAGTATCAATTTTTGCAGATGACACTAAACTCTGTAAAGTAATTAACACTGAAGAGGACAGTATACTAATACAGAGGGATCTGGATAGATTGGAGGCTTGGGCAGATAAGTGGCAGATGAGGTTTAACACTGATAAATGTAAAGTTATGAACATGGGAAGGAAAAATGCAAGTCACCCGTACATACTAAATGGTAAAACATTTGGTAACACTGACATGGAAAAGGATCTAGGAATTTTAATAAACAGCAAACTAAGTTGCAAATACCAGTGTCAGGCCGCTGCTGCCAAGGCCAATAAGATAATGGGTTGCATCAGAAGGGGCATAGATTCCCGTGATAAGAACATAGTCCTACCACTTTACAAATCGCTAGTAAGACCACACATGGAGTACTGTGTACAGTTCTGGGCTCCTGTAAACAAGGCAGACATAGCAGAGCTGGAGAAGGTCCAGAGGAGGGCATCTAAAGTAATAACTAGAATGGGGCAACTACAGTACCCTGAAAGATTATTAAAATTAGGGCTATTCACTTTAGAAAAAAGATGACTGAGGGGAGATCTAATTAATATGTATAAATATATCAGGGGTCAGTACAGAGATCTATCCCATCAGCTATTTATCCCCAGGACTGTGACTGTGACGAGGGGACATCCTCTGCGTCTGGAGGAAAGAAGGTTTGTACACAAACATAGAAAAGGATTATTTACGGTAAGAGCAGTGAGACTATGGAACCCTCTGCCTGAGGAGGTGGTGATGGTAAGTACAATAAAGGAATTCAAGAGGGGCCTGGATGTATTTCTGGAGCTTAATAATATTACAGGCTATAGCTACTAGAGAGGGGTCGTTGATCCAGGGAGTTATTCTGATTGCCTGATTGGAGTCGGGAAGGAATTTTTTATTCCCCTAAAGTGGGGAAAATTGGCTTCTACCTCACAGGTTTTTTTTTGCCTTCCTCTGGATCAACTTGCAGGATAACAGGCCGAACTGGATGGACAAATGTCTTTTTTCGGTCTTATGTACTATGTTACTATGTTACTATGTCTGCTCCACCATCAGATTTACCAGTGGGTCACTGAAAAAATGACAAAAAAAAGTCATATTCAGTGTAGCCCACTGTGGAAATCTGGATTCCTGATTGGCCTACAAAATCAGGAATCACGGGCTCGTATCGCTCTGGGCTACACCAGACTAGTTCACCGGCAGGGTGCTCCGGAGGATTTAACTGATGGGCCAGGAAACCAGTACGAGCCCCAGAGTTGCTCGTACTAGGCTGGGCCACAGGGTCCCTAACATGGCGGTCCCCTTGCTCTGCCTGGTGGCGTTTGCGCCGCCTTGGGGGCTCATCATCATCGCTAGATGATGAGGAGGACGCGGATGACAACAGGAATGTGGGGTCAACCTCATCCTCACTGGGACTCTCGGAGTCAGAGGCAAGCTGGGCGTATGTCTCCTCGGCCGAGAACGTCCGGCGGGCCATAGGGGAGTGTGTGTCTGCGTGTGTATGTGCGTGTGTGTGTAAATCTTTATTTGGTGTGCGTGTGTGTGGGGGCACGGGTGTTCACGAACTCACCCTAAAACTAACAGAAAAAAAAAAACGAACTAAAAAAAGGGCCAAAAAAAGTTGTGGGGGGGGCAAGGGGTGTAAGCGGCAGCACCCCTGGGGGGGTCTAGGGTCACCCAGCTCATTGGAGGGATAATCTGAAAGTGGTGCAACTAGAACTGAGAACATACAGCCAGTTCAATCAAACACCTTTCGGGGCATGACACATAACAGAGGAAGGGGCCAACTACCTTTTGAGGGACAGGAAATAGAGCCCATAAACTATTGCAAACATCCCTCTGAACATCCCTCTGAACATCCCTCTGACAATATGCAGATAATTAATATGTCCAGCAGACCATTATGCAGTGATGAAATGAATGTCCTGAAAAAGGGCCTATCACTTGTCCCCACAAATGTTTTTAACTTATTTGATTGGGTCAAATATCTCCACTTGTTTATATGAAAGCTCAAGTGGAAGAAATTCTTTGTCACACATGATAGAGCAGAATGGGCATCGATATGGAAGATCTCCCTGACATTCACATACTGGCTGATTTATGGGATGAGGGAAACAGAGGCCTGGGAGAGGGACCCTTTACTAGTTTGAAAGTCCCATCCACTAAGAATCCACCGATTGGGGATCACGCACCATGAGATATTTTCCTAAAGGTTGTCACAGAGCAACTGAGGGACCTGAAGGGATGTAGAGCTGGTGAGAGAAATTTGACACATGCAGAGATGGAGGCATTGAGGGCTCTAGAATCAGATCTGTCGATTGTGATAAAACCCTCTGACAAGGGGGGTAATATTGTGATTCTGGACCACAAACAATACCCTGACATGTGTCATAATATCCTGAACAACCGACTGTGCTAACAAACTCTTCCATCTAACCCGATGATAGGATATCACAGGGAATTAAGTACAAATCTATCTCAAGCATTGGAATCAAAATTGAAAAATAAGTCAGAGTTTGAATTTTTGTTACCAAAATATCCACAAACAGCATGGCCTCCCTAAAATCCATAAAGGGGTAAATCCTCTTAAGGGAAGACCTATTATATCAGACAACAATAGCCTGACACATCCCATCAGCACATATGTAGACCAGATTTTGAAGCCGTTTGTCACTGCATTACCCTCATACGTTAGGGACTACATGGATGTCATCAAGCGAATTGATGGCATCCAGGTAAAATAACATACAATTCTAGCGAGTCTGGCGCTGTATAGTTCTATTCCTCATGAGAGAGGAGTACTTATCTGCAACCCCATAAATTGCTCCAATTAATTAAGTTCATTTTGGAGCACAATACGTTCCTTTTTGATAATAAATATTATCATCAAGTAAATGGCATGACCATGGGAACGTGAAATAGTCACGGGTAAGAATTTGAACGAGTATACATCATTGATTGTAATGTGGATAAGATACTTACGATGTACTCATCCTTTGGAAAGGAGAGGCTAAAACATTTTTTGCCTCATTTGTGACCAGACTGAATGACAATAATTGGGGTATTTTCTTTACATAGGAGACTCATCCCTCTTTCACCACATTTCTGTATTTAACTATCTACAAGAAAGAAGATGGTACTCTGGGAACACGTCTATTCAGAAAAAAGGCAGCTACTAACATTGTGTTAAGCTGGGAGAGTTGTCATCCACCTGCCCTCAAACGTGGTATCCCCCAAGGAGCAATACCTGCAGTTGCGGCGCAACTGCTCTACCATAGGGGATAGCAGTGGTTGACGTTTAGACGTCAAGGATACCCGAGGACATAGTACATTGCCAGTTAATGAGAGATAATTGTTCTGCCATATTATTTGTATTATAGTAGCATTTGTCCTTGCCCAGAATATCGTAAAACATTAATGTATCAACACTATAGTGACTGGAGGTTTTTCAACTAGCATTTTAAGGGCTCTTTCACACTTGCGTTCTTTTCTTCCGGCATAGAGTTCCGTTGTCAGGGCTCTATGCCGGAAGAATCCTGATCAGTTTTATCCTAATGCATTCTGAATGGATATAAATCCATTCAGGATGCATCAGGATTAGAGTTGAGCGAACACCTGGATGTTCGGGTTCGAGAAGTTCGGCCGAACATCCCGGAAATGTTCGGGTTCGGGATCCGAACCCGATCCGAACTTCGTCCCGAACCCGAACCCCATTGAAGTCAATGGGGACCCGAACTTTTCGGCACTAAAAAGGCTGTAAAACAGCCCAGGAAAGAGCTAGAGGGCTGCAAAAGGCAGCAACATGTAGGTAAATCCCCTGCAAACAAATGTGGATAGGGAAATGAATTAAAATAAAAATTAAATAAATAAAAATTAACCAAAATCAATTGGAGAGAGGTTCCATAGCAGAGAATCTGGCTTCCCGTCACCCACCACTGGAACAGTCCATTCTCAGATATTTAGGCCCCGGCACCCAGGCAGAGGAGAGAGGTCCCGTAACAGAGAATCTGTCTTCATGTCAGCAGAGAATTAGTCTGCATGTCATAGCAGAGAATGAGGCTTCACGTCAGCCACCACTGCAACAGTCCATTGGCATATATTTAGGCCTAGCACACAGGCAGAGGAGAGAGGTCCCGTAACAGACAATCTGGCTTCATGTCAGCAGAGAATCAGTCTGCATGTCATAGCAGAGAATGAGGCTTCACGTCACCCACCACTGCAACAGTCCATTGGCATATATTTAGGCCTAGCACACAGGCAGAGGAGAGAGGTCCCGTAACAGACAATCTGGCTTCATGTCAGCAGAGAATCAGTCTGCATGTCATAGCAGAGAATGAGGCTTCACGTCACCCACCACTGCAACAGTCCATTGGCATATATTTAGGCCTAGCACACAGGCAGAGCAGAGAGGTCCCGTAACAGACAATCTGGCTTCATGTACAGCAGAGAATTAGTCTGCATGTCATAGCAGAGAATGAGGCTTCACGTCAGCCACCACTGCAACAGTCCATTGGCATATATTTAGGCCCAGCACCCAGGCAGAGGAGAGAGGTCCCGTAACAGACAATCTGGCTTCATGTCAGCAGAGAATTAGTCTGCATGTCATAGCAGAGAATCAGGCTTCACGTCAGCCACCACTGCAACAGTCCATTGTCATAAATTTAGGCCCAGCACCCAGGCAGAGGAGAGAGGTCCCGTAACAGACAATCTGGCTTCATGTCAGCAGAGAATTAGTCTGCATGTCATAGCAGAGAATGAGGCTTCACGTCAGCCACCACTGCAACAGTCCATTGGCATATATTTAGGCCTAGCACACAGGCAGAGCAGAGAGGTCCCGTAACAGACAATCTGGCTTCATGACAGCAGAGAATCAGTCTGCATGTCATAGCAGAGAATCAGGCTTCACGTCAGCCACCACTGCAACAGTCCATTGTCATATATTTAGGCCCAGCACCCAGGCAGAGGAGAGAGGTCCCGTAACAGACAATCTGGCTTCATGTCAGCAGAGAATCAGTCTGCATGTCATAGCAGAGAATCAGGCTTCACGTCACCCACCACTGCAACAGTCCATTTGCATATATTTAGGCCCTAGCACCCAGGCAGAGGAGAGAGGTCCCGTAACAGACAATCTGGCTTCATGTCAGCAGAGAATCAGTCTGCATGTCATAGCAGAGAATCAGGCTTCACGTCAGCCACCACTGCAACAGTCCATTGTCATAAATTTAGGCCCAGCACCCAGGCAGAGGAGAGAGGTCCCGTAACAGAGAATCTGGCTTCATGTCAGCAGAGAATCAGTCTGCATGTCATAGCAGAGAATCAGGCTTCACGTCAGCCCACCACTGCAACAGTCCATTGGCATATATTTAGGCCTAGCACACAGGCAGAGGAGAGGTTCATTCAACTTTGGGTAGCCTCGCAATATAATGGTAAAATGAAAATAAAAATAGGATTGAATGAGGAAGTGCCCTGGAGTCCAATAATATATGGTTATGGGGAGGTAGTTAATGTCTAATCTGGACAAGGGACGGACAGGTCCTGTGGGATCCATGCCTGGTTCATTTTTATGAACGTCAGCTTGTCCACATTGGCTGTAGACAGGCGGCTGCGTTTGTCTGTAATGACGCCCCCTGCCGTGCTGAATACACGTTCAGACAAAACGCTGGCTGCCGGGCAGGCCAGCACCTCCAAGGCATAAAAGGCTAGCTCTGGCCACGTGGACAATTTAGAGACCCAGAAGTTGAATGGGGCCGAACCATCAGTCAGTACGTGGAGGGGTGTGCACACGTACTGTTCCACCATGTTAGTGAAATGTTGCCTCCTGCTAACACGTTGCGTATCAGGTGGTGGTGCAGTTAGCTGTGGCGTGTTGACAAAAGTTTTCCACATCTCTGCCATGCTAACCCTGCCCTCAGAGGAGCTGGCCGTGACACAGCTGCCTTGGCGACCTCTTGCTCCTCCTCTGCCTTGGCCTTGGGCTTCCACTTGTTCCCCTGTGACATTTGGGAATGCTCTCAGTAGCGCGTCTACCAACGTGCGCTTGTACTCGCGCATCTTCCTATCACGCTCCAGTGCAGGAAGTAAGGTGGGCACATTGTCTTTGTAGCGTGGATCCAGCAGGGTGGCAACCCAGTAGTCCGCACAGGTTAAAATGTGGGCAACTCTGCTGTCGTTGCGCAGGCACTGCAGCATGTAGTCGCTCATGTGTGCCAGGCTGCCCAGGGGTAAGGACAAGCTGTCCTCTGTGGGAGGCGTATCGTCATCGTCCTGCCTTTCCCCCCAGCCACGCACCAGTGATGGACCCGAGCTGCGTTGGGTGCCACCCCGCTGTGACCATGCTTCATCCTCATCCTCCTCCACCTCCTCCTCATCCTCGTCCTCCTCGTCCTCCAGTAGTGGGCCCTGGCTGGCCACATTTGTACCTGGCCTCTGCTGTTGCCAAAAACCTCCCTCTGAGTCACTTCGAAGAGACTGGCCTGAAAGTGCTAAAAATGACCCCTCTTCCTCCTCCTCCTCCTCCTCCTCCTGGGCCACCTCCTCTTCCATCATCGCCCTAAGTGTTTTCTCAAGGAGACATAGAAGTGGTATTGTAACGCTGATAACGGTGTCATCGCCACTGGCCATGTTGGTGGAGTACTCGAAACAGCGCAACAGGGCACACAGGTCTCGCATGGAGGCCCAGTCATTGGTGGTGAAGTGGTGCTGTTCTGTAGTGCGACTGACCCGTGCGTGCTGCAGCTGAAACTCCACTATGGCCTGCTGCTGCTCGCACAGTCTGTCCAGCATGTGCAAGGTGGAGTTCCACCTGGTGGGCACGTCGCATATGAGGCGGTGAGCGGGAAGGCCGAAGTTACGCTGTAGCGCAGACAGGCGAGCAGCAGCAGGATGTGAACGCCGGAAGCGCGAACAGACGGCCCGCACTTTATGCAGCAGCTCTGACATGTCGGGGTAGTTGTGAATGAACTTCTGCACCACCAAATTCAGCACATGCGCCAAGCAAGGGATGTGCGTCAAATTGGCTAGTCCCAGAGCTGCAACGAGATTTCGCCCATTATCACACACCACCAGGCCGGGCTTGAGGCTCACCGGCAGCAACCACTCGTCGGTCTGTTGTTCTATACCCCGCCACAACTCCTGTGCGGTGTGGGGCCTGTCCCCCAAACATATGAGTTTCAGAATGGCCTGCTGACGTTTACCCCGGGCTGTGCTGAAGTTGGTGGTGAAGGTGTGTGGCTGACTGGATGAGCAGGTGGAAGAAGAGGAGGAGGAAGCCGAGAAGGAGGAGGTGGCAACAGGAGGCAAAGAATGTTGCCCTGCGATCCTTGGCGGCGGAAGGACGTGCGCCAAACAGCTCTCCGCCTGGGGCCCAGCTGCCACTACATTTACCCAGTGTGCAGTTAGGGAGATATAGCGTCCCTGGCCGTGCTTACTGGTCCACGTATCTGTGGTTAGGTGGACCTTGCCTACAGATGGCGTTGCGCAGTGCACACTTGATTTTATCGGATACTTGGTTGTGCAGGGAAGGCACGGCTCTCTTGGAGAAGTAGTGCCGGCTGGGAACAACATACTGTGGGACAGCAAGCGACATGAGCTGTTTGAAGCTGTCTGTGTCCACCAGCCTAAATGACAGCATTTCATAGGCCAGTAGTTTAGAAATGCTGGCATTCAGGGCCAGGGATCGAGGGTGGCTAGGTGGGAATTTACGCTTTCTATCAAATGTTTGTGAGATGGAGAGCTGAACGCTGGCGTGTGACATGGTTGAGACGCTTGGTGACGGAGGTGGTGGTGGTGGTGTTGGTGGTACATCCCCTGTTTGCTGGGCGGCAGGTGCCAACGTTCCTCCAGAGGCGGAGGAAGAGGCCGAGGCGGCAGCAGCAGAATAGGCCGAGGCGGCAGCAGCAGAAGAGGTAGCAGGGGGAGCCTGAGTGACTTCCTTGGTTTTAAGGTGTTTACTCCACTGCAGTTCATGCTTTGCATGCAGGTGCCTGGTCATGCAGGTTGTGCTCAGGTTCAGAACGTTAATGCCTCGCTTCAGGCTCTGATGGCACAGCGTGCAAACCACTCGGGTCTTGTCGTCAGCACATTGTTTGAAGAAGTGCCATGCCAGGGAACTCCTTGAAGCTGCCTTTGGGGTGCTCGGTCCCAGATGGCGGCGGTCAGTAGCAGGCGGAGTCTCTTGGCGGCGGGTGTTCTGCTTTTGCCCACTGCTCCCTCTTTTGCTACGCTGTTGGCTCGGTCTCACCACTGCCTCTTCCTCCGAACTGTGAAAGTCAGTGGCACGACCTTCATTCCATGTGGGGTCTAGGACCTCATCGTCCCCTGCATCGTCTTCCACCCAGTCTTGATCCCTGACCTCCTGTTCAGTCTGCACACTGCAGAAAGACGCAGCAGTTGGCACCTGTGTTTCGTCATCATCAGAGACATGCTGAGGTGGTATTCCCATGTCCTCATCATCAGGAAACATAAGTGGTTGTGCGTCAGTGCATTCTATGTCTTTCACCGCTGGGGAAGGGCTAGGTGGATGCCCTTGGGAAACCCTGCCAGCGGAGTCTTCAAACAGCATAAGAGACTGCTGCATAACTTGAGGCTGAGACAGTTTCCCTGGTATGCATGGGGGTGATGTGACAGACTGATGGGGTTGGTTTTCAGGCGCCATCTGTGCGCTTTCTGCAGAAGACTGGGTGGGAGATAATGTGAACGTGCTGGATCCACTGTCGGCCACCCAATTGACTAATGCCTGTACCTGCTCAGGCCTTACCATCCTTAGAACGGCATTGGGCCCCACCATATATCGCTGTAAATTCTGGCGGCTACTGGGACCTGAGGTAGTTGGTACACTAGGACGTGTGGATGTGGCAGAACGGCCACGTCCTCTCCCAGCACCAGAGGGTCCACTAACACCACCACGACCATGTCCACGTCCGCGTCCCTTACTAGATGTTTTTCTCATTGTTATGGTTCACCACAACAACAAATATATTATTTGGCCCAATGTATTGTATTCAAATTCAGCGGGATATAAATTTGAGGCCTAGTATTTAGGCGCTGGGTGACCGGTATGGATTTAGTGACAGAATTAGACTTGGAAATGCACAGAAGCGTGTGTGTGTGAAGTTATTCTGAATGACCCAATGTGCACCTTGAATATTATATACCCTTTTAGGGATAGATTTCAAATAGCTCTGATATAGCAGAAACCACTAAATTATGAAATTGCTAAATTGGGAATTGTACTTCAACCCAGAACAAAAAATGTGCTTTGACGGACACTAAATAATCTTGCCCAGCAACAACAGTACAACGGGGTAACGAGAGATTTAGAGGGAATTAAATTTGAGGCCTAGTATTTAGGCGCTGGGTGACCGGTATGGATTTAGTGACAGAATTAGACTTGGAAATACACAGTAGCGGGTGTGTGTGAAGTTATTCTGAATGACCCTATGTGCACCTTCAATATTATATACCCTTTTAGGGATAGATTTCAAATAGCTCTGATATAGCAGAAACCACTAAATTATGAAATTGCTAAATTGGGAATTGTACTTCAACCCAGAACAAAAAATGTGCTTTGACGGACACTAAATATCTTGCCCAGCAACAACAGTACAGCGGTGGGTAACGAGAGATTTAGAGGGAATTAAATTTGAGGCCTAGTATTTAGGCGCTGGGTCACCGGTATGGATTTAGTGACAGAATTAGACTTGGAAATGCACAGTAGCGGTGTGTGTGAAGTTATTCTGAATGACCCAATGTGCACCTTCAATATTATATACCCTTTTTGGGATAGATTTCAAATAGCTCTGATATAGCAGGAACCACTAAATTATGAAATTGCTAAATTGGGAATTGTACTTCAACCCAGAACAAAAAATGTGCTTTGACGGGCACTAAATAACTTTCCCAGCTACAACAGGACAACGGTAACGAGAGATTTAGAGGGATTTAAATTTGAGGCCTAGTATTTAGGCGCTGGGTGACAGGTATGGGTTTAGTGACAGAATTAGACTTGGAAATACACAGTAGCGGGTGTGTGTGAAGTTATTCTGAATGACCCTATGTGCACCTTCAATATTATATACCCTTTTAGGGATAGATTTCAAATAGCTCTGATATAGCAGAAACCACTAAATTATGAAATTGCTAAATTGGGAATTGTACTTCAACCCAGAACAAAAAATGTGCTTTGACGGACACTAAATATCTTGCCCAGCAACAACAGTACAGCGGTGGGTAACGAGAGATTTAGAGGGAATTAAATTTGAGGCCTAGTATTTAGGCGCTGGGTCACCGGTATGGATTTAGTGACAGAATTAGACTTGGAAATGCACAGAAGCGTGTGTGTGAAGTTATTCTGAATGACCCAATGTGCACCTTCAATATTATATACCCTTTTAGGGATAGATTTCAAATAGCTCTGATATAGCAGGAACCACTAAATTATGAAATTGCTAAATTGGGAATTGTACTTCAACCCAGAACAAAAAATGTGCTTTGACGGGCACTAAATAACTTTCCCAGCTACAACAGGACAACGGTAACGAGAGATTTAGAGGGATTTAAATTTGAGGCCTAGTATTTAGGCGCTGGGTGACAGGTATGGGTTTAGTGACAGAATTAGACTTGGAAATACACAGTAGCGGGTGTGTGTGAAGTTATTCTGAATGACCCTATGTGCACCTTCAATATTATATACCCTTTTAGGGATAGATTTCAAATAGCTCTGATATAGCAGAAACCACTAAATTATGAAATTGCTAAATTGGGAATTGTACTTCAACCCAGAACAAAAAATGTGCTTTGACGGACACTAAATATCTTGCCCAGCAACAACAGTACAGCGGTGGGTAACGAGAGATTTAGAGGGAATTAAATTTGAGGCCTAGTATTTAGGCGCTGGGTCACCGGTATGGATTTAGTGACAGAATTAGACTTGGAAATACACAGTAGCGGGTGTGTGTGAAGTTACTCTGAATGACCCTATGTGCACCTTCAATATTATATACCCTTTTTGGGATAGATTTCAAAGAGCTCTGATATAGCAGGAACCACTAAATTATGAAATTGCTAAATTGGGAATTGTATTTCAACCCAGAACAAGAAATGTGCTTGAACGGACACTAAATAACTCGCCCAGCTACAGCACTAGGGACAGATTTAGCTGGATATAAATTTGAGGCCTAGTATTTAGGCGCTGGGTGACCGGTATGGATTTAGTGACAGAATTAGACTGGGATATGGCCAAAAAATGAACAGACTATTGCTGGTTAAATGCACTTGGTGTGACAGCTTCACCCTGATGTAGGCTTTAGCCAAAAAACAACCACACCATTGAGGGTTAAATGCACTTGGTGACAGGCGCAGCTTGCCCCTGATTTTGTATATGGCCAAAAAATGAACAGACTATTGCTGGTTAAATGCACTTGGTGTGACAGCTTCACCCTGATGTAGGCTTTAGCCAAAAAACAACCACACCATTGAGGGTTAAATGCACTTGGTGACAGGCGCAGCTTGCCCCTGATTTTGTATATGGCCAAAAAATGAACAGACTATTGCTGGTTAAATGCACTTGGTGTCACAGCTTCACCCTGATGTAGGCTTTAGCCAAAAAACAACCACACCATTGAGGGTTAAATGCACTTGGTCGCAGCTTGTGCTGGCGCACCACAAGACACAAAATGGCCGCCGATCACCCCAGAAAAATGAGACTGACAAACGGTCTGTGCAGCCTAAAAACAGTGAGCAATTGAGGATCAGCAGCTCAATGATCCACAGCTGCAGATCGATCAGTTAATCAAGTCCTTTGGAGGAGTTAATCTGCCTAATCTCGCCCTACTGTCGCAGCCGCAACCTCTCCCTACGCTAATCAGAGCAGAGTGACGGGCGGCGCTATGTGACTCCAGCTTAAATAGAGGCTGGGTCACATGGTGCTCTGGCCAATCACAGCCATGCCAATAGTAGGCATGGCTGTGATGGCCTCTTGGGGCAAGTAGTATGACGCTTGTTGATTGGCTGCTTTGCAGCCTTTCAAAAAGCGCCAAGAAAGCGTCACAAAAGCGCGAAGAAAGCGACGAACACCGAACCCGAACCCGGACTTTTACGAAAATGTCCGGGTTCGGGCCCGTGTCACGGACACCCCAAAATTCGGTACGAACCCGAACTATACAGTTCGGGTTCGCTCATCCCTAATCAGGATGTCTTCAGTTCCGGACCGGAACGTTTTTTGGCCGGAGAAAATACCGCCGCATGCTACGCTTTTTGCCCCGGCCAGAAATCCTGAAGACTTGCCGCAAGGCCGGATCCGGAATTAATGCCCATTAGAGTTGAGCGAACACCTGGATGTTCGGGATCGAGAAGTTCGGCCGAACTTCCCGAAAATGTTTGGGTTCGGGATCCGAACCCGATCCGAACTTCGTCCCGAACCCCATTGAAGTCAATGGGGACCCGAACTTTTCGGCACTAAAACGGCTGTAAAACAGCCCAGGAAAGGGCTAGAGGGCTGCAAAAGGCAGCAACATGTAGGTAAATCCCCTGCAAACAAATGTGGATAGGGAAATGAATTAAAATAAAAATTAAATAAATAAAAATGAACCAAAATCAATTGGAGAGAGGTCCCATAGCAGAGAATCTGGCTTCCCGTCACCCACCACTGGAACAGTCCATTCTCAGATATTTAGGCCCCGGCACCCAGGCAGAGGAGAGAGGTCCCGTAACAGAGAATCTGGCTTCATGTCAGCAGAGAATCAGTCTTCATATCATAGCAGAGAATCAGGCTTCACGTCACCCACCACTGCAACAGTCCATTTTCATAAATTTAGGCCCAGCACCCAGGCAGAGGAGAAAGGTCCCGTAACAGAGGATCTGGCTTCACGTCAGCAGAGAATCAGTCTGTATGTCATAGCAGAGAATCAGGCTTCACGTCAGCCACCACTGCAACAGTCCATTTTCATAAATTTAGGCCCAGCACCCAGGCAGAGGAGAGAGGTCCCGTAACAGACAATCTGGCTTCATGTCAGCAGAGAATCAGTCTTCATGTCATAGCAGAGAATCAGGCTTCACGTCACCCACCACTGTAAGAGTCCATTTTCATAAATTTAGGCCCAGCACACAGGCAGAGGAGAGAGGTCCCGTAACAGACAATCTGGCTTCATGTCAGCAGAGAATCAGTCTGCATGTCATAGCAGAAAATCAGGCTTCACGTCAGCCACCACTGCAACAGTCCATTGTCAGATATTTAGGCCCAGCACCCAGGCAGAGGAGAGAGGTCCCGTAACAGACAATCTGGCTTCATGTCAGCAGAGAATTAGTCTGCATGTCATAGCAGAGAATGAGGCTTCACGTCAGCCACCACTGCAACAGTCCATTGGCATATATTTAGGCCCAGCACCCAGGCAGAGGAGAGAGGTCCCGTAACAGAGGATCTGGCTTCATGTCAGCAGAGAATCAGTCTGCATGTCATAGCAGAAAATCAGGCTTCACGTCAGCCACCACTGCAACAGTCCATTGTCAGATATTTAGGCCCAGCACCCAGGCAGAGGAGAGAGGTCCCGTAACAGAGGATCTGGCTTCATGTCAGCAGAGAATTAGTCTGCATGTCATAGCAGAGAATCAGGCTTCACGTCACCCAACATTGGAACAGTCCATTGGCATATATTTAGGCCCTGGCACCCAGACAGAGGAGAGGTTCATTCAACTTTGGGTAGCCTCGCAATATAATGGTAAAATGAAAATAAAAATAGGATTGAATGAGGAAGTGCCCTGGAGTCCAATAATATATGGTTAAGGGGAGGTAGTTAATGTCTAATCTGGACAAGGGACGGACAGGGCCTGTGGGATCCATGCCTGGTTAATTTTTATGAACGTCAGCTTGTCCACATTGGCTGTAGACAGGCGGCTGCGTTTGTCTGTAATGACGCCCCCTGCCGTGCTGAATACACGTTCAGACAAAACGCTGGCCGCCGGGCAGGCCAGCACCTCCAAGGCATAAAAGGCTAGCTCTGGCCACGGGGACAATTTAGAGACCCAGAAGTTGAATGGGGCCGAACCATCAGTCAGTACGTGGAGGGGTGTGCACACGTACTGTTCCACCATGTTAGTGAAATGTTGCCTCCTGCTAACACGTTGCGTATCAGGTGGTGGTGCAGTTAGCTGTGGCGTGTTGACAAAAGTTTTCCACATCTCTGCCATGCTAACCCTACCCTCAGAGGAGCTGGCCATGACACAGCTGCCTTGGCGACCTCTTGCTCCTCCTCTGCCTTGGCCTTGGGCTTCCACTTGTTCCCCTGTGACATTTGGGAATGCTCTCAGTAGCGCGTCTACCAACGTGCGCTTGTACTCGCGCATCTTCCTATCACTCTCCAGTGCAGGAAGTAAGGTGGGCACATTGTCTTTGTAGCGTGGATCCAGCAGGGTGGCAACCCAGTAGTCCGCACAGGTTAAAATGTGTGCCAGGCTGCCCAGGGGTAAGGACAAGCTGTCCTCTGTGGGAGGCGTATCGTCATCGTCCTGCCTTTCCCCCCAGCCATGCACCAGTGATGGACCCGAGCTGCTTTGGGTGCCACCCCGCTGTGACCATGCTTCATCCTCATCCTCCTCCACCTCCTCCTCATCCTCGTCCTCCTCGTCCTCCAGTAGTGGGCCCTGGCTGGCCACATTTGTACCTGGCCTCTGCTGTTGCCAAAAACCTCCCTCTGAGTCACTTCGAAGAGACTGGCCTGAAAGTGCTAAAAATGACCCCTCTTCCTCCTCCTCCTGGGCCACCTTCTCTTCCATCATCGCCCTAAGTGTTTTCTCAAGGAGACATAGAAGTGGTATTGTAACGATGATAACGGCGTCATCGCCACTGGCCATGTTGGTGGAGTACTCGAAACAGCGCAACAGGGCACACAGGTCTCGCTTGGAGGCCCAGTCATTGGTGGTGAAGTGGTGCTGTTCTGTAGTGCGACTGACCCGTGCGTGCTGCAGCTGAAACTCCACTATGGCCTGCTGCTGCTCGCACAGTCTGTCCAGCATGTGCAGGGTGGAGTTCCACCTGGTGGGCACGTCGCATATGAGGCGGTGAGCGGAAAGGCCGAAGTTACGCTGTAGCGCAGACAGGCGAGCAGCAGCAGGATGTGAACGCCAGAAGCGCGAACAGACGGCCCGCACTTTATACAGCAGCTCTGACATGTCGGGGTAGTTGTGAATGAACTTCTGCACCACCAAATTCAGCACATGCGCCAAGCAAGGGATGTGCGTCAAATTGGCTAGTCCCAGAGCTGCAACGAGATTTCGCCCATTATCACACACCACCAGGCCGGGCTTGAGGCTCACCGGCAGCAAACACTCGTCGGTCTGTTGTTCTATACCCCGCCACAACTCCTGTGCGGTGTGGGGCCTGTCCCCCAAACATATGAGTTTCAGAATGGCCTGCTGACGTTTACCCCGGGCTGTGCTGAAGTTGGTGGTGAAGGTGTGTGGCTGACTGGATGAGCAGGTGGAAGAAGAGGAGGAGGAAGCCGAGAAGGAGGAGGTGGCAACAGGAGGCAAAGAATGTTGCCCTGCGATCCTTGGCGGCAGAAGGACGTGCGCCAAACAGCTCTCCGCCTGGGGCCCAGCTGCCACTACATTTACCCAGTGTGCAGTTAGGGAGATATAGCGTCCCTGGCCGTGCTTACTGGTCCACGTATCTGTGGTTAGGTGGACCTTGCTACAGATGGCGTTGCGCAGTGCACACTTGATTTTATCGGATACTTGGTTGTGCAGGGAAGGCACGGCTCTCTTGGAGAAGTAGTGGCGGCTGGGAACAACATACTGTGGGACAGCAAGCGACATGAGCTGTTTGAAGCTGTCTGTGTCCACCAGCCTAAATGACAGCATTTCATAGGCCAGTAGTTTAGAAATGCTGGCATTCAGGGCCAGGGATCGAGGGTGGCTAGGTGGGAATTTACGCTTTCTCTCAAATGTTTGTGAGATGGAGAGCTGAACGCTGCCGTGTGACATGGTTGAGACGCTTGGTGACGGAGGTGGTGGTGGTGTTGGTGGTACATCCCCTATTTGCTGGGCGGCAGGTGCCAACATTCCTCCAGAGGCGGAGGAAGAGGCCGAGGCGGCAGCAGCAGAAGAGGCCGAGGCGGCAGCAGCAGAAGAGGTAGCAGGGGGAGCCTGAGTGACTTCCTTGGTTTTAAGGTGTTTACTCCACTGCAGTTCATGCTTTGCATGCAGGTGCCTGGTCATGCAGGTTGTGCTCAGGTTCAGAACGTTAATGCCTCGCTTCAGGCTCTGATGGCACAGCGTGCAAACCACTCGGGTCTTGTCGTCAGCACATTGTTTGAAGAAGTGCCATGCCAGGGAACTCCTTGAAGCTGCCTTTGGGGTGCTCGGTCCCAGATGGCGGCGGTCAGTAGCAGGCGGAGTCTCTTGGCGGCGGGTGTTCTGCTTTTGCCCATTGCTCCCTCTTTTGCTATGCTGTTGGCTCGGTCTCACCACTGCCTCTTCCTCCGAACTGTGAAAGTCAGTGGCACGACCTTCATTCCATGTGGGGTCTAGGACCTCATCGTCCCCTGCATCGTCTTCCACCCAGTCTTGATCCCTGACCTCCTGTTCAGTCTGCACACTGCAGAAAGACGCAGCAGTTGGCACCTGTGTTTCGTCATCATCAGAGACATGCTGAGGTGGTACTCCCATGTCCTCATCATCAGGAAACATAAGTGGTTGTGCGTCAGTGCATTCTATGTCTTCCACCGCTGGGGAAGGGCTAGGTGGATGCCCTTGGGAAACCCTGCCAGCAGAGTCTTCAAACAGCATAAGAGACTGCTGCATAACTTGAGGCTCAGACAGTTTCCCTGATATGCATGGGGGTGATGTGACAGACTGATGGGGTTGGTTTTCAGGCGCCATCTGTGCGCTTTCTGCAGAAGACTGGGTGGGAGATAATGTGAACGTGCTGGATCCACTGTCGGCCACCCAATTGACTAATGCCTGTACCTGCTCAGGCCTTACCATCCTTAGAATGGCATTGGGCCCCACCATATATCGCTGTAAATTCTGGCGGCTACTGGGACCTGAGGAAGTTGGTACACTAGGACGTGTGGATGTGGCAGAACGGCCACGTCCTCTCCCAGCACCAGAGGGTCCACTAACACCACCACGACCATGTCCACGTCCGCGTCCCTTACTAGATGTTTTCCTCATTGTTATGGTTCACCACAACAACAAAAATATTATTTGGCCCAATGTATTGTATTCAAATTCAGCTGAATATTAATTTGAGGCCTAGTATTTAGGTGCTGGGTGACCGGTATGGATTTAGTGACAGAATTAGACTTGGAAATGCACAGTAGCGTGTGTGTGAAGTTATTCTGAATGACCCTATGTGCACCTTGAATATTATATACCCTTTTAGGGATAGATTTCAAATAGCTCTGATATAGCAGAAACCACTAAATTATGAAATTGCTAAATTGGAAATTGTATTTCAACCCTGAACAAAAAATGTGCTTTAACGGACACTAAATAACTTGCCCAGCCACAACAGTACAGCGGTAACGACAGATTTAGCGGGATATGAATTTGAGGCCTAGTATTTAGGCGCTGGGTGACCGGTATGGATTTACTAACAGAATTAGACTTGGAAATGCACAGTAGCGTGTGTGTGAAGTTATTCTGAATGACCCTATGTGCACCTTGAATATTATATACCCTTTTAGGGATAGATTTCAAATAGCTCTGATATAGCAGAAACCACTAAATTATGAAATTGCTAAATTGGGAATTGTATTTCAACCCTGAACAAAAAATGTGCTTTAACGGACACTAAATAACTTGCCCAGCCACAACAGTACAGCGGTAACGACAGATTTAGCGGGATATAAATTTGAGGCCTAGTATTTAGGCGCTGGGTGACCGGTATGGATTTACTAACAGAATTAGACTTGGAAATGCACAGTAGCGTGTGTGTGAAGTTATTCTGAATGACCCTATGTGCACCTTGAATATTATATACCCTTTTAGGGATAGATTTCAAATAGCTCTGATATAGCAGAAACCACTAAATTATGAAATTGCTAAATTGGGAATTGTATTTCAACCCAGAACAAAAAATGTGCTTTGACGGACACTAAATAACTTGCCCATCCAAAACAGGACAGCGGTAACGACAGATTTAGTGGGATATAAATTTGAGGCCTAGTATTTAGGCGCTGGGTGACCGGTATGGATTTACTAACAGAATTAGACTTGGAAATGCACAGTAGCGTGTGTGTGAAGTTATTCTGAATGACCCTATGTGCACCTTGAATATTATATACCCTTTTAGGGATAGATTTCAAATAGCTCTGATATAGCAGAAACCACTAAATTATGAAATTGCTAAATTGGGAATTGTATTTCAACCCAGAACAAAAAATGTGCTTTGACGGACACTAAATAACTTGCCCATCCACAACAGGACAGCGGTAACGACAGATTTAGCGGGATATAAATTTGAGGCCTAGTATTTAGGCGCTGGGTGACCGGTATGGATTTACTAACAGAATTAGACTTGGAAATGCACAGTAGCGTGTGTGTGAAGTTATTCTGAATGACCCTATGTGCACCTTGAATATTATATACCCTTTTAGGGAAAGATTTCAAATAGCTCTGATATAGCAGAAACCACTAAATTATGAAATTGCTAAATTGGGAATTGTATTTCAACCCAGAACAAAAAATGTGCTTTGACGGACACTAAATAACTTGCCCATCCACAACAGGACAGCGGTAACGGCAGATTTAGCGGGATATAAATTTGAGGCCTAGTATTTAGGCGCTGGGTGACCGGTATGGATTTAGTGACAGAATTAGACTTGGAAACGCACAGTAGCGTGTGTGTGAAGTTATTCTGAATGACCCTATGTGCACCTTGAATATTATATACCCTTTTAGGGATAGATTTCAAATAGCTCTGATATAGCAGAAACCACAAAATTATGAAATTGCTAAATTGGGAATTGTATTTCAACCCAGAACAAAAAATGTGCTTTGACGGACACTAAATAACTTGCCCATCCACAACAGGACAGCGGTAACGGCAGATTTAGCGGGATATAAATTTGAGGCCTAGTATTTAGGCGCTGGGTGACCGGTATGGATTTAGTGACAGAATTAGACTTGGAAATGCATAGTAGCGTGTGTGTGAAGTTATTCTGAATGACCCTATGTGCACCTTGAATATTATATACCCTTTTAGGGATAGATTTCAAATAGCTCTGATATAGCAGAAACCCCTAAATTATGAAATTGCTAAATTGGGAATTGTATTTCAACCCTGAACAAAAAATGTGCTTTAACGGACACTAAATAACTTGCCCATCCAAAACAGGACAGCGGTAACGACAGATTTAGCGGGATATAAATTTGAGGCCTAGTATTTAGGCGCTGGGTGACCGGTATGGATTTACTAACAGAATTAGACTTGGAAATGCACAGTAGCGTGTGTGTGAAGTTATTCTGAATGACCCTATGTGCACCTTGAATATTATATACCCTTTTAGGGATAGATTTCAAATAGCTCTGATATAGCAGAAACCACTAAATTATGAAATTGCTAAATTGGGAATTGTATTTCAACCCAGAACAAAAAATGTGCTTTGACGGACACTAAATAACTTGCCCATCCACAACAGGACAGCGGTAACGACAGATTTAGCGGGATATAAATTTGAGGCCTAGTATTTAGGCGCTGGGTGACCGGTATGGATTTACTAACAGAATTAGACTTGGAAATGCACAGTAGCGTGTGTGTGAAGTTATTCTGAATGACCCTATGTGCACCTTGAATATTATATACCCTTTTAGGGAAAGATTTCAAATAGCTCTGATATAGCAGAAACCACTAAATTATGAAATTGCTAAATTGGGAATTGTATTTCAACCCAGAACAAAAAATGTGCTTTGACGGACACTAAATAACTTGCCCATCCACAACAGGACAGCGGTAACGGCAGATTTAGCGGGATATAAATTTGAGGCCTAGTATTTAGGCGCTGGGTGACCGGTATGGATTTAGTGACAGAATTAGACTTGGAAACGCACAGTAGCGTGTGTGTGAAGTTATTCTGAATGACCCTATGTGCACCTTGAATATTATATACCCTTTTAGGGATAGATTTCAAATAGCTCTGATATAGCAGAAACCACAAAATTATGAAATTGCTAAATTGGGAATTGTATTTCAACCCAGAACAAAAAATGTGCTTTGACGGACACTAAATAACTTGCCCATCCAAAACAGGACAGCGGTAACGGCAGATTTAGCGGGATATAAATTTGAGGCCTAGTATTTAGGCGCTGGGTGACCGGTATGGATTTAGTGACAGAATTAGACTTGGAAATGCATAGTAGCGTGTGTGTGAAGTTATTCTGAATGACCCTATGTGCACCTTGAATATTATATACCCTTTTAGGGATAGATTTCAAATAGCTCTGATATAGCAGAAACCCCTAAATTATGAAATTGCTAAATTGGGAATTGTATTTCAACCCTGAACAAAAAATGTGCTTTAACGGACACTAAATAACTTGCCCAGCCACAACAGGACAGCGGTAACGACAGATTTAGCGGGATATAAAATTGAGGCCTAGTATTTAGGCGCTGGGTGACCGGTATGGATTTACTAACAGAATTAGACTTGGAAATGCACAGTAGCGTGTGTGTGAAGTTATTCTGAATGACGCTATGTGCACCTTGAATATTATATACCCTTTTAGGGATAGATTTCAAATAGCTCTGATATAGCAGAAACCACTAAATTATGAAATTGCTAAATTGGGAATTGTATTTCAACCCTGAACAAAAAATGTGCTTTGACGGACACTAAATAACTTGCCCAGCCACAACAGCACAGCTGTAACGACAGATTTAGCGGGATATAAATTTGAGGCCTAGTATTTAGGCGCTGGGTGACCGGTATGGATTTAGTGACAGAATTAGACTGGGATATGGCCAAAAAATAACCACACTATTGCTGGTTAAATGCACTTGGTGTGACAGCTTGACCAACCACACTACTGAGGGTTAAATGCACTTGGTGACGGGCGCAGCTTGCCCCTGATGTAGTATATGGCCAAAAAATGAACAGACTATTGCTGGTTAAATGCACTTGGTGTGACAGCTTCACCCTGATGTAGGCATTAGCCAAAAAACAACCACACCATTGAGGGTTAAATGCACTTGGTGACAGGCGCAGCTTGCCCCTGATGTAGTATATGGCCAAAAAATGAACAGACTATTGCTGGTTAAATGCACTTGGTGTGACAGCTTGACCAACCACACTACTGAGGGTTAAATGCACTTGGTGACGGGCGCAGCTTTCCCCTGATTTAGTATATGGCCAAAAAATAAACAGACTATTGCTGTTTAAATGCACTTGGTGTGACAGCTTCACCCTGATGTAGGCTTTAGCCAAAAAACAACCACACCATTGAGGGTTAAATGCACTTGGTCGCAGCTTGGATGCACTTGGTCGCAGCACCGCACAAGACACAAAATGGCCGCCGATCACCCCAGAAAAAAGTGACTGACAAACGGTCTGGGCGGCCAAAAAATAAACAGACTATTGCTGTTTAAATGCACTTGGTGTGACAGCTTCACCCTGATGTAGGCTTTAGCCAAAAAACAACCACACCATTGAGGGTTAAATGCACTTGGTCGCAGCTTGGATGCACTTGGTCGCAGCACCGCACAAGACACAAAATGGCCGCCGATCACCCCAGAAAAAAGTGACTGACAAACGGTCTGGGCAGCCTAAAAACAGTGAGCAATTGAATTTCAGCAGCTCAATGATGCACAGCTGCAGATCGATCGATTAATCAAGTCCTTTGGAGGAGTTAATCTGCCTAATCTCGCCCTACTGTCGCAGCCGCAACCTCTCCCTACGCTATTCAGAGCAGAGTGACGGGCGGCGCTATGTGACTCCAGCTTAAATAGAGGCTGGGTCACATGATGCTCTGGCCAATCACAGCCATGCCAATAGTAGGCCTCTTGGGGCATTAGCCTTTCAAAAAGCGCCAAGAAAGCGTCACAAAAGCGCCAAGAAAGCGACGAACACCGAACCCGAACCCGGACTTTTACGAAAATGTCCGGGTTCGGGTCCGTGTCACGGACACCCCAAAATTCGGTACGAACCCGAACTATACAGTTCGAGTTCGCTCATCCCTAATGCCCATTGAAAGGCATTGATCCGAATCCGGCCTTAAGCTAAACGTCGTTTCGGCGCATTGCCGGATCCGACGTTTAGCTTTTTCTCAATGGTTACCATGGCTGCCGGGACGCTAAAGTCCTGGCAACCATGGTAAAGTGTAGTGGGGAGTGCGGGAGCAGTATTCTTACCGTCCGTGCGGCTCCCGGGCGCTCCAGAGTGACATCAGGGCGCCCCAAGCGCATGGATCACATGATCGCATGGCACATCATCCATGCGCATGGGGAGCTCTGACATCATTCTGGAGCGCCCCGGGAGCCGCACGGACTGTAAGTATACCGCTCCCCCGCTCCCCACTACTACTGTGGCAACCAGGACTTTAACCACTTCAACCCCCCTAGCTGAAACCCCCTTAATGACCAGGCCGCTTTTTACAATTCTGCACTACACTACTTTCACCGTTTATTGCTCGGTCATGCAACTTACCACCCAAATGAATTTTACCTCCTTTTCTTCTCACTAATAGAGCTTTCATTTGGTGGTATTTCATTGCTGCTGACATTTTTACTTTTTTTGTTATTAATCGAAATAATGCAAAAAAATGACATTTTTCACTTTTAGTTGTAAAATTTTGCAAAAAAAACGACATCCATATATAAATTTTTCGCTAAATTTATTGTTCTACATGTCTTTGATAAAAAAAACATGGTTTGGGTAAAAGTTATAGCGTTTACAAACTACGGTACAAAAATGTGAATTTCCGCTTTTTGAAGCAGCTCTGATGTTTCCTGTCATGTTTCCTGAGGTTCTACAATGCCCAGACAGTAGAAACCCCCCACAAATGACCCCATTTCGGAAAGTAGACACCCTAAGGTATTCTCTGATGGGCATAGTGAGTTCATAGAACTTTTTATTTTTTGTCACAAGTTAGCGGAAAATGATGATTTATTTGTATTTTTTATTTTTTTTCTTACAAAGTCTCATATTCCTCTAACTTTAAAAAATAAAAACTTCCATGATCTCACTATGCCCATCACAAAATACCTTGGGGTGTCTTCTTTCCAAAATGGGGTCACTTGTGGGGTAGTTATACTGCCCTGGCATTTTAGGGGCCCATATGCGTGAGAAGTAGTTTGCAATCAAAATCTGTAAAAAATGACCAGTGAAATCCAAAAGGTGCACTTTGGAATGTGGGTCCCTTTGCCCACCTAGGCTGCAAAAAAGTGTCACACATCTGGTATCGCCGTACTCAGGAGAAGTTGGGGAATGTGTTTTGGGGTGTCATTTTACATATACCCATGTTGGGTGAGAGAAATATCTTGGCAAAAGACAACTTTTCCCATTTTTTTATACAAAGTTAGCATTTGACCAAGATATTTATCTCACCCAGCATGGGAATATGTAAAATGACACCCCAAAAAACATTCCCCAACTTCTCCTGAGTATGGCGATACCACATGTGTGACACTTTTTTGCAGCCAAGGTGGGCAAAGGGGCGCACATTCCAAAGAGCACCTTTCGGATTTCACAGGCCATTTTTTACAGATTTTAATTGCAAACTGCTTCTCACACATATGGGCCCCTAAAATGCCAGGGCAGTATAACTACCCCACAAGTGACCCCATTTTGGAAAGAAGACACCCCAAGGTATTCCGTGAGGGGCATGGAGAGTTCCTAGAATTTTTTATTTTTTGTCGCAAGTTAGTGGAATATGAGACTTTGTAATGAAAAAAAAAAAATAATCATCATTTTCCGCTAACTTGTGACAAAAAATAACAAATTCTAGGAACTCGCCATGCCCCTCACGGAATACCTTGGGTGTCTTCTTTCCAAAATGGGGTCACTTGTGGGGTAGTTATACTGCCCTGGCATTTTAGGGGCCCATATGCATGAGAAGTAGTTTGCAATCAAAATCTATAAAAAATGACCGGTGAAATCCGAAAGGTGCTCTTTGGAATGTGTGCCCCTTTGCCCACCTAGGCTGCAAAAAAGTGTCACACATCTGGTATCGCCGTACTCAGGAGAAGTTGGGGAATGTGTTTTGGGGTGTCATTTTACATATACCCATGCTGGGTGAGAGAAATATCATGGCAAAAGACAACTTTTCCCATTTTGTTATACAAAGTTAGCATTTGACCAAGATATTTATCTCACCCAGCATGGGTATATGTAAAATGACACCCCAAAACACATTCCCCAACTTCTCCTGAGTACGGCGATACCACATGTGTGACACTTTTTTGCAGCCTAGATGCGCAAAGGTGCCCAAATTCCTTTTAGGGGGGCATTTTTAGACATTTGGATCCCAGACTTCTTCTCACGCTTTAGGGCCCCTAAAAAGCCAGGGCAGTATAAATACCCTACATGTGACCCCACTTTGGAAAGAAGACACCCCAAGGTATTCAATGAGGGGCCTAGCGAGTTCATAGAATTTTTTTTTTTGGGCATAAGTTAGCGGAGATTTTATTTTATTTTTTTCTCAGAAAGTCTCACTTTCCGCTAACTTGGGACAAAATTTCAATCTTTCATGGACTCAATATGCCCCTCAGCGAATACCTTGGGGTGTCTTCTTTCCAAAATGGGGTAATTTGTGTGGTGTTTGTACTGCCCTGGCATTTGAGGTTCTCCGTAATCATTACATGTAAGGCCAGCAATAGGAGTTTCTGCTATTCTCCTTATATTGAGCATACAGGTAATGAGATTTTTTTCTTCCGTTCAGCCTCTGGGCTGAAAGAAAAAAATGAACGGCACAGATTTCTTCATTTGCATCGATCAATGTGGATGAAAAAATCTCTGCCCAAAAAAAAAAAAGGAGGGGAAAGGCGTCTGCCAGGACATAGGAGCTCCGCCCAACATCCATACCCACTTAGATCGTATGCCCTGGCAAACCAGATTTCTCCATTCACATCAATCAATGTGGATGAATAAATCATTGCCGGGATTTTTTATAATTTTTTTATATACAAAGTGTTTGCCAAAGCATAGGAACACCACCTCCTCCTCAGCTCATATGCCTCGGCAAACGTATTTTTTACTGCAGAGGAGAAATCTCGTCTTGCAGCGCCGCATACACCGACTTGTGTGTAATCTGACAGCAGCGCAATGCTTCTGTCAGAATGCACATCAGTGCTGCAGCTAGTCGATCGGTTGGTCCACCTGGAAGGTAAAAAAAAAAAAAAAATTGAAAAAACCAGGCCGCAACGCAATCATTTTATTAACTTTTGAACAGAACATATAAACTTTGACTTTTTGAACTGAACATTAACCTTTTTGCTTACTGGTGATTTTTTATTTTTTTTTAACCTTTATAGGACAAACCTCTCTTTCCCCATGGGACAATGTGCAAAGCGCAAATCGCCCAAAGATGTGGTGAAGTGCATTATGCACTTTGTCCCAGGTGAAAGGAGAGGTTTGCAGCAGCTTTGTGTGAATGGGCCCTAATAGCCCTGTGTGCCTGTCCTGGTGAGATGTGATCCCTATGCTAGGTGTACCTGTGTGTGGTACTTCCGGAAACACTCCCCTAAGCATAGGGCAGGGTGGTCAGGGCAGTCAGGACAGAAATAACGGGTGTCACGCCTTATTCCACTCCTGCTACAGACACAACATCTTTTTCGGGGTGACGGTTGGGTTGAGGTACCGGCAATGACATTGGGGAAATGTCGCTCGTGTAGACGGCTAACTACACTGGTGGTTGGGGCCACGGAACCTCCTGGGTACAGGAGGTTCTCGATGATCTCTTCCTGAAATTTGAGGAAGGATCCTGTTCTCCCAGCCTTACTGTAGAGAACAAAACTATTATACAGAGCCAATTGAATCAAATATACAGACACCTTCTTATACCAGCGTCTGGTTCTGCGGGAAACTAAATACGGAGACAACATCTGGTCATTGAAGTCCACCCCTCCCATGTGAAGGTTATAGTCGTGGACTGAGAGGGGCTTTTCAATGACACGGGTTGCTCACTCAATTTGGATTGTCGTGTCTGCGAGAATGGAGGAGAGCATGTAAACGTCACGCTTGTCTCTCCATTTCACCGCGAGCAGTTCTTCGTTACACAAGGCAGCCCTCTCCCCCCTTGCAAGACGGGTGGTAACGAGCCGTTGGGGGAAGCCCGCGCGACTAGTTTGCGCGGTGCCACAGCAGCCAATCTGTTCTAGAAACAAATGCCTGAAGAGGGCCACACTTGTGTAGAAATTGTCCACATAAAGATGGTACCCCTTGCCGAATAAGGGTGACACCAAGTCCCAGACTGTCTTCCCACTGCTCCCCAGGTAGTCAGGGCAACCGACCGGCTCCAGGGTCTGATCTTTTCCCTCATAGATCCAAAATTTGTGGGTATAGCCTGTGGCCCTTTCACAGAGCTTATACAATTTGACCCCATACCGGGCGCGCTTGCTTGGGATGTATTGTTTGAAGCCAAGGCACCTGGTAAAATGTATTAGGGACTCGTCTACACAGATGTTTTGCTCTGGGGTATACAAATCTGCAAATTTCAGGTTGAAGTGGTCTATGAGGGGCCGAATTTTGTGGAGCCGGTCAAAAGCTGGGTGGCCTCTGGGACGGGAGGTGGTGTTGTCGCTAAAGTGCAGGAAACGCAGGATGGCCTCAAAACGTGCCCTGGACATAGCAGCAGAGAACATGGGCATGTGATGAATTGGGTTTGTGGACCAATATGACCGCAATTCATGCTTTTTGGTTAGACCCATGTTGAGGAGAAGGCCCAGAAAAGTTTTAATTTTGGAAACTTGGACTGGTTTCCATCGGAAAGGCTGGGCATAATAGCTTCCCGGGTTGGCGGTTATAAATTGTGTGGCAGTTTACACTGATCACTTTTTTCCTTTCACTAGTGATTGACAGGGGCGATCAAAGGGGTGATCAAAGGGTTAATTGGGGTGCAGGGGGTGATCTGGGGCTAAAGTGTGTGGTGTTTGGTGTACTCACTGTGAAGCCTGCTCCTCTGCTGGATCCAACCGACCAAAAGGACCAGCAGAGGAGCAGGGAAGCCATATAACACATCATATTTACTAATATGATGTGTTATCTGGCTTCTCATTGGATTTTTTAAAAATCATCAGCTTGCCAGCCACAATCATTGGCTGGCAAGCTGATGACGCGACCCCCCTGGAAGAAATGCCGGCCCGCATTGCGCATGCCCGGGCCGGCTAAGCGCGTCATCTCGCGTCTCGCGAGATGACGTGTATATGCGTCACTCTGCCTGCAGCTGCCGCCTCCGGACCGCGGATCTGCATTAGGCGGTCCGGAGGCAGTTAATAGAGTCCTGGCTGCCATAGTAACACTGAAAGCATTTTGAAGACGGATCCGTCTTCAAATGCTTTCAGTTCACTTGCGTTTTTCCGGATCCGGCGTGTAATTCCGGCAAGTGGAGTACACGCCGGATCCGGACAACGCAAGTGTGAAAGAGGCCTTAAAGTAGTTTCTTATAATAAAGTTTTTTTTGTTTTATTTTTAGCATCCTCAGATTTAATTTATAAATGGTAGAAAATTTGCAGCACATTTTTGTGAAAAAACATAGGTCTAAATAGATGTCGTCAAAGGATTTTTCTCGGGTGGTTCTAAATAATAAATAGCACGGATCCTTTTTTGTGCTTGGACAGAAATAGCGCACCACTGGCTGGGTCCTGTTCACACTGATTTATCCTAGACGCGTTTCAGAACCGTAGTTCCTTCCTCAGTAGGCAAATGTGAAATGCAGCATTTCACATTTGCCTACTGAGGAAGGAACTACGGTTCTGAAACGCGTCTAGGATAAATCAGTGTGAACAGGACCCAGCCAGTGGTGCGCTATTTCTGTCCAAGCACAAAAAAGGATCCGTGCTATTTATTATTTAGAACCACCCGAGAAAAATCCATGCGGTAACGGCAGCGACTTAATCTCTAAAGAGGACTGATTCAACCACCATCCAAACAGTTCCTGTGAAGGGGAGTCGAACCCCGTACCGGTATAGTTCTGCTATACGAACTCCCGCTACTCCGCCTGGCGCAGGTGGATGTCATCACCGACCAAGTGAACCACCTACAGGTCAGGTCACGTGAGACGCCGAGAAGGAGAAGCGGTGATACTACCTCGTGGCAGGAGGTAGTTAGCAGATACCGCTACGAGAATAAGTACAAAGTATCCTCCTGATATTATAAGAACATACCGTGGACCGCAGGGTGGATATCTTCTTACCGATTGGTATGTTGAACATTTGGCAAGTTATTTTATAACCATCTGAACATTGTCAAAGTATGGATTCAATGCGCTATTGACCGACACCACGCAGCATAATCAAGTGGTCCTATTATCCCTTTGGAGTACTCCTGTTAGTTGGGTATATGCGTGAGCTCCGCATCCAAAATACCCACATATTTATGCTATTTTGATATACTACTAGGATATGTTTTACATTTAGTGGGCAATTAATTTTATTAATTTTATCATTGTACAATTACAATAGTAAATAATTGTGATTTTTATTAAGTGTAATAAATGCAAAAATACTGTGAGCCAGTCTAATTGTGTTTCAGTATTTTTTTGGTTTTCAGCTGGTATCTGAAAGACTGGGCTCCAGTAGGTTGCTGGTGAGCTCCTCTGAATTGTCTATTGCTAAATAGATGTCCCCTGGCTACAACCAAACCATATGCTGCTATTGACACACCAAGATATGCTTAATTGTGCACTTATATAGGGTAGAAAATTGAAAAAGATTTCTTAGAAAAAAATGCAGGGATGTCTCCTGACTGCGACCAAATTATACACTGCAGACGACTCACTCATATACTTTTAATTGTGCAAGTACAGTACATTGACCCACTAAAATAAGATTATTTGTGCACTTATGAATGGCATAAAAATTGTAACAGGCTTTTGAAAAGAAAAAGGCACACTTGTACAACATATGCAGTGATATATATGCTTCTGGTGATGCTAGGAAATAAACTGATGAGCAAGAGGGTAACAATGTTTTGAACTGTTAACTATCAGGCTCCACATCTCACCTTACACTACAGCTTCGAACGTGAGACTACCATCATTTTATAGACAGTCATCTTGGCTATCTATCATCTATCTATCATCTTGCAACTATTTAGCATATTATTAGTTATGCAGATTCGTGTCATGTAACTGCATTGTTACTGCTTTGCTCCTAAAATTCCATTTTTTTTTATTTATTATTATGTAAATCTACCTTTGGCTTTCAACACTGCCTTAATCCTTCTGGGAATGCTATCAATCAGATTCAAGCATGACTCGACTGAAACCTGTTCCCAGGTCTCTTCTAAATGTTCCCAATGTTGGTACATACTGGTCGACTCACTTGGGTACGAATACAGCTTTTTCTTCAACTCTTCTAACAAGTGTTTGGCTGGATTGAGGTCTGGGGACTGTGGGGGCCAATCCAGCACCTCTAATTTATTGTAATAAACAATTTTTTCGTCAATCTCAACGTATGCTTCTGGTCGTTGTCTTGCTGGAACACTATGTCGTCCTTTTCATACCCATAGTACATCTTGTAGGATACTCACATATAGCTCAGCATTGAGACCACCATCTATCCTGGTCAAGTAACCAATACCTTTGGCTGTGAAACAACCCCATATCATTAGTCTTTCTCCACTGAACTTGACAATTCCTTCAATTTCTCAATCAGTTTGCACCCTTTTCCCTTCTAGACCCATTTGCACCCATTAGAACCAAGTTTATTGACTTTCGTTTCATCGCTCCAAATCACCCTTTTCCAATCTTCTACTGTCCACTGTTCTTACTCTTTTGCAAACTCGAGCCGACACTTCTTATGACGATATTCAAGGCTTCTTCATATTTGTTCAGGACATCATTCCAGACTTGTGTAATGTGCGTTGCATGATTTCCTGCATCTGTGATCTCACTATTATGAAGCACACGAGCCACCTCCACTGCCGTGTTTGTCACACCAGAAATGATAACCTTTGGGATGAGCCAACTTGTGGAATCTGATATTTTGCATGGATGTCTACCTCTTGGCTCCAATTGTTATGGCACTCACATGATTCAGTTTGGCAATTTACTTGGCAAAGATACTGCTATCGATGGATGATGCTGTTTCTCTTTTCTTGGAAAATCTCCTTCATGGCTTCTCCTGGATTTGAACCAGTGACATTTCACTTGGGAATCAACCTAATAACACATTGAGATATTAGGGAATGTGAGAAAAGGCTGTAATTTGTAGTATACAAAAAGAAAATGATTTTTATGCCACCAGGAGCAAAGCAGTAACAGTGCAGTTACATGATAAGAATCTGCATAACTATTTTCAATTTAGTAAGACTCCTGTACTCCACTTGAGTTTCAGTATAAAGCTTTTTATTTTGTGCGGTTCCAGTCAAAAGAACGTTTTCGGCTGAATAGCCTTCTTCAGTACAACTGGAAAGGCATATAAAGTATCACAATAAATGTACAATAGTCGTAGGTATATAAAGTATCACAATAAGTGTACAAAAGTCTTACGGTATATAAAGTGTCACAATAAGTATACAATAGTCGTACGGTATATAGAGTGTCGCAATAAGTGTGCGATAGACATACAGCACATAATATATCGATTGTATTATAGACAGAAGAAGAAAAAAACATGTCGATATGGCACATTAAGAGAGTGTCGTCTGTCATCTGGGGACCCTGTGGGATCATCTTTATCGGAAGTGTCTGCGGCAGGTAGGTGGCTTTAGGCGGTGGGTTCATTCTGAAGTGAATCACTTTGGTGTTTCACCGGGGTTGAAGTTGGGCAAAAGGCATCAGTTGGTGGAATTAAGGAGTGAATAGTAGGGAATATGACATGGCGTATATTATCTAAACTCTATAACACACATGCTGTGGAATCAAAGCATGTTACTTCATCAGACATGTTCAAGGATCTGGCATAGTGCAGAGTCTGACATAGTGTGGGTTGCAATCAAGATCATACATTGTACAGGCAGAGAGGCAATGGTGATAGCGGCATCAGAAAACATGGCGTATAGGAGTATAGGAGTACAACTAGTTTGTTCTTACCCGGATTGTGGCTACATATAATGCAAAGCTGAGTAGAAGATGGGGTTCCCTCAGTGGGTGGCAAGATGCTGCGTTTCACGTGGGCTCTATGTCCCTGTTTGGCATGCGTTCCAGGAGGCTGAGGCCTGTATGCCGGATTGCCATAGTGGTAGCTGTGTCTCCGATCCCCTTATGAGGAGGCTCGGCTTGGCGGCGTAACTGAAGGGGCGGGTACTGGCTGACACACTACCGGGAGAACCAAGATGGTGCCCGGAGCTCCTCAGGATAGATTGTGCATGCGCGCGTAGCGTCTGGGCGGGCGTTGGAGCGGCCAGTTAATTCTGACCAATATGTGAGATTGCGCGTGCGCCGGGGCTCACTGATGCTGCCAGTTGCTGCACAGTAGGGTGGAGGGGGGGCGCTAAGACTATGAGCTAGTGGGGAGAGTTAAGGGTGAAATTGTATTCACAATATCCGCAATAATTACCTAGAGATGACCACCAGGGGAATGAGCCATAAAAAGGATATGATCTATTCAGCTCTTGTTGGGACTTGGATAAGATTCAATATCTGCTCTAGAATAGGAATAGAGGTACCGTTAGTACTGTCTTGGTTATGGCAAACGGTCAATATTTGCAAATAATAATCTTGCTCATAGTCATCCATACAGTAATACATGTGGTTGATGTACATTTTTCTTCTTCTGTCTATAATACAATCGATATATTATGTGCTGTATGTCTATCGCGCACTTATTGCGACACTCTATATACCGTACGACTATTGTATACTTATTGTGACACTTTATATACCGTAAGACTTTTGTACACTTATTGTGATACTTATATACACTCACCTAAAAAATTATTAGGAACACCATACTAATACGGTGTTGGACCCCCTTTTGCCTTCAGAACTGCCTTAATTCTACGTGGCATTGATTCAACAAGGTGCTGATAGCATTCTTTAGAAATGTTGGCCCATATTGATAGGATAGCATCTTGCAGTTGATGGAGATTTGAGGGATGCACATCCAGGGCACGAAGCTCCCATTCCACCACATCCCAAAGATGCTCTATTGGGTTGAGATCTGGTGACTGTGGGGGCCATTTTAGTACAGTGAACTCATTGTCATGTTCAAGAAACCAATTTGAAATGATTCGAGCTTTGTGACATGGTGCATTATCCTGCTGGAAGTAGCCATCAGAGGATGGGTACATGGTGGTCATGAAGGAATGGACATGGTCAGAAACAATGCTCAGGTAGCCCGTGGCATTTAAACGATGGCCAATTGGCATTAAGGAACCTAAAGTGTGCCCAGAAAACATCCCCCACACCATTACACCACCAGCCTGCACAGTGGTAACAAGGCATGATGGATACATGTTCTCATTCTGTTTACGCCAAATTCGGACTCTACCATTTGAATGTCTTAACAGAAATCGAGACTCATCAGACCAGGCAACACTTTTTTGGTGAGCTTGTGCAAATTGTAGCCTCTTTTTCCTATTTGTAGTGGAGATGAGTGGTACCCGGTGGGGTCTTCTGCTGTTGTAGCCCATCCGCCTCAAGGTTGTGCGTGTTGTGGCTTCACAAATGCTTTGCTGCATATCTTGGTTATAACGAGTGGTTATTTAAGTCAACGTTGCTCTTCTATCAGCTTGAATCAGTCGGCCCATTCTCCTCTGACCTCTAGCATCAACAAGGCATTTTCGCCCACAGGGGTTTTCTTTGTAAACCCTAGAAATGGTTGTGCGTTAAAATCCCAGTAACTGAGCAGATTGTGAAATACTCAGACCGGCCCGTCTGGCACCAACAACCATGCCACGCTCAAAATTGCTTAAATCACCTTTCTTTCCCATTCTGACATTCAGTTTGGAGTTCAGGAGATTGTCTTGACCAGGACCACAACCCTACATGCATTGAAGCAACTGCCATGTGATTGGTTGACTAGATAATCTCATTAATGAGAAATAGAGCAGGTGTTCCTAATAATTCTTTAGGTGAGTGTACCTACGACTATTGTACATTTATTGTGATACTTTATATGCCTTTCCAGTTGTACTGAAGAAGGCTATTCAGCCGAAAACGTTCTTTTGACTGGAACCGCACAAAATAAAAAGCTTTATACTGAAACTCAAGTGGAGTACAGGAGTCTTACTAAATTGCATGTATCTGGTTTGGGAACCATCTCCTAACACCCACGCAATCCAATTGGAGAACTATCCAACCTTATATTGTCTAATCTGCATAACTAATCATATGCTGAATAGTTGCGAGTAAAATTTATGTATGAGATAGCCAAGATAATGGTCTATAACACAATGGTAGTCTTACGTTCGAAGCTGTGGTGGATGGTGAGATATGGAGCCTGAAATTTAAAAGTTGAAAACTTTGTTATGCTTTTGCTCGTCAGTGTATGCCTTTTGTGCTCTTATGAATTGTAGAAGATTTGCAGAGGTCTATGAACAAAAAAAAAACCTGGCTTGTCCACAATACTGTCTCTTTAAATGATCCTGTGTCTTGTGCAGTGGAACACATGAAGTTATAAGCAGCTCCAGCTGCCCTTACTTCAAGATGCACAATACACTAACTGCCTCTATTATGTCCCTAATGATAAAACCTACACAGTGGTAATTCAATCTACCAAACTAAATACAGGCTAATTAAAAAAGAATGTTGCAAAGTTATAGCCTTGGTATTCATAGCTGAGACAAACTAACACAAATGTATTAACATAAAAAGACACACTATCCAAGTTTTATCTATATACTACAAATGTTTGCTGTGAGCTTCACTAGTGGCATGGCAGATTTCTAGGTGGTAGTCCAGTTCTGCCAGTATGCCAGCATATCTTCTGATATAGACCCCGCATGTTTCTAAAACATAAAAGTTTTTAGTGTAATTATTTTCTTTACAACATCATAGAATACAATCTCGTAATAAACATACAATATAGGTGAGCACAAGTTACTTCCCGTGCTCATAAATCTTAAATCATGAAACAGTATGGGCCAAGACAAGTAATCAAACATGAAACATAAACATTGGTTAAGTAACTAGAAAGAAAAGAAAAGGGAGAATAGCTGATAAGAAAACAGAATTAGAAAAGAAACAAGAGAAGGTATGAGGGGGAGGGAAAACGGGGGAAAGGTAAGGAGGTGAGTAATTGGTTCAGAGCTGTATGTTCCGAAATGACTCTGAGGAATGGAACATCTCCCAAGGACCCCAGGTTTTTGAAAAATGTGAGGATTCTGAGGGTGTCAGGGTAATTAGGTCCTCCATTCGCTGATAAAGGGGGATTTCTTCGATCCATTCCTCCAGCGAGGGAGGGGAGGGGGATTTCCAGTATCATGGAATAACTGCTTTTGCTGCCTCATGTACTTTAGGAGCAATTTCTTATATGTGGGAATGTTAAGGTCAAGCACAAATAGTAAAAGAGATTCAGGGGAATTTGGTACAGGGATGCCCATCACCTCTTGTATTGTCTTGTGTACAGAGTTCCAAAAGGGGCACAGGACATCACAACGCCACCAAATATGGATCATTGCACCTTCCTCCGTGTGACATCTCCAGCAGCGGTCTGACACCGTAGGGAACCATCTATGGAGAAGTGCGGGCACCCCATACCATCTGGAAATAATCTTATAACTTGTTTTTTTCTTTGGGTGGAGATCAGCGCTAAAATAAAGCTCCTATTACACTGAGAGGGAGTGAGGTGTATACCCAAGTCACGCTTCCAGGCCTGACAGAAGGGGGAGAGGTGTGAAGAGCTTTGATGTATTAGTAGCTTGTATATGGTTAAATATTCCTGAATATCGCAGACAGGGCTATGCATATCTATTCAAATACTGAGAGATTTCGGGATAATGTGTGGGTTTTGCGCATGGATGAATAGAAGTGCTGTACTTGTAAATGTTCAAAAGAGTTTCGTGCTGATGGGTTTGGGGTCTTCAACAGTAGGGATAAAGGCTTCAGGGAAGATCCCGAAATAACATGACAGAACCTGAGAGGGCAGATTTTTGTGCCTTGCAAAAAAGGTTAGGGAGAGTGTTCTGGGGGAAGCACGGGTAATCAGTGATCAGGACGAGGGGGACGGATAATGGATGATAGTATTGGAAAAGTATTATGGGCCATAAAGGACAACTTAGGAGAGGTAGAGCGTGGGGTGCCTATTAGCCATGGGATTACTGTCAGAGCACAAGAGAAAGAACCTCTCGCTATGTGTACCCAGGACTTGGAGGTGTCAGTATGCATCATGTCTAAAAGCCTAGCATAGGCGGTAGAATGGTAGTATAGGCGACAGTCCGGGAGACCAACTCTTCACGCCTCCTTGAGACGGTTTAAAACTTCCCATTTTAGCTGAGGTTTACCAGGAGAACAGACAAATTTTGTGAAGCATCGGCGCATTTGGGACCAGAACATTGACGGTATGCGGAGGGGGATGGTCTGCAGAAGGTAGAGTAGTTTTGGTAGTAGGTTCATCTTTAAGATGCTGATTCTACAAAACCAAGAGAAGTCCCCGTGGTGCTAGGACTCCAGATCTTTCTGGAATTGTTAAAGGAGAGGGGAGAAGTTTAATATAAAGAGTTGCGACAGGTCAGCGGTAGTTTTTATACCCAAATATGTTATCCTGTTTGATGGCCAGACAAAGGGAAAGGAGGCTTTGAGAGAGGAGACCAAGGGGTCGGGTAGGGAAACATACTTGGTCATGTTGATCTTAAAATTAGTTCAATCACCAAAGCGGGAGATCCCACGGAGCATATATGATAAGGAAATGCGAGGATTAGTTATATAGAGCAGGAGATCATCAACAAAAGCCACACATTTATTTTTGTGGCCTCCAATTTTTATTCCTAATATGTCCGGATTGTTACGGATGGAGGACATAAGATGTTCCATAACCAAGACATAAAGCAGGGGAGACAATAGACAGCCTTGTTGCATACTATTATGAATAGAAAAGGGGGGGGGGGGGGGAGTGTGACATTGACTTTGACTGAAGGTTTTGCTGAAGGTTGTTGGTACAAGCTGAGAATCTTCGATAAAAACACTGAACCTATGCCTACGTGGCAGAGAACAGAGCTTTTTCAGCGTATAGGGACAGGATCATTAGCGGGATGTTGCTTGTCTTTTCATGATGGATAATATCCAGTGTTTTCAGGGTGTTGTAACGAGCCTCCTGTAGTTGCACGAATCCCACTTTGTTAGGGTGGATAAGTGAGGGTAAAAAGATGTTCAGTCTATTAGCTAGTAATTTGGCAAATATTTTAAGATCTACATTTAGGAGGGAAATAGGCCGGTAACTGGCACATAAGTGTGGGTCCTTACGAGGCTTAGGAATAACTACAACATGGGCCTCTGTGGTATGTGCCGGGAAGGGATGCTCAGGAGACACTGTGTTAAAGACTCGAAGAAAGAAGGGGGAGATGGAAGTAGAGAGAGACTTGAAAAACCTAGCCATAAACCTGTCAGGGCCTGGGCTTTTGCCCCCCTGGTAAGGATTTGAGAACCATTTGAGTTCAGTCTTCGTGAATAGAGTTTCTAAACTAGCGGACTCTAGCTCTGATAGTCTGGGAGGCTGAGGGGGGGGGGGGGGGGGGGGGGTCAGGTCCATGTTCAAGTTGCCCTAGGGCAGAGCGAGGCGGGTTATAAAGCTCAGAGTAGAAGGAGTGAGAGGAAAAAGCAATATCCTCTGAGGTATGGACCATGCGATCTGCAGGATTTTTGACAGTGGGAATGTGGGAGTCAGCCAGTTTCCCCCTGCGAGCTCTTGCCAGCATACGACCACTCTTGTTGCCATATTTAGTAAATTTACTACGGCATAGTTGGATCATGCGTTTGTAGGACAACTCCAGTAAAGCATTTGGCATCTAGGCATGCATTCTAGAGATCACGGAGCGTCGATAAAGAGAGTGCTCGCGTGTGGGCAATCTTGAGAGAGGCAACCTTCTGTAGTGCAAGTTTAAGAGAATGTGCTTTCTCCTTCTTAAGACAGGAGCCATGTTTAATGATAACCCTGCAGAGGACACACTTCAGAGCTTTCCATTGTGTTGGGAGAGGGGTGGGATCTGTGTGGTGGTCAGTGAGAAAGTCTTTTACAGTACTGTCAAGGTCAGCTGCACATACCGAGTCAAGTAGGAGAGATTCATTCAACTGCCATGTCCACTCTCCTTTAGTAAGGAAAGGGAGATTTAGGAAGCAGTAAACTGGAGCATGGTCCGACCACAAGATGCTGCCTATTTGTGTGGAGTCCAGCCACGAGAGAGCAGATTTTTGTAGTAGGATGTCGTCTACTCAACAATAAGAAGAGTGTGGGGCAGAGTAGAAAGTGTAATCTTTGTCTGTTGGGTGTTGAAGACGCCACAAGTCATATAATTGTAATTCTAGGAGCGCTTTCCTAATTTTTTTAATGGTCGAATAAGGAAGGGACGCGTGCCCAGTAGAGTTGTCAAGTGTGGGGTCTAGAGTGAGATTGCGATCCCCACAGAGTACAACCATACCACGGATTAGGGGCAGGGCCTTGTCAACAAGGTCTAGGAGAAAGGAGGCCTGATTTTGATTAGGGGCATAAACATTAAGAAGTGTGAATTTGCGTCCGCCAATTGATAGTGAGAGAAGCAGGTACCTGGCCCCAGCATCGACAGGACAGACCAGCGTCTGATGAGGCAAGTATTTAGTCTTATTTATTGGGTTGTTTGCAAAATGCCAGGTCGTGTAGCGCCGATGCCGAATGCCAGGAGCACCACCCTCCTTGAAGTGTGTTTCTTGAAAACATATAATGTGTACCTTCTGGCGGTGAAAATGATGAAGTACCTCGGTTCTTTTTTCAGGGGTGTTGAGACATTTTGCGTTGAAAGACGGAAGGAAAGGATCTTGTGTAAAAGGAAAGGAGGGGACATGATGTGTGGGCATGTTGGGGGGACCATTGCTGGTGGTCCAAGGAGTGTCCTTGGAGAGAGAGACCAGTGTCTCGCAGTGGATGAACAGAGGAGGGCCCCTGGTGGATATCTGGAACATTTGACAATGCAGATGAGGGCCCATGGGCCGAAAAGGTAGTGCACAAGGTCTCAAGAGACAGTCCACTGGGGTGGCAGGCCTGGAAGCCACTGCTAGTGGAGATAGGCTGGGGATGGGCCCCCTGGACTGACCTGTGATGCCATGGTCTGTAGTGGCACCTCTGAAGTCAGCGGAGGTTCTGGTAGGTGCAGAGAGGAGGGGCAAAGGTGCGCATGTGGCAAGCATGACCACGGTGGCGATAGATAGATCCAATCGGGACCCTGGAGCCGTACTTGGTGCGCAGGAGGAAAAGGTAGAGAGGGCACCAATGTGGAGCTGTGTCTGTGGGCCTGTAGGGAAGGGCTTTCGGGCACCTCATGCTGGAGGCCGTGGGGTGCGAGCGCCAGTGCCATCTTGGAAGCGCATGGTGCAAACTTGCTGAGCCAGGCGCAGGGAGGCAGATTGACGGGGGAAGAGGAGATCCCCTTGTGAAGATGTCAGGGGAGCCGATCGCTCGGCTCTACCCTTTTTTACCGTTTTGCCCATCAGTAGAGGGGAAAAGGAGTAGAAAGTCGCCAGGAGCGTGTACTCACACTTTAATGGCTGGCTATGCCCCCGGAACCCACATTTTTTGTGATGCATTATCTCAATACAGTTCTAGTTCCTGTGGCTTGCAGGGCAGATACACTAAATTCCTGATGTAGCCCACAGAGAGTTGCAGGTGTTATATCTGGAGATTATGAAGGCCAATGCAACATTGGTGAATCATTTATTCCGGCATGGCCAATCTGACAGGTAGGAGTAACTAGTGACAGTATTCTCGGGAAAGAAGATAGGACCATAGACTTTGCACCTGCTCATTGCAAAGAACATATTTAGTTTGGGTGAATCAGTCATGTGCTCATTAAGGACATGTGGGTTTTCTGCATCCCAGATTCTGACATTGTGGTGAGTGACCTAACCACCCAAGTGAAACGTAGCTTCATCTCTGAACACCAGCCTGTTAGCAAATTAGCCCTCTTCCAATCGACCCTGTAAGTCAATGCAAAAGTCACAGTTAACTGAATGGTTTACAAATCAGACATTTTCCTAAGATCCGCCATACCATGGTTTGTGGGAATTGTAGATCCATACTAGTGAGCCTGGTCGACATTCTATGACTAGAGTTGAGCAGACACCTGGATGTTTGGGACCCGAACTTGACCCCTACCCGAACCCCAATGAAGTCAATGGGGACCCGAACTTTGGAGCACTAAAATGGCTCTAAAAAAGTCATGGAAAGGGCTAGAGGGCTGCAAAGGGCAGCAAAATGTGGTTAAGAGCATGGCAAGTGCTCTGCAAACAAATGGGGGAAATGACTTAAAATAACATAAAATACATAAAAATAAAAAATAATAATCTTGATCTAGGAGGAGGAGGTCCATATGGATTAGGAATTTGAGGAGGCAGTGGATGTGGCGGTGTAGGTGGATGTGGTGGTGTAGGTGGAAGCGGCGGTGGAGGAGGTAGCCAACACTGGTTTTTGGTTTATTTTATTTTATTTTTGTTTAAATTTGGGTAGACCCCAAAACATTGGGAAATGTAAAAAAATATACCAAGGAGAAAGTGCGCTGGAGTTCAACAATGGCTGGGTGAGGCCAGTATACATGTCTATTCTGCACAAGGTACGGACAAGTCCTGCAGGATCCCTGGATCCCTGCCTGGTTCATTTTAATAAACATGAGCTTATCCACATTGGCTGTGGACAGGCGGCTACGCTTGTCTGTGATAACCCCTTCCTGCCGTGCTAAACAAATGTTCAGACAATACACTGGCTGCAGGGCAGGCCAGCACCTCCAAGGCGTAAAGGTCAAGCTCAGGCCATGTTCCCAATTTGGAGACCCAGAAGTTGAAGGGGGCAGACCCATCAGTCAGTACGTGTAGGCGTGTGCACACATACTGCTCCACCATGTCGCACGTCCCCGTGACGTCCACGATCCAATTGGATATTTTCGCTATCAACTTTTGATGTTCTTTTATGAGCCTACCATGGTGCTCACGGGTAACGGGGAATCAGGGTCCCATGCCGGAGAGGGAGCATGAGAAAGGCATACTACATCCAAAGGAGGTCAATAGCTGAAATCTGATCGGGCGGAAATGTGGGACAAGTTATTAAATTAAATTCGGCACATGCGCCAGGCAAGGGATGTGCGTCAAACCAGGTTGGCCCAGAGCTGCTACGAGATTTCGCCCATTATTGCACACCACCAGGCCGGGCTTGAGGCTCACTGGCACCAACCACTCATTGGTCTGTTGTTCCATGTCCGTCCACAGATCCTGCGCGGTGTGGGGTTTGTCCCCCAAACAGATACGTTTCAAAACTGCCTGCTGTCGATTACCCCTGGCTGTGCTGAAGTTGGTGGTGAAGGTGTTACGCTGACCAGATGAGGAGGCATTAGAGGATGAGGAAGCAGAGTAGGAGGAGGAAGCAACAGGAGGCAAAGAGAAACGCCCTGCAATCCTCGGTGGTGGAAGGATATGCGCCAAACTGCTATCCGCCTCAGGCCCAGCTGCCACTGCATTTACTCAGTGTGCTGTTAGGGAGACATAACTTCCCTGACCGTGCTGACTGGTCCACATATCCGTAGTTATGTGGACCTTGCCACAGATGGCATTGCGCAGTGCACACCTGATTTTGTCCCCAGCTTGGTTGTGCAGGGAAGAGATGGCTCGCCTGGAAAAGTAGTGGCAGCTGGGCACAACGTACTGTGGGAAATCCACCACCATCAGATTCTTAAAACTGTCCGTGTCAGCCAGACGAGATGACAGAATTTTAAAGGCCAGGAATTTTTAAATGCTGGAATTCAGGGCCAGGGATCGCGGGTGGGTAGGGGGGTACTTCCTCTTTCGCTCCAGTGTTTGGAAGATAGACAGCGGAATGCTTCCATGGGACATTGTGGAGATGCTTGGTGACTGAGGTGGTGGTGTTGCTGTCACAACCTCTGTTTGCAGGGTGGCAGGTGCCACTGTCACTCCAGAGGGGGATGAAGAGGCCAAGACTGCAGCAGAAGAGAAAGCAGGAGGAGCCAGAGACCTTTCTTGGTTTTTGAGGTGTCTACTCTGTGACGATGGTACCCCAAGTAGAGTCCCCTTTTAAATACACACACACTCACAGGCCTAGAGGCCCCCTTTATTCTGCTTTAAAAGATAAATACTCCCTAGCTGTGTTCTAGCAATTGAAAATGACACTTCCCTGTCATAAAGATAAGGATGGGAGCTTCAAAAACAGTCTCAGCAGTGGACTAGAGAGAGATGGGAAAGCAACCAATTGAACCTTGGAGGGACTCAAACATAGTCATTTTTCATATGTCTGGTCGTAGGTATATTATGCACTGGCTAAGGCCTGATTTAACCTCTGTGGACCAGTGCGATCACTGAGATATCAAACAGTATGTTCTTGTGCCCTTGGAAGGCTGAAAAGCCAGCTTTAAGCAATCCTGGAGAACCACAAGCCCCAGCAGAGTCAAGTTTGGTCTTGTTAGACTCGTAAAATCCTAAGGGTCATTAATACATGAATGGCATAGCTGTATCTAGTGGTTCCACAGAACTGTGGGCTCAGTCAGAATTAGGACATTCTGGGATGACCTTAGCTGGGTCATAAACCTTGCTGACACCTCCTCGACCCTGCCCACACGTTCGGACCATTGGTGGGCAGAACTGCTGGCACCTCCTGTTTTAGAACTGTTATCAGATGCTGTCAGGGCATTGTATGGCAACCCTGCCTTGCCTTAAAACCTGGATTTGTATCGCATTCTGAATGTCAGTGCTCAGGGTCCACTGATATTATACCAATGGGATTGCACAACAACTTCAAGGACTAAAACAGAGGAACTTAAGTATACTTTTCATCCATTGTCCCTTTTATTTTAACTGTCGTGAATTACTATTACCTTGAATTATTATTATCTAGAATAGTCATTTTTCTGTAAATGTATATATGCCCTTTGCTACGTCTTCTGTGTTTTAAGCAAAGGAATTAATGAATCCTGTCTCTGAAGAGAGTAACGTTACCATTTTGTGTGAGAAAGGTCATTTTGATTGTTACTTGGCTGAAGGATTGCGATTGGTCAGCACGCGGTAGCTGGCTCATTCTCTGCTCTGTGTGAGTGTGAGTGACCAGTAGTCGGTTCGTGTGCCGTTAAAACATGTGGTGGCAGCATACTGAACTGTATCTAAAAAGGGTTAACCAGAAGTTAACTACCCCTTGTCACGTGTGGTATCCATCTGCGTACAGGTACGTTTGAGACATTCTCCACTGCAGCGCGTGCTTTGCACTTAAATGCCTGGTCATGCAGGTTGTGCTCATGTTTAGAACGTTTATGCCTCATTTCAGGCTCTGATTGCACAGTGTGCAAACCACTCGTGTATTGTCGTCAGCACATTGTCTGAAGAACTGCCACGCTGGAGCTGGCTTTGGTGTTCTCGGTCCCTTGGTGCGGTGGGCAGTAGCAGGCATACTGTCTAGGGCAGGCATGGCCAACCTGAGGCTCTCCAGCTGTTGCAAAACTACAACTCCCAGCATGCTTAGACTGCCTACAGCAGGGCATGGTGGGAGTTGTAGTTTTACAACAGCTGGAGAGCCTCAGGTTGGCCATGCCTGGTCTAGGGGATGACCACTCCGCTTTTGCACCCTGCTCCCTCTTTTGCTGTGCTGGTGGCTCTGTGCGACCACCACCTCTTCCTCCAAACTACACAGGTCACTCGCATGACCTTGATTCCATGTGGGGTCGAGGACCTCATCGTCCTCCACATCATCATCCACCCAGTCTTCACCCCTGCCCTCCTTGTCAGTCTGCACACTGCAGAAAGCCACAGCAGTTGGCACCTGTGTTTTGACTTCATCCGAGATGTGCTGCGGTGGTCCTCCCATGTACTCATCCTGCAACATAAGTGGTTGGCCATCGGTTCCACTTCTGGGGCAGGGCTATGTGGATGGCCCTAGGAAACCCTGCTAGCAGAGTCATCAAAAAGTAGAAGAGACTGCTGCATGACTTGGGGCTCAGACTGCTTGGCTGATTTGCAAGGTGGTGAGGTGAAAGACTGATGGACATGGGCTGCAGGTGCCAACTCTGATCTTTCAGCAGGGGACTGGGTGGGAGACAATGTGAAGGAACTGGAGGCACTGTCAGCCACCCAATCTACTATCACCTGTACTTGTTCTTGCCTCACAATTCGTAAAGCGGCATTCGGGCCTACTAAATAATGCTGAAGCACCTGAGGAAGGTGTTTCATTTGGGCATGTAGCTGGCACAGATTGACCACGTTCTCTCCCTGCAACAGGAGCTCCACCAACACCAGCAGGACCAGGGCCACGTCCCTTATTTGAAGCTCTCCTCATATTTTACGGTTTCCCGCCGAAGTAACAGACGTTTTTGCAAAATTTTGTTCCCTGTCAGCAATGCAGAGCAGGGGTTTTTCAACTGCAAAAATGGGTTAATGTCATCCACCAATGGAACAGACAAATTGTTTAAAATTGATTAAAGCGAGGATACCCGCGCTGCCGTGAGTAGGGGGATAAACCCACACAATGCAAAGCTTTGTGTGGGTTGCGTTGCTGCAGGGTCCCAAAAAGGGGTTAATTGCAACAACAAAAAAACTATGTGTAGGGAAACCTAATGAAAGTAAAAATAAAAAGGGACCCGCGCTGACTGGTTGATTGACTTTTAGAATGAGACGGTAAAGAATAATGAATCAGATTTGTATAGGTGCCTCATATTGACTAGATATAAATACTAACTGGTAAAGGTCATGTACTGCAGTATCAAAAGAGGTTAGATGTATCAATACTCTTTGGCAATTTTGAATCATATACAATCAGATGCAAAAAGTATCCGACAGCCACACTAACTAGTGTGCGCACTAAGAGGCACATCTGTTACTGTAGCTGGACTCGTTCGCCACTTGTTGCAATTCTCCTATTGATGTCTCTCACAGTACTGTCTTCTGTTCACCTCGTGGCACACGCGTAGCTCCGGCCGGTGGCTCGCACGCGCGAGGGGAGGCAGTGTTTACTTGTTGTCCTGGAAACCTTTCGTGTGACGTCACACCTGAAGCTACGGATGCCTCTAGGGTCCACAATACCTCTGACGCGTTTCGGAATAAACGTATTCCTTTCTCAGTGTCCCTGAGATTTGCAGTGCAGCCCGCAAAGGTACTCTATGGCCAAAAACCGACAATGTAACAGCAATATTTAACGATTTTATTGGACTGTCAAAAATGCAGCGCAGGCGCAAATGTACTACCTAGCAAAAAAAGGGTGTTTTTTTCAAACAACAATATAACAGCAGTATTTAATGGTTTTATTGGCCTGCAGAAATGCAGCACAGGCCGCAAGTGTAAAGCAATGACTTCATTGCTGTATTTGTGCTGGGGGAGGCGGGGCCACATAGGGTTAAAAGGCAGCAGCCGATACCTGCTGCACGTTCGCTCGTCCGCTGGCACGTCTGGGGTCATCAGTGAGGCAGAGGCAGCGCACTTCCGGGTCGTTTTTTTTCACAAGCTGGGCAGCGTGACCTGGTCGCAGCGTCGCGACTTCAAAGTAAGACGGGGGCTGGGGGGCGGTTGCTGGATGCGGTAGCAGTGGTGGCAGAGACCGGCAGCTCACGGCTCCACTCTCCTCGAGCGGCGGGGGCGGCTGCGCACTTCAAGTTGCAGTTGCAGTCCCCGGCCGCACCACTCAGCCGGCGAGTCTCTCACCACACAGCGCCACCTGGTGGCCACTAGCGCGGCAGCAGGCCAGGGAACTGCCTTGATCTACAGGGGTTTAGATAATCTTCAAATTGCTGGGATTATTCATGTGTTACCTAGTCCATTCCAAAGAAAATGACAAAGTAATTACAGTACAAACTGGTAGTCTGGGTCCTCACATGCTGGGATTTGGTACTGTTTCAACAGCAATGTTTCATGTTCGCAGGGGATTGCATCTACATGTCAGGTTTCAAATGCATAATGGTCACCATGGAAAAAAAAAAAAAAAACGGCGGTGGCACACAAAGGGGGGATGTCGCAACCACGGCAATAGTCATGCCACTTTGTTACGGGGGTCACACGCATCCACTCGTCAGGTCTGTTCACGCCTCTCGCAGGAACAGGTCACATTCAAAATTACCACGGGCAGGCACAGAGGCAGCAGCCAGGGGTACGGTTCATCGGCCTGTCCCTGTCATCAGCGGTTCTGGGCTGGGGGGAACAGAGTAATCTGCAAGCTTCAAAAAATATAAAAAAATAAAAATATGTTTTATGTTTTCACAGTTCGTGTCACCTTCCGTGGCACCTTAGGCAAATAAGCGGCAATAAGGTACGTATCAGCTTCCAACGCAGCCACAAGCAGTCAGGCATCCATGGCGCCACGCTGACGGTGGAAGGGTGCCCCACGCCCCATATAAAAAAAAAAAAAAAAAAAGTCTGTCACGACCTCAGACTCATATAAGTCCTGTCACGACCACAGGCATTCATACGCGTCTGTCACGTCTTCAGACTTGCTATACAATCCTGTCACGACTACAGGCATTCGATAAAGAAAAGGAAAAAAAAAAAAACACGTCATCTCAGTCAGGGTCACACCACAGGTGCCGCCTGGTCAAATCTGTCACGACTACAGACACTGGTCCCACTAGGGGTCGGGCACACGGGTAGAAGGACACTGGTCCGACTAGGGGTCGGGCACACAGGTAGAAGGTCACAGTTCACAGCTCGGGAAAAGGGGGGGTACTAATGGCTCTCAATTAATGACCAGTAGGAAGATGTCGCAAGAATTTATGCCTGGAGGCTCTTCCGCGTCGCGGAATAGCGGGACACCCAGTCGGAGCAAAGCGTGGGACCATCTTTACGTTCCTGGACCATCCCGAAGTTGTCCGCCGAGCTGCGCCGAAGGGGTATCCCCTTTCCAGCATCAGCAAGGAAAGCAGAATTGTATCGCCTGTTGATGTCAGACGTACCAACCGTGAGCCAGGACGAGGTATCCATGGGTACCATTCAGACTTCACTCACCCAACTACACGCCGTGATCAACAGCATGGCGTCATCCATGACAGACCTACAGGCCAGAATGGAATCAGTGGAAGCCAGGTCTGCGGCGGCAGCATTGACGGCACCAACACCCGCGGAACCTGCAGCAGGGCAATCCAGTGCTTATGGTGGGTCATCCCAGTTTCCCACAATCGCCCCATCCCATTTCATTCCGGCCAATATCAGGCAGGACATATTGGAAGGCAAAGACGTAAACCTGGCGTCCCTGCTCATTGCTACACATGAGGCCCCGGACAATAGAATCATTGTATGTGGGGAGGTTTCGGTCATCCTGAAGTCTAAAGATGCTAGGCTTAACAGGAAACTGAACGTCACAGAATTTGTCCTAGCATTTAGCTTATACCGGGACGTGATTTGCACAGCCAACCCGCATAGGAGGGCCGAGCTAGACTTGTACATGTACAAGGTGGTCGAATTAGGATACAAATATGGTGGCACAGCATTCTTCGACTACCACTGTTCATTTTCAGCCAAGGCAGCAGCTGCCCTGATACAGTGCCAGCACGTTCTGGATTGGTCCAACATAGACACAGAATTGTTCTGCCGCCATTTTTCAGGGCTAAAAGCCCCGACGTGCACGATCTGCAACTCCTACTCCCACACTAGGGGTTGGTGTTCCAATACAGGCCACGTATCAGATCCAGCACAACCTAATTCTGCCCCAGGTCCATCAAACATCAAATCAGCATCCGGGGTGGACAAGCTAGGTCGTCCCATAAAATACCTTGGTCGAAGCCAGATATGCAACAATTACAACTATGCCATTTGTCATTACAATTAGTGCAGGCTACTACATCTGTGTGCGATCTGTTTCAGGGCCCATCCACGCGCAGCATGCCCTCAAAGGAATCAAGGCCCGGCGTGACTAAGCGTGATTGACGTGGATCTGCTGGCATTGTTCTTGGCTGAGCATCCACACCCGGCCTGGGTGCAGTTCGTCATCCACGGCTTGACATACGGTTACCACACAGGGCTGCTCGCGCTCCCTCAAACCACATTCGAATGTGATAATTTGCAGTCGGCAGCCAGAGACCCAGAGGCGGTTACGCAGTTAATCCACACCGAACTAGACCGGGGGTACTTAATAGGGCCGTTCAATCAACCTCCCTTCACATGCTGGAGAGTCAATCCAGTTGGCATCGTGACTGGCAAGTTCAACAATAAAAAACGCCTAATCTATGATTTGTCCGCCCCACATTCTTTACACATACCAAGCTTGAACTCCTTAATTCCATCCGAGGAGTTTTCCATGAGATATGCTTCAATAGATGAGGCTATACAGGTCATCAAATTAGGCAAGGGCACCTGGCTGTCAAAAGCGGACATCACGGATGCTTTCAAATTACTACCCATCCTTCCTGAATTATGGCAGTGGCATGGCATGAAATGGCAGGGTGCTTATTTTTTCGCCAGCAAATTGAACTTCGGGTCAAAGTCCAGCCCCTGGTTGTTCGACCAACTGGCCAGCACGCTGCATTGGGTTTTGACCAACACTTTCCGGGTAAATCACGTCATCCACTACCTGGATGACTTTCTCCTGTTAGAATCCCCAGATCAAGTGCCTCAAGATCTACAGGTCCTGCGCACGGCTTTTTCAGACCTCAAAGTTCCATTGGCCTCACACAAGGTGGAGGGACCCAGCACAGAGATCATCTTTTTAGGCATTTGCTTGAACACAGTGGACATGAAGGCCAGTCTGCCTCCGGACAAGCTAGCCAGAATCAAGTCTGTTGTTCACAGACTAGCGCAAGTGAGGGTGACTACCAGGGCAGATCTTCAGTCACTCCTTGGCATGCTGAATTTTTCTATGTGTATCATGCCACAGGGTAGGTCCTTTATTTCAAGGCTCCTGGCACTCCTCCCACAAGCACCCTGCCAGGACAGCCCAGTCCAGCTGGACCAGAACGCAATCGCTGACTTGCTGATGTGGGACAACTTCCTCTCCCAATGGAATGGGGTTTCCCTGTTCATTCCAGTGGCATCCAGTAATTCCCCTGTGGTCCACGCCCGCTGCCAGCTTTGCAGCCATACATGGCACCCATTGGTTCGCTCAACCATGGCCGGTAGACATCACCAGCATAACAGGCTTTTCAAGGAGTTCCTCACTCTTTGAAATATATCCCATAGTAGCAGCGGCAGTAACATGGGGGGCTCGGTGGAGAAACCAGACAGTCCTGTTCCTCACCGACAATGAGGCTCTCGCTGACATCCTAATGAAGGGGAGGTCAGCCTCCAGGGACATCATGGCGTTTATGCGGAAGCTCGTGTGGCTGGCCCTGCAAAATAATTTCAATTTCATTTGAACACATATAAGTGGGCAACGTAACATCGCAGCCGATGCTCTATCTCACTTTAACTTTCCCCTCTTCTTTCAGGTCTTTCCAGAGGCAGATCTCTCCCAAACACCAGCCCCGTCTCATGGCCAACTATTGATGGAGTAGCGCCATTTCTCGAGATGGCCAAAAGTCTCGTGTCTGATTCTCTGTCCAGCAACACACGAAAGGCGTACACGACGGCCTGGCGATTGTTTAACAGATTCAAAGTCACATACCCTCCGGCTGGTGAAGGTCCTATCACATACCTGCTTGCGTTTACAGCTTTTTGCCACTCACAGCTAAATCTATCCTATAGCACCATCAAGCTGTACCTCGCTGGCATACAGTATCATTGGTATGTGCAGTTTCCGGATCAACCATCACTGTTCATGGCTCATCCAATCAAATCCTTGTTGAGAGGCATCCAGAAACAGTCCATCAGAAGAAGACCCACTAGGCGTCCGTTCACCAGCAACATGGTTAGGACCGTGTCCGACACACTGGCCAATCACCCGTTCGGGCAGTACATCAGCTCTCTTGTCAGAGCGGCATTGTATCTTGCGTTCTACGGGTTCCTCAGGCCAGGCGAGTTCACTTGTGCTAAATCTTCAAGCAAGTTCTTGCGGAAGAACCAATTGCGTTGGGACGGCACGCTGCTCACCCTCAGCTTGGACTCCAGCAAGACGGGCCGACCTGGGGAATCCGTGCAGGTGAGGTACTTTGTCACCAACAACAAATGGTGCCCAGTAACGGTCCTACGTGAGTGGTTGCAGTACACCGGGAACGTGCCCGCGGAGTCCCCCCTGTTCCAATTGGATGGGTTTCCCTTGAACATCCAGACTTTCCTCAAGTACGTTCGCCTACTAGTCTCCTCTTCGGGGGTCAACCCATTAGCAATCACAGGGCATTCATTCTGCATAGGTGCCGCCTCCGCAGCCTCCAAAAATAATGTTCCGGCTCACGTCATCCAGAAATTGTTCCGGTATGTTCCTGACCCTCAACAGGAGATGTCACTTGCATTCAATCATCTGCTGTTGTAAATATCACCTAGAATACACAGATTTAAATCCTTCCCTGCATCCGCGTGGTTTTTGGCCCCTTCAGGCTACCCTTAATACGGCAGTTCCGGCATAACTCTACTGCTTCAGGTAGGTACAGTTAGGTTGTTCTCGTGCAGCCGATCCTAGCACAAGTGTAAAGCAATGATTTCATTGCTGTATTTGTGCTGGGGGAGGCGGGGCCACATAGGGTTAAAAGGCAGCAGCCGATACCTGCTGCACGTTCGCTCGTCCGCTGGCACGTCTGCCCACCCAACCCCCCCTTTTTCACATATAATCCTCACTGAGGTAGCCCCCTTCAGGCTACCCTTAATACGGCAGTTCCGGCATAACTCTACTGCTTCAGGTAGGTACAGTTAGGTTGTTCTCGTGCAGCCGATCCTAGCACAAATGTACTATCTAGCACAAAAAGGCAGATTTTTTTCAACCAACAATGTAACAGCAGTATTTAACGGTTTTATTGGACTGTCAGTAATTTAGCGCAGGCCGCAAATGTACTATCTAGCACAAAAAGGCCTCATGCACACGGCCGTTGTTGTGGTCCGCATCTGAGCCGCATTTTTTGTGGCTTGGGAGTGGACCCATTCACTTCAATGGGGCCGCAAAAGATGCTCTGTCCGCATCTGTTGCTCCGTTCTGTGTCCCCACAAAAAAAATATAGCATGTCCTATTCTTGTCCGTTTTGCAGACAAGAATAGGCATTTCTACAATGGTGGAAGGCACACTGGCGGCTTCTGTTTTTGCGGATCCGCGATTTGCGGACCGCAAAATAGGAACGGTCCTGTGCATGAGACCAAAGGTTGTTTTTTTCAAACAACAATTTAACAGCAGTATTTAACGGTTTTATTGGACTGTCAAAAATGCAGCTCAGGCTGGAAATGTACTATCTAGCACAAAAACTGTGCTTTTTTCTACCAACAATATAAGAGCAGTATTTCGCGGTTTTAGTGGACTGTCAGAAATGCAGCGCAGGCCGCAAATGTACTATCTAGCACAAAAACTGCTTTTTTCTACCAACAATATAACAGCAGTATTTAGCGGTTTTAGTGGACTGTCAGAAATGCAGCGCAGGCCGCAAATGTACGATCTTGCACAAAAAGTTAGTTTTTTCAAGCGACAATGTAACAGCGGCATTTAACTATTTTATCAGACTGTCAGAAATGGAGCGCAAGCCGCAAATGTGCTATCTACCACAAAAAGGGTGTTTTTTTTCAAACAACAATATAACAGCAGTATTTAATGGTTTTATTGGACTGTCAAAAATGCAGCGCAGACTGCAAATGTACTATCTAGCACAAAAAGTGTGCTTTTTTCTACCAACAATGTAACAGCAGTATTTAACGATTTTATTGGACTGTCAAAAATGCAGTTCAGGCCGCAAAGGTACTTTATGGAAAAAATATATGATTTTTTCACCCACAGTTAAATAGATGGATTTACTGATGGTTTTTTGACCCACAATGTCCCAGGTTTTTTCTATGATTATATATAAGATTTGCAGTGCAGGCCGCAAAGATACTTTCTGGCAAAAAAAAAAGAAGAAGATTTTTTCACCCACAGGGATTTACTGATTATATGTCACCATCAGATTTGCAGCACAGGCTGCAAAGGAACTTTATGGGGAATTTATTTTTTATTTTTTCACTAACAGTGATTTAAGAAAGCACTGCCTAGGATCCGGTACCCACAGGGTTAACTCATTCTCCTGATAAGAGGAAAAGGAAGTGAGTGAGGGAGTGTGGAGTGTGGAGTGTGTGGTGTGTAATGTGTGGTGTGTAATGTGGTGAACACACTCCTGTGGCTGGCTGTGAACAGAGCTGGAAACTGAGGACATGTGGAAAGTTTGGCAGGAAAGCTGACTGGAATCTACCATGGACTGAAAAGAACCCATTGTGTTGTACTGAACTAAGCGAACTTTAAGTTGGGTTTGTTTGGACCTTGGCTGCTGGAAGCTGTACCTATTTTCGTTTTGGAAAATAAACATCTGTTTTCTTTAACCCTGGGCTGTCTCATGCACCTGGTTTATTGGAGTGATCTTTATGGAAAAAAAGATATGATTTTTTCACCCACAAGTGAAAGAGATGGATTTAACAGATTTTCTTTCACTAACACAAATGCAGTGCAAATGTACTTTTTAGCAAAAAAAAAAAATGAATTTGTCCCCCCAAAATCTAACAGATGGATTTACTGAATTGATTACACTCACATATGCAGCACAGGGGTACTTTACAGAAAGAAATGTGAATATGTCACCCCCTAGGTCCCTGAACTCACAGACGGATTACCTATATTTTTTTCCCTTCCCCTAGGAAATATACAGTGCAGGTGCACTTTAAAAATGGGTAAATGTTGCCCACTGAACTAAAAGAACAGGATTAAATGATTGCCCCTGGAACATATGCAGTGCTGGTGCACTGAACTTGCACAAAATGGGCGCCCACGACCACCTAACTAACAGACGGATAAAACTTATTTTTCTGTGTCACTGTGCTCAGGGCAGGGTACAAAAATGTTGCATTGCACCCACACAACAAGTTATGAATGATATCAGATTCTTTCCTATTCTCTCCCTCACAGCAGCAGGATCCTATCCCTACACTAGTAAGAGCTGAGTGATGTGCGGCGCTACGTGATTCCAACTTATATAGAGGCTGGGTCACATGCTGCACTGGCTAATCACAGCCAGGCTGTGGTGGCTTCTAAGGGCACACGAGTTAAACGCTTGTTGATTGGCTGCCCTGCAGCCTTTCAAAAAGCGGCAATAAATCGCCGAAAACCGAACTTGAACCCGAAATTTTACTGAAATTTGCGGGTTCGGGTCGGGGGTCAAAAAATCTTAAAGCTTGGCTCAACCCTATCTATGACTTTTCTCATACAAAGCTAAGATCCTGTTCACAGTCTCATCTGAAATCTTTAGGAGGCCCTTTTCCCATGATATAAACAACCAGTACTTTAGAATTTATTCACCAAATCCAAATTTTCATAATGCGAATTTTGCAACTTACAACTATTAGACAAAGAAGATTATAGCACTATATTAGCTAAATTGCTCTATATTCAGTTTTTTTTCGAATATTCGCTATATTGCTATAACTTTGTTTTTTCGAATATTCGTAATATTCTAAAACAAGAATATATAGCAATATAGCGAATATTTGAAAAAAAATATAAGAATATAGAGCAATTTAGCTAATATAGTGCTATAATCTTTTTTTTTAATAGTTGTCATTTTTTTCCAATCTGAACTTCAGATGAGAAAAAAAATTCAACTATTAGACAAAGAAGATTATAGCACTATATTAGCCAAATTGCTCTATATTCGTTTTTTTTGAATATTCGCTCTATTGCTATATATTCTTTTTAGAATATCATGAATATATTTTAAAAAATGAAGTTATAGCAATATAGCGAATATTCGAAAAAACAAAACAAATATAGAGCAATTTAGCTAAAATAGTGCAATAATCTCCTTTGTCTAATAGTTGTAAGTTGAAAAATTTGCATTACAAAAATTAGCATAACGAAAATTTGCTTATTACACGATCATTACCTTGCCGATTTTTCCAGTAAAAAAATCGTCGAATATAACGAATATTCGAATTTGCGAATATTCGATGAATGTTCTACAAAATATTCGCGAAATATCGCGAATTCGAATATGACCCCTGCCGCTCATCACTAATTACCACACGTATTCTGACAATTTTGCTATACTGTCCTAACAGACCCTATTCTTGCAAATTTCAACACACTAAACATTTAAGATTTCATTTATAGTTCCCATGTTAAAGACCCTTTAGACAAATAGATAATTATTTACACAAATAACAAAAACGAGCAACACTGTCCCTAGCGCATGAGCACTTGCCACATCTCTCCCTATGATCACGGGACAATGTTGGAGACTGCATAGGATGAGGGTTTTATAGGGCTGTGACATCACAAGGAATGGCTATCTGCGGATTGGCTGGCCAAACAGCATTATGGGTGCTCTCGTGTTCCCAGGCTTCTCGTGGTGTAAAGTAGAACTGGCTTAGTTGCCCACAGCAACCAATCAGCTTCCACATTTCATTTATCACACATTGGAAAATGAAAGTTGGGATCTCATTGGTTGATATGGGCAACTAAGCCAATTAAATTTTACACCAGTTTTATAAATCTTCCCCAATGTTTTTACCCTACCTCTAGAAGGAAAACTTGATATCTAATATAACCTACATCATTATGCTGCCTACATAAATATTACATTCCAAGTGAGAAGTACTGTATCATGTTATCTTAAAATAATGCTTTCTGGCAATACTGTCACGACTGAGAATGGGGAAAACCCTCAGCCATGCGACGCCAGAAGATGTTAGTGGCTTCTCGGCCAGGACGACAGAATTAGGGAGCAGGTCACCTCCTATCGCATCCCTAATCTGACCCTGACTCCTAACCATATGAGCCAACCCTGATGGTGGGAGGGCTCAAACACCGGAACCTAATATTCCTACTCGCCCTCAGGATTGCCCTGGAACAAGGAGCAGGGTAAGACGACCTGTTTCTTCTGGACACGGAGGAACAGGAGTCTCACTGGCCAAGCTGCAAGGAGATGGGGTACATAAATAGACGTATGGATATGGCAGGAGAACTACTCTTGTTCACACCTACCTGCCACAGCCTTGCTGACTGGATCCCTGTGCTGACACGCTGATGTCCACACCATACTTACATGGACACAGCCAACACACATAGGAACCCAGATCCATACCTGCATTAAACATGAAAGGAAAACAACATCAACTTAACATCACATATAAACATTTATGACCACAAGGGTGACCCTCACTGGCAGATGGTATAAGGGACCAGGAGGGTGCCTTCAGCTTACAAACAAGGCTGGAGTACCCCTCAGACTACTGATCTTAACTGAGGCTTTATAGCCCATGTAGCCACACCCAGACACAGACACACCCAGTGCACACACACTAGGAAGGAAGTTAACCCTTCCAACACCAGGGAAGGGAAGACAGCAACTTAAAAGGGAATACACACACACACACACACACAATAAACCCCGTGCACACCAGACATGGAAAGTGCACACCTATCACACTAGTTGCCAGGGACAACCGCCTGCTATGACAGCGAGCAGCCTAGCAACCAGCTCCAGCTGTTCTACTGCCACATACCTAATGTTGCCATCGGCAACCACAAGTGAGACAACAAACTAGCGGCCCTCACCTGTGATTGAACAAGCAACCAAACCGCAGGCAACAGCAAGCGGTTCAGTAGTCACGACCATGGCCATGGCCGTGACAAATACACATACTTCAATTTAAAAAGCAAATGTCCTTCCAAGTAGTATCCATTAAGACACATTCTCAGAATAATTGTCTATGGAATTTGTATGCTTGTCTGATTCATATCAAGAAATAATTTAATTAGGGTAGGTATTTCATGAAGGTCATTAAATTTAATATGTGATGAAACCAATGTTTCCAATCATCTACTCTATAAGTGCTGGTAAAAATTTGAAAATGTTTTTGTATTTTAAGTGGTAATCTATTTCAAACATCTTTCTAAAAGCTCAAAGAGAAATACAATAGTCAAAAAGTAGACATTAGATGTGCTTTAGTGTAGACTTTACCTTTAAAGGCAATAGGATTGAGATAATAAACTAAAACAATCTTTTGTAAGCATTACAATCGTAGAAACACTAAAATAGTTGCTACATCTTAGAAGGTATTCAACAATCCACCTTATTCATCTAAAAATAAATGTAAGTCTTTCTGCATTAATATAAATATTTTTCATCCGTAATTTTCATTCAGGGAAATACATTTTATGTAATTTAAAAATGTATAAGGACACTTCATACCCAAAGAACATGATATTTGTTTCAAAGTGGAATGTGGATCCACGGTTACTCCTAAGGGTGTTATCTAAGTGGTCCCTGCCATACAGGGATCAGGACTCTGCTGTAGGGGAAAAGAGATGGGTCAGGCATTCCCATAGTCAATGACAAGTTGGGGTTAGGGCAGGGAGTATTTCTGCAATTTAGTCAGTCCAAGGGTCAGGGCAGGCAGCTGTTGTAAATAAATACTAAGCACTTTAATATCAAACAGTGTAAGCAAACTACCGTATGTATTCTGAGTCAGCTTTTTTACATGACACATATGGATGCTTTAATTACTGTACTTTTTCTTTTTTAGTTTTATTTAGAACAATATGTACAAAAAAATATTTAATATACTTTTATTGTTTAAATGTCAAAATGTACTCTAAAATAAAGTTGTGAATCTGATATGTTGTTGTTTTTTTTTACTAACTTTTGTATACTTCCCTCATGAGAAGATAACCTTTCAGGAACATTTACTATAATTTTTTATGTCTTTGAAGCTTTCCACTGAAACTTGGGCCTTTATAGGAGCCCCAGTTACAGGGGAAAAGAGCCAGTACCACATAGACAGGTTGACAGTATATTAATATTTTATAATATCACTAATTATTTTTATAGAACTATATATACAGTACAGACCAAAAGTTTGGACACACCTTCTCATTCAAAGAGTTTTCGTTATTTTCATGACTATGAAAATTGTAAATTCACACTGAAGGCATCAAAACTATGAATTAACACATGTGGAATTATATACATAACAAAAAAGTGTGAAACAACAGAAAATATGTCATATTCTAGGTTCTTCAAAGTAGCCACCTTTTGCTTTGATTACTGCTTTGCATACTCTTGGCATTCTCTTGATGAGCTTCAAGAGGTAGTCACCTGAAATGGTTTTCACTTCACAGGTGTGCCCTGTCAGGTTTAATAAGTGGGAGTTCTTGCCTTATAAATGGGGTTGGGATCATCAGTTGCGTTGTGGAGAAGTCAGGTGGATACACAGCTGATAGTCCTACTGTATAGACTGTTAGCAGTTTTTTTCTTGCCATAATACAAATTCTAAGTAAAGAAAAACTAATGGCCATCATTACTTTAAGAAATGAAGGTCAGTCAGTCCGAAAAATTGGGAAAACTTTGAAAGTGTCCCCAAGTGCAGTCACAAAAACCATCAAGCGCTACAAAGAAACTGGCTCACATGCGGACCGCCCCAGGAAAGGAAGACCAAGAGTCACCTTTGCAGCGGAGGATAAGTTCATCCGAGTTACCAGCCTCAGAAATCGCAGGTTAACAGCAGCTCAGATTAGAGACCAGGTCAATGCCACACAGAGTTCTAGCAGCAGACACATCTCTAGAACAACTGTTAAGAGGAGACTGTGTGAATCAGGCCTTCATGGTAGAATATCTGCTAGGAAACCACTGCTAAGGACAGGCAACAAGCAGAAGAGACTTTTTTGGGCTAAAGAACACAAGGAATTGACATTAGACCAGTGGAAATCTGTGCTTTGGTCTGATGAGTCTTTGGTTCCAACTACCGTGTCTTTGTGCGACGCAGAAAAGGTGAACGGATGGACTCTACATGCCTGGTTCCCACCGTGAAGCATGGAGGAGGAGGTGTGATGGTGTGGGGGTGCTTTGCTGGTGACACTGTTGGGGATTTATTCAAAATTGAAGGCATACTGAACCAGCATGGCTACCACAGCATCTTGTAGCAGCATGCTATTCCTTCCGGTTTGCGTTTAGTTGGACCATCATTTATTTTTCAACAGGACAATGACCCCAAACACACCTCTAGGCTGTGTAAGGGCTATTTGACCATGAAGGAGAGTGATGGGGTGCTGCGCCAGATGACCTGGGCTCCACAGTCACCGGACCTGAACCCAATCAAGATGGTTTGGGGTGAGCTGGACCGTAAAGTGAAGGCAAAAGGGCCAACAAGTGCTAAGTATCTCTGGGAACTCTTTCAAGACTGTTGGAAGACCATTTCAGGTGACTACCTCTTGAAGCTCATCAAGAGATTGCAAGGAGTGTGCAAAGCAGTAATCAAAGCAAAATGTGGCTACTTTGAAGAACCTAGAATATGATATATTTTCAGTTGTTTCACACTTTTTTGTTATGTATATAATTCCACATGTGTTAATTCATAGTTTTGATGCCTTGTGTGAATCTACAATTTTCATAGTCATGAAAATAAAGAAAACTCTTTGAATGAGAAGGTGTGTCCAAACTTTTGGTCTGTACTGTGTATATATATATATATATATATATATATATATATATATATTTACTCATTGTGTTATGATTGCTTAGTATTTTTATGACATAGTTGATGCATTGTTGTTGCTACTTGTTACTTTCATTGTGTATTATTTTATCATTTGTCAATGCAGAGATGCCCAGAATTAAAGGCCCAGGACTGAATTGCACATCAAATTGTTGCCTTCTGAATTCTAGATTTTCTGTTATTGTTATGGTAAACTTGAGTCAATTTAAGTCGCCAAATATAACTATATCTACATCTTATCTCTTTGTTCCATTTTGGGGTACATGACTGCATTTTTTTTTTTTTTTAACCACAACTGTTCAACACTGCCTTAAAGAAATCTGGTTAGCAAATATTTTCATTAGAATCACTCAGCATTGTGGCTTTATTCTTTGGGCCATATCTCATCACAGAATACCTAAGGCATTTCTTGTTCACATTTCCATTGTGCATCAAATACTGTAGAATAATTATTCTGCTACATTTCAACACAAAATGTTGAATAATGCAAAACTTGTTGCTCTTTATTTGTGTTCAATTTCAGTTGCCCTGTGTCTTTATTCTCATTTACAGTATATACGTAGATAGTCGTCCTTGGAACTGCAACAAACAGATGAGTAAACAGCTTGGCTCTATGTTGCTGTTAATAATGAATTGGACTCAACAGAACTCTAGATTTAACCTGCATTTGTAGATGGAGGAAAAAAAGATACCTTTTATCTGGAAACCAGTAGAAAATAAGTAAAGCAATGTATTTGTGAAATGGATCAATGTGTTAAGTAATTCAATAATTAGTTGCTTTCATTTTAATTGAAAACAGAAGTTTGTTAAAAATAAAGATAGACTTTAAAGACAAGTCAACTTAAAGGGAACCTGTCACCAGGATTTTGTGTATAGAGCTGAGGACATGGGCTGCTAGATGGTCGTTAGCACATCCGCAATACCCAGTCCCCATAGCTCTGTGTGCTTTTATTGTGTAAAAAAAAGATTTGATAAATATGCAAATTTACATAAAAGGTTAATTTGCATATGTATAAAATCTGTTTTTTTTTTCCACAATAAAAGCACACTGAGCTATGGGGACTGGGTATTGCGGATGTGCTAGCGGCCATGTCCTTAGCTCTATACCCAAAATCCCGGTGACAGGTTCCCTTTAAGAACTTTGAACAGCACAGGTAAGGAAAATATTTATGCATCTACATTTAATGACACTTTTTTACAGAATAGTGCTCAGTGCACAATTACAGTGCAGCTGTATAGTGTTGAGCACGAATATTCGAATTGCGAATTTTTTTCTCGAATATCGTAATTTCGAGATTTCGCAAATATTTCAAATATAGTTCTATATATTAGCGAAATCGAATATTCATGTTTTTTTTTTCATCTGAAAATATGATTTCTCCCTGCTTCTTGCTTGTGGGTCAATAAGCTATTGACCCACAAGCAACTTAAGCAGGGGGGAATCATGTTTTCATATGGAAAATAAAATGACCAATATTCTAAAAAACAAATACATAGCAATATAGTGAATATATTCTTTATTTAGAATTTTGGCATTATTTTTTTCCTATCTGTACAGTTGTTCGCATACTCCTCCCCGACAAGCGTCCCCGTTGCCATGGGAACGCTTGTGGGCTAGAAAATACCATTGGATCTGAGTTTTCCCTGAGATCATGAAAGCTCGGATCCGATGGTATATTCTAACGCACAGGCGTTCCCATGATTACGGGGACGCTTGTCGGGGAGCAGTATGCCAAAGTGGAATAACAGTACACATAAATTACAGTCTATATGTGTATTTTACGAATATTCGTAATATTGCTCTAACTTTGTCTTTTAGAATATTCGTAATATTTTAAAAGACGAAGTTAGAGCAATATTATGAAAATTCGTAAAATACACATATAGACTGCAATTTAGCTAATATAGTGCTATAGTAATTTTTTTAATAGTGTATATATTTTCCAAAACTGAAGTTCAGAAGAGGCAAAAAAAATTAGACAAAAAAAAAAAAAAGATTATAGCACTGTATTAGCTAAATTACAGTCTATATGTGTAGTTTACGAATATTCTTAATATTGCTCTAACTTCGTCTTTTAGAATATTCGTAATATTCTAAAAGACGAAGTTAGAGCAATATTACAAAAATTTGTAAAATACACATATAGACTGCAATTTAGCTAATATAGTGCTATAGTAATTTTTTAATAGTGTATATATTTTCCAAAACTGAAGTTCAGAATAGGCAAAAAAAATTTGACTAAAAAAAAAAAGATTATAGCACTATATTAGCTAAATTACAATCTATATGTGTATTTTATGAATTTTCTTAATATTGCTCTAACTTCGTCTTTTAGAATATTACGAATAGAGCTATATTAAGAATATTCGTAAAATACACATATTAGCCTAGCCATATTCATACGAACGTTGCCTTATACAGAAAAAAAACCGCACAATTAATTTAATCGCATATTATTAGCGATAAATGAAATAATTACGAATATTCGATTTCGACGAATATAATACGAATATGCAATCGAATATTTGCGAAATATCGCAAAATCGAATATGGCACCTCCCGCTCATCACTACAGCTGTACTATACTAAAACTTTTGATATTTCATAGTGACAAATCAAATGTTTTGATCAGTGCTGAGAGACCAAGTGCTGAGACCCCTGCCAATTGCTAAAATGAGGAGTAAGAAGTGTTCACGCAGAGTGCTGTCTCAGCTCACTGCAGCAGACACATTCCTATATTCATAAGAGTATATGGAATAAATTAAACATAACTTTTACTATTGTCCACTAAAATAGTTGAGGCTGAAACAAAAATTGGTGAAGGAGAGTTATCCCAAAAATAAAATAAATATATGAATGAGTAAAAAATTGTTCTTACCACCTTAGAAGTGTATGAGTAATTTATTTATTCGTATGTGCAGCTGGCAATTCTCTATAGATTCTTGATGCTTTTGTTGATGCCACTTTCTTGGAGCTGCTCCTCTAGTATTGCAGGTTATATAAGGGCATGTGACTATCTGGCCCTATAATAGATCTTATATCTCAATAGGAGAGGAGCTATAAGTCCCTACCTAGCAAATACACAAATTTCATCCCAAAAATTGGATTCATCAGGGCATTACTGAATGAAAAAATATGTGTGAACACAAAAAATATGAAGTAATAAGATAGAATAATAATCAAAAACTCCTTTACACAATTAATAATCCTGCCCCCCTTAGGTAAAGTGGGGAGTGAAAGTATGAAGGTAAAAGAAGTGGGCGGACAAAAAAAAAAAAAAAAAATCTGTGCTCCTAATGCATTAAAGACCTATATAGACGCTGTAAAACTGTCCAAATGTATCGTCCATATCTCAGAAGATAACAATGGTTATTTGTAGTCTTTGGTCTTTAGACCTAGGAGCAGACATTAGCAACAAGAAGGGAAGCGTCCCATAGCATCTCACAAAGGTATCTGAAGTGGCCTCACAATGGGCTCACAGAAGATGTAAATGCGTGGTCTCCTTCACTGAACAAGTAGCCGACTGTTGGGAAGGAACGTTTTCTTCCCGATAATCAGCCTCTCAGTCGGCCCATCTAAATCCACTTTTAGTCCTTGCACTCAGACCCCCCCAGATCAAAAATTATAACAAAAGTTTTGGTGAAGTACAGGTACATTTTAAAATCTTTAAACAACCTACAACAAGAAGTTAAGCTAACAGCTGTAGGCATATTCAATGTATAACACAGGTGAAATATTTCTACAAATGTGTCACCATCAAAAATGAGCAAAATTTCACCTCCAAGACGTTTTGCTCAATGCAATTTATACAGTATTCAACAAGTAGTTTGAGGAAACAAAGGCATTGACAAGGCTTGTAGTTGAAAAACCCTGGTTACTGACAAGGATAACATAGTAACATGTTTTCAACAAATCTATAAGTAACACAGTAGCACAAAAAAAGAGGAAATACTCTAATCTATGAGCTCACATACAATCAATCATGTGTGATGTCTATGACTGATGTGGATAGTGTTTTAGTTGTTTTCAAGGAACACCCTTTTGTTGTTCTTATTTACTGAACCTCATAACAATGCTTGACTATTCCTATGTTGCATCAACCAAAGTTGGACTAGACAACCAGAGTACCAGAGGATTCTTCTTGCCCAGGATCTCAGACCATGGAGGGCCTGACACTAATTGCAACTATGAATCTCGACCTCTGTAAAATCTTCTAAGAGGACAAATTACCCTGTCATCCTGCACAGACTTTCTTCCAATTGTTTCAGGTCAATACCAATGACGTTGAACTTTAATGGACTGTTTACAGGATAAATTGTCCACTTTTAAACTAGCATAACTGGGTCAGCCCTCAACAATTCAAGCTTAATCTAACAGAATCCATCTAGGTACAGGGCTAGTGAAGAGAAGAGAATCCTGGGTGAAGAGAAGCCTAGCTACCACTCTGCCTCTATGAAACTGAAGGCTCAGTTAAAGGGTTTCAGGAGCAAACTGGACAACACATGTGTTATGTTCGTAAAAATGAAAAGATCATTATTTACCTGACAGATCCTGTGAAGCTTTTGTTCTCCAAGCCTATCTGTTTACCTGGCTACAGTGGTGAAGTTACATTGACAACACATTACAGCTGCAGCCAATCACAGGCCTCAGTGGTGCACTGAAAAGTCACATGTTAGCGTGACATCAAGGTTACAGCTAGGATGAGAGAACTGGAGCTAAAGTGTGGGGTCTTTCAAATAAGTTACAATCCATTAATCTTCCTGAAACCAGACAACCATTTTAATTGCCCAGTTGTGTTACTATTGGAAACTAATACATACCCAACCCGCACTAAAATTAGTTAAAGTATAAGAGTTTGTCAACCAACATTACTACCATTTTTCTTTCATCCGTGCACAAGCTTTTATTGACATCCTCCATGTTTCCTCTGTCATTGTTACTTGGTAACAAGTATTTTAAAGCCTAAATATTTTCATTTAAGAGACTTGATTTAATTTCTTGCATTAATGTTGTGTATTCACTTTACAATACTGAAGCTTTGTGGCCTTTATTCTCGCGTAAAATATGGTATTCCCACTGAACAAATATTTCATATTACAATTTGGAGTCCCTGCTATCATAAGTACTATAAAACTAGAGAGAAGTCAGGTTGAATTACCCTGTGGAAATGAAATTACTTCACAGACGGGGTAGTAAAATTTACATGAGAAATGATAATTAGATTAAAAATCCTCTAATATCTACTTAGTATGTTCTGTTTCTCTTGTAAAATTATCCTCAGAGGAAGAGTGTTCTCTAGCAGCCTGCTGGCTATACAGAGTTGTTGGGCATGAGGGCGCCTGCAGGTTTTGGAAATATAATGATAGTTCTGAAATGATTTGTCATGTCCTATAAGATTTCATTGTTAACTTAATGTGACACGCTAAGCACGACTGTGAGAAGCTGTTGGCTTTTAGCACATTTGGAGATAAACTCTATGCAGGCTGAACCTTAAATGCAAATTGAAATGATATGCAGTAGTAATTTAGTTGAAGGGCAGTTACTTTTCCATAGTAGAAATAGTGCAATTAGAAAGAAATGAACCCATTTCTTAAAATTTTATTTGGGTTTGATTCAATTCAGGTTTGAATACATTTGACACAAATCAAAAGTAATCTGATTACTAGTAAAGTTTCTCTAATTTTCTCTCTCTCTCTCTCCTTGATTTTCCCAAATTACACAAAATTGGAATTCACTCAGGAGAATTGCTATCGTTCGCCAAATTTAGGTTGAATTTCCAAATTTTAGAATCTATTTGATCATCTCTAAATGCAATAATAAGTCAAAGGCTATGTTGTGTGCTCTCTTACAGCCCCTTTGTATAATAATACATTTAAGGGTTGCATGCAAATTGTGAAGTGCTGACATTCTATAGAGCAGAGATCAGCAACCTTGGGCACCCCAGCTGTTCAGAAACTATAACTCCCAGAATCGTCCTTTCACTTCTGTGGGAATTACAAGGACAGGTTAGTAATTGTGCATGCTGGGAGTTTTAGTTTTACAGCAGCTGGCGTGCTGGAGATTGCTGATCCCTGCTATAGAGTATGAAAAAAGGCAATTTAATTCTGACAATATATATCTATTTATAAATGACTAGTTATTCAACAGAATGCCTAGCATTCATTGGCAATATATTAAATAAAGCTATTTAATTATTTCAGACCTTGCAAATATACAAATAATCCAACAGCCATGACGTGCTACTATATTGAGGTAGTGTACCATCCTATTGCAATACAATTAGGACAGCATAGTTAACAGTAGTGATGAGTAGAGTTGAGCGAACACCTGGATGTTCGGGTTCGAGAAGTTCGGCCGAACATCCCGGAAATGTTCGGGTTCGGGATCCGAACCCGATCCGAACTTCGTCCCGAACCCGAACCCCATTGAAGTCAATGGGGACCCGAACTTTTCGGCACTAAAAAGGCTGTAAAACAGCCCAGGAAAGAGCTAGAGGGCTGCAAAAGGCAGCAACATGTAGGTAAATCCCCTGCAAACAAATGTGGATAGGGAAATGAATTAAAATAAAAATTAAATAAATAAAAATTAACCAAAATCAATTGGAGAGAGGTTCCATAGCAGAGAATCTGGCTTCCCGTCACCCACCACTGGAACAGTCCATTCTCAGATATTTAGGCCCCGGCACCCAGGCAGAGGAGAGAGGTCCCGTAACAGAGAATCTGTCTTCATGTCAGCAGAGAATTAGTCTGCATGTCATAGCAGAGAATGAGGCTTCACGTCAGCCACCACTGCAACAGTCCATTGGCATATATTTAGGCCCAGCACCCAGGCAGAGGAGGGAGGTCCCGTAACAGAGAATCTGTCTTCATGTCAGCAGAGAATTAGTCTGCATGTCATAGCAGAGAATGAGGCTTCACGTCAGCCACCACTGCAACAGTCCATTGGCATATATTTAGGCCCAGCACACACACAGGCAGAGGAGAGAGGTCCCGTAACAGAGAATCTGGCTTCATGTCAGCAGAGAATCAGTCTGCATGTCATAGCAGAGAATGAGGCTTCACGTCAGCCACCACTGCAACAGTCCATTGGCATATATTTAGGCCCAGCACACACACAGGCAGAGGAGAGAGGTCCCGTAACAGAGAATCTGGCTTCATGTCAGCAGAGAATCAGTCTGCATGTCATAGCAGAGAATGAGGCTTCACGTCAGCCACCACTGCAACAGTCCATTGGCATATATTTAGGCCCAGCACCCAGGCAGAGGAGGGAGGTCCCGTAACAGAGAATCTGTCTTCATGTCAGCAGAGAATTAGTCTGCATGTCATAGCAGAGAATGAGGCTTCACGTCAGCCACCACTGCAACAGTCCATTGGCATATATTTAGGCCCAGCACACACACAGGCAGAGGAGAGAGGTCCCGTAACAGAGAATCTGGCTTCATGTCAGCAGAGAATCAGTCTGCATGTCATAGCAGAGAATGAGGCTTCACGTCAGCCACCACTGCAACAGTCCATTGGCATATATTTAGGCCCAGCACACACACAGGCAGAGGAGAGAGGTCCCGTAACAGAGAATCTGGCTTCATGTCAGCAGAGAATCAGTCTGCATGTCATAGCAGAGAATGAGGCTTCACGTCAGCCACCACTGCAACAGTCCATTGGCATATATTTAGGCCCAGCACACACAGGCAGAGGAGAGAGGTCCCGTAACAGAGAATCTGGCTTCATGTCAGCAGAGAATCAGTCTGCATGTCATAGCAGAGAATGAGGCTTCACGTCAGCCACCACTGCAACAGTCCATTGGCATATATTTAGGCCCAGCACACACACAGGCAGAGGAGAGAGGTCCCGTAACAGAGAATCTGGCTTCATGTCAGCAGAGAATCAGTCTGCATGTCATAGCAGAGAATGAGGCTTCACGTCAGCCACCACTGCAACAGTCCATTGGCATATATTTAGGCCCAGCACCCAGGCAGAGGAGGGAGGTCCCGTAACAGAGAATCTGTCTTCATGTCAGCAGAGAATTAGTCTGCATGTCATAGCAGAGAATGAGGCTTCACGTCAGCCACCACTGCAACAGTCCATTGGCATATATTTAGGCCCAGCACACACACAGGCAGAGGAGAGAGGTCCCGTAACAGAGAATCTGGCTTCATGTCAGCAGAGAATCAGTCTGCATGTCATAGCAGAGAATGAGGCTTCACGTCAGCCACCACTGCAACAGTCCATTGGCATATATTTAGGCCCAGCACACACACAGGCAGAGGAGAGAGGTCCCGTAACAGAGAATCTGGCTTCATGTCAGCAGAGAATCAGTCTGCATGTCATAGCAGAGAATGAGGCTTCACGTCAGCCACCACTGCAACAGTCCATTGGCATATATTTAGGCCCAGCACCCAGGCAGAGGAGGGAGGTCCCGTAACAGAGAATCTGTCTTCATGTCAGCAGAGAATTAGTCTGCATGTCATAGCAGAGAATGAGGCTTCACGTCAGCCACCACTGCAACAGTCCATTGGCATATATTTAGGCCCAGCACCCAGGCAGAGGAGGGAGGTCCCGTAACAGAGAATCTGTCTTCATGTCAGCAGAGAATTAGTCTGCATGTCATAGCAGAGAATGAGGCTTCACGTCAGCCACCACTGGAACAGTCCATTCTCAGATATTTAGGCCCCGGCACCCAGGCAGAGGAGAGAGGTCCCGTAACAGAGAATCTGTCTTCATGTCAGCAGAGAATTAGTCTGCATGTCATAGCAGAGAATGAGGCTTCACGTCAGCCACCACTGCAACAGTCCATTGGCATATATTTAGGCCCAGCACCCAGGCAGAGGAGAGAGGTCCCGTAACAGACAATCTGGCTTCATGTCAGCAGAGAATCAGTCTTCATATCATAGCAGAGAATCAGGCTTCACGTCACCCACCACTGTAAGAGTCAATTTTCATAAATTTAGGCCCAGAACCCAGGCAGAGGAGAAAGGTCCCGTAACAGACAATCTGGCTTCATGTCAGCAGAGAATCAGTCTTCATATCATAGCAGAGAATCAGGCTTCACGTCACCCACCACTGTAAGAGTCAATTTTCATAAATTTAGGCCCAGAACCCAGGCAGAGGAGAAAGGTCCCGTAACAGACAATCTGGCTTCATGTCAGCAGAGAATCAGTCTTCATATCATAGCAGAGAATCAGGCTTCACGTCACCCACCACTGTAAGAGTCAATTTTCATAAATTTAGGCCCAGAACCCAGGCAGAGGAGAAAGGTCCCGTAACAGACAATCTGGCTTCATGTCAGCAGAGAATCAGTCTTCATATCATAGCAGAGAATCAGGCTTCACGTCACCCACCACTGTAAGAGTCAATTTTCATAAATTTAGGCCCAGAACCCAGGCAGAGGAGAAAGGTCCCGTAACAGACAATCTGGCTTCATGTCAGCAGAGAATCAGTCTTCATATCATAGCAGAGAATCAGGCTTCACGTCACCCACCACTGTAAGAGTCAATTTTCATAAATTTAGGCCCAGAACCCAGGCAGAGGAGAAAGGTCCCGTAACAGACAATCTGGCTTCATGTCAGCAGAGAATCAGTCTTCATATCATAGCAGAGAATCAGGCTTCACGTCACCCACCACTGTAAGAGTCAATTTTCATAAATTTAGGCCCAGAACCCAGGCAGAGGAGAAAGGTCCCGTAACAGACAATCTGGCTTCATGTCAGCAGAGAATCAGTCTTCATATCATAGCAGAGAATCAGGCTTCACGTCACCCACCACTGTAAGAGTCAATTTTCATAAATTTAGGCCCAGAACCCAGGCAGAGGAGAAAGGTCCCGTAACAGACAATCTGGCTTCATGTCAGCAGAGAATCAGTCTTCATATCATAGCAGAGAATCAGGCTTCACGTCACCCACCACTGTAAGAGTCAATTTTCATAAATTTAGGCCCAGAACCCAGGTAGAGGAGAAAGGTCCCGTAACAGACAATCTGGCTTCATGACAGCAGAGAATCAGTCTGCATGTCATAGCAGAGAATCAGGCTTCACGTCAGCCACCACTGCAACAGTCCATTGTCATAAATTTAGGCCCAGCACCCAGGCAGAGGAGAGAGGTCCCGTAACAGACAATCTGGCTTCATGTCAGCAGAGAATTAGTCTGCATGTCATAGCAGAGAATCAGGCTTCATGTCAGCCACCACTGCAACAGTCCATTGGCATATATTTAGGCCTAGCACACAGGCAGAGGAGAGGTTCATTCAACTTTGGGTAGCATCGCAATATAATGGTAAAATGAAAATAAAAATAGGATTGAATGAGGAAGTGCCCTGGAGTCCAATAATATATGGTTATGGGGAGGTAGTTAATGTCTAATCTGGACAAGGGACGGACAGGTCCTGTGGGATCCATGCCTGGTTCATTTTTATGAACGTCAGCTTGTCCACATTGGCTGTAGACAGGCGGCTGCGTTTGTCTGTAATGACGCCCCCTGCCGTGCTGAATACACGTTCAGACAAAACGCTGGCTGCCGGGCAGGCCAGCACCTCCAAGGCATAAAAGGCTAGCTCTGGCCACGTGGACAATTTAGAGACCCAGAAGTTGAATGGGGCCGAACCATCAGTCAGTACGTGGAGGGGTGTGCACACGTACTGTTCCACCATGTTAGTAAAATGTTGCCTCCTGCTAACACGTTGCGTATCAGGTGGTGGTGCAGTTAGCTGTGGCGTGTTGACAAAAGTTTTCCACATCTCTGCCATGCTAACCCTGCCCTCAGAGGAGCTGGCCGTGACACAGCTGCCTTGGCGACCTCTTGCTCCTCCTCTGCCTTGGCCTTGGGCTTCCACTTGTTCCCCTGTGACATTTGGGAATGCTCTCAGTAGCGCGTCTACCAACGTGCGCTTGTACTCGCGCATCTTCCTATCACGCTCCAGTGCAGGAAGTAAGGTGGGCACATTGTCTTTGTAGCGTGGATCCAGCAGGGTGGCAACCCAGTAGTCCGCACAGGTTAAAATGTGGGCAACTCTGCTGTCGTTGCGCAGGCACTGCAGCATGTAGTCGCTCATGTGTGCCAGGCTGCCCAGGGGTAAGGACAAGCTGTCCTCTGTGGGAGGCGTATCGTCATCGTCCTGCCTTTCCCCCCAGCCACGCACCAGTGATGGACCCGAGCTGCGTTGGGTGCCACCCCGCTGTGACCATGCTTCATCCTCATCCTCCTCCACCTCCTCCTCATCCTCGTCCTCCTCGTCCTCCAGTAGTGGGCCCTGGCTGGCCACATTTGTACCTGGCCTCTGCTGTTGCAAAAAACCTCCCTCTGAGTCACTTCGAAGAGACTGGCCTGAAAGTGCTAAAAATGACCCCTCTTCCTCATCCTCCTCCTCCTCCTCCTGGGCCACCTCCTGTTCCATCATCGCCCTAAGTGTTTTCTCAAGGAGACATAGAAGTGGTATTGTAACGCTGATAACGGTGTCATCGCCACTGGCCATGTTGGTGGAGTACTCGAAACAGCGCAACAGGGCACACAGGTCTCGCATGGAGGCCCAGTCATTGGTGGTGAAGTGGTGCTGTTCTGTAGTGCGACTGACCCGTGCGTGCTGCAGCTGAAACTCCACTATGGCCTGCTGCTGCTCGCACAGTCTGTCCAGCATGTGCAAGGTGGAGTTCCACCTGGTGGGCACGTCGCATATGAGGCGGTGAGCGGGAAGGCCGAAGTTACGCTGTAGCGCAGACAGGCGAGCAGCAGCAGGATGTGAACGCCGGAAGCGCGAACAGACGGCCCGCACTTTATGCAGCAGCTCTGACATGTCGGGGTAGTTGTGAATGAACTTCTGCACCACCAAATTCAGCACATGCGCCAAGCAAGGGATGTGCGTCAAATTGGCTAGTCCCAGAGCTGCAACGAGATTTCGCCCATTATCACACACCACCAGGCCGGGCTTGAGGCTCACCGGCAGCAACCACTCGTCGGTCTGTTGTTCTATACCCCGCCACAACTCCTGTGCGGTGTGGGGCCTGTCCCCCAAACATATGAGTTTCAGAATGGCCTGCTGACGTTTACCCCGGGCTGTGCTGAAGTTGGTGGTGAAGGTGTGTGGCTGACTGGATGAGCAGGTGGAAGAAGAGGAGGAGGAAGCCGAGAAGGAGGAGGTGGCAACAGGAGGCAAAGAATGTTGCCCTGCGATCCTTGGCGGCGGAAGGACGTGCGCCAAACAGCTCTCCGCCTGGGGCCCAGCTGCCACTACATTTACCCAGTGTGCAGTTAGGGAGATATAGCGTCCCTGGCCGTGCTTACTGGTCCACGTATCTGTGGTTAGGTGGACCTTGCTACAGATGGCGTTGCGCAGTGCACACTTGATTTTATCGGATACTTGGTTGTGCAGGGAAGGCACGGCTCTCTTGGAGAAGTAGTGCCGGCTGGGAACAACATACTGTGGGACAGCAAGCGACATGAGCTGTTTGAAGCTGTCTGTGTCCACCAGCCTAAATGACAGCATTTCATAGGCCAGTAGTTTAGAAATGCTGGCATTCAGGGCCAGGGATCGAGGGTGGCTAGGTGGGAATTTACGCTTTCTATCAAATGTTTGTGAGATGGAGAGCTGAACGCTGGCGTGTGACATGGTTGAGACGCTTGGTGACGGAGGTGGTGGTGGTGGTGTTGGTGGTACATCCCCTGTTTGCTGGGCGGCAGGTGCCAACGTTCCTCCAGAGGCGGAGGAAGAGGCCGAGGCGGCAGCAGCAGAATAGGCCGAGGCGGCAGCAGCAGAAGAGGTAGCAGGGGGAGCCTGAGTGACTTCCTTGGTTTTAAGGTGTTTACTCCACTGCAGTTCATGCTTTGCATGCAGGTGCCTGGTCATGCAGGTTGTGCTCAGGTTCAGAACGTTAATGCCTCGCTTCAGGCTCTGATGGCACAGCGTGCAAACCACTCGGGTCTTGTCGTCAGCACATTGTTTGAAGAAGTGCCATGCCAGGGAACTCCTTGAAGCTGCCTTTGGGGTGCTCGGTCCCAGATGGCGGCGGTCAGTAGCAGGCGGAGTCTCTTGGCGGCGGGTGTTCTGCTTTTGCCCACTGCTCCCTCTTTTGCTACGCTGTTGGCTCGGTCTCACCACTGCCTCTTCCTCCGAACTGTGAAAGTCAGTGGCACGACCTTCATTCCATGTGGGGTCTAGGACCTCATCGTCCCCTGCATCGTCTTCCACCCAGTCTTGATCCCTGACCTCCTGTTCAGTCTGCACACTGCAGAAAGACGCAGCAGTTGGCACCTGTGTTTCGTCATCATCAGAGACATGCTGAGGTGGTATTCCCATGTCCTCATCATCAGGAAACATAAGTGGTTGTGCGTCAGTGCATTCTATGTCTTTCACCGCTGGGGAAGGGCTAGGTGGATGCCCTTGGGAAACCCTGCCAGCGGAGTCTTCAAACAGCATAAGAGACTGCTGCATAACTTGAGGCTGAGACAGTTTCCCTGGTATGCATGGGGGTGATGTGACAGACTGATGGGGTTGGTTTTCAGGCGCCATCTGTGCGCTTTCTGCAGAAGACTGGGTGGGAGATAATGTGAACGTGCTGGATCCACTGTCGGCCACCCAATTGACTAATGCCTGTACCTGCTCAGGCCTTACCATCCTTAGAACGGCATTGGGCCCCACCATATATCGCTGTAAATTCTGGCGGCTACTGGGACCTGAAGTAGTTGGTACACTAGGACGTGTGGATGTGGCAGAACGGCCACGTCCTCTCCCAGCACCAGAGGGTCCACTAACACCACCACGACCATGTCCACGTCCGCGTCCCTTACTAGATGTTTTTCTCATTGTTATGGTTCACCACAACAACAAATATATTATTTGGCCCAATGTATTGTATTCAAATTCAGCGGGATATAAATTTGAGGCCTAGTATTTAGGCGCTGGGTGACCGGTATGGATTTAGTGACAGAATTAGACTTGGAAATGCACAGAAGCGTGTGTGTGAAGTTATTCTGAATGACCCAATGTGCACCTTGAATATTATATACCCTTTTAGGGATAGATTTCAAATAGCTCTGATATAGCAGAAACCACTAAATTATGAAATTGCTAAATTGGGAATTGTACTTCAACCCAGAACAAAAAATGTGCTTTGACGGACACTAAATATCTTGCCCAGCAACAACAGTACAACGGTGGGTAACGAGAGATTTAGAGGGAATTAAATTTGAGGCCTAGTATTTAGGCGCTGGGTCACCGGTATGGATTTAGTGACAGAATTAGACTTGGAAATACACAGTAGCGGGTGTGTGTGAAGTTATTCTGAATGACCCTATGTGCACCTTCAATATTATATACCCTTTTAGGGATAGATTTCAAATAGCTCTGATATAGCAGAAACCACTAAATTATGAAATTGCTAAATTGGGAATTGTACTTCAACCCAGAACAAAAAATGTGCTTTGACGGACACTAAATATCTTGCCCAGCAACAACAGTACAGCGGTGGGTAACGAGAGATTTAGAGGGAATTAAATTTGAGGCCTAGTATTTAGGCGCTGGGTCACCGGTATGGATTTAGTGACAGAATTAGACTTGGAAATGCACAGAAGCGTGTGTGTGAAGTTATTCTGAATGACCCAATGTGCACCTTCAATATTATATACCCTTTTTGGGATAGATTTCAAATAGCTCTGATATAGCAGGAACCACTAAATTATGAAATTGCTAAATTGGGAATTGTACTTCAACCCAGAACAAAAAATGTGCTTTGACGGACACTAAATATCTTGCCCAGCAACAACAGTACAACGGTGGGTAACGAGAGATTTAGAGGGAATTAAATTTGAGGCCTAGTATTTAGGCGCTGGGTCACCGGTATGGATTTAGTGACAGAATTAGACTTGGAAATACACAGTAGCGGGTGTGTGTGAAGTTATTCTGAATGACCCTATGTGCACCTTCAATATTATATACCCTTTTAGGGATAGATTTCAAATAGCTCTGATATAGCAGAAACCACTAAATTATGAAATTGCTAAATTGGGAATTGTACTTCAACCCAGAACAAAAAATGTGCTTTGACGGACACTAAATATCTTGCCCAGCAACAACAGTACAGCGGTGGGTAACGAGAGATTTAGAGGGAATTAAATTTGAGGCCTAGTATTTAGGCGCTGGGTCACCGGTATGGATTTAGTGACAGAATTAGACTTGGAAATGCACAGAAGCGTGTGTGTGAAGTTATTCTGAATGACCCAATGTGCACCTTCAATATTATATACCCTTTTTGGGATAGATTTCAAATAGCTCTGATATAGCAGGAACCACTAAATTATGAAATTGCTAAATTGGGAATTGTACTTCAACCCAGAACAAAAAATGTGCTTTGACGGGCACTAAATAACTTTCCCAGCTACAACAGGACAACGGTAACGAGAGATTTAGAGGGATTTAAATTTGAGGCCTAGTATTTAGGCGCTGGGTGACAGGTATGGGTTTAGTGACAGAATTAGACTTGGAAATGCACAGAAGCGGGTGTGTGTGAAGTTATTCTGAATGACCCTATGTGCACCTTCAATATTATATACCCTTTTAGGGATAGATTTCAAATAGCTCTGATATAGCAGAAACCACTAAATTATGAAATTGCTAAATTGGGAATTGTACTTCAACCCAGAACAAAAAATGTGCTTTGACGGACACTAAATATCTTGCCCAGCAACAACAGTACAGCGGTGGGTAACGAGAGATTTAGAGGGAATTAAATTTGAGGCCTAGTGTTTAGGCGCTGGGTCACCGGTATGGATTTAGTGACAGAATTAGACTTGGAAATGCACAGAAGCGTGTGTGTGAAGTTATTCTGAATGACCCTATGTGCACCTTCAATATTATATACCCTTTTAGGGATAGATTTCAAATAGCTCTGATATAGCAGAAACCACTAAATTATGAAATTGCTAAATTGGGAATTGTACTTCAACCCAGAACAAAAAATGTGCTTTGACGGACACTAAATAACTTTCCCAGCTACAACAGGACAACGGTAACGAGAGATTTAGAGGGATTTAAATTTGAGGCCTAGTATTTAGGCGCTGGGTGACAGGTATGGGTTTAGTGACAGAATTAGACTTGGAAATACACAGTAGCGGGTGTGTGTGAAGTTATTCTGAATGACCCTATGTGCACCTTCAATATTATATACCCTTTTTGGGATAGATTTCAAATAGCTCTGATATAGCAGAAACCACTAAATTATGAAATTGCTAAATTGGGAATTGTACTTCAACCCAGAACAAAAAATGTGCTTTGACGGACACTAAATATCTTGCCCAGCAACAACAGTACAGCGGTGGGTAACGAGAGATTTAGAGGGAATTAAATTTGAGGCCTAGTATTTAGGCGCTGGGTCACCGGTATGGATTTAGTGACAGAATTAGACTTGGAAATACACAGTAGCGGGTGTGTGTGAAGTTACTCTGAATGACCCTATGTGCACCTTCAATATTATATACCCTTTTGGGATAGATTTCAAAGAGCTCTGATATAGCAGGAACCACTAAATTATGAAATTGCTAAATTGGGAATTGTATTTCAACCCAGAACAAGAAATGTGCTTGAACGGACACTAAATAACTCGCCCAGCTACAGCACTAGGGACAGATTTAGCTGGATATAAATTTGAGGCCTAGTATTTAGGCGCTGGGTGACAGGTATGGGTTTAGTGACAGAATTAGACTTGGAAATACACAGTAGCGGGTGTGTGTGAAGTTATTCTGAATGACCCTATGTGCACCTTCAATATTATATACCCTTTTAGGGATAGATTTCAAATAGCTCTGATATAGCAGAAACCACTAAATTATGAAATTGCTAAATTGGGAATTGTACTTCAACCCAGAACAAAAAATGTGCTTTGACGGACACTAAATATCTTGCCCAGCAACAACAGTACAGCGGTGGGTAACGAGAGATTTAGAGGGAATTAAATTTGAGGCCTAGTATTTAGGCGCTGGGTCACCGGTATGGATTTAGTGACAGAATTAGACTTGGAAATACACAGTAGCGGGTGTGTGTGAAGTTATTCTGAATGACCCTATGTGCACCTTCAATATTATATACCCTTTTTGGGATAGATTTCAAATAGCTCTGATATAGCAGGAACCACTAAATTATGAAATTGCTAAATTGGGAATTGTACTTCAACCCAGAACAAAAAATGTGCTTTGACGGGCACTAAATAACTTTCCCAGCTACAACAGGACAACGGTAACGAGAGATTTAGAGGGATTTAAATTTGAGGCCTAGTATTTAGGCGCTGGGTGACAGGTATGGGTTTAGTGACAGAATTAGACTTGGAAATACACAGTAGCGGGTGTGTGTGAAGTTATTCTGAATGACCCTATGTGCACCTTCAATATTATATACCCTTTTTGGGATAGATTTCAAATAGCTCTGATATAGCAGAAACCACTAAATTATGAAATTGCTAAATTGGGAATTGTACTTCAACCCAGAACAAAAAATGTGCTTTGACGGACACTAAATATCTTGCCCAGCAACAACAGTACACCGGTGGGTAACGAGAGATTTAGAGGGAATTAAATTTGAGGCCTAGTATTTAGGCGCTGGGTCACCGGTATGGATTTAGTGACAGAATTAGACTTGGAAATACACAGTAGCGGGTGTGTGTGAAGTTATTCTGAATGACCCTATGTGCACCTTCAATATTATATACCCTTTTTGGGATAGATTTCAAATAGCTCTGATATAGCAGGAACCACTAAATTATGAAATTGCTAAATTGGGAATTGTACTTCAACCCAGAACAAAAAATGTGCTTTGACGGGCACTAAATAACTTTCCCAGCTACAACAGGACAACGGTAACGAGAGATTTAGAGGGATTTAAATTTGAGGCCTAGTATTTAGGCGCTGGGTGACAGGTATGGGTTTAGTGACAGAATTAGACTTGGAAATACACAGTAGCGGGTGTGTGTGAAGTTATTCTGAATGACCCTATGTGCACCTTCAATATTATATACCCTTTTTGGGATAGATTTCAAATAGCTCTGATATAGCAGAAACCACTAAATTATGAAATTGCTAAATTGGGAATTGTACTTCAACCCAGAACAAAAAATGTGCTTTGACGGACACTAAATATCTTGCCCAGCAACAACAGTACAGCGGTGGGTAACGAGAGATTTAGAGGGAATTAAATTTGAGGCCTAGTATTTAGGCGCTGGGTCACCGGTATGGATTTAGTGACAGAATTAGACTTGGAAATACACAGTAGCGGGTGTGTGTGAAGTTACTCTGAATGACCCTATGTGCACCTTCAATATTATATACCCTTTTTGGGATAGATTTCAAAGAGCTCTGATATAGCAGGAACCACTAAATTATGAAATTGCTAAATTGGGAATTGTATTTCAACCCAGAACAAGAAATGTGCTTGAACGGACACTAAATAACTCGCCCAGCTACAGCACTAGGGACAGATTTAGCTGGATATAAATTTGAGGCCTAGTATTTAGGCGCTGGGTGACCGGTATGGATTTAGTGACAGAATTAGACTGGGATATGGCCAAAAAATGAACAGACTATTGCTGGTTAAATGCACTTGGTGTGACAGCTTCACCCTGATGTAGGCTTTAGCCAAAAAACAACCACACCATTGAGGGTTAAATGCACTTGGTGACAGGCGCAGCTTGCCCCTGATTTTGTATATGGCCAAAAAATGAACAGACTATTGCTGGTTAAATGCACTTGGTGTGACAGCTTCACCCTGATGTAGGCTTTAGCCAAAAAACAACCACACCATTGAGGGTTAAATGCACTTGGTGACAGGCGCAGCTTGCCCCTGATTTTGTATATGGCCAAAAAATGAACAGACTATTGCTGGTTAAATGCACTTGGTGTGACAGCTTCACCCTGATGTAGGCTTTAGCCAAAAAACAACCACACCATTGAGGGTTAAATGCACTTGGTGACAGGCGCAGCTTGCCCCTGATTTTGTATATGGCCAAAAAATGAACAGACTATTGCTGGTTAAATGCACTTGGTGTCACAGCTTCACCCTGATGTAGGCTTTAGCCAAAAAACAACCACACCATTGAGGGTTAAATGCACTTGGTCGCAGCTTGTGCTGGCGCACCACAAGACACAAAATGGCCGCCGATCACCCCAGAAAAATGAGACTGACAAACGGTCTGTGCAGCCTAAAAACAGTGAGCAATTGAGGATCAGCAGCTCAATGATCCACAGCTGCAGATCGATCAGTTAATCAAGTCCTTTGGAGGAGTTAATCTGCCTAATCTCGCCCTACTGTCGCAGCCGCAACCTCTCCCTACGCTAATCAGAGCAGAGTGACGGGCGGCGCTATGTGACTCCAGCTTAAATAGAGGCTGGGTCACATGGTGCTCTGGCCAATCACAGCCATGCCAATAGTAGGCATGGCTGTGATGGCCTCTTGGGGCAAGTAGTATGACGCTTGTTGATTGGCTGCTTTGCAGCCTTTCAAAAAGCGCCAAGAAAGCGTCACAAAAGCGCGAAGAAAGCGACGAACACCGAACCCGAACCCGGACTTTTACGAAAATGTCCGGGTTCGGGTCCGTGTCACGGACACCCCAAAATTCGGTACGAACCCGAACTATACAGTTCGAGTTCGCTCATCCCTAGTGATGAGCAAAGTTTTGAAACATTTGATTTGGTTGATTTGTTGATGTTCTGCCCAGCTGGGTTAGAAAATGATTCTATTTCATGCAGCCAGGGTTTTTTCTATTTCAGTAGTGATTAATGTGGTTATAGCACCATCTAGCGGTGTTAAATTGTATTACACTTTGTTTTTCTGTTACAAAGACTGCTGCATTGTGGGGAGTGCAAAGCATCCTGGGAAAGAGAAGTCTCCAGGACACATCAGCAGAGCTGACCTATGTATGTCTCCTTCTCAAACTCCACCATCATTGTCAAAGCATACCTGGTGAGAGATCTCCCTTCATTTCAGGGATATTGTGTCTTGCAGAGCTGTTCAGCTAGTTGTAATTGTTATTCAGGGTGTTATAACTGTTAGAAATGCTTGCTCTATCTAATTTGAGGTTGCACAAAATTGCCTTCAACAGCCATGAATTAATGGAGGCCTTCTCACCCCAAGACCATTTAAGTGATCTAAAGGACTTGCATTTTAGCACAGACTTCCTACCCATGCAGCGAATACTCGGTTTTCTCTGGGATTTAAAGGCAGACACATTCACCTTCCAAATCAGCAAGGAAGAAAAGCACTTCAAACGTAGAGGAGTTCTGTCCACTATAAACAGCTTATAGGATCCTCTGAGATTTGTAGTGCCTGTTACTATCCAAGGCAAAATGATGTTAAAAAAACTTCATCACAAAGATGTCTGGCTGGGATGATCCACTTCCCGCAGAGAAAAAGGACCTTTAGACACGTTGGAAAAAGTCTCTCGAAGCTTTGTCCAGCCTTCATGTGGCACAACCATATGCTTCTGTGTCAAGATGCAAAGACTATATATCTTCTGCGATGCTTGAGTCAAGGCAATTGCAGCCGTAGCATATCTAAAGACCATTGATGTCAAAGAACAATGTCATATAGGATTTGTCATGAGTCGGACCAAACTGGCACCACTCTGCGAGCATACAATTCCCAGACTGGAGATCTGCACTGCTGTGCTCGCAGTGGAGTTGGCTGAGCTTATAACAACAGGAATCTGGAAATCGAGGAAGTCGACTTTTACATGGACAGCAAGGTAGTTCTACGATATGTTTGCAATGAAACCAGATGCTTTTATGTCTATGTCAGCAATCGGGTGCTAATATACAGTATAATCCTGTGGACCACGCAACTAGATCTGTCGCAGCGAGCCACCTTAAAGAGACAACATGGTTTACAGGTCCTGCATTCCTGTACTCAATGTCTTGCAGTATCAGAGCTGACACGTTTGAATTGGTAGACCCAGATGCCGATGAAGAAATCCGACCTGAAGTATCTGTTCTATGTACGGTGACTTCAGGCCACCAACTCAAATTCCATCATTTCAACCACCTGAATGTTGCTCATTTGTGGTATAGCCTGTGTAGTTCATATAATTCAGTCTTAGAAGTCGACATTACCTGTGAGTCAGAAGCCCTGCAAAGGTTGGCATCACTGCAAACACACCTTTATCACTGCTAGTCTGGAAAAGTCCAAAAACATAATAATTCGCACTATACAACGTGAATGCTATGCTAAAGAAATACACTACCTCAGCAAAGGCCAAACAGTCTTCAAAGATAGCGCTTTAAAAAAGCTTGTTCCATCATTGACCAAAATGGGTTGCTAAGAAAGGAGGATTCAGTAGTGGCGTCTGTTGACGCCGGACGGGGAGTGTTCTGCTCAGCAGGGTTAGAAATGTATTCTATTTCATTTGGCCAGCGGTTTGGTATTTCTGTAGTGATTAATGTGGTTATAACACCATCTAGCGGTGTTAAATTGTATTACACTTTGTTTTTCTGTTACAAAGACTGCTGCATTGTGGGTGGTGCAAAGCATCCTGGGGAAGAGAAGTCTCCAGGACACATCAGCAGAGCTGTCCTATGCATGAAATCCTTCAAAAGAAACCTAAAAACCCACTTCTTTAGACAAGCCTACAATCAGTGACCCTGCTGCCTCTACACCGCCATGACCAACTTAACCCTCTCCTACTGTGTCCTTCTCCCATACCATGTAGATTATAAGCCCTCACGGGCAGGACCCTCTCTCCTTCTGTACCAGTTTGTAACTCGTCTTGTTCATGCTTAGTGCAATTGTCTGTATTATGTATGTATACCCCTTTTCATATGTACAGCGCTATGGAATGAATGGCGCTTTAATAATAAATAATAATAATAACAATGCATGTCTCCTCAAACTCCACCATTCTTGTAAAATCATGTCTGGTAAGAGATCTGGCTTCATTTCAGGGATATTGTGTGTTGCAGAGCTGTTCAGCTAGTTGTAATTGTTATTCAGGGAGTTATAACTGTTAGATGTTAAACATGTAGTCCTATGTTAGGCAACCATTTTACCATGTTTTTCAGTATTAATGCAAATGTTCTAGTACATACTATCTATACTTTATACTTATACTTGCTTTTTTTATTCTTGTAGTTTTGCCAATAAAACAATCCTGTTTTGCAAATAAACAAATTAGACTACAAAGAACAGTCCTCTTTTTTGGAAGACAGGAATGGTTTATGCTGAATGTAAGATTGCACGCTTTGTAAACGCGTATGAAGACAGAACAGTTACATAAGAAACTTGATTCATTACAAATGAATTAATCATGAATTGCTAAAAATCAGGTATACCCATATGTCACGATGGGTGAGGGAATGTATGGAGCGGGTTACTGCATTGCGCCCACTCCATACGCGACGGCTGCTGGTTGTATCATACAGTAGACACCCCTCCGCAATGATGGGGAATGGCGATTAGGGTGAATAGGACAAGGGATAAAAAGGTTCTAGCCACCTAAGGGGGTTTATGTCTACAGTGCACGGTGTTCACTGTAAACTGAAAATGTCATAACGTCCTTACTCTGTAATACGAATAAAGCAATACCAAGACATAAATCGAATATTCGGCATTATTCTAGTTATCGCGATTAATATGCGATTTAAATAATCGCGTATTGCGATTTTAACTTAAGGCTACTCTGCTATTGTAATAGCAATGCGATTAATTCAAGTTATAATAATCGACTTTCGATTTCAACTTCACACTGCTATATTCCATATTCGTTAATTCCAGCCTAATATGGAATATAGCAGGTCCAAGTTGAAATCGCAATTCGATTATTATAACTTGAATTAATCGAATTGCGATTTCAACTTAGCACTGCTATATTCCATATTAGGCTAGAATTAACGAATATGGAATATAGCATTACTAAGTTGAAATCGCCATGCGATTCCTTCGAGTTATATTAATCGCATGGCGATTTCAACTTGGACCTGGTTTACTATATGGTTGGCTTCAATGGCTTGGTAGAATTAGCGAATATGACGAATATATTCGTTATATTCCACAAAACGAATATAACAAATGTATTCGTTATATTCCACAAAACGAAGATAACGAAGTATTCTGCATCTTCGTTTTAGCTACCTATTGGTCAACTTCGCTAATTCTAGCAACCATATAGGAAAGTTTACTATAGAGACAGCTAAGTTTAATTCGCTATGCGATTATATGACTGCTTTTTTTTTTATAAATAGAATAATTATAATAATTATCAGGTATTATAATTATTCTATTTATTTTTTTTAAAAAGCAGTCATATAATCGCATAGCGAATTAAACTTAGCTGTCTCTATAGTAAACTTTCCTATATGGTTGCTAGAATTAGCAAAGTTGACCAATAGGTAGCTAAAACGAAGATGCAAAATACTTTGTTATCTTCGTTTTGTGGAATATAACGAATACATTTGTTATATTCGTTTTGTGGAATATAACGAATATATTCGTCATATTCGCTAATTCTACCAAGCCATTGAAGCCAACCATATAGTAAACCAGGTCCAAGTTGAAATCGCAATTCGATTATTATAACTTGAAATAATCAAATTGCGATTTCAACGTAATTCTCAAATGCGACAGTACATTCTAGTATATGGAGTCGTTCCCATGGTGATGGGGACGCTCCATGAGCATGGAATATAGCATTACTAAGTTGAAATCGCCATGCGATTACTTCGAGTTATATTAATCGCATGGCGATTTCATCTTGGACCTGGTTTACTATGGTTGGCTTCAATGGCTTTGTAGAATTAGCGAATATGACGAATATATTCGTTATATTCCACAAAACGAAGATAACGAAGTATTCTGCATCTTCATTTTAGCTACCTATTGGTCAACTTCGCTAATTCTAGCATTGATATAGGTAAGTTGACTATAGAGACAGCTAAGTTTAATTCGCTATGCGATTATATTACTTTGCTTTTTTTAAAAATAAATAGAATAATTATAATACCTGATAATTATTATAATTATTCTATTTATAAAAAAAAAGCAAGGTAATATAATCGCTTAGCGAATTAAACTTAGCTGTCTCTATAGTAAACTTTCCTATATGATTGCTAGAATTAGCGAAGTTGATGAATAGGTAGCTAAAACGAAGATGCAGAATACTTTGTTATCTTCGTTTTGTGGAATATGACGAATACATTAGTTATATTCGTTTTGTGGAATATAACGAATATATTCGTCATATTCGCTAATTCTACCAAGCCATTGAAGCCAACCATATAGTAAACCAGGTCCAAGTTGAAATCGCCATGCGATTAATATAACTCTAAGTAATCGCATGGCGATTTCAACTTAGTAATGCTATATTCCATGCTCGTGGAGCGTCCCCATCACCAAGGGAACGACTTCATATACTAGAATGTACAGTTGGATTTGAGAATTACGTTGAAATCGCAATTCGATTATTTCAAGTTATAATAATCGAATTGCGATTTCAACTTAGTACTGCTATATTCCATATTTGGATAGAATTAACGAATATGGAATATAGCAGTGTTAAGTTGAAATCGCAATTCGATTATTATTACTTGAAATAATCGAATTGCGATTTCAACGTAATTCTCAAATCCGACAGTACATTCTATTATATGGAGACGTTCCCATGGTGATGGGGACGCTCCATGAGCACGGAAGTCGGCAGAAGCGGCAACGGGCACTGACTGGAGCAGCCAGGAAGCCAGGAATCCAAAGGACAGGTAAGAACAACTTTAGGGAAGTGGGAAAGGAAAAAATATAACAATAAAAAAAAATAAGAATATTCGAAATATTGAATTTATAGCACTATATTCGAAATATTCGCAAATTAGCGAAGTGCCGATATTTGCAAAAAAAAAATCGATATTCGAATATTCGCGCTCAACACTACTGGCAACCTGCCTGAGCTATTATTCTGATGCTGCCACCCGCCTGATGCCAAGTGCTCCTTCTTTAACCCACCATCCTCAGTGGGTACTGGTATTGCCACCCACCTCCACACTGTCACCATGCCACTCTGTGGTCTCCTGATGCTTCTCCTACCACCACTCTATGTCACCTTGCCACTCTGTGGCCTCCTGATGTTGCTTACACCTCACCACTCTGTCACCTTACCTCTCTGTGGTCTCCTCATGCGGCTTCCACCTCCATACTATGTCACCTTTCCACTCTGTGGTCTCCTGAAGCTGCTCCTACCTCCACTCTATGTCACCTTGCTCCTCTGTGGCCTCCTTATGCTACCGCAACCTCAACACTATGTCACCTAGCCACTCTGTGGTCTCCTCATGCTGCTCCTACCTCTACTCTATGTCACCTTGCTACTCTGTGGCCTCCTGATGCTGCCGCCACCTCCACACTCTGTCACCTAGCCACTCTGTGATGTAGCCACCACCTACAGACTATGTGATTGGGCCACTCTGTGGTCTCCTGATGCTGCTTACACCTCACCACTCTGTCACCTTACCTCTCTGTGGTCTCCTCATGCGACTTCCACCTCCACACTATGTCACCTTGCCACTCTGGTCTCCTTATGCTGCTCCTACCTCCACTCTATGTCACCTTGTTACTCTGTGGCCTCCTTATGCTGCTGCCACCTCCACACTATGTCACCTAGCCACTCTGCGTACTCCTGATGTTGCCGCCACCTCCAAACTATGTCACCTTGCCACTCTGTGGTCTCCTGATGCTGCTCCTACCTCCACTCTATGTCACCTTGTTACTCTGTGGCCTCCTGATGCTGCCGCCACCTCCACACTATGTCACCTAGCCACTCTGCTGACTCCTGATGCTGCCGCCACCTCCAAACAATGTCACCTTGCCACTCTTTGGCCTCCTGATACTGTCGCCACCTCCACACTATGTCAACTTGCCACTCTGTGGCCTCCTGATGCTGACACCACCTACAGACTCTGTGATTGGGTCACTCTGTGGTCTCCTCATGCTGTTTCAACCTCACCACTATGTCACTTTACCTCTCTGTGGTCTCCTCATGTGGCTGCCACCTCCACACTATGTCACCATGCCACTCTGTGGCCTCCTGATGCTGCTCCTACCTCCACTCTATGTCATCTTGCCACTCTGTGGCCTCCTGATGCTGCCGCCACCTCCACACTCTTTCATTGTGCCACTCTGTGGCTTCGTGATGCTGCTGCCACCTACAGACTCTGTGATTGGGCCCCTCTGTGGTCTCCTCACGCTGCTTCCACCTCAACACTATGTCACCTTGCCACTCTGTGGTCTCCTCATGCTGCACCACCTCCACATTATGTCAGCTTGACCTTCTGTGGCCTCCTAAAGCTACCACTACCTCCACACTATGTAACCTTGCCAGTCTGTAGCCTCCTGATGCTGCTTTCACCTCACCACCATGTCATAGGTCCACTACGTGGACTTCTTATGCTGTTCCCAATCTCCCTACTTCATGACTGGGCCACTATTTAGCTTTTTTGGTTTAGCTGACATAATCATTTATTTGACCCTTCCTCTGATCTGTCAGAAGGAAGGTAAAATGAGACGCACAATGGATCCTGTCTGTATGTCAGCTGTAAGGCCTGTTTGGTCCAATCAGAATTGGCTTGTGATTTGATAGCCAAAAGCAGGAGTGGGTACAAAACACAAAAGACTTGCAAATATTCATTTCACGTGTCATCTCTATTTTGTATCCACTCCTGTTTTTTTGGCATTAGCAATACTGATGGATTACTGACCAAATGCTGACCGAGTGAAGGCGGATGCTTCACAGACAGGATCTGTAATTTGTGGGTTATTGTTCTGATGGTTCAGAGGAAGGGCAACAAAATCAGTGAAGTCCACACAAACTTTCTGCTGACATCCTCTCCACTCTGTCGGGGACTCTACTTGTATAAGCGTTTAATAGAGCAGGTTCTGTAGATGTCTATGTGGAATCAGCTGACGACGGTGTAAAAGGAGTGCGCTTCTTCTTAACGCTAACATCTACCTATAAGGCTGAGTTCATACTTTAGTTATTTGGTCAGTTTTGGCCCCGTGACTGCCCAAATAAGGGAAGTGTGCAGTGAGCGGAGCGGAGCCTGTCATCTGCATGTCATATGGACTCACAGTATTATTTCACTACCAAAGCAGACTCCATATGTGTGTAACTGCAAGGCACAGTGTTCTACACCACTATAAAGGCTCTCTGCAGCCAGGAAATAGCCTTTTTTTACGTAATTCGCCGCAAATAAATTCATATCAAAGCGAAGTTTTTCAAATAAATTCACTCATCTCTAATTAGTACGTTTGTCTTAACACAGTAGCATTTGTACTTTGCATGCATTCACTTATAGTACATAGAAACTTAAACAAAATAATAATGTTTTGATCTATTAACAAATTGGACCCTGTAAAACCCAATCTAATTAAAAATAGACAGATTTTTTCATCCTTTTGCCTACCTCTGTACGACTTTGAGTAACATTGTGATCTGCTCATGGCCCGTACCATTGGAGATCACTGTGACCGTGCTGTCAGGGGCTGCCAGGCTGTGATGGATCCTTCCAGCACTCTGCTACAAGGATCTATCAGAGTGTTAAATGTAAAAGCAGTCAGGGAGAGCTTTTACTTATGTTAGAGGGCCACCTGCTGGCTGTAAAATTAACTGTCAGCCTGCATGCTGGAAATTAATTATTGATTCATTCATTTAAAAAAAAAGTTAAAAAATAAATACAGAGAGAGATAGAAAATAAAAAAGTAAAAAATTATAGCAATATGGTAGCATGGTAGCAATAGAAGAGTATGTACATACCCATACAAACTCCCCCTCTTTTTTGTTCATAAAAAATAAAATAAAAAATATATATTTATTATTTATTTATTAGTTTTAGCAATAGTATAGTGGGATTTCTGTGTGTAAAATATACAAATATTCACATTTATTTTCTTTAAAAATATAGGTATTCATTTTAGGCTACTTTCACATTATTTTTCCCTTTCCGCTATATATATTTTTTCTCTATGCTTTTGTGTGCGGTCTTGCTTTTTGCTGGATGAGGCAACATTTTTGTTGGGTCTCAGATGACCTCATGTTTCAATACTTTTGAGTTTGTTTGACTACCTCTTCAATTGTGCCTGTTCCACCACTTTATTCTATTTTTATAATCTTTTACCACAAGCACCTACACTAAGAGTATTAAGATGCATCTTCCCGCTTTTTGCACTTCATTAGTAAGAATTCTTAGTATGTCCTTAGTTGCACAGCCACAGAGAACCTTTCTACTTCCATGGAATTGTAAGTGCCTTTGCACAAGCTGAAGTGCAGGCTAAAAATAAAATGGAACATGGAGTGCTGAGAAAAAGTATTTGTAAAATTTTTAAATGTTCTTTATTTTTTATTTATCTGCCGCAAGAATTGTTTCATGTACTATGTTACAAGTCTGAAATGCAAATGAAACTTCAAAGCAATGAATAAAATAAATAAAGTTTCACACAATTCCTAGGTATAAATGTCTGTTCATTGGGACTCCACTCTTGGGATGCCTATGATTATTGTTGAGCGAATCAAAGTTGATGAAGTGGAATTACATTTTTTTATAATCTATTTCAAGTATTTATTTCTGTTCAGTTAATGAAAACCCAAAATTCAATATCCCAGAAAATTGGCAGTATGCTTTGGGTTATTGTCCATTAGGAAGACCCATTTCCACCCAAGCTTTAACTTCCTGGCTTATGTCTTGAGATGTTGCTTCAGTATTTCCACATAAACTTCTTTCCTCATCATGCCATCTATTTTGTGAAGTGCACTAGTCCCTCCTGCAGTAAAACAACCCTACAACATGATGCTGCCACCCCATCTATGGCAGCTCAGAGCTGCCATAGATTTCTATTTGGGAGCACAGGCTGTCCCAGGTTTTTAGCAATCCAGAGTGGTGTGGTGCAGCCTTAATAGTTTTCTGTGTGTGTGTGTCACTGTGCTTCTACCTGGATACCGTCGATCGCCAGGGTTAAGCTCCAGAGCTTTAGGAGGTGGAGAATAAGTTGAGTCAAGACTTGGTAAAAGTTTAACAGTTTATGAATAAACTTGCATTCAGACAATATTCAGTCTTTCTCTTGGTTCCAGCAGGTTTTGGGAGAAGCTAACAGTCACACTAGAATACTCTCTCTGCTGTGCTAAACTGGGCTTCTGTCTGGGCTCTGTAGCGGTTTAGGTACCTTTAGAGTGGGGTGCTTTTGACTGTTGCCCCCCTCACAATACTCTGTTCCTTAATCTGTAAGGAGTCATGGTGCTCTATGAGCTGATTCCCTGGTAGACTCCTGCTCCAGGAGGGGGAACCTTTCCCTCACAGCTACATCTTGACTTATTTGCTTCCAAAACTAGACCAGAACTCCCTAGTACTTCCTACAACCCCTCCCTTGGTAGAAAGCAGGATTAGACCCCCTGTGCCGAAAAGGGGGAGAATGGAATCGTAAGTTCCATTTTATCTAAAGATCTCCCTGCCATATCAGCTGCCACCTACTGGTAAACCAGGCACATTACATGAACATAACAGTTTCATAACAATATTATCAATGCACAGTGTAGGAGGACCTGGAATAAATACACAGATTACATTATTATTAAAATGGTTATCCAATCCTAAAAAAGCCTCCTCATATGCAGGGCCCCCCACGCTGAATATACTTACCCGGATTCCTGCACCACCGCTGCTTCTACCCTTGCGCAGGTGACCCTAGAGAGGCTCGTACCTGTTCCTGTCTGCCATTTGCTGCTCCCCCCGACAACTGATGTTTTCATCCGAGCACGGGGAGAAGCAGCAGCCTGTGTCTCGTCATAAAAGAGGTGTGTCATCCAGCAGCTCAGAGGATATCAAGACCAGTGCAGAAAGTGTCGGCCTTTATAAATCGCTCCTCATGAGTCTACAATATTGCATTTTTTCACAATATTCACATTTTCTGGGATTTAGAATTTTGGGCTTTCATTAGCTGAAAAGAAATAAATACTTGAAAAAGTCACAGAAAACAGATAATAATGCACTAACACAATAGATGCAAGCATCATATATGGACTAAGCCCTCACTCTGATATCATAAAATCCGAGACTCTCAGACAATATATTTTGATCAAAACACATCTGTGCCCACCTACCTGCGCCGAGGTGGTCTCAGTCAGGCAGGTCCTATTTTAAACCTTCCTATGCTGCTGGGCATCTATGTTCAGGAGAGCAGACTCTGCACATATACTGTGCTGCTCCTAGTTACCTCTGTGTGCATTAAGCAACGAATGAGAGGAGGAGCCCGCACAGCTACAGTCAGGTCCCAAAATATTGGGACATCAACACAATTCTAAAATGTTTGGCTCTATACACCACCACAATGGATTTTAAGTAAAACAAAAAAGATGTGCTTTAACTGCAGACTGTCAGCTTTAATTTCAGGGTATTTACATCCAACTCAGGTGAACGATGTAGGAATTACAACAGTTTTCATATGTGCCTCCCACTTGTTAAGGGACCAAAAGTAATAGGACAATTGGCTTCTCAGCTGTTCTATGGCCAGGTGTGTGTTATTCCCTCATTATCCCAATTACAATGAGCAGATAAAAGGTCCAGAGTTCATTTCAAGTGTGCTATTTGCATTTGGAATCTGTTGTTGTCAACTCTCAAGATGAGATCCAAAGAGCTGTCACTATCAGTGAAGCAAGCCATCATTAGGCTGAAAAAACACAACAAAGCCATCAGAGAGATAGCAAAAACATTAGGCGTGGCCAAAACAACTGTTTGGAACATTCTTAAAAAGAAGAAACACATAGGTGAGCTCAGCAACACCAAAAGACCCGGAAGACCACTGAAAACAACTGTGGTGGATGATCAAATAATTCTTTACCTGGTGAAGAAAACACCCTTCACAACAGTTGACCAGATCAAGAACACTCTCCAGCAGGTAGGATTATGTGTGTCAAAGTCAGCAATCAAGAAAAGACTTCAGCAGAGTGAATACAGAGGGTTCACCACAAGATGTAAACCATTGGTGAGCCTCGAAAACAGGAAGGCCAGAGTAGAGTTTGCCAAACGACATGTAAAAAAGCCTTCACAGTTCTGGAACAACATCCTATGGACAGATGAGACCAAGATCAACTTGTACCAGAGTGATGGGAAGAGAAGAGTATGGAGAAGGAAAGGAACTGCTCATGATCCTAAGCATACCACTCATCAGTAAAGCATGGTGGTGGTAGTGTCATGGCATGGGCATGTATGGCTGCCAATGGAACTGCTATGAGTAAAATAAGCTAGATGGTGTAGCAGCACTAAGGGTATACCGGGCTTAATGTGGTGGTGCATGCTTTGTTGAACATCAGTCCGTAGCGTCCCGCCAAGCAAGTATCCAAAAATGGTAAAACTGCAGCACTCTCTTGTCTCTTTGATCCCTTTATTTCATCAACTTCATGCAATGTTTCGACCTGGACGGTCTTTTTCAAGCAACTGACAATACAACTTTACAAGGCTTAAGTACCCTCCTACAAGGAGGAGCTAACACACATGTCAAGAAAACGTGTCAAAAAGCACTAATAAATCATGGACCTAGTACATATGTCAAGAATAGTAATACATCATGGACACTCTTGCGACTTTAAGGCTAAGCATCATGTCAAAATTTATATATATATATATATATAGCAAAAAAAGGTTCGCAGCACTCCTTGAAAGATAAAATGTGCTCTTTTATTCACACATATCAAGTGACAATGTTTCGGTTGTCTCACAGAACCTTTCTCAAGTCAGGTGACTCACCTGACTTGAGAAAGGTTCTGTGAGAGAACTGAAACGTTGTCACTTGATATGTGTGAATAAAAGAGCACATTTTATCTTTCAAGGAGTGCTGCGAACCTTTTTTTGCTGTTTGTCGTCCTGAATCGAGGGACCATCGCGGGCACCCTACATTCTACAAAAGGTCACTTGTTCTCAAGGGAGTGCTGCCACAGTTTTATTGTGGTCATCACTTACTTTGGTAACCCTTGTGGACTGCTGGTGGGGGTAAAAAATGGGATGGCCTAATTTTATATTTAGGTGACAGCAAACATGCATCCCTCGAAATATTTTTTTGCACCGCAATTTTGAGTAGCATGTGTCTTCATTGCAGTAGAGGGTCCTAGTGCTGGTATGAATGGCAACCCCCGGAGGTAATGGGGGACCTAGGGATGGGACACCAGTACCTCCACCAAGGACGGATGTACATGGTGAACAGTCACCCTACTGAAGGATGGGCTGACTTTTACCAAACGCAATGGCTGGCACGGCTATGAGAAGAGGTTTCCTCCCGTTTATCTGGTTGTACCCCCTCACAATGTGACCCTAAGCGTTGAATGTGTCAGGACTATGTGGTGACTGCATACCCCTGTGTGGTTCTACCATTGTCCGTGCTTTATATCCTCTACCCACCCCCTACTGTATTGAGACACATTTATATTGCCCACATTGGAGTTTTCTCCTCCCACTGGTCATGGTACCAGAGAGGGCTGTATGACATAAGTATACATTTAATGCACTTTGCTGACACCTATTTAAATAAACTGTCCTATGCTGTAATTATTATTATACATTGCCCCACCTGACACCCCTCACTTAGTGCCTTCATGCCCTCATACGATACAATGGGTACGATATACTAGGCACCGCCTAGGGGAGAACATAACTAATGTGATGGTATCATGCCGGCTGACAACGCATTGCTGCGCATACGCGAGCACCGTTACTGGCGCCTGCGCAATCGGTCACTGGACATCAGCCTCCAGTGCGCCTGCGCACGGCTATTTTTCCACTGCGCAGGAGCGAGCCCAGTTCCGATGCGCAGGAGCACTGCACTCTAGGAGACGCCGCGACTTTATGTTTTTTGGCGCGCGTCCTGCCTCTGCAATCAACCGCACGCCTGCGCAGACGAAAGGAACACGGACATGCCGATTATTACATGCTCATCCCGTTTTTTACCCCCACCGGCAGTCCACAAGGGTTACCAAAGTAAGTGATGACCATTACTTATATATATATATATATACAGTACAGACCAAAAGTTTGGACACACCTTCTCATTCAAAGAGTTTTCTTTATTTTCAGGACTATGAAAATTGTAGATTCACACTGAAGGCATCAAAACTATGAATTAACACATGTGGAATTATATACATAACAAAAAGCGTGAAACAACTGAAAATATGTCATATTCTAGGTTCTTCAAAGTAGCCACCTTTTGCTTTGATTACTGTTTTGCACACTCTTGGCATTCTCTTGATGAGCTTCAAGAGGTAGTCACCTTAAATGCTTTACACTTCACAGGTGTGCCCTGTCAGGTTTAATAAGTGGGATTTCTTGCCTTATAAATGGGGTTGGGACCATCAGTTGCGTTGTGGAGAAGTCAGGTGGATACACAGCTGATAGTCCTACTGAATAGACTGTTAAAATTTGTATTATGGCAAGAAAAAAGCAGCTAAGTAAAGAAAAACGAGAGGCCATCATTACTTTAAGAAATGAAGGTTAGTCAGTCTGAAAAATTGGGAAAACTTTGAAAGTGTCTCCAAGTGCAGTCACAAAAACCATCAAGCGCTACAAAGAAATTGGCTCAAATGCGGACCGCCCCAGGAAAGGAAGACCAAGAGTCACCTCTGCTGCGGAGGATAAGTTCATCCGAGTCACCAGCCTCAGAAATCGCAGGTTAACAGCAGCTCAGATTAGAGACCAGGTCAATGCCAAACAGAGTTCTAGCAGCAGACACATCTCTAGAACAACTGTTAAGAGGAGACTGTGTGAATCAGGCCTTCATGGTAGAATATCTGCTAGGAAACCACTGCTAAGGACAGGCAACAAGCAGAAGAGACTTGTTTGGGCTAAAGAACACAAGGAATGGACATTAGACCAGTGGAAATATGTGCTTTGGTCTGATGAGTCCAAATTTGAGATCTTTGGTTCAAAATTGAAGGCGTACTGAACCAGCATGGCTACCAAAGCATCTTGCAGCGGCATGCTATTCCATCCAGTTTGCATTTTGTTGAACCATCATTTATTTTTCAACAGGACAATGACCCCAAAAACACCTCCAGGCTGTGTAAGGGCTATTTGACCATGAAGGAGAGTGATGGGGTGCTGTGCCAGATGACCTGGCCTCCACAGTCACCAGACCTGAACCCAATCGAGATGGTTTGGGGTGAGCTGGACCGCAGAGTGAAGCAAAGGGGCCAACAAGTGCTAAGCATCTCTGGGAACTCCTTCAAGACTGTTGGAAGACCATTTCAGGTGACTACCTCTTGAAGCTCATCAAGAGAATGCCAAGAGTGTGCAAAGCAGTAATCAAAGGTGGCTACTTTGAAGAACCTAGAATATGACATATTTTCAGTTGTTTCACACTTTTTTGTTATGTATATAATTCCACATGTGTTAATTCATAGTTTTGATGCCTTCAGTGTGAATCTACAATTTTCATAGTCATGAAAATAAAGAAAACTCTTTGAATGAGAAGGTGTGTCCAAACTTTTGGTCTGTACTGTATATAACTCCATCCATGAAGAACTACAGTTTACTCTGGTATCCTCACAGACACAGCTACAGTTCTTGGATACAACGGTCTACAGTGCTGGGAACCAGTTAAGAACTGACCTGTTTGCCAAACCCACAGACAGAAATAATGTGCTTTTATTTCAGAGTGATCATCCAAATATTATGAAGGAGTCTTTACCGTACAGCCAGCTGCTAAAGGTGAAACGTATTGTCACAGATGACGATACTTTAGAACATCGTCTAGATGAAATGTGCCATAAATTCTACGAAAGGGGATATCCCAGAAGCCTGGTCAACAGACATAAAGAAAGGGTACAAAAATACCAAAGGAGAGGGCTACTGGGCCCTAAACGAGCACTCAACAAGATAAAGAGGATACCGTTTGTCTCTACACATACCACCCAAAGCAGACGAATTGTTCAAGTCCTCAAGTCTAATTGGCATATACTCAAAGAGACATTCCCCGATATAGCTGAATTCCAATCAGCACCACTCTTATCCTACAGTAGATCCCGGATCCTAGGGGACATATTAATAAGGGCTGACACTAAAGGCTATGAAGGGCCTATGATAAAAAAGAAAGGCTGCTATCTGTGCCTGAGCTGTTGCAACTGCAACAGTATGCTTACAGGGGACAGTTTCACACATCCCAGAACTGGCAAAAGATTCCCAATCAGAGGGTATTACACCTGCAAGTCTGATTATGTTATATACACTCTGCAGTGCCCATGTGGGCTCCTTTATGTGGGCGAAACGACACAGGAAATGAGGAATAGACTAAACCAACACAGCTACTTGATACGCAAATTGCTCGCTGGGAAAAAGAATGAAGAACCACAAAAAATTTAACCACCAGTACCAGAACATTTTCTAAAATTTAAACACAACGTCTCACAACTACGCTTTCGGATCATAGACGGAGAGAAGGGGAGGAGATAGGGAAAAGAAACTTAAGAGACTTGAATTAAAATGGATTTTTGAACTCCAAACGCTCAAACCAAATGGTTTAAACAGGAATTTCAGGATTGGCTACCTCTTCTAATCCAGAAGGAATATTGTGTCCTTTATATCAAATATTACACAATGTCATTTAAGTATTGTACCTAACCGCTGGTTATGATTTCAGAGACTAATTTATGTCTTTTTTTAACAGATTGGACCCCGAGTGGATGTCTGGTGGGCAAGGACACAGTGACAGAGATCCCCTCTTTCTTACAACCAGTTGGACGTTGGTAGATATATTTTGACCACATTATTAGACTATTAACACATTAGGCTACTTTCACACTAGCGTTCGGGTTTCCGCTCGTGAGCTCCGTTTGAAGGAGCTCACGAGCGGACCCGAACGCAGCCGTCCAGCCCTGATGCAGTCTGAATGGAGGCGGATCCGCTCAGACTGCATCAGTCTGGCGGCGTTCAGCCTCCGCTCCGCTCGCCTCCGCACGGACAGGCGGACAGCTGAACGCTGCTTGCTGCTTTCGGGTGTCCGCCTGGCCGTGCGGAGGCGTGCGGATCCGTGTGGATCCGTCCAGACTTTCAATGTAAGTCAATGGGGACGGATCCGTTTGAAGATGCCACAATGTGGCTCAATCTTCAAGCGGATCCGTCCCCCATTGACTTTACATTGAAAGTCTGGACGGATCCGTACTAGGCTATTTTCACACTTAGCTGTTCTATGCTAAAAATAATGCAGACGGATCCGTTCTGAACGGAGCCTCCGTCTGCATTATTATGAGCGGATCCATTCAGAACGGATCCGCCCGAACGCTAGTGTGAAAGTAGCCTAAGCGGCACTGAGTTTGGGGTTGTCTTTGGCTCTAACTGAGGTTTGGGATTTCTTTCCCTCCTAAAATACAGCCTAACTTTATATTTAGGTGACAGCAAACATGCATCCCTTGGAATATTTTTTTGCACCTCAATTTTGAGTAGCATGTGTCTTCATTGCAGTAGAGGGTCCTAGTGCTGGTATGAATGGCAACCCCCGGAGGTAATGGGGGACCTAGGGATGGGACACCAGTACCTCCACCAAGGACGGATGTACATGGTAAACAGTCACCCTACTGAAGGATGGGCTGACTTTTACCAAACGCAATGGCGGGCACGGCTATGAGAAGAGGTTTCCTCCCGTTTATCCGGTTGGACCCCCTCACAATGTGACCCTAAGCGTTGAATGTGTCAGGACTATGTGGTGGCTGCATACCCCTTTGTGGTTCTACCATTGTCCGTGCTTTATATCCTCTGCCCACCCCCTACTGTATTGAGACACATTTATATTGCCCACATTGGAGTTTTCTCCTCCCACTGGTCATGGTACCAGAGAGGGCTGTATGACATAAGTATACATTTAATGAACTTTGCTGATACCTATATAAATAAACTGTCCTATGCTGTAATTATTATTATACATTGCCCCACCTGACACCCCTCACTTAGTGCCCTCATGCCCTCATATGACACAATGGGTACGATATACTAGGCACCGCCTAGGGGAGAACACAACTAATGTGATGGTATGATGCCGGCTGACAATGGATCGCTGCGCATGTGCGAGCATCGTTACTGGCGCCTGAGCAATAAGTCATTGGACATCAGCCTCCAGTGCGCCTGCGTGGGCCCGGGCCCGCGCCTGCGCACAGCTATTTTTCCACAGCGCAGGCAAGAGCCCAGTTCCGACGTGCAGTCGCACTGCGCTCTAGGAGACTCTGCAACATTTTTTGGCACGCGTCCTGCCTCTGCAAGCAACCGCACGCCTGCACAGACGCAAGGAACATGGACATGCCGTTTATTACATGCTCATCCTGTTTTTTACCCCCACCAGCAGTCCACAAGGGTTACCAAAGTAAGTGATGACCATTACTTATATATATATATATATATATATATATACAGTACAGACCAAAAGTTTGGACACCCCTTCTTATTCAAAGAGTTTTCTTTATTTTCATGACTATGAAGGCATCAAAACTATGACTTAACACATGTGGAATTATATACATAATAAACAAGTGTGAAACAACTGAAAATATGTCATATTCTAGGTTCTTTAAAGTAGCCACCTTTTGCTTTGATTACTGCTTTGCACATTCTTGGCATTCTCTTGATGAGCTTCAAGAGGTAGTCACCTGAAATGGTCTTCCAACAGTCTTGAAGGAGTTCCCAGAGATGCTTAGCACTTGTTGGCCCTTTTGCCTTCACTCTGCGGTCCAGCTCACCCCAAACCATCTCGATTGGGTTCAGGTCCGGTGACTGTGGAGGCCAGGTCATCTAGCACAACACCCCATCACTCTCCTTCATGGTCAAATAGCCCTTACTTTAAAAGTTTTCCCAATTTTTCGGTTGACTGACTGACCTTCATTTCCTAAAGGCCACTTGTGATGGCCACTTGTTTTTCTTTACTTAGCTGCTTTTTTCTTGCCATAATACAAATTCTAACAGTCTATTCAGTAGGACTATCAGCTGTGTATCCACCTGACTTCTCCTCAACGCAACTGATGGTCCCAACCCCATTTATAAGGCAAGAAATCCCACTTATTAAACCTGACACGGCACACCTGTGAAGTGAAAACCATTTCAGGTGACTACCTCTTGAAGCTCATCAAGAGAATGTCAAGAGTGTGCAAAGCAGTAATCAAAGCAAAAGGTGGCTACTTTGAAGAACCTAGAATATGACATATTTTCTGTTGTTTTACACTTGTTTGTTATGTATATAATGCCACATGTGTTAATTCATAGTTTTGATTCCATCAGTGTGAATCTACAATTTTCATAGTCATGAAAATAAAGAAAACTCTTTGAATGAGAAGGCGTGTCCAAACTTTTGGTCTGTAATGTATATGTTTACAAATTTTGACATGATGCTTAGCCTTATAAGTCGCAAGAGTGTCCATGATGTATTACTAGTCTTCACATATGTACTAGGTCCATGATTTATTATTGTTTTTTTGAACGTTTTCTTGACATGTGTGTTAACTCCTCCTTGTAGCAGGGGAATTTAAGCCCGGTAAGGTTGTATTGTCAGTTGCTTGAAAAAGACCGTCCAAGTCGAAACGTTGCATGAATTTGATGAAATAAAGGGATTAAAGAGACAAGAGAGTGCTGCGGTTTTACTATTTTTGGATACTTGCCAATGGAACTGGTTCTGTTGTATTTATTGATGATGTGACTGCTGACAAAAGCAGCAGGATGAATTCTGAAGTGTTTCGGGCAATATTATCTGCTCATATTCAGCCAAATGCTTCAGAACTCATTGGACGGCGCTTCACAGTGCAGATGGACAATGACTCAAAGAATACTGCAAAAGCAACCAAATAGTTTTTTATGGGAAAGAAGTGGAATGTTATGCAATGGGCAAGTCAATCACCTGACCTGAATCCAATTGAAAAAAATGTGGGGGGTTCAGCACAACACTGTATGCAGGTGCACATTGCTATGGTGAAATGCACATACAAACGCAAAAACACAAATGCAATGGCACTCTGCAACTAGCACTCTGCCCTGCCTCTATGCTGGATGTTGAATGAGGCATTGGTTCACATTTTGGCCAAAGCGTAATAAGCCACTCACCACGTCAAGATCGCCTCTATGAGTGGTCCCTAACACTAATTCCTACCTGTTATGAGCCATGACAGCCACACAAAGTCCAGGGAGCGCCAGTACAGCATGCACGCCAGGCACACTCTGCTTTTAACCCTGTCTGGTGCCATAACAGCTTCCATTGGATCCAGGGATGCAAGTAGCAACATGAATGCTGAGCCCACTATATACTTCTCCTGGAGCCAAATGGCTATAAAAGCAGACTCAGTTTTATACTGACTTTAAAACCAGCCTCATTCAACATCCAGCGTAGAGGCAGGGCAGAGTGCTGGTTGCAGAGTGCCATTGCATTTGTGTTTTTGCATTTGTATCTGTATTTCGCCATAGCAATGTGCACCTGCATACAGGGTTGTGCTGACTGAACCCCCTACATTTTTTTCTTTGTAGTATATATTGGAGGCGTGGCGATCTCTATGCAGTCATGCACACCTGACCAGTTAGTCTGCCCTGGAGGCTGGTTTTAAAGTCAGTAAAAAACTGAGTCTGCTTTCATAGCACCTACCAGTAGCCATTTGGCTCCAGGAGAAGTATATAGTGGGCTCAGCATGCATGTTGGTACTTGCATCCCTGGATCCGATGGAAGCTGTTATGGCACCAGACAGGGTTAAAAGCAGAGTGTGCCTGGCGTGCATGCTGTACCTGAGCTCCCTGGACTTTGTGTGGCTGTCATGGCCCATAACAGGTAGGAACTAGTGTTAGGGACCACTCATAGAGACGACCTTGACATGGTGAGTGGCTTATTATGCTTTGGCCAAAATGTACACTAATGCCTCATTCAACATCCAGCATAGAGGCAGGGCAGAGTGCTGGTTGCAGAGTGCCATTGCATTTGTGTTTTTGCATTTGAATCCAATTGAGCATGCATTTCACTTTCTGAAGGGAAAATGCCCCAAAAACAAGCAGGAACTGAAGACAGTTGCAGTAGAGGCCTGGCAGAGCATCACCAGGGATGAAACCCAGCGTCTGGTGATGTCTATGCATTCCAGAATTCAGGCTGTAATTGACTGAAAAATAACTTGCAACCAAGTATCAAAAAGTTAAAGTTTGATTTATGATTATTATTATGTCCCATTACTTTTGGTTTCTTAACAAGTGGGAGCTACTTATGCAAACTGTTGTAATTCCTACACAGTTCACCTGATTTGGATGCAAATACCTTCAAATTAAAGCTGACAGTCTGCAGTTAAAGCACATCTTGTTCGTTTCATTTCAAATCCATTGTGGTGTATCGAGCCAAAAATGTTAGAATTGTGTCGCTGTCCCAACATTTATGAACCTGACTGTATATGTATCTCCTAATCAAGGCAGCCTGTTTGATAGGAGTGGAAAAAGTGCACAAGAATGCTACTCCCAGGATAAAATAGAAGGGCATTCACACTTGAAGCTGTCACTTCCTCAAGTGTATATGTCACGGTCCCTCAGGTGACTGAGGTCAGGAGATCAAGGAGATTGGCTGAGCATAGAGGAATCTAACAGCCTCCTTGAGTTCTCTTGATTCAGTGGTGATGAACACTTCCCTTTCTCAGCTGTTGCTCAGTGGTCATCACTTCTACCCTTTATAGTCTGACCCACCCTTCTGAGTATGCTTTAGATAGCTTTATTTGGGTTTGCCTGAGCTGCTGTGAGGTTGTCTCTAGTGTATCTGCTCATACATCTCTACAAAAGTTAAGTGTTGCATTTGTTTGTGTTTGTTATATTCCCTGTTGTTTGTATCTGGGCTTGAGACAGAGACTTCCATTCATCCATCTGGGGAAGTATGGGTTGTCTCTGGTCCTAACCTTTTCCCAGGGCCTTATAGGGAAATAAGGGACCAGGTATACTGCATATGAATATTCATATTGATAGGTAGTTAGGGCCCAGATTAGGGTTGTTTAGGAGGTGACCTGTTCCTTCCCTAGTTTCCAGGCCCAGTTCCTTCCCTCCTGTGTTCAGTTTGGAGTTTTCCCCCCACACTGATCGTGACATTATCTACTGCTATAAAAAAAAACGCCATTTCGTTCAGGTCAGTGCAGCTATGGATCCTATGTCTACACTGGTCCAACAGCTGCAATGACTGTTATTGGAGGTAGGTGACCTCCGCGCGACAGTCTTACGGATTGAGGGACCACAAGTGGATGGTTTCGATGGTGGGTACCAGGCCTCTCCTGAACCTAAAATTACCCTCCTGGACAGATTTTCTGGGGGTAGTGACAATTTCATTGGGTTCGGGGAATTGTGCAAGTTAAAATTTAAGCTGCGTCCATACTCTTTTTGGGATGAGTGTCAACGTGATCATTTCTTTGCTTAAGGATGATGATCAGTCTTGGGCTTTTTCTCTGCCGACCGGATCACCGTCCCCCCAGTCGGTGGATGAATTTTTTTGAGCCTGGGGTTTTACTTATGATGACCTGGATTGGATCTCTCAGGCTGAGACCAAGTTGCGTGGTTTACGGCAGGGAGAGCGCTCCACAGAAATATATTGCTCTGAATTTAGGAGATAGGCTACGGATACAGAGTGGAATGGTCCTGCTCTCCATTACAAGTTCTATCAGGGGCGATCTTAGAGGCTGCAGGACGAGTTGTCCTTTCATGAAAAACCTGAGTCATTAGTAGCAGCTACAGATGTAGCAGGGTTAACACACAAACTCTTAACTTACATTTTTTAGCTCATCATGCTATCTTGAAACAAAAGCCATTGAAAAGCAATTGAAGGGGTTTGCATAAACGCATTTAGTTTAGATAACACGTCTCATAAAGCATGTGTGTTAACTCTACTATATCTGTATGTCTCTTGCTGTACATCTGGATAGATGCCTGAGGGGGAGATCTAAAGGTCCTCACTAGAGATGGCCTTGCGGTTCGCCCGGAAGTCGTTTCGCAGTGAACTTTGCGTGTTCACGATTCGCCGAACATGCGAACATATGGAGAAATTCGCACCCGCCATATTCTTTTACATTGTGAAGAGCTTTGACCCATGACACATCCATCAGATTGTACAGGACAGCCAATTGAGACATTTCAGCACATGGACATACCCCCTACCTTATAAATAAACCTGATCTGGCAGCCAATTTACATTCAGTGTTTTGCCAGTGTAGGGAGAGGTTGCTGTGTGGAGCAGGGACAGGCTGTTAGGGACACCAAAAGCTAGCTAATAGGGCCACAAAAGTCATTTTAAGGACTAGTATAGGTGTGCTATCAATAGGTGTGATACATAGAGGGGTGCAATATACTTATAATATACTTTTATAATGAGTAAAAAACACATAGATCTATATAGTAATCACCTGGAAGTCAGGGGCCTAGGGGCTAGGGGCTTACTAGGGCAATTTTTATATAGGGTAAGGTCTATGGTTAGGCTATCAGGGCCAGAATAGCAACCCCCTATAGGGCAATATCAGGGACAGTTCTTTGCCCACCCTGTCCTTCAATACCACATCATCATCTAACCCAGGGATAGATGTTTTTTGCTTTCCCTCTGGGATTCATTGATGTGCACTGGAACCCCCCGGATTGTGGTAGGACATGGTTTCTGATTTGGTGCTGCCGAGCACCTGATTTAGTGCCGCTGAACACTTGTTATTGCCTACCACATCTATGCTTTTTGCTTAACTTTAATAATTTAATTTACTTTCATTTTGAGGGATATCTTTTCCATTCACATGTCCGCAAAATGGGTGCAGCCCCATTAATTTTCAATGGGGCCGGAATGTGCTGTCCACAACCGCATTTGCGGATACGCACTTCCGCATCTGTGCTTCCGTTTCCACAAAAAAATAGAACATGTCCTGTTCTTGTCTGCAATTGCAGACAAGATTAGGTATTTTCTATTATAGTGCCGGTGATGTGCGGTCTGCAAATTGTGGAATGCACATTGCTGGTGTCTGTGTTTTGCAGATCCTCAAAACACTTACGGATGTGTGAATGGACCCTCATGTTAACATTATTAAAGGTTATGTTTTATCTTTATGTATATTCTAATGGATTGCCTTCCTTGTACAATGTTATAATATACTTTCTAAGTTAGAAAGTATATTATAGTGCATTTGTATTGTGTGGCAGTTGTGTGCGGTTCTGCTGCGATACTGCAGGTATATAGAGGGACAAGCGTTATTGTAACAAATAATTTCTACTGGTGTGATATACCAGTCGCCCCTTAAAAAAACTGATTAAAGCGGGGTGTTATACACCAAAATACTTTCTTTATAGTGCATTTGGGTACTGTATAGTGCATTTGTGCATGCGCGTACGCGCAAATTATATTACCGATATTTTGAATTGAAAAAAATAATGAATGGAGATAGCAAATTCGAATAATACATCTGGTATGTCACTGTCCATGTTGTGGGACTATTTGTGCACTAGTAATTATTTCTTGGCTGCAAATATGAGCTGAAGGTTTTTCACGTTCGCTTGCCATTAAAATGAATGGGATCCGCAGCGAACTTGCGGTTTGCGAACATTTGACCGCGTTCGCGCGATAGCATTCGTGAACAGTCCCAGCAGATGTTCGTCCATCACTAGTCCTCACCCTCAGGTCGTACTGTCAAATAAGGTGGCGGCTTCCCACACGTCCGGGCCTGCGGGGTGTCCTGGCAGCAGCTTCATTCATTCTACGCACTTCACTCTTCCTTTCCGCATCCATTGCTTCGTGCTGCAGCCCCACCCAAAAAAATTAGAACATTCTTATCTGCAATTGCGGACAAGAATAGGCATTTTCTTTGATAGCCATGGCATGTGTGGTCCGCAAATTGTGAAACGCACATGGGCCAGTGTCCATGTTTTGCGGATCCACAGTTTGTGGCTCCGCAAAACACAATGTTCATGTGAATGTAGCCTAAATGTGCATGTTGGGAGTTGCAGTTTCACAGTAGCTTGGGTGCCAAAGGTTGGGGATCCCTGCCAAAGAATCAAATGCAGCATCTGGAGTCTGTGTTTTTGTACTAATAATCACTGCAAAAAATGGCATTAAAAAACTCAGCAAAATCCTATAAATTAATTTTGTTTTTTACATATTTTATGGTACAAAAGCCTAAGCGTTTTTTTCCCCATTGTTGCTATTTTTTCATAGAATGTTTTTGTGGCAGTTTTTATTTATTTTCAGCCTATAATTTTCCTATATTTTTCAAGTACTATAAAAAAGTATTGTGACAAACTGAACTGTCACTGGGGCTGCTGGAGTTCCTACGGACTATGGACCCAGCATGATAGAGAACCCTTCAGACCTTTTGGGGTTACAGGGAACGTAAGCTAGGTTTAGAACGTCGTGAGACAAGGGTTAACTCTGCACTGCGACTCTCACTGATTGTGTTAGTGATAGGATTAAGATAGCTGACTCTAGGGGTAGCCGACTCTGGTGTAGATGATACACTCAGGAGATAATCCCATAACATGTGTCTCCTCTCTCCCTATTCATTCATTAAGATACTGGGGGGGGGGGGAGATGTCTGTTTGCATAGTGTTCATGATTGATTGATTTATGTTGTAAGACTTTTTGAATTGTAAATATACTGAGTTGGTCTTCAATAAAGTCAGGTTCTGTTTTACCCTCAACATAGAGCCTCGTCTCATATGTGGGGGGAACAGCTATATTTACTATTTGCTATCTGTATTATACTCCCCTGTGATTGCAACACGGTTCTACCCACTGGAAGCTGGATCCTGGTCTTGGGCCCAGGGTGGGTGGAGGACAGCGACACCCCAGCCAAGCTGTAGCACTGGAAGTGGGGACTACAGTGCTGATGGTGTCCGGTGGAGTGCTCGAAAGTACTTGGTGAAAACTAGGAATCATCGATTGGCGGAGGCACCCAGTCAGGGTGCCAAGCTGTCCGTCACAAGTATATTAAGTAAAAATGCCAGAAAATGCAGCAGTTGCAAAAAACTGAGAGAAAAGGCTCATGCACATGACTGTTGGTGTTTTGCAGTCTGTATTTCAAAGGATCAGTTGTTCCGTATATGACTCAGTAGTTATTCCATGTTGCTTCCATATGCGTTCTTTGATTTCGCAAAAACTTGCTCGTATGTTTTGTCATCCGTTTTTTGTGGATCGTAATAAAAAAACTGAACCAGGATAGAGTCACAAATTAAAAGCACATCCCCTATCTTACACCCCTATATAAGATGGTCACGTTATTGCTTAGATGACAATTTCTACAGCTTTTTACCGCATAGAGAGTTTTGTGAGAATCCTGTGCCTGGCTGGCAGGGGTTTCATGCTATTGCTATCTGTTGTATCATGGCTGACAGCTCTGCGGATGAGATTCTCCTGTGCTAGCTGCTTTCTCGGCGATACAGACAGCAGTTACCTATGCTGAACGAGGAGGACAAAGCATTGGGTTCACCCGATTGTCTCTCAGCGGTGCAGGAAGGGCCACTTCCACACACTGTACATTGATCTGAGACAACATCCTCAGAAATTTCATGGATTTTGTCGTATGTCTGTGAACATGTTTGATATTTTGTAAGCGTCTCTGTGTCCTGGCCTCACATACCAGGATACCAATATGGGGCACTGCATTTCCCCTGAGGAACATCTCATTGTCACGCTAAGGTACAGGAAATATTATTATCAGTAAATGTCAATGTAATAGTATAACAGGTATATTTTTTAATCATTTGATGATTTGGCTACAAATATTATAATAATTTTTTTCTTCAAGATTATATGTGTTTTATAATGTATAGTATTACAGTGTATGTAACATTTGTTATGTTCTAAACTTTTTTAAAGTGTAGAATGTTATATATAGAATATACTGTATATATTTTCTTTCTTTCCTTTTTAGATTCCTGGCAACCAGCAATTCATTTGTATTGCTGCATTTTGAGGTTCCTGCTGGACGTCTCATTGATTTCTCTGATTGTTTGTCAAACCTGTGAAGTCTTTTGGCAGCAACTCCGGGAAGCGGTGATGCCAGAGCCCAAGGTGGAGGATTGGATCCGAATTGCTGAGGGCTTTCATCTTGATGTGCAGTTTCCAAACTGCATTGGGGCAATGGATGGCAAACACCTCTGTGTTAAGAAGCAGTCTCACTCAGGTTCCTGGTACTATAATTATAAACAGTATTTTTCTGTAGTACTGCTAGCTTTGTCTGACACTACTTACAAGTTTATAATTGTGGATATTGGGGCCTATGGGAGCACTGCAGATGCTCGCATTTTCAGTGCTTCTAAAAAAGGGGATCAGCTTCTAGCCAACCAACTTACCCAACCCAAAAGGCTGCCAGGCTCTGCGGAACCACCACCTCCGTTTGTATTTGTAGCTGATGAAGGATTTGCTTTGGCACCCCACGTCTTGTGGCCCTTCCCTTTTCGCGGCCTAGATTACAGCAAACGTATATTCAACTATTGGCTGACAAGAGACCGTCGTTACGTTGAGTGCGCATTTGGAATACTTATCAGCAATAGCAGATTGTCAATACAGAAGGCACCAGACAATGCCACCTTTCTTATTAAAGAATGTGTGAGCCTTCACAATTTCATCAGGATTCATGATGCTCCCTCAGATGCAGGGCTTGACCAATTTCTGACATCTTCTTCATCTATTGCAGGGATTAGCAACCTCCGGCACTCCAGCTGTTCAGAAACTACAACTCACAGAATGCTTCATTCACTTCTGTGGGAGTTAGAAGAACAGCTGAGCATGTGTGCATGCTGAGAGTTGTAGTTTCATAGCAGATGGAATGCCGAAGGTTGCCGATCCCTGATCTATTGGGTTGGACCAGACAGACCCATCATGGATGACCTGGAGCCACAGGACTAATTTTCCAGGCCTGAGGGGTTAACCTGGACTCTGGGCACATTTTTTTTATTTAGGTTTTTCTAGGTAGATGACCTTTTTTGTCATGTAGATAATGTAGGTAGGACAACGAGGACCCAGCTCATTTACATTTAAAATGTACCTGACAATTTTTAACAGTAGTCAGGGGCTAGCTGGTAAATTTTAGCCTGGGGGTCAAGCACACAGCGCTAGCCCATGTGTAGTGGAGCATACTTAACCTGCTTAACTCTGCCTACCATATAAAGGTGGTATTGGTAAATGGACTTTAAATCGTTAAATGGTGGCAGCTGGTTGAGTTTGTAGCAATAGCTTGATCATTAGAGGGACCAGATTTACCAGCTCCTGAGCTGAGCAGACTCCATTGACTACAATGGAGGTCTGCTCAGGATGCTGCTTTTTTGCCAGAAAAGAAAATTCTTGCATGCAGGACTTCTTTGTCTGGTCTTTTTTGACAAAATCTGTGACAGTGGACCGAATGCAAATGTGAATTGATAGTATTAGATCAAAGTATAGCATCCGATGCATGTTTAACACACAAATACAGTGCCAGAACCAACATCACTACATAAATACAGCACCAGAACCATGCTCATAACACAAATAAAGCACCAGAACTGAGCCTTTAAGTCAAATACAGCACCGGGACCAAGTTCACTGCATAAAACCAGCACCAGAACCAAGAGTATAAGTGAAATATAGCATTGGAACAAAGTTCACTGCATAAATACAGCACCAGAACCATGCTCATAATGCAAATACAGCACCTGAACCTAGTTTTAAAAAAAATAATAACTGCACCAGAACTGAGCCTGTAAGTCAAATACAGCACCGGGACCAAGTTCACTACATAAAACCAGCACCAGAACCACCAAGATTATAAGTGAAATACAGCACTGGAACAAAGTTCACTGCATAAACACAGCACCAGAACCATGCTCATAATGCAAATACAGCACTAGAACCAAGTTCTCTACATAGATACAGCACCAGAACCAAGCCTATAATTCAAATACACGACCATAACCAAGTTCACTGCATGAAAACAGCACCAGAACCATGGTCATAACACAAATACAGCACCAGAACCAAGTTCACTGCATAAAAACAGCACTAAAGCCAAGCTTTAGGTCCAAATCAGCACCAGAACCAAGTTCACTGCATAAATACAGCACCAGAACCAAGTTCACTGCATAAATACAGCACTAGAACTTTGCCTGAAACACAAAAACAGCACCAGAACCAAGTTCACTAGATAAATGCAGCACCAGAACCATGAGCAGTACATATAAACTGTACAGTCGTGGCCAAAAGTTTTGAGAATGACACAAATATTAGCTTTCACAAAGTTTTCTGCTAAACTGCTTTTAAATCTTTGTTTCAGTTGTTTCTGTGATGTAGTGAAATATAATTACACGCACTTCATACGTTTCAATGGCTTTTATCGACAATTACATGACATTTATGCAAAGAGTCAGTATTTGCAGTGTTGGCCCTTCTTTTTCAGGACCTCTGCAATTCGACTGGGCATGCTCTCAATCAATTTCTGGGCCAATTCCTGACTGATAGCAACCCATTCTTTCATAATCACTTCTTAGAGTTTGTCAGAATTAGTTGGTTTTTGTTTGTCCACCTGCCTCTTGAGGATTGACCACAAGTTCTCAATGGGATTAAGATCTGGGGAGTTTCCAGGCCATGGACCCAAAATGTCAACGTTTTGGTCCCCGAGCCACTTAGTTATCACTTTTGCCTTATGGCACGGTGCTCCATTGTGCTGGAAAATGCATTGTTCTTCACCAAACTATTGTTGGATTGCTGGAAGAAGTTGCTGTTGGAGGATGTTTTGGTACCATTCTTTATTCATGGCTGTGTTTTTGGGCAAAATTGTGAGTGAGCCCACTCCCTTGGATGAGAAGCAACCCCACACATGAATGGTCTCAGGATGCTTTACTGTTGGCATGACACAGGACTGATGGTAGCGCTAACCTTTTCTTCTCCGGACAAGCCTTTTTCCTGATGCCCCAAACAATCGGAAAGAGGCTTCATCGGAGAATATGACTTTGCCCCAGTCCTCAGCAGTCCATTCACCATATTTTCTGCAGAAGATCAATCTGTCCCTGATGTTTTTTTTGGAGAGAAGTGGCTTCTTTGCTGCCCTTCTTGACACCAGGCCATCTTCCAAAAGTCTTCGCCTCACTGTGCGTGCAGATGCGCTCACACCTGCCTGCTGCCATTCCTGAGCAAGCTCTGCACTGGTGGCACTCCGATCCCGCAGCTTAATCCTCTTTAGGAGACGTTCCTGACGCTTGCTGGACTTTCTTGGACGCCCTGAAGCCTTCTTAACAAGAATTGAACCTCTTTCCTTGAAGTTCTTGATGATCCTATAAATTGTTGATTGAGGTGCAATCTTAGTAACCACAATATCCTTGCCTGTGAAGCCATTTTTATGCAACGCAATGATGGCTGCAAGCGTTTCTTTGCAGGTCACCATGGTTAACAATGGAAGAACAATGATTTCAAGCATCACCCTCCTTTTAACAGGTCAAGTCCGCCATTTTAACCCAATCAGCCTGACATAATGATCTCTAGCCTTTTGCTCGTCAACATTCTCACCTGAGTTAACAAGACGATTACTGAAATGATCTCAGCAGGTCCTTTAATGACAGCAATAAAATGCAGTGGTAAGTTTTTTTTGGGATTAAGTTCATTCTCATGGCAAAGAAGGACTATTCAATTCATCTGATCACTCTTCATAACATTCTGGAGTATATGCAAATTGCTATTAGAAAAACTTAAGCAGCAACTTTTCCAATTTCCAATATTTATGTAATTCTCAAAACTTTTGGCCACGACTGTACATCACCAGATTCTAAAAGTTTAATACAGATACCATTTGACCAGTCAGGTCAGCCCTTGCCATATAAGCATGTACAGTGTAAAACTACAGCTCCCAGAATAGCCTGAACAGTAGTAAAGGGATGCTGGAAGTTGTTGTTTCACAAAACAGCATGCTACCACCCAGGCGCGTAGCTAAAGGCTCTTGGGGCCTTGTGCAAGAGTTCATCTTGGGCCCCCTTCTCTCAGTGCTTTGTGGCCAGGGTCAGGGAAGCACATAGCTCTCATACTGCCTGAGGCAAAAATTGTAATGGCAAAAGATAAATTATTGACAGCCAGAGGTGTAACTTGACCAGCATGCACTTTCTGTAGAACTGGTGTTTTTTTATGTGGCACAAGGGTGTTTGGGCCCCATCAGGCTCCTGGGCCCGGTAGCGACTGCTACCTCTGCACCCCCTATAGCTACGCCCCTGCTACCACCCATCATCAGCTGTAGATCATCCAGGAGACTACACAGACACAGTCAGTAGCAGAATAATTATTTCCATTTGGTGACTTACAGGTGCCGCCTCCTCCTGAGTTCTTCTCTAGCTGGTTTAGGCCACTATGATCCTGGCCATGGTTCATCTCTGCAGATTTTGCTGAGAAGATCCCTTCAGCTTCTCACTTTACCAACACATCACCACCCTGTATGCTAAGACAAACTCCTCTTAGTGCCACATGCTGTGCCCTGAGTATAATAGCAGCATAAGTGCCACACAAAGTTCCCCCAATGGTAGTGCCACACACTCTGTCCCCTCTGTGTATAGTGACACATGCTCTGTGCCCTCCATATATATAGTGCAACACACAGTATCCCTAATGCTAGTGCCACATGCTCTATGCCCCCTATATATAATGCCACTTGCCTGGTGCCTCTTATAAATAGTGCCATTTATATGTGCTCCTTATATGTATAGCGCCTCTTATATATGGCCTCGTTATGTATAGTTCTTCATATACCATATGCACCTTTTATGTATAGTGCCTCTTATATGTGCTCCCTGTATGTATAGTGCTGTTATATGTGCCCCATTCATGTATACTATATCTTATATGTGCCCATTTTATGTATAGTGCCTCTTAGATGCTGTTCCTTCATGTATAGTGCATCCTATATCTGCTCACTTTATGTACAGTGCCTCTATGTACCCCTTTATGTATAGTGCCTCTATGTACCCCCTTATGTATAGTTCCTCTTATATGTGATCCCTTTATGTATAGTGCCTCTTAATGAGGCGTAGCTATAGGGGGTGCAGAAGTAGCAGTCACTACCAGGCCCAGGAGCCTGAGGGGGCCCAAAGACCCTTGTGCCACATAGGAAGACACTGGTATTATAGAAAGTGCATGCTGGGAGGGCTCTGTCATAGATTTTGCACTGGGGCTCAGAATATTTGAGTTAGTCTTCTGGCTGGAGGGAAGGGGATATGTCAAGAATTTGGCATGTGGGGGTGCTGTTTACATTTTTGCCTCAGGCAGCAGGAAGGCCACAAAGCACTGAGGGAAGGGGGACCCAAGCTGAACTCTTGCACCATGACCCATGAGCCTTTAGCTATGCCCCTGGCCTCTTATATGTGCATCCTTTCTGTATAGCGCAGGGGTAGGCAACCTCCGGCACTCTAGCTGTTGTGAAACTACAACTCCCAGCATGCATACTTCCTCTACTCGTCTCAGAACTCTCACAGAAATGAATGTTTCACACAACAGCTGGAGTGCCAAAGGTTGCTGATCTCTGGTATAGCGCCTCTTATATGTGCCTCTTTAATGTATAGAACCTCTTATATGTGTACCCTTTATGTATAGCAGAGCTTATATGAGTACCCTTTAGGTATAACACCTCTTGTGTATGCCCCTTTATGTATAGTGTCTCTTATACTGTATGTGCCCCCTGAACACAGTGTACACAGACTGTATTATAATATTCGGCAGAAGATAGAATGGAGTGAGTAACAGAAAGTGTGACGTCACTGGTCATATGTTGCCGATGGTGGGTACAGATGTATCAGTACACTTCTGTATATACTATATATCTGTACATACTGCATATATTATACCTTGTACCTGATGAATCAGCATACTGCGTGCAGTGGCGTAGCATGGGGGGCCATGGGGGTGTTGCCCTGGGTGTCAGACTGCAGGGGGTGCAGGCCGCTGGCACAAAAAAATCTGTTAACTTCAGTTTTTCTCTCTGCTCTGCCTCTGCTGCACTGCGCAGCGCCGCAGAGTGAGGAGCGGTTTCAGCAGAAGGAGCGCACGCCCTGATGAATCACCAGGGTGCGCACGGCAGTACGGCACTTCACAGATAAGCTCTGCCCACCTTCCAGGCGGGAAAGACACTGCGGAGCTGGAGCAAGAAGAAGATGGCTGCCGCAGTGCCCCTTCAGGACAGGCTCCACAGGTAGCCGGAATGAGCAACACTGACAGTGAGTGACAGTCAGTGTCACAGTGTGACTGAGTCACTCCCTGAGTGTTAGGTGGGGTGACCAGGCGGGCAGGCGGTATATCAAGGGGTAATGCTGGTAGGCCTGGCCTGGTGTATGGACAGCAGAGATGGGCAGAGGGCATCCTCTGGGCAGTACCTTGTATATACTGCCTGCCCACCAGGTCACCCCACCTAACATTCAGGGAGACAAGTGACTCAGACTGTTAGGTATGGGGTGACCAGGTGGGCAGGTGGTATATGAAGGGGTAATACTGGTAGGCCTTGTATATGGACAGCAGAGATGGGCAGATGGCATCCTCTGGGGGTTGTATCTTACATGGGACTATATGCTGGAGGAGCTGAAGGGTGAGTGATGTATTTTACATGGGACTGTATGCTGGAGGGGCTGAAGGCAGGGTAGTGATTTATCTTACACGGGACTGTATGCTGGAGGGGTTGAAGGGGGCCATAATTATTACTATAATACAGAGGGAGCCACAATTATTACAATAATACTACAGAGGTGGTCATCATCATCATAATAATAATAATAATAATAATAATAATACAGAGAGGCCATTATATATTATAATTATACAGAGGGCATTATACTTATGGGCACTACGTAGGGACGAGACGCTGTCATGACGGTCCTATGTCCGAATGAAGATGCTGAGGAAAGTCTACATCACAGGAGATGTCACTGGATGTAACAGGTATGGTGCAGTATTCTGCTGTATATTTCATATCAATGTATGTTATGTCCATCCAAATATCTGTTTCACGGTAGGGCGGGGGGGAGGTGGTATAGATAATTTGGCCCACACTGCCTCACCCCGGCCCTAGACTTCAGGTCACACTGTGTGTGTTCTGAATTCTGGGGCCTCACACCCATCTACTACATTATCTGTACTCTGAGAGTTATCACTGTGTTATCTGTGGTGTAACATAGAAATGCATTTTATATCTACTACATTATCTGTACTAAGAGAGTTATCACTGTGTTATCTGTGGTGTTACATAGGACTACAGGTGACATCTACTGCATTATTTGCAAAAAGGGCGTGGTCACAGGTTGGGGGGCGCAATACCTGGCTTGCCGCGGGTGCTGGCTAACCACGCTACGCCACTGACTTTGTGTATACTATGTGTCAGGTATGAGGTATAACAGATGCAATGGGTACAGATATACAGTATGTGGACAGTCATATATTATGGTCCCTGTGTGTGGTACGTGAGGTATTGGGAGTTATAGTTAAAGGGGTTATCAAATAGTATAAACACCTAACCCGTCCCTCCAGATCCCTGCATGGCTGCCGCTGCATCTCCCTGTCGAGTGGATAAAAACATTTGGCGAGTGGGCTGGTCACCATCACGACCAGCTATTGGCTGCCCCATCGCCAGATATTTGAATCCAGGTAAGTATCTTTCATAGGTGGGGCCCAGGCATTGTGGGGGTTGTTTATACTGTTGGATAACCCCTTTAAGGTTAGGGTCAGTATCAGAGTATTAGGGTTGGGTTAGTGTTACAGTCGGTGTTAGGGTTAGGGTTGGTTTTAGGGTTAGGGTTACTGTTAGGGTTAGCATTAGGGTTAGGGTAACTATTATGGCCATTATTAGGTTTAGGGTTGGCACTAGGATTATGGTCATTATTAGGGTTAGGGGCCAGTATTAGGTTCAGGGGTCAGGGGACAGTATTAGGGTAAGGTGTCAGTGTTATGGGCCAATATTAGGGTCAGGGGTCAGTGTTAGGGGCCAGAATTAGAGTCAATGGTCAGTTATGTTCCAGTATTAGGGTCAAGGGTTAAGGTTTAGGGGCCATTATTAGTGACAGTGTTGGGGGGCAGTATTAGGGTAAGGGGTCATGAACAGAATTAGGGAGGGTACTCTCTACTCACCTGTCCCGGTCTCATGAGCACGCAGCAATGCAAACTGGCCTTTTCTGGCGGGTCTGCTTCTGTGGAATGTTGCAGGTGCGCAATGATGTCATCGCGCCGCCTCCCTATGTCACAGAGAAGCGCCGGGAATGCTCAATTCTATCTGGGTCCACTGGTTAGCAGGGGCTGCAGAAACTGTCTGCCCTAAATATCAACTGAAGCCTGGCCCGGGGGGGTATGCCCCCCTACTCAGAACCCCCCTGAGTAAAGTGTCTTGATTTTTGACTACTAATATCTATTAATACATCTATACATATAAGGAGGCAATGCCTTGGATATTTTTTATGCTTTTAATGAGAAATGAAAATACATACAATGAGCATATAATGCTGTTTTAAATGTTCAAAACGTATGTTAGCATTAAAACCCATTTTTGTGTATTGGCTTCTTGCAGGACATTTTCAACCTAGATTTATGACGTATAAGCAGTGTGAAAACTACATATGCTTCTAATACATGCCAAGACGCTGTCCAAGGTACCTGGATTCTAACTTCTACCAGTGCTAATACGTTGAAGAACAAACTGCCAACAAACAATCTCCATTCACTGTCGTCAAAGTGCCATGGAATAATAGCTGTTAAAAATGTCATTGATATTATTTACATTTAAAAAGTATAGAATGATTACTAAATAGAGCTTCTATGACCATAAATAATGAGTATATAATATCTAATAAAGGGTCTGAAACTGTGAAACTGATATTGTGGGTAATTTTTTTCATATACAGTAATAAAAATGGTTTAACACTCAGCCTATAACATAAGTAATACATGAAAATAACATTTATGAATCTAAAAGGTCCTATGTGAAATAGCCAGGTGCTTGCCCTTGTTGGCCACCCTGTGATGTCACAGCCCTATAAAAGCCTCATCCAATGTAGTCACCGCCATTTCACTGTGAACTAAACATAAGGAGAGATGTGGTAAGCGCTAGGGACAATGTTTTAGAAAGCTTTTATTGTAGAATATTGGATAGGGAGAGTGCAGGGACAGTGTAGGGAGATCGTATGGAAAGTTTTTAGATACTGTAGGGAGAGCATAGAGAGACTGCAGAGACAGTGCAGGCTCAGTGTAATCGCCTTGTGCATCTTGTTCAACTGCTCTGCCATTCTTAATCTGTTCTGCTATACATAGTCTTACTGTGTCAACATGCGGTCTAATATATAGATGCTTTTATCTACTGTAGTTCAAATGCTATGCCATTAATACTTAATCTGTTATTTTATACATAGACTTACTGTGCGTCAGGTTCATTGTCAATAGGCAGTCTAATATATAGGTGTGTTTATTTAGTACACTCAGGATAGGTCATCAATATCAAATCGGCGGGGGTCTGACACCCAGCTCCCCTCGCTGATCAGCTGTATGAGGAGATGGCGAGCGCAGTGAGCACGTGCTTTCTCTCTTATCTTTCTGTCCACTGCTGCTGTCTATGGTCTTTGCCAGGCGGAGCATGATGAGCTAGAGGGCAACGATGAAGATGATGCAGAGGACACAGACAGACTGTGGCAGTATGCTGTGGAGATGGAGGCAGGGAGTCTCTCAAAGTCCCTTGCGCAAATGGCCAGATGCTGAGTTGCTTGTGTAGTGACAACTGCATTATCACCATTCAGCAGAGGTATGACTACTGGATCTCCACAATGTTAGACCCTCGCTGACAGTACAAAATGGGGGCCTTTTTATAACTTATGAGAGGGATGAAAAACTCAACTATTGAGACATCCTTTGTAGTTGGTTAGTCGCTGCCTATGTATGTTATTGCCCATCCTCACAAAGGTCTAAGTGGGGGGCCCTCTGAGTTCACGCTCTACTGTCATAAATGCTGGATGGGGGGGGGGGGAGCAGCACCAGCTCCATCAGCAGCAACTTAAGTCTTGAGTCTCTGATGAGCAGTTTTCTTCAGCCGCCTACTGAAGAAACCACCCAGCTTCAAACTGTTGCCACCCTCAACACTCTGGTCCGGGGCCACTATTGTGACTCTTCATACTATTGCCACCATCCCCAGTCTGTTACAGGTACACTAGTGTCCCTCTTTGGCAGTGTTGACATCACAGTTTATTTCTCCGTACTTCTAGTCTGTCAGAAGAACAGAAAAAAACAAACAAAAAGTGTCCTGTCTTTTGAGCGTCCATAAGGCCTCACGCGGTCAGTATTTTGCATGAGGATTAGATAATTTTTTAGAAGCCAAAAGCAGGAGTGGGTCCAAAACACAGAACAGATATATTTCAATCACCATTTATCTCTGTTTTGGACCCACTCCTGTTATTGCCTTACAAATACTGATCAAATGATGACCCAATAGTGACGGTTTGAAGGCGGATAATCAAAATACAGGAACCATTAGGGGAAGACACTAAATGTAACCTCACTCTGGGAGTCATGTGGTGATACAGGGCCTGTACCAAATATTAGTCCAAACTGACATTATTTTATACAGGTAGGAGATGAAGGCAAATGGTGTGTAATATACAGTACACAGATTATAAAGCACCTGGATAGTTTCAGATAGAAGATGATGCAATACCTATACACACAGGTTATACATGGGTGAAACTATGCTTAAGCAATTAATCCTTCTCTTATTGAACATTACTTTATACTGGATGCCAGCACCATGCAGGTGGTATAATTTAAAATAACATGCTGGTAATAATATAAGGCTAGATAACTGTGTGGCCTTTATATGTTATGAATATGTACCTATGTGCTTGGAACTATAGCATGAACTGTAAAAGAACCATAACATGAGGTGGCTAATTAAATAATGGTCTGCATGGGTTGGCTTACCTATGTGGTGTGGTGACGGCTTGAGAGTTTGGATTTATCCCACTCGGTGGCCAAGATTATAGCAATAGATATAGTGAGAGAGAAAATAATTTTCCAACCATTTAAAGGGTTCTCCGGTGATTTCGTCTAATGAGTACCTGGTAATTAGACTAAATGTAGCTGAACAGGAATAGATGCCGCCACATCTGATTGGGACACAGGCGAAAGAGCGTGTGTCTTTCACGAGTGCTGCAGAGACTCTGAAATTGGCGGAGCGAAGAAGGGTAAGGACTATATAAAACATCTTCCCTCCTCAGGTTACTACAAAGCACTCATTAAACAAAATGCTCAGAGAACCCCTTTAAAGCACTTTACATTCGGATAGAATCAATTCGTACCTGGATCGACTTTCTTGGCCGATATGGATTAATTGAACCAAAACTAATTTTAATAAATTTGCTCATCTCTAAGTCTTAGGCCAGTTTCAGACAGTTTCTCACTCTGTGTGTTAGCAGTATTTCCTGTAATCAGATTTTTGATAATCAGATAATTTGTACTAACATAATGCCGTCAATGCAATTTAGTACAGCAGAGGTCATCATTATAACGCAATGAGCTCCTGTCACAGGAGCAGCGTTCAAGCCATGGGATCACGCTCCCACATTGATCGTGTTTCCCAGAGTGAATATGCTCATCTGAAACTGGCCTTACACTTTTTGTCACACTAGAAAAAAAATGAAATTGCTGTCCATAATGAAAGCACCGAGTAGCTTGAAATCACTGTAGTTTTGACTCTGCTGGACCAATTCAGATGCTAGAAATTAAGCAGCTATTTTACAGAATTTTTATTGATTTTTATGCTACTTTATGGGCAAATGTTGCATGTTGCTTCATGGAGGAAAAAGTACGTAGCTAGGAAATCACTCTGAAATCCCAGCATATAATTTGTTAGCGACTCACTTGTCTGCAGCAATTTCACAGTAATTTTATTTCTAGGAATTATCTCACTCCAGCAACACTAATTTGGTTGCAGCGATTTGGAAGCAATTTTCAGGCTTCTTAGTGTATTCGCTATGGATCAATGTCACAGAAACTTCAAATTTTTTGTAGTGTGGTAAAAATGTCTAGTTGTAACATCACCCGCAGGGGTGGACTTCGAATTTCTGGGGTCCCTTTATGTTTAAATGTTCTAAATGACCTAAAATAATTTTTATATACTTTATTAACAGGTTTTGCAGTTTTACTAAGCAAATAGACATGCAAAGTTCTGGGTGCCAATTAGACTTTGGAATCAGTACATTTGTGACATAGGAAAGAAAAACAAACGAACCAGGACCTCCATAGTATGTAAATTTGAGAACGTAGGTGCACGCTACCTTGGCTGAAACACAATGTAATTAGTAGAACTACAAGTAACAGCACACTGCCAGTCAATTGCACAAAGATATAAGCAAATACTGAATAAAAAATAAGCTGCTTGCTGGCCATGCTTACTGCAAGGGTAGTTGGAAGCTCTTTGCACATATAATTGATCAATAATATGTTGGGCCCATCTGCCGAACAACAAGGTGACTTCCATCAGACGGGGCCTACTCTAACACATGCCTCTCCTGGGCTTACAGCCTTCAATCTGGGCAAAGTAGGACCCAGCTAACATATTTTTGATCAATGATATGCTCAAAGAGCTTCCAACTGCTCTTGCAGTAAGTATAGCCACCAAGCAGCTTATATTTTATTCAGTATTTGCTTATATCTTTGTGCAATTGAACAGCAGTGTGCTGTTACTTGTAGTTCTACTAATTACATTTGTGGCATGTCAGCGGTGTACAGGTGTACACATTCCACAGTACTGTACAGACAGGAGCACACATCACTGCCCCTGCCAGTAACCCCTCAGTTTGGCCAAATCCTAGCATAGGACATTAATACAGGGCCTCCTACACTGATGTGTTATGTAGAGCTTTTAGCTGAGCAGAGTGGGCACAGGCAGGAACCCTCTATGTTCAGCTAAATCCTGGCGTAGAATATCATTACAGAGCATCTTGGGATGACAGTTGGCATCTTTGGAACCAACTACTAGTTTTCCAAAGTTATCTCAACATCCAATGGTTATCTCGGAATTAATGTTGTAACTTGAGGGACCGCTCTATTTAAAAAAAAAAAAAAAAAGAGTTTTCAAAAAAGGAAAACTATGTTAAAGCAGCTCTGCCTGGTTTATGCTTTCCTTTCTGAGGGTAACATAGTATAGACTGGGAGCTGCTGAGATATCAATTTGATTTAGTATTTTCATATTTAAAGCTGTTTAAAGGGAGTCAGCAGATTTAATCATGCTATACTGCTAACAGCACTTGGTAGGGGCTGGAAAGAGAAGCACAAACATTTTTGTTGTATAGTTTTTTTTTCATTAGGAGTACTTACTTTGTGCCAGATTTTTGTTTGCAATTGCCTACAGCAAGGCTTCACTGTGATCTCTGTATTAAGCCGCGTCATAGCTCTAGTGGTTTACTGGTTGAATGCTACAGCTGTCACTCAGCGGAATGGCTGTGAAGCAGCTCAATACAGAAAGCACTTCACTGTGAAGCCCCTCTCTTTACACTTGCAAGACCAGAATTTGGCAGAATAAAACTTCATAGTCACACTACTTCTAATAACAAAAGTTCCACAAAAGGTTTGTCCCTCTCTCCCCAGCCTCTACCTAGTGCTGTCAGCGGTTTAGCATGGTCAAAACTGCTGACAAACTCCCTAAAAGCACTGACAGAGAGAAACTGCAAGTCCTCAATCCCCTACCCACAAAGTTACAGCTCTTCCTGCATAAAAACTCAGCACTAAGACGTTTTTCATGAAAATACTGAAACAAATATAGTGTAAATGGAGATCAGCCTACACAAAAGCATCTACCCCTCCATTCACCACTATAGGATGTCTGAAAATAGCCAGGTCCCAGTGGTGGGATCCTGCACCTATCTGGCATTTTTGGCATATCCTATTGATATGCCATAAATGTATCAAATAGGGCAACCCAATCATTTTGTTTTTGTACAGTATGTTCCATTGAACCTCTGAACCATCACATGCCAATGTTCTTCCCCCTCTTTGAATCAATATTGTGAAGATTCTACTGTATTAGACATAGTAATATACTATAGCTCTACCTATATATAACATTGAGCAATTACCATGAAACTCTATAACATAATTGCCTACTTATAATACAGTGCTGTTCTTTCATGTTACAAAAGAGCTTTGTGGCTCCCTCAATATTGAGTCCTAAGGGCCCGTGCAATTGAAATAAATTTAATTAGATTGAATTTAAAATTATTTTCTTGCTTTGAAATTTAATAGTGGAGACCTGGATAATTTCTAAAGGAAAACTTTTCATGTAATCTTCTTCGTACTTTTTCTAATTCTCCCTCCCTAGGTCTGTAGCCCATGGTTTCTATAGGTTTATAGTTATAGAATGCTGACATTATATACTAATAATGATTTATTATTAGTGTTGATCGAGCACTGTAGTGCTTGGGTGCTCGGGCCGAACACATCATGATATTCGGGTGCTCGACCGAGCACCCGAGTATAATGGAAGTCAATGGGAGAAACCAAGCATTAAACCAGGTACCGCCTGCTCTGAAGAGGAGAGGGTGCCTGGTTCAGGTGACAAACCGAACTTGATTTTGATGGCTGCATTAATCTGCAGGTGAATGTCATACAGCTCTACAGATTTGTTTCCATCTGCATCTTTCTCAACAATTTGTGGCCTCAGTCTTTTATCCAGACTCTGTTATTGTGCCACTATGTGGCCTCCTAATGCTGCCATCTCCACACCATGTCACCTTGCCACTCATTTTTATCACCATGATGCTGCTGCTAAAAAGGCCTCAAACTGATCACCAGACCGACAATTTAATTAAGGTTTTGGAATCGATAAACCCAGCTTGCTTTTGTGGGCTGCATCAGTGGCATAGCTAGAAATGACTGGGCCCCACAGCAAATTTTTGAATGGGGCTCCATCCCAGAGTAATTTTTTAGCGACCCCTTCATTTCATGCCTCCCCCATTCCTGTGGCTAGTAAAGATCGCTCTCTCAGACCAGGGTCGGCAGCTGTTTTATACACTGTCTATACTGTCACTGTATATAATTTCATTGTGTAATAATGTTGAGGGGGCCCTGACCAAATCCTTTAGTCCTCTTCCTCCTGTATGGGCCCCTTCTGGGTCAGGGCCCCAAAGCTCTACAGCTTCCACTATAGCTACACCCCTGGTGTGCATTAATCTGCAGATGACAGTCATACAGATCAACAGATTAGTTTCCATCTGCATCTTTCTAAACAATCTTTGGCCTTAGTCTTTTATCCAGACTCAGTCATTGTGCCACTATGTGGCCTCCTCATGCTGCCATCTCCACAGTATGTCACCTTGCCACTCATTTTTATCACCATGCTGCTGCTGATGCTGCTTAAAAGGCATTAAACTGATCACCAGGCCCACAATCTAATTAAGGTTTTATGCACAAAACCAAAGTAAAAAATAAATTCTATAGGAAAAAATGATTGAAAACATTCTTTCCTATATATTTACTTATATATAAAGTGCAAGTGCTGCCAAAGATTACAAGGAAGAGGCACTCCGATACAACCTGTATATCACATAAAGGAGGGCCTCATTCACATTGAGTTGCGGGCCTGCAGGTGAGCTGACCCTGTAAAAGATTTTAGGTTTGGGCCTGCAGGTGAGCTGACCCAGTAAAAGATTTGAGTTGCAGGCCTGCAGGTGAGCTGGCCCTGTAAAATATTTTAGGTTTGGGCCTGGAGGTGAGCTGACCTTTTAAAAGATTTGAGTTGCGGGCCTGCAGGTGAGCGGACCCTCTAAGAAATTATATGTGAGGGCCTTCTGGTGAGCAGACCCTCTAGAAAATTATATTCGAAGGCCATATATGCGAGGGCATTATATGTGACAAATAAGCAATTAGTGATGGCCTTGTGGTTCGCCCAGCGGTCGGTTCGCGGCAAACATTCCTCGTTTGCGATTTGCCGAACATGTGAACCTATGGTGATATTCGCGCCCACCATATTCTTTTACATTGTGAAGAACTTTGACCCATGACACATCCATCAGGTGGTACAGGACAGCCAATTGAAAAGTTTCAGCACATGGACATACCCTCTACCTTATAAATAGACCCGATCTGGCCGCCATTTTACATTCAGTCTTTTGTCAGTGTAGGGAAAGGTTGCTGTGTGGAGCAGGGACAGACTGTTAGGGACAAAAATGCTATCAAATAGGTCCACAAAAGTCCTTTTAAGAACTGGTATAGGTGTAGTATTGATAGGTGTGCAGTACAGATGGGTGTAATACACTTATAATATACTTTCTAACATAGAAAGCATATTATAGTGGATTTGTATTGTGCAGCAGTTGTGTGCGGTTCTGCAGCGATACTGCAGCTACACAGAGTGACAAACGCAATTAGAAAAAATAATTATAACTGGTGTGATCTACCAGTCGCCCCCCCCCCCCCCAAAAAAAACTGATAGAAGGGGGGTGTATACCAATAATATACTTTCTATATAGTGCATTTGGGTACTGCAGCATTTGATTGCTGTTTTTCTGCGTTCCCTCTGCTACACACAGTGACAAACGGTATTATAAAAAATAATTATAACTGGTGTGGGCATGCGCGTACGCGAAAATTATATTGCCGATATTTCACGTTAAAAAAAAATATGAATGGAGATCGCAAATTCGAATAATACATCTGGTATGTCACTGTCCATGTTGTGGGACTATTTGTGCACTTCTAGTAATTATTTCTTGGCTGCAAATATGAACGGAAAGTTTTTTCAGGTTCGCCTGCCATTAAAATAAATGGGACCCGCCGCAAACTTGCCCCGGCAAAAGTTCGTCCATCACTAAAAGCAATGCATGTTGATATGATGGAAGAGGAGGAGGAGGAGGAGAAAAGGAATATTCAACCATATACCCTTGTTTGTGGTGGAAGGGGTGCATGGGAATAAGTCTATTAGGCTACTTTCACACCTGCGTTCAGGTGTCCGCTCGTGAGCTCCGTTTGAAGGGGCTCACAAGCGGCCCTGAACGCAGCCGTCTGGCCCTAATGCATTCTCAGTGGAGGCGGATCCACTGAGAATGCATCTGTCTGCCAGCGCTCAGCCTCCGCTCCGCTCAGTGAGCGGACACCCGAACGCTGCAAGCAGCGTTCGTGTATCCGCCTGGCCGTGCGGAGGCGAGCGGATCCGTCCAGACTTATAATGGAAGTCAATGGGGACGGATCCGCTTGAAGATAACACCATATGGCTCAATCTTCAAGCGGATCCGTCCCCCATTGACTTTCAATGTAAAGTCTGAACGGATCCGCTCAGGCTACTTTCACACTAAGTTATAATGCAGACGGATCCGTTCTGAACGGATGCAAACGTCTGAATTATAGGAGTGGATCCGTCTGATGAAACATCAGACTGACCCGCTCCGAACGCTAGTGTGAAAGTAGCCTTAACTACATTAAAAACAACACATGTAAAGTACCTTTATGCTGATCAGCTTTCCTCTGGTGGAGTTGAGAAGTCATGGTCAATCCTTGTTAATTTTTATATGAGTCAACCTGTCGGCATTTTCAGTTGACAGGCGGATACGCTTATCTGTTATAATGCCACCAGCAGCACTAAATACACGCTCAGACAAAATGCTTGCGGCAGGGCAGGCCAGCACCTACAAAGCATAGAGCACCAGTTTGTGCCACGTGTCCAGCTTGGACACCCAGTAGTTGTAGGGCACTGAGGGATCACTGAGGATGCTATGTACTCCTACACCATCTTCCCAAAGTTTTCTCTCCTTGTGGCAATAGGTCGCACATCAGGGTGAGGGTGCTAGCGGGTGTAGTCATGAAACTGTCCCAGGCTTTGGAGAGTGTTGCCCTGCCTCTGTTGGAACTGCTGTGTGTTCCCCTTGTCTCCCCTCCTCGGTTGGCCAAGGAAGTACGGACTCTGCCGCCAGCATTGTCATTTTGCTCATCCTATCTACCAGAGGAATGAGAGATGAGAAGTTCTTTGTAGCGGGGGTCCAGAAGGGTGAACAACCAGTAATCTGTGTTGTTTAAAATGCGTATAATGCGCGGGTCGCGGGAAAGGCAGCCTAACATGAAGTCAGCCATGTGTGCCAGAGTACCAACAGGTGAGACTTCGCTGTCATCATCAGGAGGATCACTCCCAATCTCCTCAGCCTCTTCCTCCTCTTCTGCCCACCCATGCAGAACAGATGGAATTAAACTCCCATGGGTACTACCCTCTGTAGCAACCGTCTCTTGCTCCTCCTCCTCCTTTTCAGCCTCAAATTCGCGCTGAGAAGACAAACTGAGGGTAGTCTGGCTATCATCAACCTGTGTAATGTCTTCCCCCATTTCCACCTCTTCCATATGCAAAGCATCGTCCTTAACTGTGAGACACAGAATTGGGATGGTGACCCTGATAATAGCATTATCGCCGCTCACTATCTGTGTTGATTCCTCAAAGTTGCGTAAAACCTCACAGAGGTCAGACATCCATGCCCGCTCCTCGCTTGTGAATAGCGGAAGAAGCTGACTGGAAAGGCGATGACCATGTTGCAGCTGGTATTCCACTAATGCCCTCTGCTGCTCACAAAGCCTGGCCAACATTTGGAACGTGGAGTTCCAGCGCGTGCTCAACAGCCGGTGAGCTGGCAATTTCAAGCTCTGCCGGGGACTTGCGTAAATGTGCACACACGCGGCACACCTTCACCAGTCGCTCAGGTAAATTGGGGTATGTTTTTAGAAACTGCTGAACCACAAGGTTGAAAACGTGTGCAAGGCATGGGATTTGTCTAAGGGTGCCCAGCTCCAAAGCTGCCACCAAGCTACGGCCATTATTAGACACAACCATGCCTGGTTCTAGGTTGAGTGGCGAGAGCCACAGCTCAGTCTGGTCTCTTATCCCCTACCACAGTCTGCAGTGGTGTGCTGTTTGTCACCTAGGCAGATCAGCTTCAGCACAGCTTGTTGCCGCTTCCCCACTGCAGTGCTACACTGCTTCCAGCTACCGACTGATGACTGACAGGTGCTGCATGTGGATAAGTTGGTAGTGGAAGTGGAGGAGGTGGAGGAGGATAAGTGGGGGTTGGAGCCACTAATGTAGGTGGTGGCGGAAACTCTGATGGAATTGGGGCCTGCAATCCTTGGCAGCACCTGTGCCATCCCAGGGTACGGGTCGCTTCCGCCCTCCACAACATTCACCAAGTGTGATGTAGATGTAGCGTCCCTGGCCGAAAGCACTTGTCCATGTGTCTGTGGTTAAGTGGACCTTCCTAGTAACTGTGTTGGTCAGGGCACATGTGATGTTACGGGACACATGTTGGTGTAAGGCTGGCACGGCACACCTTGAAAAATAGTGGCAGCTGGGGACTGCGTAACGAGGGACGGCCGTTAACAACATGTTGCGGAAGGCCTCAGTGTCCACAAGCCTAAATGGCAACATTTCCAGGGCCAGAAAATTTAGTACTATGGCCTGTGGGTGGGTGGTTGGGTATTTGCGCTTGCGTTCAAATGCCTGGGGTAATGACATTTGGACGCTGCGCTGGGACAGGGAAGTGGATGTGGTTGCTGATGGTGCTTGCGAAGGTCCAGGTGCAGAGCGGGAGGCATCCGGGCATGCATATTGGACAGGGGATTGGCCAGCACGTAACACTGGGGAAAAGGTGGCAGTGGTGTGACCCACAGACAAAGATTGTGGACCCAGGAGTTCGACCCACCTATTAGGGTGCTTTGATGCCGTGTGGCGGATCATGCTGGTGGTGGTGAGGTTGCTAGTGTTCACGCCCCGACACATTTTGGTGTGGCACAGGATGCAAACGACATTTCTTTTGTCGTCTGTACTTTCCTCCAAAAAGCACCATACTGCCGAACACCTACCCCTTGGCAAGGGAGAATTACGCAAGGGGGTGCTTCGTGGAACAGTTGTGGGCCTGTTCGGTGGTGCCGGCCTTCTACCTTTTGCCACCCCAGTGCTGCAGATCTCTCCCCCTCTGTACTGCTCTCCTCGCTCGGATTGTTGCCACCTTCCCAGGTTGGGTCAGTGACCTCATCGTCCAGCACCTCCTCTTCCACCTACTCACTCTGATTATCCTCCTGATTTGTTGACCTAACCACAACCTCAGTGACTGACAACTGTGTGTCATCCTCTTCCTCAACCTCTTGAGACAGTATTTGCGGTTGAGTCAATGGCAACTGTGTCTCATCATCATTCACCTCATTAAACACTAATTGTCATTCCCCAGCATCATGTTCTTGTGACACTGGATGCTCAAGAGTTTGGGAATCGGGGCACAAGATCTCAGGTCCCTCTTAACGCGTGCTTGGCGAGAGGGCCAAATCAATTAATGACGATGAAAAGATGTCCTCGAAATATCCGAGTGTGGGATCACTTGTTTGGCCAGACTGTAAATGGTGGGAGGAAGGAGGATCAGGGTGAGGATTGTGTGGACCAGACTCCTGGCAACTGAGACTGGACTTGGTGGAAGAAAGGGTGGTTCTTAACTGACTGGAAGCACTATCTGCTACGACCACCTGCTTGCACTGGACTGACTTCAAGAGTGGTGTCTTGCGCCGTCATGCAAACTGAGACATGAAGGTAGGTATCCTGGGTGATTGATTTTCTTGTCCTGTGGCAGCAGGCACACGGCCTCTGCGTGCACCATGAACATCACGGCCACTTCCCTGTCCCTTAATGCTCGCCTTCTTCATATTAAATGTTATATGCATGCTTGACACACAAGATGTGGCATGAATGTAACAGTTCACAGCAAGCACAGTGTATGGAAAAAGTACATAAAAGTATGGGAAAAGGAAAATAGATTTCATTTTTATTTTTATTATTCCTTGTCCTGACACACACACGCTATTGTGGCGCAGAGGTGACAATTCACTGCAGGGACCGTTTATAGGCAAAGTGTGGATAAATTATGGAAAAAATATATTTGTTGTCACTAATATTTTTCGTAATATCGGGCCTGACACACAAACGCTATTACAACGCAGATGTGACAATTCACTGCAGGAACCGTTTATAGGAAAATTATGGATAAATTATGAAAAAAAAAAAGTTTTTGTTGTCACTAATATTTTTCCCAATATCTAGGCCTGACACATAGACACTATTGCAGCACAGATGTAACAATTCACTGCAGGGACTGTTTATAGGATAAATGTGGATAAATTACGGAAAAAAATATAATTGCTTTCGCTAATATTTTCCCCAATATCTGGGCCTGACACACATACGCTATTGCTGCACAGATTAGACAATTCACTGCAGGAACCATTTATAGGAAAATTATGCATAAATTATGGAAAAAATATATTTGTTGTCACTAATATTTTTCCCAATATCTGGCCCTGACACACAGACGCTATTGCAGCACAGATGAGACAATTCACTGCAGGGACCGTTTATAGGAAAATTATGGATTAATTATTGAAAAAATGTATTTGTTGTCACTAATATTTTTCCCAATATCTGGGCCTGACATAAAGACGCTATTGCAGCACAGATGTGTCAATTCACTGCAGGGACCGTTTATAGGAAAATTATGGATAAATTATGGAAAAAATATATTGTTGTCACTAATATTTTTCCCAATATCTGTCCCTGACAAACAGACGCTATTGCAGCACAGATGTGACAATTCACTGCAGGGACCGTTTATAGGAAAAATGTGTATAAATTATGGAAAAAATATATTTGTTGTCGCTAATATTATTCCCAATATCTGGCTTTGACACACAGACGCTATTGCAGCACAGATGAGACACATCACTGCAGGGACCGTTTATAGACAAAATGTGGATAAATTATGGAAAAAAATATAATTGTTTTCTCTAATATTTTTCCTAATATCTGGGCCTGACACACATATGCTATTGCAGCACAGATGTGACAATTCACTGCAGTGACTGTTTATAGGAAAAATGTGGATAAATTAAAGAAAATATATAATTGTTTTCGCTAATATTTTTCCCAATATCTGGGTCTGACATATACACGCTATTGCAGCACAGATGAGACAATTCACTGCAGGGACCATTTATAGGAATATTATGGAAAATATATATTTGTTGTCACTAATATTTTTTCCAATATCTGGCCTTACACATAGACACTATTCCAGTGCAGATGTGACAGTTCACTGCAGAGACCGTTTATAGGAAAATTATGGATAAATTATGGAAAAAATATATTTGTTGTCACTAATATTATTCCCAATATCTGGGCCTGACACACAGACGCTATTGCAGCATGGATGTGACAATTCACTGCAGGGACTGTTTATAGGAAAAAATGTAGATAAATTATGGCAAAAAATGTAATTGTTTTCGCTAATATTTTTCCCAATATCTGGGCCTGACACACAGACACTATTGCAGCACAGATGTGACAATCCATTGCAGGGATCGTTTATAGGAAAAATGTGGATAAATTATAGAAAGAATTATAATTGTGTTCGCTAATATTTTTCCCAATATCTGGGCCTGACACACAGCGCAGATGAGACAATTCACTGCAGTGACCTTTTATAGGAAAATTATGGCTAAATTATGGAAAAAATATATTTGTTGTCACTAATATTTTTCCCAATATCTGGCCCTGACACACAGACGCTATTGCAGCACAGATGTGTCAATTCACTGCAGGGACTGTTTATAGGAAAAATGTGGATAAATTATGGAAAAAATATATTTGTTGTCCCTAAAATTTTTCCCAATATCTGGGTCTGACACACAGATGCTATTGCAGCACAGATTTCACAAGTCACTGCAGAAACCCTCTATAGAAAAAGAATTACAAAGTATGGAAAAAAAATTGAAGACTACTTTGCAAGATTAAATTGCTGCCACCACACACAATAGTCCTTAAAATGACTTTTGGGTCTTTGAAACATTAAAAAATTGAATAAATTGCGATTACAAACTCCCTACACTATCTGTCTCTTCCTAAGTGCAGCTCTCTCTGACTCGCAATGAGCCGAACCTGCGTCATCAGGTGCTATATAGCACACAATGACGCGTTTCGGACAGTCGATAACTGTAAGTGATGGCAGTACTTACCTGCACGTTTATTGGCTGCTTAGCAGACACGAAACGTGCGGGTGGAAGACTCAAGCACGGCGCTCGAGCACTTGCGATACTCGGCCGAGTACCGCCATGTGGCGAGCATAGCGATGCTTGAGCTGAACAGGTATTCGGCCGAGCATGCTCGCTCAACACTATTTATTATATTTTTCTATCAAAATATTTTTTCTGATGTGTTACATTGCTTTATAAAAACTCACATTAACACACTTTGAAATAAATCCTTTAAAGGCTTGCAAGAAAAAAATTCTCTGAATTAAAATTTCTGTTAGTGTCTGTTGTATCTGACTTAACTTTGAAAATGTGTTCCCACGTCATCCAGGATGTTTGTGGCACATTAGTAAATTCTTTTTAAGTCTAGTCCTTAAACAATTCAAGCTTTATGTTTTTGTAGTCATAATCCTAATCTAATTAGGATAAGAAAGAACACGAAGCAAATAATTATGTATTAGCACCACGGCTAAAATTATTGTTACGTTTCTCACAATTCGGGGGTCACAGAATGTGCAGTTTGTTTTTTATATTAATTACAATGAAGTGAATATGTTTTTCTCTGCTGTTGTCTCGATTGCTATGTAATTATGATAATTTCAGATCTTTTCAGTCATATAGAAAGTTCAGACTATCAGTGACTGCACTCCTCCTGTGTGAAAAACAGCATTATCATTTGAATTCAGCTTAAGCAAAACCAGTGCTTTAATTCTATACTCAGGAGTAGGGTTGAGCGAACCCGAACTGTAAAATTTGGGTTTGTACCGAACTTTAGGATTTTTGGACCCCAGACCCAAACCCGAACTTTTCAGTAAAATTTCAGGTTTGGTGTTTGGCTATTTTATGGCGCTTTTTGAAAGGCTGCAGCCAATCAACAAGTGTTTAACTCTTTGCCCTTAGAAGCCATCACAGCCATGCCTACTAATAGCAAGGCTGTGATTGGCCAGTGCAGCATGTGACCCAGCTTCTATATAGCGCTCTGCTGTTACTAGTGTAGGGATAGGATGCTGCTGCTGTGAGGGAGAGAATAGGAAAGAATCTTTAATCAGAAGTGCTTGTTAACTCAGTGATCTACCTAGATTTAGTTTTGTGGGTGCAGTGCACAATCTTTTTACCCTGCTCTGAGCCCAGTGACACAGAAAAATACCATTTATCCGTCTGTTAGTTAGGTGTGTGGTGGCGGACATTTTATGCAAGCTCAGTGCACAAGCACATCATATGTGCTTTTCTGACATTTAAATCCAAGCAATAGTAATACTGGTTTTAAAAAAACACCCATTGTTTGCAATATCTTATCTGGTGTCTTTGCAGCATTTGCCAGTGTGAAACCTGATCTTGAAACACTTCAATAATTTTCTGGGTTTAAAAAAACACCCATTTTGAGCTAAAAAATAAATTTGCAGCCTTTGCTGCATCTATCAGTGTGAGATATACATGTTAGATACTGGTGTTCTATTCTGTTATTTAAAAAAAAACAGCCAGTCTGGGCAAAATACTTAATTTTGCAGCCTATGCTGCATTTGTTAGTGTGACACACAAGATAGAAAAACTGCAATAATAATCTTGGTTTAAAAAAACACCTATTTTTGGCAATATCCCACATGTGGTACCTTTGCAGCATTTGTCAGTGTGAAATAGAATCTTGCAATACTTCAATAATTTTCTGGGTTTAAAAAATCACTCATTTTTTGCAAGACCCTACATCTGGGGCCCTTGCAGCATTTGTCAGTGTGAAATCCGATCTTGAAATACTGTAGTAATTTTCTGGGTTTAAAAAACACCCATTTTTTGCAATACCCTACATCTGGGGCTTATGCTGCATTTTTTAGTGTGAAATACAAGCTTTAAATACTGCAATAATAATCTGGGTTTAAAAAAACACCCATTTTTTTTCAATCTCCTACATCTGGTGCCTTTGCAGCATTTGTCAGAGTGAAAGACAAGCTTGAAATACTTCAATAATTTTCTGGGTTTAAAAAAACACCCATTTTGGGCAAAAAACTAAATTTGCAGCCTTTGCTGCATCTGGCAGTGTGAGATACATGCGTTAGATATGGGTGTTCTATTCTGTTATAATAAAAAACTGCCATTTTGGGCAAAATACTTAATTTTGTAGCCAATGCTGCATTTGTTAGTGTGACATACAAGCTAGAAATACTGCAATAATAATCTTGGTTTAAAAAAACACAAATTTTTGGCAATATCCTACATCTGGTGCCTTTGCAGCATTCGTCAGTGTGAAAGACAAGCTTGAAATACTTCAATAATTTTCTGGGTTTAAAAAAACACCCATTTTTGGCAATACCCTACATCTGATGCCTTTGCAGCATTTGTCAGTGTGAAAGACAAGCTTGAAATACTTCAATAATTTTCTGGGTTTTAAAAAACACCAATTTTTGGCAATATCCTACATCTGGTGCCTTTGCAGCATTTGTCAATGTGAAATAGAAGCTTGCAATACTTAAATAATTTTCTGGTTTTAAAAAATCACCCATTTTTGCAAGACCCTACATCTGGGGCCCTTTCAGCATTTGTCAGTGTCAAATCCGATCTTGAAATAATGCAATAATTTTCTGGGTTTAAAAAACACCCATTTTTGGCAATACCCTACATCTGGGACTTATGCTGCATTTTTTTGGTGTGAAATACAAGCTTGAAATACTGCAATAATAATCTGGGATAAAAAAAACACCAATTTTTTTCAATATTCAACATCTGGTGCCTTTGCAGCATTTGCCAGAGTGAAAGACAAGCTTGAAATACCAATACTTTTCTGGGTTTATAAAAATACCAATTTCGGACAAAAAAATAAATTTGCAGCCTTTGCTGCATCTGTCAGTGTGAGATACACGCATTAGATACTGGTGTTCTATTCTGTTATTAAAAAAACAGCCAGTTTGGGCAAAATACTTTATTTTGCAGCCTATGATGCATTTAAGAGGGGATCAGACCCCCAAAAGCGAATGTCATAAATAAAGTAAAGAAAAAAAGTAAAAAAAAGTGTTTTTAATAAAATTTATAAAGTAATAAAATTGATAACGTAAAAAAGAAAAAAAAAAGCCCCTTTCCCCTTATTTTATAATAAAAAACTGAAAAAAATACCACACATATTAGGTATCGCTGCGTCCGTAATGACCGGCTCTATGAATATATCGCATGATCCATCCTGTCCGATGAACACCATAAAAAAATTATAAAAACGGTATACAAAAAAGCTATTTTTGTCACCTTACATCACAAAAAGTGCAACACCAAGCGATCAAAAAGGCGGATGTACCACAAAATGGAATCAATAAAACCATCAACTCATCCTGCAAAAAATGAACCCCTACCTAAGTCAATCGCCCAAAAAAATAAAAAAACTATAGCTGTCAGAACATGGAGACACCAAAACATCATTTTTTTTGTTTAAAAACTTCTATTATTGTGCTAAAGTGAAATACATAAAAATAATATACATATTAGGTATCGCTTGTCTGTAACAACCAGCGCTATAAAAATATCAAATGACCTAACCCCTCAGGTGAATACCGTAAAAAAAAAAAGTGTAAAAAAAGCTATTTTTGTCATATTATATCACAAAAATTGCAACAGCAAGTGATCAAAAAGGTGTATGCCCCCCATAAGAGAATCAGTCAAAAAATAAAAAAAGCTTTTGCTCTCAGACTATGGAGACACTAAAATATCATTATTTCGGCTTCAAAAATGCTATTATTGTGTACAAACCAACTTCCATCATATGCACCCCAAATTTGTACCAATAAAACTGCCACCTAATCCTATAGTTTCCAAAATGTGGTCACTTTTTTGAGGGGTGCATCAGGGAGGCTTCAAATGTGACATGTCATCTAAAAACCAGTTCAGCTAAATTTGCCTTCCCAAAACCATATGGTGTTCCTTTCCTACTGCGCCCAGCCATGTGCTCTACAGCAGTTTGCGATCACATGCGGGGTGTTTCTGTAAACCGCAGAATCAGAGTAATAAATATAGAGTTTTATTTAGCTGTTAACCCTTGCTTTGCTACTGGAAAAAATGGATTAAAATTAGGGATGAGCGAACTCGAACTGTATAGTTCGGGTTCGTACCGAATTTTGGGGTGTCCGTGACACGGACCCGAACCCGGACATTTTCGTAAAAGTCCGGGTTCGGGTTCGGTGTTCGTCGCTTTCTTCGCGCTTTTGTGACGCTTTCTTGGCGCTTTTTGAAAGGCTGCAAAGCAGCCAATCAACAAGCGTCATACTACTTGCCCCAAGAGGCCATCACAGCCATGCCTACTATTGGCATGGCTGTGATTGGCCAGAGCACCATGTGACCCAGCCTCTATTTAAGCTGGAGTCACATAGCGCCGCCCGTCACTCTGCTCTGATTAGCGTAGGGAGAGGTTGCGGCTGCGACAGTAGGGCGAGATTAGGCAGATTAACTCCTCCAAAGGACTTGATTAACTGATCGATCTGCAGCTGTGGATCATTGAGCTGCTGATCCTCAATTGCTCACTGTTTTTAGGCTGCACAGACCGTTTGTCAGTCACATTTTTCTGGGGTGATCGGCGGCCATTTTGTGTCTTGTGGTGCGCCAGCACAAGCTGCGACCAAGTGCATTTAACCCTCAATGGTGTGGTTGTTTTTTGGCTAAAGCCTACATCAGGGTGAAGCTGTCACACCAAGTGCATTTAACCAGCAATAGTCTGTTCATTTTTTGGCCATATACAAAATCAGGGGCAAGCTGCGCCTGTCACCAAGTGCATTTAACCCTCAATGGTGTGGTTGTTTTTTGGCTAAAGCCTACATCAGGGTGAAGCTGTCACACCAAGTGCATTTAACCAGCAATAGTCTGTTCATTTTTTGGCCATATACTAAATCAGGGGCAAGCTGCGCCTGTCACCAAGTGCATTTAACCCTCAATGGTGTGGTTGTTTTTTGGCTAAAGCCTACATCAGGGTGAAGCTGTCACACCAAGTGCATTTAACCAGCAATAGTCTGTTTATTTTTTGGCCATATCCCAGTCTAATTCTGTCACTAAATCCATACCGGTCACCCAGCGCCTAAATACTAGGCCTCAAATTTATATCCAGCTAAATCTGTCCCTAGTGCTGTAGCTGGGCGAGTTATTTAGTGTCCGTTCAAGCACATTTCTTGTTCTGGGTTGAAATACAATTCCCAATTTAGCAATTTCATAATTTAGTGGTTTCTGCTATATCAGAGCTATTTGAAATCTATCCCTAAAAGGGTATATAATATTCAAGGTGCACATTGGGTCATTCAGAATAACTTCACACACACCCGCTACTGTGTATTTCCAAGTCTAATTCTGGCACTAAACCCATACCTGTCACCCAGCGCCTAAATACTAGGCCTCAAATTTATATCCCGCTAAATCTGTCCTTAGTGCTGTAGCTGGGCGAGTTATTTAGTGTCCGTTCAAGCACATTTCTTGTTCTGGGTTGAAATACAATTCCCAATTTAGCAATTTCATAATTTAGTGGTTTCTGCTATATCAGAGCTATTTGAAATCTATCCCTAAAAGGGTATATAATATTCAAGGTGCACATTGGGTCATTCAGAATAACTTCACACACACCCGCTACTGTGTATTTCCAAGTCTAATTCTGGCACTAAACCCATACCTGTCACCCAGCGCCTAAATACTAGGCCTCAAATTTATATCCCGCTAAATCTGTCCTTAGTGCTGTAGCTGGGCGAGTTATTTAGTGTCCGTTCAAGCACATTTCTTGTTCTGGGTTGAAATACAATTCCCAATTTAGCAATTTCATAATTTAGTGGTTTCTGCTATATCAGAGCTATTTGAAATCTATCCCTAAAAGGGTATATAATATTCAAGGTGCACATTGGGTCATTCAGAATAACTTCACACACACCCGCTACTGTGTATTTCCAAGTCTAATTCTGGCACTAAACCCATACCTGTCACCCAGCGCCTAAATACTAGGCCTCAAATTTATATCCCGCTAAATCTGTCCTTAGTGCTGTAGCTGGGCGAGTTATTTAGTGTCCGTTCAAGCACATTTCTTGTTCTGGGTTGAAATACAATTCCCAATTTAGCAATTTCATAATTTAGTGGTTTCTGCTATATCAGAGCTATTTGAAATCTATCCCTAAAAGGGTATATAATATTCAAGGTGCACATTGGGTCATTCAGAATAACTTCACACACACCCGCTACTGTGTATTTCCAAGTCTAATTCTGGCACTAAACCCATACCTGTCACCCAGCGCCTAAATACTAGGCCTCAAATTTATATCCCGCTAAATCTGTCCTTAGTGCTGTAGCTGGGCGAGTTATTTAGTGTCCGTTCAAGCACATTTCTTGTTCTGGGTTGAAATACAATTCCCAATTTAGCAATTTCATAATTTAGTGGTTTCTGCTATATCAGAGCTATTTGAAATCTATCCCTAAAAGGGTATATAATATTCAAGGTGCACATTGGGTCATTCAGAATAACTTCACACACACCCGCTACTGTGTATTTCCAAGTCTAATTCTGGCACTAAACCCATACCTGTCACCCAGCGCCTAAATACTAGGCCTCAAATTTATATCCCGCTAAATCTGTCCTTAGTGCTGTAGCTGGGCGAGTTATTTAGTGTCCGTTCAAGCACATTTCTTGTTCTGGGTTGAAATACAATTCCCAATTTAGCAATTTCATAATTTAGTGGTTTCTGCTATATCAGAGCTATTTGAAATCTATCCCTAAAAGGGTATATAATATTCAAGGTGCACATTGGGTCATTCAGAATAACTTCACACACACCCGCTACTGTGTATTTCCAAGTCTAATTCTGGCACTAAACCCATACCTGTCACCCAGCGCCTAAATACTAGGCCTCAAATTTATATCCCGCTAAATCTGTCCTTAGTGCTGTAGCTGGGCGAGTTATTTAGTGTCCGTTCAAGCACATTTCTTGTTCTGGGTTGAAATACAATTCCCAATTTAGCAATTTCATAATTTAGTGGTTTCTGCTATATCAGAGCTATTTGAAATCTATCCCTAAAAGGGTATATAATATTCAAGGTGCACATTGGGTCATTCAGAATAACTTCACACACACCCGCTACTGTGTATTTCCAAGTCTAATTCTGTCACTAAACCCATACCTGTCACCCAGCGCCTAAATACTAGGCCTCAAATTTATATCCCGCTAAATCTGTCCCTTAGTGCTGTAGCTGGGCGAGTTATTTAGTGTCCGTTCAAGCACATTTCTTGTTCTGGGTTGAAATACAATTCCCAATTTAGCAATTTCATAATTTAGTGGTTTCTGCTATATCAGAGCTATTTGAAATCTATCCCTAAAAGGGTATATAATATTCAAGGTGCACATTGGGTCATTCAGAATAACTTCACACACACCCGCTACTGTGTATTTCCAAGTCTAATTCTGGCACTAAACCCATACCTGTCACCCAGCGCCTAAATACTAGGCCTCAAATTTATATCCCGCTAAATCTGTCCTTAGTGCTGTAGCTGGGCGAGTTATTTAGTGTCCGTTCAAGCACATTTCTTGTTCTGGGTTGAAATACAATTCCCAATTTAGCAATTTCATAATTTAGTGGTTTCTGCTATATCAGAGCTATTTGAAATCTATCCCTAAAAGGGTATATAATATTCAAGGTGCACATTGGGTCATTCAGAATAACTTCACACACACCCGCTACTGTGTATTTCCAAGTCTAATTCTGTCACTAAACCCATACCTGTCACCCAGCGCCTAAATACTAGGCCTCAAATTTATATCCTGCTAAATCTCTCGTTACGCTGTCCTGTAGCTGGGCGAAGTTATTTAGTGTCCGTCAAGCACATTTCTTGTTCTGGGTTGAAATACAATTCCCAATTTAGCAATTTCATAATTTAGTGGTTTCTGCTATATCAGAGCTATTTGAAATCTATCCCTAAAAGGGTATATAATATTCAAGGTGCACATTGGGTCATTCAGAATAACTTCACACACACCCGCTACTGTGTATTTCCAAGTCTAATTCTGTCACTAAACCCATACCTGTCACCCAGCGCCTAAATACTAGGCCTCAAATTTATATCCTGCTAAATCTCTCGTTAACGCTGTCCTGTTGTGGCTGGGAAGTTATTTAGTGTCCGTCAAAGCACATTTCTTGTTCTGGGTTGAAATACAATTCCCAATTTAGCAATTTCATAATTTAGTGGTTTCTGCTATATCAGAGCTATTTGAAATCTATCCCTAAAAGGGTATATAATATTCAAGGTGCACATTGGGTCATTCAGAATAACTTCACACACACCCGCTACTGTGTATTTCCAAGTCTAATTCTGGCACTAAACCCATACCTGTCACCCAGCGCCTAAATACTAGGCCTCAAATTTATATCCCGCTAAATCTGTCCTTAGTGCTGTAGCTGGGCGAGTTATTTAGTGTCCGTTCAAGCACATTTCTTGTTCTGGGTTGAAATACAATTCCCAATTTAGCAATTTCATAATTTAGTGGTTTCTGCTATATCAGAGCTATTTGAAATCTATCCCTAAAAGGGTATATAATATTCAAGGTGCACATAGGGTCATTCAGAATAACTTCACACACACCGCTACTGTGCATTTCCAAGTCTAATTCTGTCACTAAATCCATACCTGTCACCCAGCGCCTAAATACTAGGCCTCAAATTTATATCCAGCTAAATCTGTCCCTAGTGCTGTAGCTGGGCGAGTTATTTAGTGTCCGTTCAAGCACATTTCTTGTTCTGGGTTGAAATACAATTCCCAATTTAGCAATTTCATAATTTAGTGGTTTCTGCTATATCAGAGCTATTTGAAATCTATCCCTAAAAGGGTATATAATATTCAAGGTGCACATAGGGTCATTCAGAATAACTTCACACACCCGCTACTGTGCATTTCCAAATCTAATTCTGTCACTAAACCCATACCTGTCACCCAGCGCCTAAATACTAGGCCTCAAATTTATATCCCGCTAAATCTCTCGTTACCGCTGTCCTGTTGTGGCTGGGAAAGTTATTTAGTGTCCGTCAAAGCACATTTTTTGTTCTGGGTTGAAATACAATTCCCAATTTAGCAATTTCATAATTTAGTCGTTTCTGCTATATCAGAGCTATTTGAAATCTATCCCTAAAAGGGTAGATCATATTGAAGGTGCACATAGGGTCATTCAGAATAACTTCACACACACGCTTCTGTGCATTTCCAAGTCTAATTCTGTCACTAAATCCATACCGGTCACCCAGCGCCTAAATACTAGGCCTCAAATTTATATCCCGCTGAATTTGAATACAATACATTGGGCCAAATAATATATTTGTTGTTGTGGTGAACCATAACAATGAGAAAAACATCTAGTAAGGGACGCGGACGTGGACATGGTCGTGGTGGTGTTAGTGGACCCTCTGGTGCTGGGAGAGGACGTGGCCGTTCTGCCACATCCACACGTCCTAGTGTACCAACTACCTCAGGTCCCAGTAGCCGCCAGAATTTACAGCGATATATGGTGGGGCCCAATGCCGTTCTAAGGATGGTAAGGCCTGAGCAGGTACAGGCATTAGTCAATTGGGTGGCCGACAGTGGATCCAGCACGTTCACATTATCTCCCACCCAGTCTTCTGCAGAAAGCGCACAGATGGCGCCTGAAAACCAACCCCATCAGTCTGTCACATCACCCCCATGCATACCAGGGAAACTGTCTCAGCCTCAAGTTATGCAGCAGTCTCTTATGCTGTTTGAAGACTCCGCTGGCAGGGTTTCCCAAGGGCATCCACCTAGCCCTTCCCCAGCGGTGAAAGACATAGAATGCACTGACGCACAACCACTTATGTTTCCTGATGATGAGGACATGGGAATACCACCTCAGCATGTCTCTGATGATGACGAAACACAGGTGCCAACTGCTGCGTCTTTCTGCAGTGTGCAGACTGAACAGGAGGTCAGGGATCAAGACTGGGTGGAAGACGATGCAGGGGACGATGAGGTCCTAGACCCCACATGGAATGAAGGTCGTGCCACTGACTTTCACAGTTCGGAGGAAGAGGCAGTGGTGAGACCGAGCCAACAGCGTAGCAAAAGAGGGAGCAGTGGGCAAAAGCAGAACACCCGCCGCCAAGAGACTCCGCCTGCTACTGACCGCCGCCATCTGGGACCGAGCACCCCAAAGGCAGCTTCAAGGAGTTCCCTGGCATGGCACTTCTTCAAACAATGTGCTGACGACAAGACCCGAGTGGTTTGCACGCTGTGCCATCAGAGCCTGAAGCGAGGCATTAACGTTCTGAACCTGAGCACAACCTGCATGACCAGGCACCTGCATGCAAAGCATGAACTGCAGTGGAGTAAACACCTTAAAACCAAGGAAGTCACTCAGGCTCCCCCTGCTACCTCTTCTGCTGCTGCCGCCTCGGCCTATTCTGCTGCTGCCGCCTCGGCCTCTTCCTCCGCCTCTGGAGGAACGTTGGCACCTGCCGCCCAGCAAACAGGGGATGTACCACCAACACCACCACCACCACCTCCGTCACCAAGCGTCTCAACCATGTCACACGCCAGCGTTCAGCTCTCCATCTCACAAACATTTGATAGAAAGCGTAAATTCCCACCTAGCCACCCTCGATCCCTGGCCCTGAATGCCAGCATTTCTAAACTACTGGCCTATGAAATGCTGTCATTTAGGCTGGTGGACACAGACAGCTTCAAACAGCTCATGTCGCTTGCTGTCCCACAGTATGTTGTTCCCAGCCGGCACTACTTCTCCAAGAGAGCCGTGCCTTCCCTGCACAACCAAGTATCCGATAAAATCAAGTGTGCACTGCGCAACGCCATCTGTGGCAAGGTCCACCTAACCACAGATACGTGGACCAGTAAGCACGGCCAGGGACGCTATATCTCCCTAACTGCACACTGGGTAAATGTAGTGGCAGCTGGGCCCCAGGCGGAGAGCTGTTTGGCGCACGTCCTTCCGCCGCCAAGGATCGCAGGGCAACATTCTTTGCCTCCTGTTGCCACCTCCTCCTTCTCGGCTTCCTCCTCCTCTTCTTCCACCTGCTCATCCAGTCAGCCACACACCTTCACCACCAACTTCAGCACAGCCCGGGGTAAACGTCAGCAGGCCATTCTGAAACTCATATGTTTGGGGGACAGGCCCCACACCGCACAGGAGTTGTGGCGGGGTATAGAACAACAGACCGACGAGTGGTTGCTGCCGGTGAGCCTCAAGCCCGGCCTGGTGGTGTGTGATAATGGGCGAAATCTCGTTGCAGCTCTGGGACTAGCCAATTTGACGCACATCCCTTGCTTGGCGCATGTGCTGAATTTGGTGGTGCAGAAGTTCATTCACAACTACCCCGACATGTCAGAGCTGCTGCATAAAGTGCGGGCCGTCTGTTCGCGCTTCCGGCGTTCACATCCTGCTGCTGCTCGCCTGTCTGCGCTACAGCGTAACTTCGGCATTCCCGCTCACCGCCTCATATGCGACGTGCCCACCAGGTGGAACTCCACCTTGCACATGCTGGACAGACTGTGCGAGCAGCAGCAGGCCATAGTGGCCATAGTGGAGTTTCAGCTGCAGCACGCACGGGTCAGTCGCACTACAGAACAGCACCACTTCACCACCAATGACTGGGCCTCCATGCGAGACCTGTGTGCCCTGTTGCGCTGTTTCGAGTACTCCACCAACATGGCCAGTGGCGATGACACCGTTATCAGCGTTACAATACCACTTCTATGTCTCCTTGAGAAAACACTTAGGGCGATGATGGAAGAGGAGGTGGCCCAGGAGGAGGAGGAGGAGGAGGAGGAAGAGGGGTCATTTTTAGCACTTTCAGGCCAGTCTCTTCGAAGTGACTCAGAGGGAGGTTTTTGGCAACAGCAGAGGCAGGTACAAATGTGGCCAGCCAGGGCCCACTACTGGAGGACGAGGAGGACGAGGATGAGGAGGAGGTGGAGGAGGATGAGGATGAAGCATGGTCACAGCGGGGTGGCACCCAACGCAGCTCGGGTCCATCACTGGTGCGTGGCTGGGGGGAAAGGCAGGACGATGACGATACGCCTCCCACAGAGGACAGCTTGTCCTTATCCCTGGGCAGCCTGGCACACATGAGCGACTACATGCTGCAGTGCCTGCGCAACGACAGCAGAGTTGCCCACATTTTAACCTGTGCGGACTACTGGGTTGCCACCCTGCTGGATCCACGCTACAAAGACAATGTGCCCACCTTACTTCCTGCACTGGAGCGTGATAGGAAGATGCGCGAGTACAAGCGCACGTTGGTAGACGCGCTACTGAGAGCATTCCCAAATGTCACAGGGGAACAAGTGGAAGCCCAAGGCCAAGGCAGAGGAGGAGCAAGAGGTCGCCAAGGCAGCTGTGTCACGGCCAGCTCCTCTGAGGGCAGGGTTAGCATGGCAGAGATGTGGAAAACTTTTGTCAACACGCCACAGCTAACTGCACCACCACCTGATACGCAACGTGTTAGCAGGAGGCAACATTTCACTAACATGGTGGAACAGTACGTGTGCACACCCCTCCACGTACTGACTGATGGTTCGGCCCCATTCAACTTCTGGGTCTCTAAATTGTCCACGTGGCCAGAGCTAGCCTTTTATGCCTTGGAGGTGCTGGCCTGCCCGGCAGCCAGCGTTTTGTCTGAACGTGTATTCAGCACGGCAGGGGGCGTCATTACAGACAAACGCAGCCGCCTGTCTACAGCCAATGTGGACAAGCTGACGTTCATAAAAATGAACCAGGCATGGATCCCACAGGACCTGTCCGTCCCTTGTCCAGATTAGACATTAACTACCTCCCCATAACCATATATTATTGGACTCCAGGGCACTTCCTCATTCAATCCTATTTTTATTTTCATTTTACCATTATATTGCGATGCTACCCAAAGTTGAATGAACCTCTCCTCTGCCTGTGTGCTAGGCCTAAATATATGCCAATGGACTGTTGCAGTGGTGGCTGACATGAAGCCTGATTCTCTGCTATGACATGCAGACTAATTCTCTGCTGACATGAAGCCAGATTGTCTGTTACGGGACCTCCCTCCTCTGCCTGGGTGCTGGGCCTAAATTTATGACAATGGACTGTTGCAGTGGTGGCTGACGTGAAGCCTCATTCTCTGCTATGACATGCAGACTGATTCTCTGCTGACATGAAGCCAGATTGTCTGTTACGGGACCTCTCTCCTCTGCCTGTGTGCTAGGCCTAAATATATGCCAATGGACTGTTGCAGTGGTGGCTGACGTGAAGCCTGATTCTCTGCTATGACATGCAGACTGATTCTCTGCTGACATGAAGCCAGATCCTCTGTTACGGGACCTCTCTCCTCTGCCTGTGTGTGTGCTGGGCCTAAATATATGCCAATGGACTGTTGCAGTGGTGGCTGACGTGAAGCCTCATTCTCTGCTATGACATGCAGACTAATTCTCTGCTGACATGAAGACAGATTCTCTGTTACGGGACCTCCCTCCTCTGCCTGGGTGCTGGGCCTAAATATATGCCAATGGACTGTTGCAGTGGTGGGTGACGTGAAGCCTGATTCTCTGCTATGACATGCAGACTAATTCTCTGCTGACATGAAGCCAGATTGTCTGTTACGGGACCTCTCTCCTCTGCCTGTGTGTGTGCTGGGCCTAAATATATGCCAATGGACTGTTGCAGTGGTGGCTGACGTGAAGCCTCATTCTCTGCTATGACATGCAGACTAATTCTCTGCTGACATGAAGACAGATTCTCTGTTACGGGACCTCTCTCCTCTGCCTGTGTGTGTGCTGGGCCTAAATATATGCCAATGGACTGTTGCAGTGGTGGCTGACGTGAAGCCTCATTCTCTGCTATGACATGCAGACTAATTCTCTGCTGACATGAAGACAGATTCTCTGTTACGGGACCTCCCTCCTCTGCCTGGGTGCTGGGCCTAAATATATGCCAATGGACTGTTGCAGTGGTGGGTGACGTGAAGCCTGATTCTCTGCTATGACATGCAGACTAATTCTCTGCTGACATGAAGACAGATTCTCTGTTACGGGACCTCTCTCCTCTGCCTGTGTGTGTGCTGGGCCTAAATATATGCCAATGGACTGTTGCAGTGGTGGCTGACGTGAAGCCTCATTCTCTGCTATGACATGCAGACTAATTCTCTGCTGACATGAAGACAGATTCTCTGTTACGGGACCTCCCTCCTCTGCCTGGGTGCTGGGCCTAAATATATGCCAATGGACTGTTGCAGTGGTGGCTGACGTGAAGCCTCATTCTCTGCTATGACATGCAGACTGATTCTCTGCTGACATGAAGCCAGATCGTCTGTTACGGGACCTCTCTGCTCTGCCTGTGTGCTAGGCCTAAATATATGCCAATGGACTGTTGCAGTGGTGGGTGACGTGAAGCCTCATTCTCTGCTATGACATGCAGACTGATTCTCTGCTGTCATGAAGCCAGATTGTCTGTTACGGGACCTCTCTGCTCTGCCTGTGTGCTAGGCCTAAATATATGCCAATGGACTGTTGCAGTGGTGGGTGACGTGAAGCCTCATTCTCTGCTATGACATGCAGACTAATTCTCTGCTGACATGAAGACAGATTCTCTGTTACGGGACCTCCCTCCTCTGCCTGGGTGCTGGGCCTAAATATATGCCAATGGACTGTTGCAGTGGTGGCTGACGTGAAGCCTCATTCTCTGCTATGACATGCAGACTAATTCTCTGCTGACATGAAGCCAGATTGTCTGTTACGGGACCTCTCTCCTCTGCCTGTGTGTGTGCTGGGCCTAAATATATGCCAATGGACTGTTGCAGTGGTGGCTGACGTGAAGCCTCATTCTCTGCTATGACATGCAGACTAATTCTCTGCTGACATGAAGACAGATTCTCTGTTACGGGACCTCCCTCCTCTGCCTGGGTGCTGGGCCTAAATATATGCCAATGGACTGTTGCAGTGGTGGGTGACGTGAAGCCTGATTCTCTGCTATGACATGCAGACTAATTCTCTGCTGACATGAAGACAGATTCTCTGTTACGGGACCTCTCTCCTCTGCCTGTGTGTGTGCTGGGCCTAAATATATGCCAATGGACTGTTGCAGTGGTGGCTGACGTGAAGCCTCATTCTCTGCTATGACATGCAGACTAATTCTCTGCTGACATGAAGACAGATTCTCTGTTACGGGACCTCCCTCCTCTGCCTGGGTGCTGGGCCTAAATATATGCCAATGGACTGTTGCAGTGGTGGCTGACGTGAAGCCTCATTCTCTGCTATGACATGCAGACTGATTCTCTGCTGACATGAAGCCAGATCGTCTGTTACGGGACCTCTCTGCTCTGCCTGTGTGCTAGGCCTAAATATATGCCAATGGACTGTTGCAGTGGTGGGTGACGTGAAGCCTCATTCTCTGCTATGACATGCAGACTGATTCTCTGCTGTCATGAAGCCAGATTGTCTGTTACGGGACCTCTCTGCTCTGCCTGTGTGCTAGGCCTAAATATATGCCAATGGACTGTTGCAGTGGTGGGTGACGTGAAGCCTCATTCTCTGCTATGACATGCAGACTGATTCTCTGCTGTCATGAAGCCAGATTGTCTGTTACGGGACCTCTCTGCTCTGCCTGTGTGCTAGGCCTAAATATATGCCAATGGACTGTTGCAGTGGTGGGTGACGTGAAGCCTCATTCTCTGCTATGACATGCAGACTGATTCTCTGCTGACATGAAGCCAGATTGTCTGTTACGGGACCTCTCTCCTCTGCCTGTGTGCTAGGCCTAAATATATGCCAATGGACTGTTGCAGTGGTGGCTGACGTGAAGCCTCATTCTCTGCTATGACATGCAGACTAATTCTCTGCTGACATGAAGCCAGATTGTCTGTTACGGGACCTCTCTCCTCTGCCTGGGTGCTGGGCCTAAATTTATGACAATGGACTGTTGCAGTGGTGGCTGACGTGAAGCCTGATTCTCTGCTATGACATGCAGACTGATTCTCTGCTGACATGAAGCCAGATCCTCTGTTACGGGACCTCTCTCCTCTGCCTGTGTGTGTGCTGGGCCTAAATATATGCCAATGGACTGTTGCAGTGGTGGCTGACGTGAAGCCTCATTCTCTGCTATGACATGCAGACTGATTCTCTGCTGACATGAAGCCAGATTCTCTGTTACGGGACCTCTCTCCTCTGCCTGTGTGTGTGCTGGGCCTAAATATATGCCAATGGACTGTTGCAGTGGTGGCTGACGTGAAGCCTCATTCTCTGCTATGACATGCAGACTAATTCTCTGCTGACATGAAGACAGATTCTCTGTTACGGGACCTCCCTCCTCTGCCTGGGTGCTGGGCCTAAATATATGCCAATGGACTGTTGCAGTGGTGGCTGACGTGAAGCCTCATTCTCTGCTATGACATGCAGACTAATTCTCTGCTGACATGAAGACAGATTCTCTGTTACGGGACCTCTCTCCTCTGCCTGGGTGCCGGGGCCTAAATATCTGAGAATGGACTGTTCCAGTGGTGGGTGACGGGAAGCCAGATTCTCTGCTATGGAACCTCTCTCCAATTGATTTTGGTTAATTTTTATTTATTTAATTTTTAATTTAATTCATTTCCCTATCCACATTTGTTTGCAGGGGATTTACCTACATGTTGCTGCCTTTTGCAGCCCTCTAGCTCTTTCCTGGGCTGTTTTACAGCCTTTTTAGTGCCGAAAAGTTTGGGTCCCCATTGACTTCAATGGGGTTCGGGTTCGGGACGAAGTTCGGATCGGGTTCGGATCCCGAACCCGAACATTTCCGGGATGTTCGGCCGAACTTCTCGAACCCGAACATCCAGGTGTTCGCTCAACTCTAATTAAAATTTAAATTCTGAAATTTCATATCCATTTTCCATTAATTCTTGTGGAACAATTAAAGGGTTAACAAAGATTGTAAAATCAGTTTTGTATACCTTGAGGGGTCTAGTTTCTAAAATGGGGTCATTTTTGGGTGGTTTCCTCTATGTAAACCTCACAAAGTGACTTCAGACCTCAACTGGTCCTTAAAAAGTGGCTTTTGGAAATTTTCTGAAAAATTTCAAGATTTGCTAAGAAAACTTCGAAGCCTTCTAACGTCCCCCAAAAATAAAATGTAATTTTCAAAATGATCCAAACATGAAGTAGACACATGGGGAATGTAAAGTAATTACTATTTTTGCAGGTATTACTATCTATTATAAAAGTAGAGAACTACATGAACTACACGACATATTACATTTGGGAAATTAAAAGTGTTATACGTAGCTGCCCATAGAAACAAATCTTAATCCACTTTTCATGTTGTTTACCTACTTTTGCTCATGTAAAGGAGTAATTTCTATGGTTGCTATTGATTTGCAAATATGCCTTTTGAACATGAACATTTTTTACCTATATAACATTAAAGGGGTTTTCTCATCTCAGACAATTGGGTCATATCGCTAGAATATGCCCCAATTGTCTTATAGGTGCAGGTCCCACCGCTGCGACCCGCACCTATATCGAGAACGGAGCCCCGAAATTTAAGAAGAGTGCACTGCGCATGAGCAGCTGCCCTCCATTCATTTCTATAGGGCTGGCTCTGCTATTGCCGTCTGCCCTATAGAAATGAATGGGAGCACTTCGCATTCTGAATTTTTTATGTTTGTAAACATGCAGAAATGAATACCGAAATGAATACCTCCATGGAGGCAATACATTTTAATGCTGTTTAAACGAACCGGCTTCGGATCTATGATCCGAAGCTCAATTTGCTGAAGCCTAAATATAGTATTGTGGCATGCGTACTAGCAAAACTCTTAAAGGAGTTATTCTGGAAAAGATAATGATGACTTATCCTCTGGATAGAACAAAGAAATAAAGATAACTCCGGCAGCATCTCACATCATCCAATATTTTTTATTTCGACCTCAAGTCAAATGTAACAGCAACGTTTCGGCTGAAGATCAGCCTTTGTCAAGCCTAATGACATCAACTACAATAGGTGTATATATACCCCACATAAAAGACACACCCCTTCGGATCATCAATACAAATCACTAATTATAAAAACACTTACATCCATAGATTCATTACCTTGCACCTGGTTAAAAAACCTGCCATGGCCATGCTGTTCATGTCGGCGTTGTCCCATGTGAAGTGCGCAGCCGCGCATAGATGCACTTGCTTAGCCGGATGTGTCAATAGTCTCCATGGCCACTGACGGCGCTCGTACCTCGGGCCAATCAGCCGTCTCCAAATACTAGTGACGCCTATAATCACGTGACAAGTCCACAGACGTCATCGGGACGCGCCCCTGTACGTCAGCTGAACGCATCACGTGGATGTCCACGTCCGGTGTCAATACAGCGCAAACGTCAGTGCCATGGTAACGGAGACGCATCTATAGGAAACCTTGCTATCACTACGGGCAAGCTAGATTAACTTGCATCCCTAAGAATAATAATCGCATGGGACAATTCTGATCAATCACAATACGAAGATCGCATCCCCAGCATGACCATATGATCTGCAAGGGATAACACAGTACATCACATACCCCAGTACCATTACACTGGGGAAAGAGATACACAATTCAACATGAATGATATGCATCTATATCACACATTATGGATGTATATAATAAAGCCACATAATCACAGAATCATATCAAATCAATGAGTCTATGAATATCTGATTACCCCATAAATGGGGAAGATCCTCAAGGATTATTTAACACATATACTAAAAACAAGATGTCCCCATACCTAGACGGCACACTAGTTACCCATCCTAGTCAATGGACGCGACATTCAATTCTATATTCAGGCCAAATGGTTGTAGAGACCTAAGGGTATGGATCCATTTTAACTCCTTTCTTCTCAGGATTCCCTTTCTGTCACCACCCCGTCTCAAATATCCTACACTATCAATAGCACGAAATCTTAGTTGATTTATGGAATGATAGTGTTCAATGAAATGTTTTGCAACCGGTTTATCAAGTGCACCCTTCCTTTTTGTACTTTTATGTTTATGAATTCTCTCTCTCAATTCCATCGTGGTCTCCCCCACGTATATCAAGCTACACGGGCACTGTATCATGCGTGAGCTAGTTACAAAGGGACTGGCGAAGTTCAGTGATCGCCCTGAAAACTATAGAGCATGGCGGGCCTCCTTTTATAACATTACAAAAGACTTGGGTCTGTTATACAGTGAGGAGATAGACTTCCTTGTAGATCGGCTTGGAAAAGACTCTGTAGAACATGCCAAGAGAATCAGGGATATTAATATAAACTATCCAGAGATTGGCCTAAAAATGATCTGGGATAGACTTGATGAATGTTATGGTTCTGCAGAGGTCATAGAGGATGCATTGTTTAAAAGAATTGACGAATTCCCTAAAATATCTAGCAAAGGGTTCCAGAAACTTAGGGATTTAAGTGATCTACTGATGGAATTACAGGTTGCCAAAGCCGAAGGGGATTTACCGGGGCTTGCTTTCCTCGACACTGCCAGAGGTGTCAAGCCTATTGTATTAAAGCTTCCCCACAACCTACAGGAGAAATGGGTCTCCCACAGGTCAAGGTACAAACATACCTACAATGTGCCATTCCCTCCCTTCAGTGTGTTTGTTGACTTTGTAAGGCTAGAAGCTAATATTCGTAATGACCCTAGCTTTCATCTATCACAGTCTTGTGCCACTCCCTATGACCACAGACCACATAAAGGATCAGTGGCAGTGCACAAAACTAACATTTCACCTGCAGATTCTTACAGGTATTACAGCTCCCCCAGCCACGAAACAGTCAAAGATCCTGGTAAGCAGTGCCCTCTACACAAGAAGCCACACCCTCTTCTGAAGTGCAGAGCCTTTAGAGAAATGTCCATAGGAGATCGCAAAGCCTTCCTCAAAGAGAACCGCATTTGCTACAAGTGCTGCTCATCTACATCACATATTGCCAAAGACTGTCAGGTTAGTGTAAAATGCACAGAATGCAACAACTCAGATCACAACACGGCCCTACATCCTGGGCCTTCCCCATGGACCTCATCACAGAGTAACAGTGCCAGAGAGTATGGCGGGGAGGAAAGTACCTCTGAAACTAACCCACCAGCAGTTACTTCACAATGCACTGAAGTCTGTAAAGGACTCATAGGCGGCAGGTCCTGCTCAAAAATCTGCCTAGCAAAAGTATACCCAAAGGGCTGCAGAGACAAAGCCATCAATGTTTACTCCATCCTAGATGACCAAAGTAATGCGTCCCTAGCCAAATCTACTTTCTTTGACATTTTCAACATCAAAGGGCCCAACACTCCTTACTCTCTAAAGACCTGTGCAGGTACTGTAGAAACAGCGGGGAGGAGAGCTAGTGGTTACCTAATTGAGTCCATAGATGGTAAAACGTGTCTTTCCTTACCAACTATTACTGAATGTAACCAAATCCCTGATAATAGACACGAGATCCCTACACCAGAGGTAGCCATACATCACCCCCATTTACAGCATATAGCCCATCTCTTACCAAAATTCGATCCTAACGCTCAGATAATCCTACTCCTGGGGAGAGATATCTTACAAGTTCATAAAACTAGAGAGCAGATTAATGGCCCACATCATGCTCCTTATGCCCAAAGGCATGACCTAGGATGGGTCATAGTAGGAGATGTCTGCTTAGGAAGCATACACAAACCAACTTCCATTAATAGCATGCTTACAAGCACATTAGATAATGGACGTCCCTCTATCTTCCAACCATGTAAAAATAACTTCCTCATAAAGGAATTGCCACATAGCACTCAACTACCTTGTTCTTTCATAGACTCTGTAGACCACGACATAACTTGTGACAGTGACAAAGACCATCTAGGTTACTCAGTGTTCCAAAGGACCAAGGTAGCAATGTCCCACGAAGACAGATTGTTTTTAGAAACCATGCAAAAGGAAATCACTAAGGATGAAACAAATAGTTGGGTCGCACCCCTTCCCTTTAGGCCTCAAAGGCAGCGTTTGCCTAACAACAGAGAGCAAGTCTACAGACGTTTTGTCTCTCTAAGGCGTAGCTTCCATAAGAAGCCAGAAATGAAAGATCACTTCTTTACTTTCATGAGGAAAATATTCGAGAATGGTCATGCTGAGGTAGCTCCTACCCTTAAAAACTCAGAAGAATGTTGGTATTTACCGATATTCGGGGTTTACCACCCAAAGAAACCGGGCCAAATTAGAGTAGTGTTTGACTCTAGTGCAAAATATGAAGGCGTCTTCTTAAACGACGTCCTGCTCTCAGGTCCAGATCTTAACAACAAGCTCCTAGGAGTACTGCTTCGTTTTCGCAAAGACTCTGTTGCCTTCATGGCGGACATTCAGCAGATGTTTCATTGCTTTCTCGTTAAAGAGGAACACAGAAACTTCTTAAGATTTCTTTGGTTTGTTGACAATGACCCCACAAAAGATATTGCGGAGTACCGCATGGGGGTACATATCTTTGGTAACAGCCCCTCCCCTGCAGTTGCAACTTATGGTCTTAGACACTCTGCTCAGGAAGGCGAACTAGAATATGGGTCAGATGTCAGACAATTCGTGGAAAGAGACTTTTATGTAGATGACTGTCTAAAATCACTACCCATTGTTGAGGGTGCAATAAGTCTCCTTAAGAGAGCTCAAGAAATGCTCGCATGCTCAAACCTGAGACTCCACAAAATAGCCTCCAATAGTAAGCAGCTGATAGAAGCATTTCCCTCTCAAGACCACTCAAATGACCTACAGAGCTTAGACTTAGGGACTGACTGCCTTCCTATACATTGTAGCCTTGGTCTCCTCTGGGATCTGAAATCAGATACGTTTACCTTCCAAGTCAGCCAGGAAGAGAAGCCCTTTACCCGTAGAGGTGTCCTGTCTGCCATAAACAGTCTTTATGATCCCTTAGGATTCACGGCCCCTGTTACAATCCAGGGCAAATCACTACTCAGAGACTTAACTCAGGAAACATTGGATTGGGATCACCCACTATCCCCTGAAAAAAGAAACCTATGGATAGAGTGGAGAAACTCCCTAAAGACTTTATCTAGTCTGCATTTTCCACGTTCTTACGCTCCTGTGCCATCCACAGAAGTAAAAACACAAAGACTCTATGTATTCTCTGATGCGTCCGTCAAAGCAATTGCCGCTGTAGCGTATCTTAAAACTATAGACAACAAAGGTCAGTGCCACACAGGGTTTGTCATGGGCAAAGCAAAACTCGCATTACTTCTCGAACATACAATACCCAGGCTAGAGCTCTGTGCCGCTGTACTAGCCGTTGAACTAGCGGAATTAATTACATCAGAGATAAACCTAGAGATTCGAGACACCAAGTTTTATACAGACAGTAAAGTGGTCCTGGGCTACATTTATAACCAAACTAGGCATTTTTACGTTTACGTTAACAACCGAGTGTTAAGAATCAGGAGGTCCACTATCCCAAAGCAATGGCACTTTGTACCTACTGACCATAACCCAGCAGACTTAGCAACCAGGTCAGTTGCTGCCAGTCACCTTAAGGACACAGTTTGGTTCACGGGTCCTGCTTTTCTATACAACTCAGAACATTCTTCTGCCTGTGACTCATATGAGCTGTTAGATGCAGATTCTGACAAAGAAATCCGCCCCCAGGTATCTGTACTACTCACTGTAAATTCATACAATCAGCTCGGTAGCCACCGTTTCATCAGGTTTTCCACCTGGAAGTCACTTGTACGAGCTATCACCTGCTTAGCACACATAGCCCGTTCCTTCAAGCATGCCCCATTTGTTATGGAATGTAACTGCAAAGGTTGGCACCATTGTAAGAATGGATACTCAGTAAGTGAGCTAGAACAATCGAAAAATCAAATTATTTGTTCTATGCAACAAGAGACATTCGCTAAGGAACTCTACTGCATCAACAACAAAAAACCTGTGTCAAAAGACAGTGTGTTAGTGAAGCTCGATCCAGTCCTTGATGAGAATGGTCTGCTAAGAGTGGGAGGGCGGCTTAAAAAGAGGCCAAATTAGGGTTTAATGAGAAACATCCTATCATAATACCTGGTCATCATCATTTAGCTTCCTTGCTTGTAGAGCACTACCACAGTAAGATAAAACACCAGGGCCGACTATTCACCGAAGGGGCGTTACGTGCTGCTGGGCTGTGGGTCGTTGGTGTAAAAAGGTGTATTAACAAATGTATATTCAAATGCATCATTTGCCACAAACTACGTGGGGGTTTACAAACGCAAAAAATGGCCAATCTCCCATCTGACAGGGTTAACATGGACCCTCCATTTACTAATGTGGGCCTTGATGTGTTTGGTCCCTGGTCCGTTATCACACGTCAAACTAGAAGTAGCCACGCTAGCTCCAAGCGATGGGCAGTCATTTTCAGTTGTATGTCAATTCGAGCTATCCACATTGAAGTTATTGAGTCTATGGACACTTCTAGCTTCATAAATGCCCTCAGGCGCTTTATTGCAATCAGAGGTCCTGTAAAACAAATCTGTTCTGACAGAGGCACAAACTTCGTTGGAGCTGCTAATGAGCTAAAGATTCTCTCCAACTTGGATAATACCAGTGTAAAAAGATTCCTTAGTGAGCAAGGATGCACTTGGATTTTCAATTCCCCTCATTCTTCTCACATGGGAGGAGCCTGGGAAAGAATGATTGGCATAGCCCGCAGAATCTTGAACTCTATTTTCCTACAAGTGGGTAATGCTAGACTCTCTCATGAATGCCTTACAACCTTTATGGCCGAAGTCTCAGCCATTATCAATGCCAGACCCTTGGCTCCGATATCAAATGACCCAGGAGATCCAATACTGCTTACGCCTGCCTCTCTACTTACCCAAAAGACTGGTATAGTGAGTGCTCCTTCTGGAGAGTTTGGCACCAAAGATCTCTACAAACGCCAATGGAGACAATTGCAAGGCCTTGCCGATACCTTCTGGAATAGGTGGAAGAAGCAATATCTTCCCACCTTACAGACAAGAACCAAATGGCACACAGTTAAGCTCAACCTAAAACCTGATGACATTGTTCTTGTTAAAGACTCTCAGGCTCAAAGAAATCATTGGCCTTTGGGCCTCATTACTAAAGTGTTCCCAAGTGAAGACGGACATGTCCGTAAAGTAGAGGTCAAGATTTTCAAGCAAAATGAGACCAAACTGTTTGTCAGACCTACTTCTGAACTGATCCTACTGTTATCTGTTGAGGACTCTAATAGTGACATCGGCTGATGTCAAGCGGGGAGTGTACTGTCTTCTCTGCATAGTTTGTTAATGTGAGTGCTCATGTGTGTGCCTTCAGCACCATCTAGTGACCTTTAGCTGTAAGTGCATCTTCTGCCTTTTTAAGTTATGCATATTCATTAGGTCACCTGACTTCCTGCTCACAGTGCTTTCTGGGAAAGAGACAAGCTCCTGCTTCCTTTTCTCCTCACCTCATGGAAGGAGCAGCTGCACATTGTGTGTCTCTTACTAAAGCATCGTCGGTAAGGGATTTATTTATGTTTTTGTATTGGTTTTGTGTACACTGTGCTGTATACTCAGTTCTTGTATGTTAATTTTCCTATAGTTTACCTTATCTACTGCCGGTTAATAAAAACCACAGACTAGAGAAACAAGTCTCATCTTATTAACTAGTAGAATGGTGATATCTGCCTGTTGAACTGCATACAGACCCCGGGGGTACATGTTGTGAGAACAGGACACCTCCTGTACAAGAATTCGGACGTCAAGGAACTGCAGCTCACGGACAGAGTGTGTCACAGTGAACTGCAGGTCCTGGACCCCAGAATTCAGGTGCACATGAAATTCATCTAGTTCCGATGTAGTACCCGTCCAGACCAAGAAAATGTCGTCGATGTAGCGCCACCAGCACAGAACTCTCTAAAAAAATTTAGAGCGATACACCAGCCGATCCTCAACCTCCGCCATAAAGATGTTTGCGTAGGTGGGGGCCACGTTGGACCCCATCGCCACACCATGCTTTTGTTGGTAGAAGGTGTCCCCAAAGAGGAAATAGTTCCTCATCAGGACCGCCTCCAAGAGGGCGAGGATCAGCCGGCGCGCTCCAAGAGAGAGATCCGTGCTGGCCAGGGCCACATCGACGACATTGAGACCGTATGAGTGGTCAATAGATGTATAAAGGGATAGAACATCGAAACTTACCAACAAAAAATTCGCCGGCAAATTAAGTAATCCCAACTTGGTCAGGAAATGACCAGTATCTCTGATGTAGGAGGGGGCCGTGGTCGCGTGGATCCGCAAAACTTTGTCCCAAAAAATCAAGATGGTATTAAAGATGGAACCCCTGCCCGACACAATTGGTCGACCAGGGGGATCCACCAAGCTCTTGTGGATCTTTGGTAATACGTATATCACAGGGGTGATTGGATGGCTCACATGCAAATAGCTATTTAAATCATCATCGATAATTCCTTGACTCAGAGCCCCATCTAATATCACCCCTATGATATCCGCTATATCCCATTTGGGATCCTTTGTTAGCATCTCGTATACATCACCATCTCCTACCTGTCTACTGATCTCATCGACATATTTGCAGGTATCCATCACGACCACGGCACCCCCCTTGTCAGCTGGTTTAATTGTCAATTCCTTATTATGTTGAAGCTCAAAGACAGCCTGTCTTTCCGCTTGAGACAAATTATGTTTGTACATATGAGTTTCCTCAACCCTCAATTGATCAATGTGTTTCCTGACAAAACCAATATAGGTTTCAACCACATGACTATTCTGTGGCTGGACAAAATGACTTTTGTTTCTAAATTCTAGATTTTTACATGATAAAATATTGGTGGACACATTAGATCGTGTGACAGATGTATCATTATTCTTAACTGAAAAGAATGCTTTTAATCTTAGACATCTAAAAAACTTCTGGAGGTCTAGCTCAAATTCAAACCAGTCCCACGCTATTGTTGGACAAAAAGTCAAGCCCCGGCTCAATACATTAACTTGTGCAGTGTCCAGCTGGGAAGAAGAGATATTCACCACAAGATTCATTATTTCCGCTGTCCGCGTCTCGTGGTTCTCCCCTGTTTGTACACAGGAATCTCCGTTTGTGTCGGGGGGGAGGGTTTTTGTTGGATCGGTGATGTTTCCTACTGCCTCTTCGATATCGCCTTCTCCTCTTCTCCGGCTTGGACCTAAAAAATTAGACGCACCAGATTCATCCGTTGAATCTGATTCCCCGGTGGTGAAACCAAATTTCCCTTGATCAAAGCATTTACCTGGTCTCCGTCTATTGAACCTTTGGGGCTGCGAAGATTGCCAATTATATATTTTACCAGCCACAAAGGTTCAATATATAATTGGCAATCTTCGCAGCCCCAAAGGTTCAATAGACGGAGACGAGGTAAACGCTTTGATCAAGGGAAATTTGGTTTCACCACCGGGAAATCAGATTCAACGGATGAATCTGGTGCGCTGTAAAACGCGCTGTAAAACGCTTAAGACATGAAAACCAATGCTTCCCTATGGGAAGGGTTCACACCTGGGCGTTTTACAGCGCGTACGAACGCGCTGTAAAACGCCCGACGCTCGAACAAGTACTTGAGCTTCTTTGGGGCGTTTTGACGCGCGTTTGTGGCCATAGGACACTGCAGTCAATGACACAAACGCGCGTCAAACGCGCGTTTACTATTACAAAAAACGCGCATAAAAACGCGCGACAAAAACGCGCGTAAAACGCGCGTTTGAGGAACGCTCAGGTGTGAACCCAGGGTTATAGAGGTAGTCACAATGGCTGATAACCAATAAATTATAGATACTGATCAGCAACACCTGGCTCTTACTTACCCTCCAAACATTACATAATAAACCAAACTTTGCAGTCACTCCAGGTCTGGTTACTAGGGATGAGCGAACTCGAACTGTATAGTTCGGGTTCGTACCGAATTTTGGGGTGTCCGTGACACGGACCCGAACACGGACATTTTCGTAAAAGTCCGGGTTCGGGTTCGGTGTTCATCGCTTTCTTGGCGCTTTTGTGACGCTTTCTTGGCGCTTTTTGAAAGGCTGCAAAGCAGGCAATCAACAAGCGTCATACTACTTGCCCCAAGAGGCCATCACAGCCATGCCTACTATTGGCATGGCTGTGATTGGCCAGAGCACCATGTGACCCAGCCTCTATTTAAGCTGGAGTCACATAGCGCCGCCCGTCACTCTGCTCTGATTAGCGTAGGGAGAGGTTGCGGCTGCGACAGTAGGGCGAGATTAGGCAGATTAACTCTTCCAAAGGACTTGATTATTGATCGATCTGCAGCTGTGGGTCATTGAGCTGCTGATACTCAATTGCTCACTGTTTTTAGGCTTCCCAGACCGTTTGTCAGTCACTTTTTTCTGGGGTGATCGGCGGCCATTTTGTGTCTTGTGGTGCGCCAGCACAAGCTGCGACCAAGTGCATTTAACCCTCAATGGTGTGGTTGTTTTTTGGCTAAAGCCTACATCAGGGTGAAGCTGTCACACCAAGTGCATTTAACCAGCAATAGTCTGTTTATTTTTTGGCCATATACTACATCAGGGGCAAGCTGCGCCTGTCTCCAAGTGCATTTAATCCTCAATGGTGTGGTTGTTTTTTGGCTAAAGCCTACATCAGGGTGAAGCTGTCACACCAAGTGCATTTAACCAGCAATAGTCTGTTTATTTTTTGGCCATATACTACATCAGGGGCAAGTTGCGCCTGTCACCAAGTGCATTTAACCCTCAATGGTGTGGTTGTTTTTTGGCTAAAGCCTACATCAGGGTGAAGCTGTCACACCAAGTGCATTTAACCAGCAATAGTCTGTTTATTTTTTGGCCATATACTACATCAGGGGCAAGCTGCGCCTGTCACCAAGTGCATTTAACCCTCAATGGTGTGGTTGTTTTTTGGCTAAAGCCTACATCAGGGTGAAGCTGTCACACCAAGTGCATTTAACCAGCAATAGTCTGTTTAATTTTTGGCCATATACTACATCAGGGGCAAGCTGCGCCTGTCACCAAGTGCATTTAACCCTCAATGGTGTGGTTGTTTTTTGGCTAAAGCCTACATCAGGGTGAAGCTGTCACACCAAGTGCATTTAACCAGCAATAGTCTGTTTATTTTTTGGCCATATACTACATCAGGGGCAAGCTGCGCCCGTCACCAAGTGCATTTAACCCTCAGTAGTGTGGTTGGTCAAGCTGTCACACCAAGTGCATTTAACCAGCAATAGTGTGGTTATTTTTTGGCCATATCCCAGTCTAATTCACGCTACTGTGCATTTCCAAGTCTAATTCTGTCAGTAAATCTATACCTGTCACCCAGCGCCTAAATACTAGGCCTCAAATTTATATCCCGCTAAATCTGTCGTTCCTGGTGTACTGTTCTGGCTGGGCAAGTTATTTAGTGTCCGTCAAAGCACATTTTTTGTTCTGGGTTGAAATACAATTCCCAATTTAGCAATTTCCTAATTTAGTGGTTTCTGCTGTATCAGGCCTACTTTAAATACATCCCTAAAAGGGTATATGTCAAGGAACCATGAACCAGACGTACAACAAGAGGTAAGTGGAAATAAGAAGGCTTTATTGAAAATCAAGCTGTGGCAAAAGTCCAAACGGATGGCTAAACCGAAGCAGGGTCTTGCGAAGCCAGAGGTCAGGAACCGGAAGGGTAGTCAGACGAAGCCTGGATCAGGAACCAGCAGGGTAGTCAGACGAAGCCAGGATCAGGAACCAGAAGCAGCAGCAGTCTTAGAAGCATGTGAACACAGGAGGACCAAGCAAGGAACTGAAGCCACAGACCTCCTATATATATGAGCTAGGCATCCAGCTCCTCCCAGTGGGAAGGAGAAGCCGCAGGGTGGGAGGCTACAAGAAACCCAGAAACCAAGATGGCCGCCAGCACATGTCAAACGAAGGAGAACAGCAAGAAGGTAAGACCATGACAGTACCTCCCCCTCAAGGGCCCCTCCTCCGCGGAGTAAAGAACGGTTTCTGAGGGAAGCATGCGTGGAAGGCTCGGAGCAAGGCAGGAGCATGAACATCTGCGGAGGGAACCCAGGAACGCTCCTCTGGACCATAACCACGCCAATGGACCAAAAACTGCACCCGACCGCGGACCAGGCGTGAGTCCAGGATATTGCTCACGATTGCCCACTTGGACCGGACGAGGCCGAGGAACCGAGGAAGTGAAACGATTACACACCAGTGGCTTCAACAGGGAGACATGAAACACGTTGGAGATCCGCATGCCAGGAGGAAGCGCAAGGGCATAGGCTACCGGGTTTACCCTGCGAAGCACTCGAAGGGACCAACAAAGCGAGGCGCCAGCTTGGGAGTGGGCACTCGAAGGTTGAGGTTGCGGGTGGACAACCATACGCGGTCACCGACCTGGTAGGAAGGAGCGGGCGCTCGTCTGCGATCAGCCTGAAGTCTCTGGCGCTGCGCAGAGACCTCAAGGGACCTCTGGATCTGTACCCAAGAAGCACGTAGGACGGAAAGGTGATCCTCCACAGCCGGAATATCCTGGGGAGAGAATACCTCCGGTAACACGGCTGGTTGGAACCCATAATTGGCCATGAAGGGAGACGTCCCAGAGGAAGAGTTCACCGCCGTGTTCCTGGCAAACTCAGCCCAAGGCAGGAGGTCAACCCAATTGTCTTGGTGATCGGAGACATAGCAACGAAGGAATTGCTCCAAGGCCTGATTGGATCGTTCTGCGGCCCCATTGGACTGAGGGTGGTAGGCCGAGGAGAAAGAGAGATGAATCCCCAACTGGGAGCAAAAGGCGCGCCAGAACCTGGACACAAACTGACTCCCCCGATCCGACACAATCTCCTTGGGCAAACCGTGCAACCGGAAGACCTCCCTGGCAAAAATCGTGGCCAACTCTTGTGCAGAGGGTAACTTCTTGAGAGGAACACAGTGGCACATTTTGAAAACCGATCCACAATCATGAGAATGACCGTATGGCCTCGGGATGCAGGGAGGTCCACAATGAAATCCATCCCCAGGTGTGACCATGGACGCTCCCCGGTGGCTATGGGTTGCAAAAGGCCCAACGGAAGGTGCCGAGGGGACTTACTCTGGTCACAAACGGAGCATGCCGCTACATATGCGGCGATGTCGGAACGTAGAGAAGGCCACCAGAACAGACGTGAAACAGCCCAGGACAGCTGATTCTTTCCAGGATGCCCCGCGGCCTTGGAGTTATGGTAGGTTCGCAACAACCGAGTGCGCAACTCCTCAGGCACAAAACATCTGCCGTTGGGTCTCCCAGGGGGAGCACCAGATTGAGCCGCCAAAATCTGCTCACCCAGGGGAGAGGTCAGGCTGGTGCGAATGGCGGCCAGGATCTGATTCGGAGGTATGACCGAAGTCGGAATCGACTCCTCCCCGGACAGCTCGGAGTACTGCCGTGATAAGGCATCCGCTCTGATGTTCTTGGAACCGGGTAGGTAGGAGACCACGTAATTAAAACGTGACAAGAACAGAGCCCATCTGGCCTGACGTGGTGTCAATCTCTTGGCCTCAGAGAGGTAGGTCAGATTCTTGTGGTCCGTCAGGATGAGAACCGGAACCACCGAGCCCTCGAGCAAGTGCCTCCATTCTTTAAGGGCCTGCACGATGGCCAATAACTCCCTGTCACCAATCTGATAGTTGCACTCCGCGGAAGACAGTTTCCGGGAGTAAAACCCACAAGAAAGCAGAGGACCCTCTGGTGTTCTACGCTGAGACAGAAGGGCGCCTACTCCCGTCTCAGACGCGTCCACCTCGAGGACAAAAGGCAACCCAGGGTTGGGATGCGACAGAATCGGAGCCGACACAAAGGCGGACTTTAGAGCCTCAAAAGCTCGGATGGCCTCGAGCGGCCAGACATGGGGATTACTGCCCTTCCTGGTCAGATCCGTGAGAGGCTTGGCTAGCATGGAAAAGTCCCTGATGAACTTCCGATAATAATTGGCGAAGCCCAAAAAGCGCTGCAGGGCACGAAGACCACTGGGCTGGGGCCACTGTAAGACAGCCGAAACCTTCTCAGGATCCATGGAGAACCCCTCAGCGGAAATGATGTAACCTAAGAAGGTTACCTGGGATCGGTGAAATTCGCATTTCTCAAGCTTACCGAACAGCTTGTTCTCTCGTAACCGTTGCAACACTCGTCTGACATCCAGAATGTGGGCCTCCATGGATTCCGAATATACCAAGATGTCATCCAAATAGACCACCACACACTGCTGCAACAGGTCACGGAAAACATCGTTGATGAATTCCTGGAAGACTGCGGGCGCATTGCACAACCCAAAGGGCATAACCAAGGATTCATAATGACCGGTCCTGGTGTTAAACGCGGTCTTCCACTCATCGCCCGCCTTGATCCTTACCAGGTTATATGCCGCCCTCAGGTCGAGTTTGGTAAAGACCGTGGCCCCTTTGAGGCGATCGAACAGCTCGGAAATCAAGGGTATCGGGTAAGCGTTCTTGATCGTGATGCGATTGAGACCCCTGTAATCGATGCAAGGCCTCAACTCACCGCCCTTCTTTTTCACAAAGAAAAATCCAGCCCCTGCCGGGGACGAGGATTTGCGAATGTGTCCGCGTGAAAGCGCCTCCCTCACGTACTCCTCCATGGCCTCATTCTCCGCTACCGACAGTGGATAGACTTTGCCACGAGGAGGAACGGCACCAGATTGTAACTCTATGGCACAATCGTATGGGCGGTGCGGAGGTAGGGCAACCGCACGCACCTTATCGAATACATCCCGGTACTCCTCGTATTCAGGAGGCAACAGAGAGTCCGAGGAAGTACAGAGCAACTTGACAGGCCCATGGATGCAACTAGCCCCACACTGCGGTGACCACGAGAGGATCTCGGCCGATCTCCAATCGAAAGTCGGATTATGCTTCTGGAGCCAGGGGTACCCCAAGACCACCGAGTAGTATGGAGACGAAATAACCTGGAGACAGACCGACTCTCTGTGAACGGCACCAATGGCCACCCCCACTGGAAGGGTCTCATGAGTCACGTGTGGCGGCAGAAGGGGTCTGCCGTCTATCGCCTCAAGAGCCAGTGGGGAACCTCGAGGCTGCAGAGGAATGGAATTGGCGGCAGCGAACACACTATCAATGAACAAACCACCAGCACCAGAGTCCACCAACGCCTGGGTCGTCACCGAGCCCCCGACCCAGGAGAGGACAACAGTAATCAGTGGTTTGTCAACACGGGAAACCGGGGACGAGGAGACTCCACCCAAGATCTGCCCCCGACAGGATCTCAGGTGCGAGCGTTTCCCGGACGGTTCGGGCATGCCAACCGAAAATGCCCACCGAGACCACAGTACATGCATCGGCCCTCGCGTCTCCGGAGTACCCTCTCCCCCTCGGACAGGCGAGCAAACCCCAGCTGCATGGGTTCACCCCCAGACAAGTCATCCCCAGGAGGCGTGGGAGGAGAGGGAGGCACGGGTGGGACAGCAAACGTAGGCGCCAATCTGTTAGAAGACCTCCGCAGGCTCTCCTTAAAGAAAGGTCTCTCCCTGAGTCTGGTGTCAATCAAAATCAGGAAAGAAATAAGAGACTCGAGCTCCACTGGTAGGTCCTTAGCTGCAACCTCATCCTTCAAGGCATCCGAGAGACCATGAGAGAAAGCAGCGACCAGAGCCTCATTATTCCAGCCCACCTCTGCTGCCAGGGTACGAAACTCAATGGCGTATTCAGCTACGGATCGTGAACCCTGTCTGATGGACATAAGGAGCTTCGCAGCAGAGGCAGCACGAGCCGGCACATCGAATACCTTCCGAAGAGAAGCAACAAAACCGGAAAACTCGGCAACCACCGGATTGTTGTTCTCCCATAAAGGGCTGGCCCAGGCCAAGGCCTTGTCCGAGAGCAGCGAGATCAAGAAGCCCACCTTTGATCTCTCAGTAGGAAAGGCATGTGGCAGCAACTCGAAATAAATGCCCACCTGGTTAAGGAAACCTCGGCACTGAGTTGGCTCTCCCCCAAAGCGCTGTGGAAGGGGGGCAGAACCGGTCATACCCCGAAACACCGCAGGCGCAGCAACAGGTGTCGGGGTAGACTCTGGCGCAACAACCGGAGCGGCAGTAGGAGCGGGCCCAGGAGCGACAACCGACCCATCGGCAACGGAAGCTAAATGAGCCGTGCGTTCAAGCAGGGTTTGCAACGCCACAGCGAACCGACCCAACAGGTGATCCTGCTGATCAAGTCTGGCAACCAGCGTAGGTAGCGAGGATGGCCCTGTACCGTAAGAATTCATGGCTTGGTCCTAATGTCAAGGAACCATGAACCAGACGTACAACAAGAGGTAAGTGGAAATAAGAAGGCTTTATTGAAAATCAAGCTGTGGCAAAAGTCCAAACGGATGGCTAAACCGAAGCAGGGTCTTGCGAAGCCAGAGGTCAGGAACCGGAAGGGTAGTCAGACGAAGCCTGGATCAGGAACCAGCAGGGTAGTCAGACGAAGCCAGGATCAGGAACCAGAAGCAGCAGCAGTCTTAGAAGCATGTGAACACAGGAGGACCAAGCAAGGAACTGAAGCCACAGACCTCCTATATATATGAGCTAGGCATCCAGCTCCTCCCAGTGGGAAGGAGAAGCCGCAGGGTGGGAGGCTACAAGAAACCCAGAAACCAAGATGGCCGCCAGCACATGTCAAACGAAGGAGAACAGCAAGAAGGTAAGACCATGACAGTATATAATATTCAAGGTGCACATAGGTTCATTCAGAATAACTTCACACACACGCTACTGTGCATTTCCAAGTCTAATTCCGTCAGTAAATCTATACCTGTCACCCAGCGCCTAAATACTAGGCCTCAAATTTATATCCCGCTAAATCTGTCGTTACTGGTGTACTGTTCTGGCTGGGCAAGTTATTTAGTGTCCGTCAAAGCACATTTTTTGTTCTGGGTTGAAATACAATTCCCAATTTAGCAATTTCCTAATTTAGTGGTTTCTGCTGTATCAGGCATACTTTAAATACATCCCTAAAAGGGTATATAATATTCAAGGTGCACATAGGGTCATTCAGAATAACTTCACACACACGCTACTGTGCATTTCCAAGTCTAATTCTGTCAGTAAATCTATACCTGTCACCCAGCGCCTAAATACTAGGCCTTAAATTTATATTCAGCTGAATTTGAATACAATACATTGGGCCAAATAATATTTTTGTTGTTGTGGTGAACAATAAATACAAACTAAAAAGACAGGGTGGCATTAGCAGGAGGTGCTCAAACCCACATGCAGTCGTGCATATATACAGGGGAGCAAATCCTGCACTTGTGGCCCGTTGCTAATGGCGATCCCCAGCAAAATGCATACGGTGGAGGATGCCCGCGGCGAACCACAAGTACCACAATAGACATCTCACACAAGGTAACAAGTGTGTATGTCAGAATCAATATAACAATATAACAAAACAACAACAAATACAGGTGCACTCTGCAGTCTCACTAAACCCTCAAACTGATTTTAAAATTGAGAGATTAGTCAACATGTCCTACGGTGTAGAACATGTCTAAGCCCGGGCACCACGTCAAGGTTTCTCAAGTAGCCCGAGACCTAACGCTCTCCTACCTGAGCCGTATGGGCGATACCAGGAGCCAGTGGGCAAATTACAGGAGCATGAGGCCGACTCACAAACAGCTCACCAGTTACCTCCAGCATGTAACCATGCTTGCAATGGGAGGAGGGAAGAGTCTGTGAGTCCCACTCAAGACTGCCTGATATGGCCCAGGCCTCACAGGTGCACCTAAATGTGGCCTGTAGATGGAAAACAGGCACATTTAAATTGGAGTTTATACACCTCCAGGAATCTATATATACAAACTAAAAAGACAGGGTGGCATTAGCAGGAGGTGCTCAAACCCACATGCAGTCGTGCATATATACAGGGGAGCAAATCCTGCACTTGTGGCCCGTTGCTAATGGCGATCCCCAGCAAAATGCATACTGTGGAGGATGCCCGCGGCGAACCACAAGTACCACAATAGACATCTCACACAAGGTAACAAGTGCGTATGTCAGAATCAATATAACAATATAACAAAACAACAACAAATACAGGTGCACTCTGCAGTCTCACTAAACCCTCAAACTGATTTTAAAATTGAGAGATTAGTCAACATGTCCTACGGTGTAGAACATGTCTAAGCCCGGGCACCACGTCAAGGTTTCTCAAGTAGCCCGAGACCTAACGCTCTCCTACCTGAGCCGTATGGGCGATACCAGGAGCCAGTGGGCAAATTACAGGAGCATGAGGCCGACTCACAAACAGCTCACCAGTTACCTCCAGCATGTAACCATGCTTTCAATGGGAGGAGGGAGGAGTCTGTGAGTCCCACTCAAGACTGACTGATATGGCCCAGGCCTCACAGGTGCACCTAAATGTGGCCTGTAGATGGAAAACAGGCACATTTAAATTGGAGTTTATACACCTCCAGGAATCTATATATACAAACTAAAAAGACAGGGTGGCATTAGCAGGAGGTGCTCAAACCCACATGCAGTCGTGCATATATACAGGGGAGCAAATCCTGCACTTGTGGCCCGTTGCTAATGGCGATCCCCAGCAAAATGCATACGGTGGAGGATGCCCGCGGCGAATCACAAGTACCACAATAGACATCTCACACAAGGTAACAAGTGCGTATGTCAGAATCAATATAACAATATAACAAAACAACAACAAATACAGGTGCACTCTGCAGTCTCACTAAACCCTCAAACTGATTTTAAAATTGAGAGATTAGTCAACATGTCCTATGGTGTAGAACATGTCTAGGCCCGGGCACCACGTCAAGGTTTCTCAAGTAGCCCGAGACCTAACGCTCTCCTACCTGAGCCGTATGGGCGATACCAGGAGCCAGTGGGCAAATTACAGGAGCATGAGGCCGACTCACAAACAGCTCACCAGTTACCTCCAGCATGTAACCATGCTTGCAATGGGAGGAGGGAGGAGTTTGTGAGTCCCACTCAAGACTGACTGATATGGCCCAGGCCTCACAGGTGCACCTAAATGTGGCCTGTAGATGGAAAACAGGCACATTTAAATTGGAGTTTATACACCTCCAGGAATCTATATATACAAACTAAAAAGACAGGGTGGCATTAGCAGGAGGTGCTCAAACCCACATGCAGTCGTGCATATATACAGGGGAGCAAATCCTGCACTTGTGGCCCGTTGCTAATGGCGATCCCCAGCAAAATGCATACGGTGGAGGATGCCCGCGGCGAACCACAAGTACCACAATAGACATCTCACACAAGGTAACAAGTGCGTATGTCAGAATCAATATAACAATATAACAAAACAACAACAAATACAGGTGCACTCTGCAGTCTCACTAAACCCTCAAACTGATTTTAAAATTGAGAGATTAGTCAACATGTCCTACCTTGTGTGAGATGTCTATTGTGGTACTTGTGGTTCGCCGCGGGCATCCTCCACCGTATGCATTTTGCTGGGGATCGCCATTAGCAACGGGCCACAAGTGCAGGATTTGCTCCCCTGTATATATGCACGACTGCATGTGGGTTTGAGCACCTCCTGCTAATGCCACCCTGTCTTTTTAGTTTGTATATATAGATTCCTGGAGGTGTATAAACTCCAATTTAAATGTGCCTGTTTTCCATCTACAGGCCACATTTAGGTGCACCTGTGAGGCCTGGGCCATATCAGTCAGTCTTGAGTGGGACTCACAGACTCCTCCCTCCTCCCATTGCAAGCATGGTTACATGCTGGAGGTAACTGGTGAGCTGTTTGTGAGTCGGCCTCATGCTCCTGTAATTTGCCCACTGGCTCCTGGTATCGCCCATACGGCTCAGGTAGGAGAGCGTTAGGTCTCGGGCTACTTGAGAAACCTTGACGTGGTGCCCGGGCTTAGACATGTTCTACACCGTAGGACATGTTGACTAATCTCTCAATTTTAAAATCAGTTTGAGGGTTTAGTGAGACTGCAGAGTGCACCTGTATTTGTTGTTGTTTTGTTGTGGTGAACAATAACAATGAGGAAAACATCTAGTAAGGGACGCGGACGTGGACATGGTCGTGGTGGTGTTAGTGGACCCTCTGGTGCTGGGAGAGGACGTGGCCGTTCTGCCACATCCACATGTCCTAGTGTACCAACTACCTCAGGTCCCAGTAGCCACCAGAATTTACAGCGATATATGGTGGGGCCCAATGCCGTTCTAAGGATGGTAAGGCCTGAGCAGGTACAGGCATTAGTCAATTGGGTGGCCGACAGTGGATCCAGCATGTTCACATTATCTCCCACCCAGTCTTCTGCAGAAAGCGCACAGATGGCGCCTGAAAACCAACCCCATCAGTCTGTCACATCACCCCCATGCATAAATTTATGAAAATGGACTGTTGCAGTGGTGGCTGACGTGAAGCCTGATTCTCTGCTATGATATGAAGACTGATTTTCTGCTGACATGAAGCCAGATTGTCTGTTACGGGACCTCTCTCCTCTGCCTGGGTGCTGGGCCTAAATTTATGAAAATGGACTGTTGCATTGGTGGCTGACGTGAAGCCTGATTCTCTGCTATGATATGAAGACTGATTCTCTGCTGACATGAAGCCAGATTCTCTGTTACGGGACCTCTCTCCTCTGCCTGGGTGCTGGGCCTAAATATCTGACAATGGACTGTTGCATTGGTGGCTGACGTGAAGCCTGATTCTCTGCTATCACATGAAGACTGATTCTCTGCTGACATGAAGCCAGATTCTCTGTTACGGGACCTCTCTCCTCTGCCTCGGTGCCGGGGCCTAAATATCTGAGAATGGACTGTTTCAGTGGTGCGTGACATGAAGCCAGATTCTCTGCTATGGGACCTCTCTCCAATTGATTTTGGTTAATTTTTATTTATTTAATTTTTATTTTAATTCATTTCCCTATCCACATTTGTTTGCAGGGGATTTACCTACATGTTGCTGCCTTTTGCAGCCCTCTAGCCCTTTCCTGGGCTGTTTTACAGCCTTTTTAGTGCCGAAAAGTTCGGGTCCCTATTGACTTCAATGGGGTTCGGGTTCGGGACGAAGTTCGGATCGGGTTCGGATCCCGAACCCGAACATTTTCGGGAAGTTCGGCCGAACTTCTCGAACCCGAACATCCAGGTGTCCGCTCAACTCTACTGGTTACTGCAATAGCCTAAGGCCCTGTAGTGACCACCATAAAAAGGCATATTGGTGGTCACTAAATGGTTTAATGTCTCTTGTTTTATCAACAAATAGAGCTCAATAATAAAACATTTTGCAGAAAATTCTTAAGCTGGCCCCTAATGGTGACTGAAACTTATGAGAATTTATACATTTTTATTGTATTTTTATTGTTACAGAGTAGAGTTGAGCGAACACCTGGATGTTCGGGTTCGAGAAGTTCGGCCGAACATCCCGGAAATGTTCGGGTTCGGGATCCGAACCCGATCCGAACTTCGTCCCGAACCCGAACCCCATTGAAGTCAATGGGGACCCGAACTTTTCGGCACTAAAAAGGCTGTAAAACAGCCCAGGAAAGAGCTAGAGGGCTGCAAAAGGCAGCAACATGTAGGTAAATCCCCTGCAAACAAATGTGGATAGGGAAATGAATTAAAATAAAAATTAAATAAATAAAAATTAACCAAAATCAATTGGAGAGAGGTTCCATAGCAGAGAATCTTGCTTCCCGTCACCCACCACTGGAACAGTCCATTCTCAGATATTTAGGCCCCGGCACCCAGGCAGAGGAGAGAGGTCCCGTAACAGAGAATCTGTCTTCATGTCAGCAGAGAATTAGTCTGCATGTCATAGCAGAGAATGAGGCTTCACGTCAGCCACCACTGCAACAGTCCATTGGCATATATTTAGGCCCAGCACCCAGGCAGAGGAGGGAGGTCCCGTAACAGAGAATCTGTCTTCATGTCAGCAGAGAATTAGTCTGCATGTCATAGCAGAGAATGAGGCTTCACGTCAGCCACCACTGCAACAGTCCATTGGCATATATTTAGGCCCAGCACACACACAGGCAGAGGAGAGAGGTCCCGTAACAGAGAATCTGGCTTCATGTCAGCAGAGAATCAGTCTGCATGTCATAGCAGAGAATGAGGCTTCACGTCAGCCACCACTGCAACAGTCCATTGGCATATATTTAGGCCCAGCACACACACAGGCAGAGGAGAGAGGTCCCGTAACAGAGAATCTGGCTTCATGTCAGCAGAGAATCAGTCTGCATGTCATAGCAGAGAATGAGGCTTCACGTCAGCCACCACTGCAACAGTCCATTGGCATATATTTAGGCCCAGCACACACACAGGCAGAGGAGAGAGGTCCCGTAACAGAGAATCTGTCTTCATGTCAGCAGAGAATTAGTCTGCATGTCATAGCAGAGAATGAGGCTTCACGTCAGCCACCACTGCAACAGTCCATTGGCATATATTTAGGCCCAGCAAACACACAGGCAGAGGAGAGAGGTCCCGTAACAGAGAATCTGGCTTCATGTCAGCAGAGAATCAGTCTGCATGTCATAGCAGAGAATGAGGCTTCACGTCAGCCACCACTGCAACAGTCCATTGGCATATATTTAGGCCCAGCACACACACAGGCAGAGGAGAGAGGTCCCGTAACAGAGAATCTGGCTTCATGTCAGCAGAGAATCAGTCTGCATGTCATAGCAGAGAATGAGGCTTCACGTCAGCCACCACTGCAACAGTCCATTGGCATATATTTAGGCCCAGCACACACACAGGCAGAGGAGAGAGGTCCCGTAACAGAGAATCTGTCTTCATGTCAGCAGAGAATCAGTCTGCATGTCATAGCAGAGAATGAGGCTTCACGTCAGCCACCACTGCAACAGTCCATTGGCATATATTTAGGCCCAGCACCCAGGCAGAGGAGGGAGGTCCCGTAACAGAGAATCTGTCTTCATGTCAGCAGAGAATTAGTCTGCATGTCATAGCAGAGAATGAGGCTTCACGTCAGCCACCACTGCAACAGTCCATTGGCATATATTTAGGCCCAGCACCCAGGCAGAGGAGGGAGGTCCCGTAACAGAGAATCTGTCTTCATGTCAGCAGAGAATTAGTCTGCATGTCATAGCAGAGAATGAGGCTTCACGTCAGCCACCACTGCAACAGTCCATTGGCATATATTTAGGCCCAGCACACACACAGGCAGAGGAGAGAGGTCCCGTAACAGACAATCTGGCTTCATGTCAGCAGAGAATCAGTCTGCATGTCATAGCAGAGAATGAGGCTTCAAGTCACCCACCACTGCAACAGTCCATTGGCATATATTTAGGCCTAGCACACATGCAGAGCAGAGAGGTCCCGTAACAGACAATCTGGCTTCATGACAGCAGAGAATCAGTCTGCATGTCATAGCAGAGAATCAGGCTTCACGTCAGCCACCACTGCAACAGTCCATTGTCATAAATTTAGGCCCAGCACCCAGGCAGAGGAGAGAGGTCCCGTAACAGAGGATCTGGCTTCATGTCAGCAGAGAATCAGTCTGCATGTCATAGCAGAGAATCAGGCTTCACGTCAGCCACCACTGCAACAGTCCATTGTCATAAATTTAGGCCCAGCACCCAGGCAGAGGAGAGAGGTCCCGTAACAGACAATCTGGCTTCATGTCAGCAGAGAATTAGTCTGCATGTCATAGCAGAGAATGAGGCTTCACGTCAGCCACCACTGCAACAGTCCATTGGCATATATTTAGGCCTAGCACACAGGCAGAGCAGAGAGGTCCCGTAACAGACAATCTGGCTTCATGACAGCAGAGAATCAGTCTGCATGTCATAGCAGAGAATGAGGCTTCACGTCACCCACCACTGCAACAGTCCATTGGCATATATTTAGGCCTAGCACACAGGCAGAGCAGAGAGGTCCCGTAACAGACAATCTGGCTTCATGTCAGCAGAGAATCAGTCTGCATGTCATAGCAGAGAATGAGGCTTCACGTCACCCACCACTGCAACAGTCCATTGTCATAAATTTAGGCCCAGCACCCAGGCAGAGGAGAGAGGTCCCGTAACAGACAATCTGGCTTCATGTCAGCAGAGAATTAGTCTGCATGTCATAGCAGAGAATGAGGCTTCACGTCAGCCACCACTGCAACAGTCCATTGGCATATATTTAGGCCTAGCACACAGGCAGAGGAGAGAGGTCCCGTAACAGACAATCTGGCTTCATGTCAGCAGAGAATCAGTCTGCATGTCATAGCAGAGAATGAGGCTTCACGTCACCCACCACTGCAACAGTCCATTGGCATATATTTAGGCCTAGCACACAGGCAGAGCAGAGAGGTCCCGTAACAGACAATCTGGCTTCATGACAGCAGAGAATCAGTCTGCATGTCATAGCAGAGAATGAGGCTTCACGTCACCCACCACTGCAACAGTCCATTGGCATATATTTAGGCCTAGCACACAGGCAGAGCAGAGAGGTCCCGTAACAGACGATCTGGCTTCATGTCAGCAGAGAATCAGTCTGCATGTCATAGCAGAGAATGAGGCTTCACGTCAGCCACCACTGCAACAGTCCATTGGCATATATTTAGGCCTAGCACACAGGCAGAGGAGAGAGGTCCCGTAACAGACAATCTGGCTTCATGTCAGCAGAGAATCAGTCTGCATGTCATAGCAGAGAATGAGGCTTCACGTCACCCACCACTGCAACAGTCCATTGGCATATATTTAGGCCTAGCACACAGGCAGAGCAGAGAGGTCCCGTAACAGACAATCTGGCTTCATGACAGCAGAGAATCAGTCTGCATGTCATAGCAGAGAATGAGGCTTCACGTCACCCACCACTGCAACAGTCCATTGGCATATATTTAGGCCTAGCACACAGGCAGAGCAGAGAGGTCCCGTAACAGACGATCTGGCTTCATGTCAGCAGAGAATCAGTCTGCATGTCATAGCAGAGAATGAGGCTTCACGTCACCCACCACTGCAACAGTCCATTGGCATATATTTAGGCCTAGCACACAGGCAGAGCAGAGAGGTCCCGTAACAGACAATCTGGCTTCATGTCAGCAGAGAATCAGTCTGCATGTCATAGCAGAGAATCAGGCTTCACGTCAGCCACCACTGCAACAGTCCATTGTCATAAATTTAGGCCCAGCACCCAGGCAGAGGAGAGAGGTCCCGTAACAGACAATCTGGCTTCATGTCAGCAGAGAATTAGTCTGCATGTCATAGCAGAGAATCAGGCTTCATGTCAGCCACCACTGCAACAGTCCATTGGCATATATTTAGGCCTAGCACACAGGCAGAGGAGAGGTTCATTCAACTTTGGGTAGCCTCGCAATATAATGGTAAAATGAAAATAAAAATAGGATTGAATGAGGAAGTGCCCTGGAGTCCAATAATATATGGTTATGGGGAGGTAGTTAATGTCTAATCTGGACAAGGGACGGACAGGTCCTGTGGGATCCATGCCTGGTTCATTTTTATGAACGTCAGCTTGTCCACATTGGCTGTAGACAGGCGGCTGCGTTTGTCTGTAATGACGCCCCCTGCCGTGCTGAATACACGTTCAGACAAAACGCTGGCTGCCGGGCAGGCCAGCACCTCCAAGGCATAAAAGGCTAGCTCTGGCCACGTGGACAATTTAGAGACCCAGAAGTTGAATGGGGCCGAACCATCAGTCAGTACGTGGAGGGGTGTGCACACGTACTGTTCCACCATGTTAGTGAAATGTTGCCTCCTGCTAACACGTTGCGTATCAGGTGGTGGTGCAGTTAGCTGTGGCGTGTTGACAAAAGTTTTCCACATCTCTGCCATGCTAACCCTGCCCTCAGAGGAGCTGGCCGTGACACAGCTGCCTTGGCGACCTCTTGCTCCTCCTCTGCCTTGGCCTTGGGCTTCCACTTGTTCCCCTGTGACATTTGGGAATGCTCTCAGTAGCGCGTCTACCAACGTGCGCTTGTACTCGCGCATCTTCCTATCACGCTCCAGTGCAGGAAGTAAGGTGGGCACATTGTCTTTGTAGCGTGGATCCAGCAGGGTGGCAACCCAGTAGTCCGCACAGGTTAAAATGTGGGCAACTCTGCTGTCGTTGCGCAGGCACTGCAGCATGTAGTCGCTCATGTGTGCCAGGCTGCCCAGGGGTAAGGACAAGCTGTCCTCTGTGGGAGGCGTATCGTCATCGTCCTGCCTTTCCCCCCAGCCACGCACCAGTGATGGACCCGAGCTGCGTTGGGTGCCACCCCGCTGTGACCATGCTTCATCCTCATCCTCCTCCACCTCCTCCTCATCCTCGTCCTCCTCGTCCTCCAGTAGTGGGCCCTGGCTGGCCACATTTGTACCTGGCCTCTGCTGTTGCCAAAAACCTCCCTCTGAGTCACTTCGAAGAGACTGGCCTGAAAGTGCTAAAAATGACCCCTCTTCCTCCTCCTCCTCCTCCTCCTGGGCCACCTCCTCTTCCATCATCGCCCTAAGTGTTTTCTCAAGGAGACATAGAAGTGGTATTGTAACGCTGATAACGGTGTCATCGCCACTGGCCATGTTGGTGGAGTACTCGAAACAGCGCAACAGGGCACACAGGTCTCGCATGGAGGCCCAGTCATTGGTGGTGAAGTGGTGCTGTTCTGTAGTGCGACTGACCCGTGCGTGCTGCAGCTGAAACTCCACTATGGCCTGCTGCTGCTCGCACAGTCTGTCCAGCATGTGCAAGGTGGAGTTCCACCTGGTGGGCACGTCGCATATGAGGCGGTGAGCGGGAAGGCCGAAGTTACGCTGTAGCGCAGACAGGCGAGCAGCAGCAGGATGTGAACGCCGGAAGCGCGAACAGACGGCCCGCACTTTATGCAGCAGCTCTGACATGTCGGGGTAGTTGTGAATGAACTTCTGCACCACCAAATTCAGCACATGCGCCAAGCAAGGGATGTGCGTCAAATTGGCTAGTCCCAGAGCTGCAACGAGATTTCGCCCATTATCACACACCACCAGGCCGGGCTTGAGGCTCACCGGCAGCAACCACTCGTCGGTCTGTTGTTCAATACCCCGCCACAACTCCTGTGCGGTGTGGGGCCTGTCCCCCAAACATATGAGTTTCAGAATGGCCTGCTGACGTTTACCCCGGGCTGTGCTGAAGTTGGTGGTGAAGGTGTGTGGCTGACTGGATGAGCAGGTGGAAGAAGAGGAGGAGGAAGCCGAGAAGGAGGAGGTGGCAACAGGAGGCAAAGAATGTTGCCCTGCGATCCTTGGCGGCGGAAGGACGTGCGCCAAACAGCTCTCCGCCTGGGGCCCAGCTGCCACTACATTTACCCAGTGTGCAGTTAGGGAGATATAGCGTCCCTGGCCGTGCTTACTGGTCCACGTATCTGTGGTTAGGTGGACCTTGCTACAGATGGCGTTGCGCAGTGCACACTTGATTTTATGGGATACTTGGTTGTGCAGGGAAGGCACGGCTCTCTTGGAGAAGTAGTGTCGGCTGGGAACAACATACTGTGGGACAGCAAGCGACATGAGCTGTTTGAAGCTGTCTGTGTCCACCAGCCTAAATGACAGCATTTCATAGGCCAGTAGTTTAGAAATGCTGGCATTCAGGGCCAGGGATCGAGGGTGGCTAGGTGGGAATTTACGCTTTCTATCAAATGTTTGTGAGATGGAGAGCTGAACGCTGGCGTGTGACATGGTTGAGACGCTTGGTGACGGAGGTGGTGGTGGTGGTGTTGGTGGTACATCCCCTGTTTGCTGGGCGGCAGGTGCCAACGTTCCTCCAGAGGCGGAGGAAGAGGCCGAGGCGGCAGCAGCAGAATAGGCCGAGGCGGCAGCAGCAGAAGAGGTAGCAGGGGGAGCCTGAGTGACTTCCTTGGTTTTAAGGTGTTTACTCCACTGCAGTTCATGCTTTGCATGCAGGTGCCTGGTCATGCAGGTTGTGCTCAGGTTCAGAACGTTAATGCCTCGCTTCAGGCTCTGATGGCACAGCGTGCAAACCACTCGGGTCTTGTCGTCAGCACATTGTTTGAAGAAGTGCCATGCCAGGGAACTCCTTGAAGCTGCCTTTGGGGTGCTCGGTCCCAGATGGCGGCGGTCAGTAGCAGGCGGAGTCTCTTGGCGGCGGGTGTTCTGCTTTTGCCCACTGCTCCCTCTTTTGCTACGCTGTTGGCTCGGTCTCACCACTGCCTCTTCCTCCGAACTGTGAAAGTCAGTGGCACGACCTTCATTCCATGTGGGGTCTAGGACCTCATCGTCCCCTGCATCGTCTTCCACCCAGTCTTGATCCCTGACCTCCTGTTCAGTCTGCACACTGCAGAAAGACGCAGCAGTTGGCACCTGTGTTTCGTCATCATCAGAGACATGCTGAGGTGGTATTCCCATGTCCTCATCATCAGAAAACATAAGTGGTTGTGCGTCAGTGCATTCTATGTCTTTCACCGCTGGGGAAGGGCTAGGTGGATGCCCTTGGGAAACCCTGCCAGCGGAGTCTTCAAACAGCATAAGAGACTGCTGCATAACTTGAGGCTGAGACAGTTTCCCTGGTATGCATGGGGGTGATGTGACAGACTGATGGGGTTGGTTTTCAGGCGCCATCTGTGTCCGCTTTCTGCAGAAGACTGGGTGGGAGATAATGTGAACGTGCTGGATCCACTGTCGGCCACCCAATTGACTAATGCCTGTACCTGCTCAGGCCTTACCATCCTTAGAACGGCATTGGGCCCCACCATATATCGCTGTAAATTCTGGCGGCTACTGGGACCTGAGGTAGTTGGTACACTAGGACGTGTGGATGTGGCAGAACGGCCACGTCCTCTCCCAGCACCAGAGGGTCCACTAACACCACCACGACCATGTCCACGTCCGCGTCCCTTACTAGATGTTTTTCTCATTGTTATGGTTCACCACAACAACAAATATATTATTTGGCCCAATGTATTGTATTCAAATTCAGCGGGATATAAATTTGAGGCCTAGTATTTAGGCGCTGGGTGACCGGTATGGATTTAGTGACAGAATTAGACTTGGAAATGCACAGAAGCGTGTGTGTGTGAAGTTATTCTGAATGACCCAATGTGCACCTTGAATATTATATACCCTTTTAGGGATAGATTTCAAATAGCTCTGATATAGCAGAAACCACTAAATTATGAAATTGCTAAATTGGGAATTGTATTTCAACCCAGAACAAAAAATGTGCTTTGACGGACACTAAATAACTTTCCCAGCCACAACAGGACAGCGTTAACGAGAGATTTAGCAGGATATAAATTTGAGGCCTAGTATTTAGGCGCTGGGTGACCGGTATGGATTTAGTGACAGAATTAGACTTGGAAATGCACAGAAGCGTGTGTGTGTGAAGTTATTCTGAATGACCCAATGTGCACCTTGAATATTATATACCCTTTTAGGGATAGATTTCAAATAGCTCTGATATAGCAGAAACCACTAAATTATGAAATTGCTAAATTGGGAATTGTATTTCAACCCAGAACAAAAAATGTGCTTTGACGGACACTAAATGACTTTCCCAGCCACAACAGGACAGCGTTAACGAGAGATTTAGCAGGATATAAATTTGAGGCCTAGTATTTAGGCGCTGGGTGACAGGTATGGGTTTAGTGACAGAATTAGACTTAGAAATACACAGTAGCGGGTGTGTGTGAAGTTATTCTGAATGACCCAATGTGCACCTTGAATATTATATACCCTTTTAGGGATAGATTTCAAATAGCTCTGATATAGCAGAAACCACTAAATTATGAAATTGCTAAATTGGGAATTGTATTTCAACCCAGAACAAAAAATGTGCTTTGACGGACACTAAATAACTTTCCCAGCCACAACAGGACAGCGTTAACGAGAGATTTAGCAGGATATAAATTTGAGGCCTAGTATTTAGGCGCTGGGTGACAGGTATGGGTTTAGTGACAGAATTAGACTTAGAAATACACAGTAGCGGGTGTGTGTGAAGTTATTCTGAATGACCCAATGTGCACCTTGAATATTATATACCCTTTTAGGGATAGATTTCAAATAGCTCTGATATAGCAGAAACCACTAAATTATGAAATTGCTAAATTGGGAATTGTATTTCAACCCAGAACAAAAAATGTGCTTTGACGGACACTAAATAACTTTCCCAGCCACAACAGGACAGCGTTAACGAGAGATTTAGCAGGATATAAATTTGAGGCCTAGTATTTAGGCGCTGGGTGACAGGTATGGGTTTAGTGACAGAATTAGACTTAGAAATACACAGTAGCGGGTGTGTGTGAAGTTATTCTGAATGACCCAATGTGCACCTTGAATATTATATACCCTTTTAGGGATAGATTTCAAATAGCTCTGATATAGCAGAAACCACTAAATTATGAAATTGCTAAATTGGGAATTGTATTTCAACCCAGAACAAAAAATGTGCTTTGACGGACACTAAATAACTTTCCCAGCCACAACAGGACAGCGTTAACGAGAGATTTAGCAGGATATAAATTTGAGGCCTAGTATTTAGGCGCTGGGTGACAGGTATGGGTTTAGTGACAGAATTAGACTTGGAAATACACAGTAGCGGGTGTGTGTGAAGTTATTCTGAATGACCCAATGTGCACCTTGAATATTATATACCCTTTTAGGGATAGATTTCAAATAGCTCTGATATAGCAGAAACCACTAAATTATGAAATTGCTAAATTGGGAATTGTATTTCAACCCAGAACAAGAAATGTGCTTGAACGGACACTAAATAACTCGCCCAGCTACAGCACTAAGGACAGATTTAGCTGGATATAAATTTGAGGCCTAGTATTTAGGCGCTGGGTGACAGGTATGGGTTTAGTGACAGAATTAGACTTGGAAATGCACAGTAGCGGGTGTGTGAAGTTATTCTGAATGTCCCTATGTGCACCTTCAATATGATCTACCCTTTTAGGGATAGATTTCAAATAGCTCTGATATAGCAGAAACCACTAAATTATGAAATTGCTAAATTGGGAATTGTATTTCAACCCAGAACAAGAAATGTGCTTGAACGGACACTAAATAACTCGCCCAGCTACAGCACTAACGACAGATTTAGCTGGATATGAATTTGAGGCCTAGTATTTAGGCGCTGGGTGACAGGTATGGGTTTAGTGACAGAATTAGACTTGGAAATACACAGTAGCGGGTGTGTGTGAAGTTATTCTGAATGACCCAATGTGCACCTTGAATATTATATACCCTTTTAGGGATAGATTTCAAATAGCTCTGATATAGCAGAAACCACTAAATTATGAAATTGCTAAATTGGGAATTGTATTTCAACCCAGAACAAGAAATGTGCTTGAACGGACACTAAATAACTCGCCCAGCTACAGCACTAAGGACAGATTTAGCTGGATATAAATTTGAGGCCTAGTATTTAGGCGCTGGGTGACAGGTATGGGTTTAGTGACAGAATTAGACTTGGAAATGCACAGTAGCGGGTGTGTGAAGTTATTCTGAATGTCCCTATGTGCACCTTCAATATGATCTACCCTTTTAGGGATAGATTTCAAATAGCTCTGATATAGCAGAAACCACTAAATTATGAAATTGCTAAATTGGGAATTGTATTTCAACCCAGAACAAGAAATGTGCTTGAACGGACACTAAATAACTCGCCCAGCTACAGCACTAACGACAGATTTAGCTGGATATGAATTTGAGGCCTAGTATTTAGGCGCTGGGTGACAGGTATGGGTTTAGTGACAGAATTAGACTTGGAAATACACAGTAGCGGGTGTGTGTGAAGTTATTCTGAATGACCCAATGTGCACCTTGAATATTATATACCCTTTTAGGGATAGATTTCAAATAGCTCTGATATAGCAGAAACCACTAAATTATGAAATTGCTAAATTGGGAATTGTATTTCAACCCAGAACAAGAAATGTGCTTGAACGGACACTAAATCACTCGCCCAGCTACAGCACTAAGGACAGATTTAGCTGGATATAAATTTGAGGCCTAGTATTTAGGCGCTGGGTGACAGGTATGGGTTTAGTGACAGAATTAGACTTGGAAATGCACAGTAGCGGGTGTGTGAAGTTATTCTGAATGTCCCTATGTGCACCTTCAATATGATCTACCCTTTTAGGGATAGATTTCAAATAGCTCTGATATAGCAGAAACCACTAAATTATGAAATTGCTAAATTGGGAATTGTATTTCAACCCAGAACAAGAAATGTGCTTGAACGGACACTAAATAACTCGCCCAGCTACAGCACTAAGGACAGATTTAGCTGGATATAAATTTGAGGCCTAGTATTTAGGCGCTGGGTGACAGGTATGGGTTTAGTGACAGAATTAGACTTGGAAATGCACAGTAGCGGGTGTGTGAAGTTATTCTGAATGTCCCTATGTGCACCTTCAATATGATCTACCCTTTTAGGGATAGATTTCAAATAGCTCTGATATAGCAGAAACCACTAAATTATGAAATTGCTAAATTGGGAATTGTATTTCAACCCAGAACAAGAAATGTGCTTGAACGGACACTAAATAACTCGCCCAGCTACAGCACTAACGACAGATTTAGCTGGATATGAATTTGAGGCCTAGTATTTAGGCGCTGGGTGACAGGTATGGGTTTAGTGACAGAATTAGACTTGGAAATGCACAGTAGCGGGTGTGTGAAGTTATTCTGAATGACCCTATGTGCACCTTGAATATTATATACCCTTTTAGGGATAGATTTCAAATAGCTCTGATACAGCAGAAACCACTAAATTTTTAAATTGCTAAATTGGGAATTGTATTTCAACCCAGAACAAAAAATGTGCTTTGACGGACACTAAATAACTTTCCCAGCCACAACAGGACAGCGGTAACGAGAGATTTAGCGGGATATAAATTTGAGGCCTAGTATTTAGGCGCTGGGTGACCGGTATGGATTTAGTGACAGAATTAGACTGGGATATGGCCAAAAAATAACCACACTATTGCTGGTTAAATGCACTTGGTGATGGGCGCAGCTTGCCCCTGATGTAGTATATGGCCAAAAAATGAACAGACTATTGCTGGTTAAATGCACTTGGTGTCACAGCTTGACCAACCACACTACTGAGGGTTAAATGCACTTGGTGACGGGCGCAGCTTGCCCCTGATGTAGTATATGGCCAAAAAATGAACAGACTATTGCTGGTTAAATGCACTTGGTGACGGGCGCAGCTTGCCCCTGATTTAGTATATGGCCAAAAAATGAACAGACTATTGCTGGTTAAATGCACTTGGTGTGATAGCTTGACCAACCACACTACTGAGGGTTAAATGCACTTGGTGACGGGCGCAGCTTGCCCCTGATGTAGTATATGGCCAAAAAATAAACAGACTATTGCTGGTTAAATGCACTTGGTGTGACAGCTTCACCCTGATGTAGGCTTTAGCCAAAAAACAAACGCACCATTGAGGGTTAAATGCACTTGGTGACAGGCGCAGCTTGCCCCTGATGTAGTATATGGCCAAAAAATAAACAGACTATTGCTGGTTAAATGCACTTGGTGTGACAGCTTCACCCTGATGTAGGCTTTAGCCAAAAAACAACCACACCATTGAGGGTTAAATGCACTTGGTCGCAGCTTGTGCTGGCGCACCACAAGACACAAAATGGCCGCCGATCACCCCAGAAAAATGTGACTGACAAACGGTCTGGGCAGCCTAAAAACAGTGAGCAATTGAGGATCAGCAGCTCAATGATCCACAGCTGCAGATCGATCAGTTAATCAAGTCCTTTGGAGGAGTTAATCTGCCTAATCTCGCCCTACTGTCGCAGCCGCAACCTCTCCCTACGCTAATCAGAGCAGAGTGACGGGCGGCGCTATGTGACTCCAGCTTAAATAGAGTCTGGGTCACATGGTGCTCTGGCCAATCACAGCCATGCCAATAGTAGGCATGGCTGTGATGGCCTCTTGGGGCAAGTAGTATGACGCTTGTTGATTGGCTGCTTTGCAGCCTTTCAAAAAGCGCCAAGAAAGCGTCACAAAAGCGCGAAGAAAGCGACGAACACCGAACCCGAACCCGGACTTTTACGAAAATGTCCGGGTTCGGGTCCGTGTCACGGACACCCCAAAATTCGGTACGAACCCGAACTATACAGTTCGAGTTCGCTCATCCCTATTACAGAGCAATGTGTAATTTTTACATTTAATAACTGTAATGTAATAGAACCATTGCCAGTGTTAGTATTTGGGTTCACTATCTTGTTCTTTGTTCCCGATTGTTGTTTGATATCCAATGCTTCTGACCAAGGCTTGCCTTTTTACCATCCTTTGTCTCTCGTTTTTTGTTACCTCGTTGCCCATCTGGTTCTGACCAGTTTTCGTATGACGCTTCAATTGTGTTTGTTTATCTGTTTGTATTTCTCCGACACCGCACTTTAAGTAGAGTGGAGGCCATTGTCTAGCTGTGGTTCTGCCATTTAGGACTTATACCGCAAGTAGGTAGGGAAAGAGGGCTGGTTTCTAGTTTAGGACTCACTGTCCATGTCTGTCCCCAACCTACAGACATTACAATAACATATTAGAGAGTATTTGCAGTCATATATTTACAGATCCAGAACCCAGGTGTTTCCCCTTTTGGCATAAGTGCAACATAACAAAAAAAAGAAAAAAACATCAATCCACATCAGGAAGTCAAGGACCTTACCATCAATACCAAAAAAGGTTATAAGACCATTAATACCTGTTCTTAGGGTGTAGGCTGACTAATCTATAATACCTATTGTGCTTTTCACATTTTCTGTAAGTTACCAGAAAGTAAATGGTCCGTCTCTGATTGGGCACAAGGATTGATGATAAACATTTTGCATTGTTTTGGAAAACCTTTTGCGTTTTTCTCTTGTCTATGAAGCTCAACACTAATAGACATTCACCTGATTTACCAACATGTCCATTGTTGGTACGACTGACTCAAAACAATTTTTACATGATACTTCTTTGTCAGCACAATATGAACCAATGGTTTTAAGAGTGCAAAGGTGCCTCCTGTATCCACCTATCCAACATCTGCTTAATAAACACCAACGCTTGTATCCAATATTCCTTTGCGCTTCAAGACATGTCCACATGCCATGATATAAATCAGTACTTGGGGCATGACATTTAGGACAGCTATGGAGCTTATACAGCTTTGGAGCTTATCCTACATATTAGGATTTGCAGGTATTTTAAATGCGTATAAAGCTGTATGTGTTTTTAACGTGTTTTCCTCCAGTATTTTTTAATAGTATGCTTTCTGACAAGGTGCTATCCAATCTAAAATACATGATGCAATATGCAAATTGTTGCCATGGATCTACTTCTATGTATTTGTCTCTGTACAATATGTAAATTGCTTTATTATGTGACCGGTGGAAAATGAGTCTGTCAAACATTGTACTGCTTTTTTTCTTTTTGTCTTTGTACTTCAAAGTGTTATAGCATAATACCTGCATACTCTGCATGGAAAATGACATTTGCATTTTATCATCTAACTCTATGTCCGTGCAGGGAATTTGGAAAGCTGTTTCATAAAAACAGAGTTCCAAACTTTATAAAACATATTAATTCATTAGATGGCAGAGAATGTTAGACATCAATAACAACATGGTGATTAAATAAGTATGATTATGACTAATTGGGTACTTTACACTTGGTGGAAATTAAGACAAATTCTTTCAGTGTGCAAAATTGAAAATATTTTCTATTTTTTAATTTATTTCACATTTTAATGTTGAATATACAAAGGCAAGACTTTCAGTATGTTTTATTTACGTTGCACAAAGATTGTGGAAAATAATGTTTTGGCAATCTAGAGCTTTAACATTATTCAGGGTGACTTTGAATATTTAAGGATTTTATGTTTTTCCTTTTAACTTTGTTCATTCTTAGCTTACTGCTCACTCTTTTTATCTGTACAGTTGTTTAAGTTCCTTTTATGTCTTCTGTATTCATTGTATGGGACATTAAGCAGCAATTGTGCTTGGTGACAGCTGTGTAACTAATTTTGTCAGTGTCTTTTATATAACTTTGACACTTCACTTTACTTTGTTTAATAAAATGGAATGTAACACGGTGGTGATTTTTTCCATTTAGGCTGCTTTCACATCTGCGTTCTACTTTCCGTTCTTCTGTTCCGTTATAGGGACCCATAGACTATAATGTGATAAGTAAGGTTTGCATTCAGGGGAAGGTTTTTGCAGCGTAGACAAAAGTCGTGCGTGCAGGACTTTTGTCTCCGCTGCAAAATCGGTCCCCTGAACGGAAATCTAACAGACCCCATTATAGTTTATGGGGTCCATAGGCTCTGTTCTGCTCAGTTATGTGAATCCAGCTTTTCTATTCTTCTGCTCCTATAACGAAGCAGAACGGAAAGGAGAACACAGATGTTTCACAGCCTTGCAGTCTAGCATAGTGGATTATATCAAGGTGATGATTCGTCCCATTTACAGTGAAGTATAGTGAATGATATCAAGGTGGTTACTAGTGTTGATCGAGCACCAAAGTGCTCATGTGCTCGCGTGCTCAGGCTGAACACATCGGTATGCTCAATTGCTCTACTGAGCACCCAAGCATAATGGAAGTCAATGGGAGAACCCCAGGCACCTCCTGCTCAGTAGAGAAGAGGATGTCTGGCTCACAAAAAAGGTTAGAAATTGATGGAAAACCCATCAAAATGGTTTGGAAACAGCATTAAGAGGATTGCTGGATGTGTCTTGGACTCCTATTATCTATTACATAAAATAGACAACCACACAAAGGCTATATGCCAAAAGCCAGGTATGTGGAAGCCAACAATCTATCCATGAGACAGATAACAGTCAGCATACCTTACAATGGCAGCCTTCTGCACTATGAAACATTCCAAAACAACTCTCATCTGACTGAGAGCCAGTAAGCCTCAAAGTTACTTCACATCTGTTTGATGGCTTGGGTGGATGTGCGCACCTAGATAAATATCACTATAGTGACAAAAAGTTTTCTGATTGTCCTAACATAATATTCAATAACATTTATATATAGTTTTGTCATGTAAAAACTCATTTGCATAAACATAGCATATGGGAAAGATATGCAAATGAGCAGAATCTGCCTTGTTTTTCAGCTTAAAAAAACATTTGCATGAAAATTTGCGATCTACACTACTTATGAACAGCGCCATCTATTGGAATCATAGTCTTGTCAAAAGACTATGAAACCAATAGATGGCGCTGTTCATGAGTCATGAACACAGCCATCTATTGGTTTCATAGTCTTATGACAAGATTATTAGTCTTGTCATAAGACTATGAAACCAATAGATGGTGCTGTTCATCTTGTTGGGGCGCTAGTAAGTGGGGCACCCTGCTCAACAGAGTCCACACACCATGTAGCACTCAGCCTATAATAGCCTGCTCTAACACTGAGGTGTATATTGGAATGCTTTATCTGCGGTAATATAAGCTTGCTAGGGTGTATCTGAGGACTATTGCCCTGCTTGTAATGACTCATGAACAGCGCCATCTATTGGTTTCATAAACTATAAATCCAATAGATGGTCCTGTTCATGAGTAGTGTAGACCACAAATATTCTAGTCGCAAATTTTTATCGCAAATTTTCAATGCAAAAGGCTGAGTGCTACATGGTGTGTAGACGCTTTTCAGCAGGGTGCCCCACTTAATAGTGTGCCAACAAGATGAACAGCGCCATCTATTGGTTTCATAGTCTTATGACAAGACAAATAGTCTTGTCATAAGAGTCATAGTCTAATAGTCTTGTGATAAGACTATGAAACCAATAGATGGCATTGTTTATGACTCATGAACAGCGCCATCTATTGGTTTCATAGTCTTTTGACAAGACTATGAATCCAATAGATGGTGCTGTTCATGAGTAGTGTAGATTGCACATTTTCAATGCAAATGGTTTTTGAGCTGAAAAACAAAGCAGATTCTGCTCATTTGCATGTCTTTCCCATATGCCTATGTTTATGCAAATTCTTTTTTACATTTCTTTTTGTCACTCTAATGATATTGATCTAGGTGTGCAGGTCCATCCAAGTCAGCCAACGGATGTGAAGCAACTTTGAGACTTACTGGCTGTCAGTCAGATGAGAGCTGGTTTGGAATGTCTCATAGTGCAGAAGGCTGCCATTGTAAGGTATGCTGACTGTTATCTGTCTCATGGATAGATGGTTGGCTTCCACATACCTGGCTTTTGACATATAGCCTTTGTGTGGTTGTCTATTGTATGTAATAGATAATAATATTAAGGTTGTGACTCTTTCCAGTTTGAGTGTATTATAGTAAACTACATCAAAGTGGTGACTCTATCCTTTTAGAGTATATATAGTATAGTGGACTAAATCATGGTGGGAACTCTTTCCATTCAGGTCCCATGAATATAACCGTTTTTTTGTTCCACGTCCGAACCACATTTTTTGCGGATTGGACACAAACTCATTCATTTCTATGGGTCTTCAAAAAAAAAAAATAAAACAAAAGGAAAAGGATGTCATCCATGTGCTGTCCGGCTATGCCGCAAATAATCGAATGTGTCCTATTACTGGCTAAATTCATGGATCTCTTCTCTATTGAAGGCAATGGGTCTGCAAAAAACGGACGTCAAATGATAAGGGTATCCATAGGCAGTCCAATTTTTTGCAGACAGTTACTAGGCAATCCGGAAATCCCCAACAGACTATGTGGTTCAACAGAGGCCTCCAATTTCTTTAGATAAGACAGCATGTTACACATGGATGCAGAAAAATGAATTACTCTGGTGCATGACATCTCAAACGAGCTGAGGGAACCATAAATGACAGAGGCAAGTTGAGGACAGCTGGTGGCAAAGGGCCTGCTACCGGGCCATGACAACTAACTGTTGTGTCAAAGGAACCCTCTGATTCTTGGCTGAGGGTGTCTGATCTCACTTGCAACAAAGTAGAAGACTGAGTCAACCATTCAAGCAATGTTGGGTTGCTGGTCAAGACATGACTGCTAAATGACACTGGGAGCTCAAGCCTGTTGCTGCGACTCCTGCTGCCACCCCCCTTCTTCTGCTGCTACTTCTGCCTGCGCAAGAAACATTTTGGCCACTGCCCATTCCCTTTTAAGAGCCTGTCAGATGTCTGTCTGACATACTGTAAATTAAAATAATTATCGTATTTTTTGCCCTATAAGACACACTGGCCCTTAAGACGTACCTAGGTTTTAGAGGACAATAAGAAAACAAAACATTTTTCATTAGACCTCAGATCAGATCAGCAATCAGACCCCAAAATTAATCAGACCTCAGCTCACAGCCCCAATCAGACCCCCAATATTAATAAGACCTCAGATCAGACCTCAGCTCAGATCCCAATGTGAATGACCCCCAATCAGACCTCAGATCAGAACCCAATATAAAGAAGACCCCCAATCAGACCTCAGATGAGACCCTCATGCCTCATAGCCCCCAGCCATATGTGATAAGCTCCCAGCCATATGTGATCAGCCCCCAGCCATATGTGATCAGCCCCCAGCCACAATTCAGCAGCCCCCAGTCATATGTGATAAGCCCCCCAGCCATAATTCAGCAGCCCCCAGGCATATGTAATCAGCCCTTGGATTTCCCACGGAATAGCGCCCATGTATTGCGGATCTGCAAATGCGGTCCGCAATACAGCAACGGGCAGCACACATTCGTGTGCAGGAGGCCTTAGGCTAGGGCTACACAACAACATTTGTCGTGCGACATTTTGTCGCACCAATGTCGCGCGTCAGTTTTTATAATGATAGTCTATGGTGTCGCACTGCAACATGCGACATGCTGCGACTGCGACATGACAGTAGCAAAAAAAGCATCCAAGATGTGCGGCACAATAGACTATCATTATAAAAATTGTTGCACATCAATGTCGCGCGACACATGTTGCAGTGTAGTTGTGCCCTATGTGGCGCGTGACTTATTGTCACGTGACAAATGTCGTTGTGTAGCCCAAGCCTTAGAGAACTTGAGTCTGTATTTGTTTAACCGCCTCTGGACCGCCTAACGCAGGATCGCGGGCCGGAGGCGGCTGTCTCAGGCAGAGTGACGCATCGGTGCGTCATCTCGTGAGACGCAAGACTTCCTGTGAACGCGCGCACACAGGCAGGTAAGCGAGCTGATCTACAGCCAGCCAGCGGCGATCGTTCGCTGGCAGGCTGTAGATGCAATTTTTTTAACCCCTAACAGGTATATTAGATGCTGTTTTGATAACAGCGTCTAATATACCTGCCACCTGGCCTCTGGTGGTCCCTTTTGCTTGGATCGACCACCAGAGGAAACAGGCAGCTCTGTAAAGTAGCACTAAGCACGACACTACACTACACCCCCTGTCACTAATTAACCCCTTATTAACCCCTGATCACCCCATATAGACTCCCTGATCACCCCCTGTCATTGATCACCCCCCCTGTCATTGATCACCCCCCCTGTAAGGCTCCATTCAGATGTCCGTATGTGTTTTACAGATCCACGCATCCATGGATCAGATCCGCAAAACACATACGGACGTCTGAATGAAGCCTTACAGGGGGGTGATCAATGACAGGGGGGTGATCACCCCATATAGACTCCCTGATCACCCCCTGTCATTGATCACCCCCCTGTAAGGCTCCATTCAGACGTCCGAATGTGTTTTATGGATCCACGGATCCGCAAAACACATACGGACGTCTGAATGGAGCCTTACAGGGGGGTGATCAATGACAGGGGGGTGATCACCCCATATACACTCCCTGATCACCCCCCTGTCATTGATCACCCCCCTGTAAGGCTCCATTCAGACGTTCGTATGTGTTTTGCGGATCCGATCCATGGATCCGTAAAACGCATACGGACGTCTGAATGGAGCCTTACAGGGGGGTGATTATCCCATATAGACTCCCTGATCACCCCCCTGTAAGGCTCCATTCAGACGTCCGTATGTGTTCTACAGATCCACGGATCCATGGATCGGATCCGCAAAACACATACGGACGTCTGAATGGAGCCTTACAGTGGGGTGATCAGGGAGTCTATATGGGATGATCACCCCCCTGTAAGGCTCCATTCAGACATCCATATGTGTTTTACGGATTCACGGATCCATGGATCGGATCCGCAAAACACATATGGACGTCTGAATGGAGCCTTACGGGGGGGGATCAATGACAGGGGGGTGATCACCCCATATAGACTCCCTGATCACCCCCTGTCATTGATCACCCCCCCTGTAAGGCTCCATTCAGACGTCCGTATGTGTTTTGTGGATCCGATCCATGGATCCGTGGATACGCAACACACATATGGACGTCTGAATGGAGCCTTACAGGGGGGTGATCAATAACAGGGGGGTGATCAGGTATTCTATATGGGGTGATCACCCCCCTGTCATTGTTCACCCCCTGTAAGGCCTCATTCAGACTTCCGTATGTGTTTTGCGGATCCATGGATCCGCAAAACAAGGACACCGCGGATCCGCAAAACACATACAAGTTAGCGGAAATTGATATTTTTCTTCTTACAAAGTCTCATTTTCCACTAACTTGTGTCAAAAAATAAAATCGCACATGAACTCACCATACCCCTCACGGAATCCAAATGCGTAAAATTTTTTAGACATTTATATTCCAGTCTTTTTCTCACGCTTTAGGGCCCCTAAAATGCCAGGGCAGTATAAATACCCCACATATGACCCCATTTTGGAAAGAAGACACCCCAAGGTATTCGCTGAGGGGCATATTCAGTCCATGAAACTTTTTGTCCCAAGTTAACGGAAAGGGAAACTTTGTGAGAAAAAAATAAAATAAAAAATTTCCGCTAACTTGTGCCCCAAAAAAAAAAATGTTCTATGAACTCGCCATGCCCCTCATTGAATACCTTGGGGTGTCTTCTTTCCAAAATGGGGTCAAATGTGGGGTATTTATACTGCCCTGGCATTTTAGGGGCCCTAAAGCGTGAGAAGAAGTCTGGAATCCAAATGGAATTTGGGCCCCTTTGCGCATGTAGGCTGCAAAAAAGTGTCACACATGTGGTATCGCCATATTCAGGAGATATAGGGCAATGTGCTTTGGGGTGTCTTTTTACATATACCCATGCTGGGTGAAATAAATATCTTGGTCAAATGCCAACTTTGTATAAAAAAATGGGAAAAGCTGTCTTTTGCCAAGATATTTCTCTCACCCAGCATGGGTATATGTAAAAAGACACCCCAAAACACATTGTTCAACTTCTCCTGAGTACGGCGATACCCCATGTGTGACACTTTTTTGCAGCCTAGGTGGGCAAAGGGGCACAAATTCCAAAGAGCACCTTTAGAATTTCACAGGGCATATTTTACACATTTGGATTCCAAACTACTTCTCACGCATTAGGGCCCCTAAAATGCCAGGGCAGTATAACTAGTGACCCCATTTTGGAAAGAAGACACCCCAAGGTATTCTGTGAGGGGCATGGCGAGTTCCTAGAATTTTTTATTATTTGTCACAAGTTAGCGGAACATGATGATTTTTTTTTTCTTACAAAGTCTCATATTCCACTAACTTGTGATAAAAAATGAAACATTCTAGGAACTCACCACGCCCCTCACGGAATACCTTGGGGTGTCTTATTTCTAAAATGGGGTCACTTGTGGGGTTGTTATACTGCCCTGGCATTTTAGGGGCCCTAATGTGTGAGAAGTAGTTTGAAATCAAAATGTGTAAAAAATGCCCTGTGAAATCCTAAAGGTGCTCTTTGGAATGTGGGCCCCTTTGCCCACCTAGGCTGCAAAAAAGTGTCACACATGTGGTATCGCCGTACTCAGGAGAAGTTGGGCAATGTGTTTTGGGGTGTCATTTTACATATACCCATGCTGGGTGAGAGAAATATCTCGGCAAAATTCAACTTTTCCAATTTTTTTTATACAAAGTTGGCATTTGACTGAGATATTTATCTCACCCAGCATGGGTATATGTAAAATGACACCCCAAAACACATTCCCCAACTTCTCCTGAGTATGGCGATACCACATGTGTGACACTTATTTGCAGCCTAGGTGGGCAAAGGGGCCCACATTCCAAAGATCACCTTTCGGATTTCACAGGGCATTTTTTACACATTTTGATTTCAAACTACTTCTCACACATTAGGGCCCCTAAAATGCCAGGGCAGTATAACTACCCCACAAGTGACCCCATTTTGGAAAGAAGACACCCCAAGGTATTTCGTGATGGGCATAGTGAGTTCATGGAAGTTGTTATTTTTTGTCACAAGTTAGTGAAATATGAGACTTTGTAAGGAAAAAAAAATAAAAATCATAATTTTCCACTAACTTGTTACAAAAAATAAAAAGTTCTATGAACTTACTATGCCCATCAGCGAATACCTTAGGGTGTATACTTTCCGAAATGGGGTCATTTGTGGGGTTTTTCTACTGGGCATTGTAGAACCTCAGGAAACATGACAGGTGCTCAGAAAGTCAGAGCTGCTTCAAAAAGCAGAAATTCACATTTTTGTACCATAGTTTGTAAACGCTATAACTTTTACCCAAACCATTTTTTTTTACCCAAACATTTTTTTAAATCAAAGACATGTAGAGCAATAAATTTAGAGAAAAATTTATATAGATGTCTTTAAAAAAAAATAAAAAATTACAACTGAAAGTGAAAAATGTCATTTTTTTGCAAAAATTTCAGTAAATTTCGATTAATAACAAAAAATGTCAGCAGCAATGAAATACCACCAAATGAAAGCTCTATTAGTGAGAAGAAAAGGAGGTAAAATTGATTTGGGTGGTAAGTTGCATAACCGAGCAATAAACGGTGAAAGTAGTGTAGTGCAGAATTGTAAAAAGTGGTCTGGTCATTAAGGGTGTTTAAGCTAGGGGGGCTGAGGTGGTTAATTTCTTGTACTTTTAGGGCTTGCTGCACTAAGTGGCCTTCTGAATAGGTGGAGTTTAAAGAACCGGAGTGCTGGTGCTGAGTGTGATTTTGTGGGAGTGATTGCAAATAGTTGCATATAGTTCATAACAAAGGTCCTTGTGAGTTAAGTGCCAGTTTTCACCTTAAGGACCAGGCCATTTTTTGGAAAATCTGACATGTGTCACTGGCTTGTGATAACTTAAAAATGCTTTTACTTATTCAAGACAGTTTTCTTGTCACATATTGTACTTCATGACAGTGGTAAATTTGAGTCAAATTATTTCATTTTCTTTTTTTTTTAAATACCAAATTTACCAAAATTTTGAAATATTTACAATTTTCAAAATTTCATTTTCTCTGCTTTTAAAACAGATAGTGATACCTCCTAAAATAGTTATTACTTTACATTTCCCATATGTCTATTTAATGTTTGGGTCATTTTGTAAATGACATTTTCTTTTTTTGGGACGTTAGAAGGCTTAGAAGTTTAGAAGCACATTTTTAAGGACCAATTCAGTTATGAAGTCAGTATGTGGGGCTTACATAATAGAAACAACCCATAAATGTACCCATTTTAGAAACTACAACCCTCAAGGTATTCAAAACTGATTTTACAAACTTTGCTAACCCTTTAGGTGTTCCACAAGAATTAAAGGAAAATGTAGCTAAAAATTCAGGGTACACAAGATTTTTAGTTGCTCTATATTACACTTTTTGTGAGGCAAGGTAACCAAAAAATAGCTGCTTTGGCAATGTTTTTTATTTTTTGTTTTTTACAATGTTCATCTGACAGGTTAAATCATGTGCTATTTTTATAAAGCAGGTTGTTACAGATGCGACAATACCAAATATGACTACTTATGACTAATTGTTGGTTTAACATAATAAAGCATTTATATATTTTTTTTTTCAGTGTCTCCATATTCTGAAAACCATAGTTTTTTTTTTTTGGGTGACTGTCTCATCTAGGGGCTCATCTTATTTGGGATAAGATGACAGTTTGATTTGTACTATTTTAGGATGCATATGACATTTTTATTGCTTGGTATTTCACTTTTTGTGATGTAAGGTGACAAAAATGGTTTTAACACAGTTTTATTTTTTTATTTTTTTACGGTGTTCACCTGAGGAGTTAGGTCATGTGATATTTTTATACAGCAGGTTGTTACGGACGTGGAGATACCTAACATGTATGCTGTTTTATTTATTAAAATTTTTACACAACAAAAGGATTTTTGAAACAAAAAAAATCATGTTTTAGTGTCTCCATATTCTGAGAGCCATAGTTTTTTAATTTTTTGGGTGAATGTCTTACGTAGGGTCTCATTTTTTGCGGGATGAGATGACGGTTTAATGGGTACTATTTTAGGGTGTGTATGACTTTTTAATCGCTTGGTATTACACCATTTGTGAGTCAAAAATGATTGTTTTATCACAGCTTTTATTTTATTTTTTATAGAGCTGGTCGTTACGGACATGGCAATACCCAATATGTCTGGTTTTCTTTTTCTTTTAATTTTTTTTACAATTTTAAGGGTTTTATTTTTGGAAATGTTCATTTTTTTTACTTGAAACTTTATTTTTTTATTATGAAAAACACATTTTTTTTAAACTTTTTTTTATCCCACTCTGGGAATTCAATTTCTGTGGTCTGATTCCCTCAGCAATGTATTACAATACATCCTGTTATGTAATACATTGCACGCCAGATTGTATGCCGACAGCCTGCCTGTGAAACACAGCCTAAGGGAAAGCATCGGGCTTGTCTTCTCTGCCATCGGGTCCCCGCCACTGCAGAGCGGACACCTGATGGAGATGCGGGGGGCACCTGCACCCTCCACAAACCCTCTGCATTCCATGGTCATCTTTGATCGTAGCATACAAGGGGTTAATACACCGGCATCGATATCTTCAGTGACTGCCGGTTTCGTGCCGCTGAGCTGCGCTCACCCGATCAGCCCGCCCTACGTGTATGGCGCTGGTCCTTAAGTGATGTCCACCAGAACCGTACATATACTGCGGGGGTCCTTAAGGGGTTAAACCCATTTTTTTCTCTGCTGTTTACCTTGTTAAAGGGAGTGGCTTGTGCTTCCAGGTGCTATTAATTGCACTCCTGGACTCCACCTAAGCTTGCTCTACTGGGCTTGCTGCACTAAGTGGGCTACTGAATAAGTGGAGTCTAAAGAACCAGAGTTTAAGACAAGGAGCAAGAAACTAAGGTTTGATAGAATTTCCTTGTTTATTGTTGGTTGATTCTAGCAAGTTCTCCAACTACAGCAGACAGGGTCAAAATCTTAACTCTCATTTACTGTTTTCCTTCCTTCTTTACTGTTTATCCCCATTTAAACATGTTCTCCGTGGACAATGCTACCAGGTGTGTGTCCTGTGCAATGTATGCTTGCCTTGAAGAGCCATTCGAGGGCGAATACATTTGTACTAGATGCAAGCATGTTGAATATTTGGAAGCCCAGCCCTTGTATATAAATAGGCAACTTGAAATACTTTAAAGAGGTTTAGACTTCACTGTGCAGGCACTGACTGGGGTCAGTGAAATAGAGGTGGGAGGAGGAGGGCAATATCAGGACTATCAGGTCAGCAGTTGGGTCAATGTAGGAAGAAGGGGTAGAGGGAAAAGTATCAGGGAGGCTAGTCCTGAGCTGGAACGCCCTAGTAAATATGCTTGTTTGGCTGATATTAAGGATGAAGCCCAGGGCCAGCAACACTGCAGCAAGGCGTTTCTCCTAGCAACCAGGAGGATGACCACTGCAGGAAGGATGGGAAAAGGAGTGCAGCAAAGGTCAGACATATGCTGCTGGTAAGGGACTCTAGTATTAGGAGGGCAGACAGGGTCATCTGTCGCCGAGACCGTGAATGCCAAACAGTGTGTTGTCTTCCGGGTGCTCCGTTTTGGCATATTGCAGATCAGATTGACAGATTGCTGGGTGGGCTAGGAAAGACCCGGCAGTAATGGTACACATTGGCACCAATGAAAAAGTGGAAGGTCCTTAAAAAAGATGGAAGGTCCTTAAAAATTATTGTAGAGAACTAGGAGAGGTCCAGGACCTCCAAGTTAGTGTTTTCAGAAATACTAGTAGTGCCACGGGCGTCACCAGAGAGACAACGGGAGATTAGGAAGTTAAATAAGTGGCTCAGAAGCTGGTGCAGGAAGAAAGGGTTTGGGTTCATTAGTGTGCAGTACAGAGGGGTTTAATACACTTATAATATACTTTCTAACATAGAAAGCATATTATAGTGGTTCTGTATTAGCAACAGTGGTGAGCGGTTCTGCAGCTACACATAGTGACAAACGCTATTAGAAAAAAAAAAAATTATAACTGGTGTGATATACCAGTCTCCCCCCCAAAAAACTGATAGAAACTGGGTGTTATATACCAATAATATACTTTCTTTACAGTGCATTTGGGTACTACAGCATTTGTTTGCGGTTTTGCAGCGTTCCCTCTGCTACACACAGTGACAAATGGTATTGGAAAAAGAATTATAACTGGTGTTATATACCAGTCGCCCCCCCACCAAAAAAAACTGATATATAACACCCCGCTTCTACCAATAATATACTTTCTATATAGTGCATTTGGGTACTGCAGCATTTGTTTGCGGTTTTGCTGCATTCCCTCTGCTACACACAGTGACAAACTATGTAACTTGAGCCTGTAATTGTTTAATTGCTTGTACTTCTGTATTACAGTGTATATAGATATTTACTGACATTCTATCAAATCCTGAAAGAAGCAGAGTGGAGATATGGGAATTGGTTCTAAATTATTCAGATTTATTGCAAATTTCATAAAGATGCTACTGTCAAATGAATCCAAAGTTTGGGCAATTTGCTTCAGACGAATTGCACAAATGACACTAGTACCATTTTGCTGGGAAAATTAGCAGGGAAAATGTCACGGAGGAAGCAGGTGGAGGATCATATGACCCTGGGATGGAAAGGGGGAAAGTGCTCTTGCCCTGATTGTGACAGAGTCTGATACACACACTGTAAGCCAATTAGGGCGCAGGATTTTGGAAGATCTTTCAGTCTCAGAAGCCATAGAAGCCATTCTGAGGCTAGCTTATGATCTACGAGCATGTGTCTTGGCTGTGTCTGGCTAAATGTAATTACAGACACAAGCCAGTAATCTAGGTGTGGTAGGTACAGTATTAGGCTGCTTTCACACTAGCGTTCGCTGGTCCGTTCGTGAGCTCCGTTTGAAGGGGCTCACGAGCGGACCCGAACGCAGCCGTCCAGCCCTGATGCAGTCTGAATGGAGCGGATCCGCTCAGACTGCATCAGTCTGGCGGCGTTCAGCCTCCGCTCCCTCCGCTCCGCTCGCCTCCGCACGGACAGGCGGACAGCTGAACGCTGCTTGCAGCGTTCGGGTGTCCGCCTGGCCGTGCGGAGGCGTGCGGATCCGTGCGGATCCGTCCAGACTTACAATGTAAGTCAATGGGGACGGATCCGTTTGAAGATGTCACCCTGTGGCTCAATCTTCAGGCGGATCCGTCCCCCATTGACTTTACATTGAAAGTCTGGACGGATCCGTTCGAGGCTATTTTCACACTTAGCTTTTTTTAGCTAATATAATGCAGACGGATCCGTTCTGAACGGAGCCTCCGTCTGCATTATTATGAGCGGATCCGTTCAGAACGGATCCGCCCGAACGCTAGTGTGAAAGTAGCCTTATAGAGGCAGTACAGGGACATATTTAATTAGTTTGATTTAATCAATAAGTAGAACATATTTTATTAGGCAAAGCCTACAGAGGAACTGGTCACTGAATTCTGTGTGTGTTCTGTTTTCATACAGCTGCTGGCAAGTAAAGTTCATGTTGTAGTGCAAAGTATGTTTACTTTGTATACGTGTTTATAAATGCTTTATCAGATATGAAACGTAAATAAAGATTTATAAATAAATAAAAAAAAGAAAATCCTGGAACTACAAGGATTTCTGTACAAAAAAAATCATTTTTTCTGTACACGAACAGCCAGCCTTAAAAAAAAAACAGCAAAAAAAAAAAAAAAACTCTGTTTCCTATAGTTCATAAGTGTTATGGGCTTATTTCCAGCACATCCAGCACCAGCAGCATACATTCTGCTGCAAATGCGGCACAATTTCTCTTTTTTTTTCTAAAAAAACAGTTTCAAGTTTGCTACTGTTTGTAAATAAACAATTCAGTACATTTTAGAATATGAATACCAGTATGTTCACACAAGGGGACTCTTTTAATTACCCCCCAAAAATCTGCAATTTTGCTACCGTGTATACTTAAGCACTTCATCACATTTTACTAGTATGTTCATAGCATTGTTACGGGCATTGGGTGCATGCAAGGGTTTTTGTCCAGCCGAATCCTGGCATATTTGCCGGGCAGCAGCTGGATTACCTCCGGATCCCATTATAGTCAATAGGGCTGGCAAGCATTACTATAACATCAGCTTATGCTGGATCCAGAGAGCTCCAGCAGACTGTTCTTTGCCAGAACAGCCTGCCAGAGAGCTACTGCATATGTGAAAGAAGCCTTATGACATATTTATGCCAGATTTACATTATATTGCCAATAGTGATAGATAAGGTAGTTAAAAACAGATAGCTATTACATCTAATTGAATTTTTAGAATGTCATTAAATTTCTAAATAATTGAGTGTACTAAGCATAGACATGTGTTAGGCTACTAGCAAAAGTAATAAAACACATCCAAGAGGTAATAATAGCAATTTCCTTAAGGCTACTTTCATACTAGCGTTTTTACTGGATCCGGCAGGGTTCAGCAAAAATGCTTCCATTACTGATAATACAACCATCTGCATCCGTTATGAACAGATCCGGTTGAATTATCTTTAACATTGCCAAGATGGCTCCATCATGAACTCCATTGAAAGTCAATGGAGGACGGATCCGTTTTCTATTGTGGCAGATTGTGGCAGAGAAAACGGATCCGTCCCCATTGACTTGCATTGGTGGTCATGCGAGGACGGAGAGCAAACTACATGTTGCGGTTTGCTCTCAGGTATGGAAACGCAACTAAACAGAACTGAATGCATTTTAAAGCATTACATTCTGTTCAGTTCCGTTTTGTCCCCATTGACAATGAATGGGGACAAAACTGAAGCTTTTTTTTCGGTATTGAGCCCCTATGATGTGAAAGTAGCCTAAAACATTTTAAAAGTGTGAGTTTAGTTAGTAATGAAACATTAATATTATATTTTTTTCGTCCTGCAAAAAGTTACAGAAAAATATTAGTCCTAAAACAATTATTATATCTTAACACATTAGAAATGAAAAGTAATTTACTTTCTTTACAAAAACTGTTAGAGGTAAATCTCACATGTGAACTGAAAGATCGATGCATAAAATCTACAGATCCTGTAAACAATTTACAGTCACAGGAAATTAGAGAACAATGAAAAATGCTATGCAGAACAAAAAGACACCACTGCTGTAGAATTCATCATCACATATTTCCTGCAGAGATGTGAGAATTGGTTCTGAGATAACATGTTGGGAAATGCATCCAGGAACAATGAAGTCCTTCAAATAGTAAGAAGGATTGCAAAAATCAGGTTGCTATAATATAACATATACTCCAAGAGAAAAAAAAAAGATGGTGGACAACATGCTCAATTAAACATGCTCAATTAATTATATAAATGGAGATATGAAATTGCTATTTTGCTTAAGGGATTATTCCATGAAAAATATTATTGCAATTAATAGAATGTTTAAACTCGGTAGTGGACCAACATGCTCAGTAGTTTCCCTGCTCCCTTCCCCTATTCTCAGTGCTGGTCTAGTGATCTAATAGAAAAGCAGGTAAAACGACTCCTTTCATTCATTCCTACTTCTATAATCAGAGAAATAATATGAATCTCTTAGAGATGGGCAAATAGATTCCAAAACAATTAGATTCATTCAAAATTTCATAAAAAATGGTTTGCCAAATGAATATGAAGTTTTGGTGATTCACATTCTTCAAATAATTATTCAAAAACATCACCCAGAACCATTTTGTTGTGAAAATTGCTGGGGAAAACTGGAGGGAGGTGATGGATCACATGACACTGGAAGAGAGGGACAGTAGGGATTGTCGTATTTGGCTCAGAGGCTGACAGCTGGATCAATCAATCAGGGGGCAGGCTTCTGGCAGGTCTTTTTGCTCAAAAGAAAGATACCATGCACAGCTAGCGATCTAAAAGCAAGTTGTTTGGCTGTGTCTGCCAAAAAGCAATTACAGACAAAAGCTAGCAATATAAGGTGTTATAGGGAGAGTATAGAGAGAGTATAGGGATATTACAGTGATATAACTAATTAGAGTTAGGGTTTTGTTGGGGAAAGCATTAGAGAGTGAGGGACTGGCCACACAGTTGTGTGTACTTTATACTGCTTGCTGGCAAGTTCTGCATTACAAAATTCCTCACCAAACTCTTTTTTTCTGTAACAGACAGTTTTTTTTTCCGTTAACAATTTCAGATTCTACCGTTAATAGGCTTATTGCCAGCACCTCCAGCATCAATAGCATATATGAAGTGTCCCACTCCATGATAGTAGTGGGGGCCCTGTATGTCATGTAATGCTTTATATGTGTGTAGCTCGAAATCCCTGATAACAGGCTGGTAATCTACACTACACCTTAGTCCCCAGTAGGCGGTGCTTGGACATTTTATATAAATATAAATATATACACTCACCTAAAGAATTATTAGGAACACCTGTTCTATTTCTCATTAATGCAATTATCTAGTCAACCAAGCACATGGCAGTTGCTTCAATGCCTGTAGGGTTGTGGTCCTGGTCAAGACAATCTCCTGAACTCCAAACTGAATGTCAGAATGGGAAAGAAAGGTGATTTAAGCAATTTTGAGCGTGGCATGGTTGTTGGTGCCAGACGGGCCGGTCTGAGTATTTCACAATCTGCTCAGTTACTGGGATTTTCACGCACAACCATTTCTAGGGTTTACAAAGAATAGTGTGAAAAGGGAAAAACATCCAGTATGCGGCAGTCCTGTGGGCGAAAATTCCTTGTTGATGCTAGAGGTCAGAGGAGAATGGGCCGACTGATTCAAGGTGATAGAAGAGCAACGTTGACTGAAATAACCACTCTTTACAACCGAGGTATGCAGCAAAGCATTTGTGAAGCCACAACACGCACAACCTTGAGGCGGATGGGCTACAACAGCAGAAGACCCCACCGGGTACCACTCATCTCCACTAGAAATAGGAAAAAGAGGCTACAATTTGCACGAGCTCACCAAAATTGGACTGTTGAAGACTGGAAAAATGTTGCCTGGTCTGATGAGTCTCGATTTCTGTTGAGACATTCAAATGGTAGAGTCCGAATTTGGCATAAACAGAATGAGAACATGTATCCATCATGCCTTGTTACCACTGTGCAGGCTGGTGGTGGTGGTGTAATGGTGTGGGGGATGTTTTCTGGGCACACGTTAGGCCCCTTAGTGCCAATTGGCCATCGTTTAAATGCCACGGGCTACCTGAGCATTGTTTCTGACCATGTCCATCCCTTCATGACCACCATGTACCCATCCTCTGATGGCTACTTCCAGCAGGATAATGCAACATGTCACAAAGCTCGAATCATTTCAAATTGGTTTCTAGAACATGACAATGAGTTCACTGTACTAAAATGGCCCCCACAGTCACCAGATCTCAACCCAATAGAGCATCTTTGGGATGTGGTGGAACGGGAGCTTTGTGCCCTGGATGTGCATCCCTCAAATCTCCATCAACTGCAAGATGCTATCCTATCAATATGGGCCAACATTTCTAAAGAATGCTATCAGCACCTTGTTGAATGAATGCCACATAGAATTAACGCAGTTCTGAAGGCAAAAGGGGGTCCAACACCATATTAGGATGGTGTTCCTAATAATTCTTTAGGTGAGTGTATATATATATATATATATATATATATATGGGACAGGCCAGACACAAGAAGTTAGTGAGGAGAAGAACAGATTTGGAGAGTTAGTGATGTGTGATGAGGAGAGTCAGAAATGTCCACCATGTAGCTGCCACTTTAGTCCCAGGCTGAGGGAGTGTGAAGGAGAAGATAGCAATACCTCCCTAGCACACACCAGAGTAAACTTTGGATATAGAGCAAGTCTACTGGAGACAGCAACAGTGTTTAGCTTATGGACTCCCCAACACCTAGTGACCAGGAGAAAGCTCAAAGCACTTGCACATAGCCTGACAAGTAAGTGCAAAGTTGTGCATCACCACATTCCTTTATGGATCGCGAGGATCCATTTTGATGGCAACCAGTATAAAGAATGGAGCAGATGCCTGCCGCAGGGGAGAACCGCTCTGTAGGTTGCAGAAAATAAGTATGATTTATATTATATCAAGTACCTGGCTGTTAGCAAGTGGACCAGTTGCCCAGTGAGCACAAATAAAGGACTCTGATACCAGCTAAAGAAAGCCTGTTTGTACCACAACTGAGCCTGTTACCAGGAATTGCAGCATAAGCAGGCTCTGACTGGCCCACAAGGGTACAGGTGAATCCCCTGGTGTGCACCTATTCCCCTACCCCTTCACAAGTGGCAGGACACAGTATAGCTACTGCACTACATACAGATAGGCAGTGGACAGCATCTCAACCAGCGTATGTTCATAGAAAAACTGGTTAGATTATTTAAGAAGCCACCCAGTTTATTATTATAGGTGCATCAGGTTACTGAGATGACTTCTATGTACAGAGGCAGGGAAGCCACTATTCTCCTAGGAAAAAGAAAATGGGTCAGCACTTCACCTTTGTGTTGCACGCTGCACGGGAGAGGAGCAACCTCCAATATATCAGAAATAAAGAAATCCCAGCTGCTGTGTCTTTGTGAATAAGCCTCTTTTTATTTTCTCAAAGTAGAATGTCCTACAACCAGGACCGGTTTCGGCATACAAGCCTTTCTCAACAAATACATCCAAAACAGAAAAAATCAAGCTATATATAACATATAGTACCGCCTATCTAGGGACGTCTCCACCCATTCTAATGTGTGGTATTCAATTATTGATCAATCAAACTAATTAAACAAGGTGAAACAAAGTAACATCTTGAAACAAAGTAACATATAACTAAAATTTATATTCTACCTTATTGCAGAATCTAAACATTCATATTTATTCATATTTCCATCATAAGGCTGAGGTCTAGAAAAAAATGCATAAAAGTGTATATCAATCATCTATAATAAATATATTAAATCTGTTCACAACAATCTTATAAATGTATAACCTCATAGTCTCTGTTTAGACCCCTTGGATGCAGCGTATCTAAGGTGTGTATCCAAAAGGCCTCTCTTCTAAGGAGAAGTCTTTTGATATCACCTCCTCTTCTAGGTCTCTTTATTAAAAACTCATGTTACCGGTTCCATATCATTTTGAAAAATTTAAACATACAGTTGCACAACTGCGGTTTCAAGTGTTGGAACAAATAAAGAGAAGAAGAGGCTATAAAACCCAACACACTATAGAAGATACTGAAGAGAGTCCTCCTGTTGATGAGTTGCGTAAGAACAGTCATTGTTTGTAATACCATAAGGAGTAGGTTCGGGGAAGGTGGAGGGCTCCATGCACAGCTGTGTTGGTGGTAGTGGCAGTAATAGTAGCACTTTTAGCCTTGGTGGTGGTGGCAGTAGAGGCAGTGATAGCCCTAGTGACAGTGGCACTTGGGGAAAATATAGAGCAAAACATTGTGAGGGGGGAAAAGAATCCCAAAATGACATATCACAGTCTGATAAAAGTGGTGGGGAGGATAAGGACTATGATTAGAGATGAGCAAATCGAAGCTGATGAAGTGGAATTCGATCTGAATTACAAGAAAAATTTGATTTGCAACGAATGCGAATTTCCTCGAGCTTCGTGGTAACGAATCACAATTTTCCTAAAATGGCGGCTACACATGTGAGGACTTAGGACATGGGGCAAGGAACTCTGGGAAGGCGGGATCACCCAGATTGACATGCCTGCATGCAGCCAATCAGCAGCCAGCCCTGTGATGTCACAGCCCTTTAAATACAGCAGCCATTTTAGATTCTGCCATTTTCCAGAGTGCAGGGGCAGAAGTGTGAAGGTGCTAGGGACAGCAATTGTAAAAACCTCTAGGTTTAAAAAAAATTATGAAAAAAGGATTTATAACTGCAGGGAAAGGATAGGGAGGAATCATTTAACAGCATCTTAGTGCAGGGAAAGACGTCAGAAGGCGCTAGGGACATTGATAGGAAAGTGATTTACAAGTGCAGGGAATTATTATTTAGGAATCCAAATTGCCATTAGACAGCTCAGTCATTCCAGCTTTTTGGTATAGGGCTGCAAGTGTTATGTTGAAAAGCCTTTAGTGGCTTATATCCTAGTATCTTATTCAGTACGACAAGAAAAATATAAACGCATTTCACTTCTGCATCTATTTCTGTTGAAAGTGCATAGTGGCCTATTTCAGTCCAACAAGAAAAAAATATATACGCACTGCACTGTTGCAGTTATTTCAGTTTAAAGTGTATAGGGGCGTATTACAGTGAAAAAAATAAATATATACGCACTGCACTGTTACAGTTATTTCTGTTTAAAGCCTATAGGGGCATATTACAGTAAAAAAAGAAAAATATATATGCATTGCACTATTGCAGTTATTTCTCTTTAAAACGTATAGGGGTGTAGTTCAGAACTACAAGAAAAATATATACGCATTTCACTCTTTGATTGTTTTCTAGTCAAAGCGTATAGTGGCCTATTTCAGTCCAAAAAGAATAATATATATGCACTGCACTGTTGCAGTTATTTATGTTTCAAGTGTATACGGGCGTATAACAGTAAAAAATGAAAAATAGATACACACTGCACTGTTGCAGTTATTTATGTTTAAAGCCTATAGGGGCATATTACAGTAAAAAAAGAAATATATATATGCATTGCACTGTTGCAGTTATTTCTGTTTAAAGCGTATAGCGGCATATTACAGTAAAAAACGAAAAATATATGCACTGAACTGTTGCAGTTATTTCTGTTGAAAGTGTAATGGGGGCGTACTTCATAAAAAAAAATATATATATACGCACTGCACTGTTGCAGTTATTTCTGGTGAAATCGTATAGGGGCATATTTCAGTCCAACAAGAAAAATATAAACACATTTCTGTTGAAAGCATATAGGGGCGTACTTCATAAAAAAAATATATATATACAGTATATACGCATAGCACTGTTGGAGTTATTTCTAGGGAAATCGTAGAGGGGCGTATTACAGTAAAAAAATAAAAATATATGCACTGTTGCAGTTATTTCTGGTGAAAGTGTATAGGGGTATATTTCAGTACTACAAGAAAAATATATTCTCAGTGCATTTCTGCAGTTAATTCTGGTGAAAGCGTATAATGGCCTCTTTCAGTCCAACAAGAAAAACATATGCTCAGTTCACTTCTGCAGTTATTTGTGTTGAAAGCGTATAGGGGCGTATTACAGTAAAAAAAAGAAAAATATATACGCATTTCACTGGTGCACATATTTGTGGCTAAAGAGTTTAGTGGCCTATTTCAGTACAGAAAGAAAAATATATACGCACTTCACTGGTGCATATATTTCTGCTGAAAGCGTTTACTGGCCTATTTCAGTACAAAAATAAATATATATTCTCAGTTCTAGTCGGCGGTTATATGTGTTGAAAGCATGGCTGGGAGACAGCAGGGTGGCAGCAGATGGAGGCCAGGAGCCAAATGTGCCTGGTGTAGAGCATCTGTTTCGCAGCAGCCTACCTACCTGGGAAGTTGTGGTGCAGAGGTTCACGGAAGTAGCAGTCAGTCAGTGCTGCGGTTATATGTGGTAAAATCTTTATTGAAGTATTTAAGTGGAAAAACAAAATGTATTTGGCGGTCAGCAATGCACTTATCCATATAGTGCGGGGGGAATCCGAAGACCCTTTCCATCTCCATGCTCCGTTATATGCGGTAAAATCTTTATTGAAGTATTTTGATGGAAAAATAAATTTTATTCAGCGTTCAGAGCTTCACTTATATGAGGTCAAATATTTTGTGAATTATTTTGGTGGGAAAAAAAAATTATATTCAGTATTAAGCACTGCACTTATATGCTTAAAATTTTTAGTGAATTATTTAGGTGGAAAAACAAATTTCCACCTCCTCCATTAACTTCCTCCTCTCTTCATTCTCATCCTCAACACACACTGACTTGACCCCCCCCCCCCAGATATATATATATAAGTGGTGCCAGCAGCACCTAGGGGCGAATAAAGGCAAATGACACTGCCAGCCTGTTAAAGGGAATTACAGCATGATACCACAATACATTTGATATAACATTAAGCAACAGTTTAAAATGCCCACATATAGCACAAAGTGGGGCACTGCATCAAGATGAATCAGGCGTGGATCAGCCAGGATTTCCACACACCAATGCCTGATGCATTAGACTGGATAATCAATGGTGCCACACCAACAATTTGACAAAAGAGACTGGTTTATTCTTGCTACCTGCCTAATGCCACACATCTGATGCCAAGTGCATCTTCTTTCATCCACCATCTTCAGCTGGTACTGGTATTGCCACCCACCTCCAGAGTATGTCACCTTGCCACTCTGTGGCCTCCTGATACTACTGCCGCCACCTCCAGACTCTTTCACTGGGCCGCTCTGTGGTCTCCTCATGCTGCCGCCACCTGCAGACTCTGTCATTGTGCCACTCGGTGGCCTCCTCATACTGATTCCTTTTGTCCATAGTGATAAAAGACAAGAGAATTGCCATGTGTAAGAGTATATAAGCCGTGGGCTTTAAAAGACAAACATAGGCACCATGGCTCTATTGCAGCACATAAAGTGGCATCAAACAATCCAGTGGGGAAATGCAACTGGCCACCACCAATCCAAATAAGGCTGTCCTCTCTCTCAAATTCTCCTTTGCTGCAGCCAGGCCACATCCACATGCATAACAGAGGTGTTAATATACTTCTCCAAGATTACCAACGTGGCTACTACCTCCTTCATAATAACTTTACGCCGTAAGAAAAACAGCCTCTGCAGAAACTTCAAACTAACCAGAATATAACTATTAAACTGGCAAAGTGAGAGCAATAGTTGTCATGGACACTAGGGATTACAAGGATGAACTCAAACATCATTTAGTTGACACCAATACCCATGTGAAGTTAAACAAAAGATCCCCAAAATTCAAACCATCCTTGATAAACATCTAATACAGGAAACTATTGATAAAAAATCTGCAGATTTTCTCATTAATCATCACCCAAAAACTCCTGTTATATGCATATTTCCCAAAATACACAAATCCCTGAATAAACCACCTGGACATCCCATCGTTGCATCCACAGATTCAATACTAACACCGCTCTCTATTTTTCTACAAAAAATTCTCACACCACTAACTAAAAAAGCCAAATCATTCATTCTAGACACTAATCATATCCTTGAAAAACTTAGAGCCCTGTCACCAATTCCAATGGTCAGCATTCTTTATTTTAGATGTCAACAGTTAGTATACCAGCATTGAGCACAATAAATGCCTTATCTTCACCAGAATTCTTCTAGAACAGTCTGAACATAACCAGAACACTATCCAGATAGTCCTTGAACTACTCAACATTGTCCTTAGAGACAATTTCTTCCTCTATGCAGATACCTTCTTTCTACAGACATGTGGCACCGCTATGGGCAGGAATGCAGCACCCCCCTATGCCAATGGTTATATTGCACACTTTGAAGAATCACACATAGACACAATAAGCTTTTTTCAGCAACATGCTATCTGTTGACTTAGATTAATCAATGACATCTTATGTTGTGGAATGGTTACTATTAGGCTAGTTTCACACTAGCGGCAAGGGCCTCCAGCAGGCTGTTCCGGCGGGTGAACAGCCTGTCGGATACATCCGGGGGCACGCATGAACTAGCGGCAGGACGGATCCGACAGGCTGTTCACCTGCCGGAACAGCCTGCCGGAGGTCCGTGCCACTAGTGTGAAAGTACCCTTACTCACTTATCCAATTCACCAACATTCTGAACAGAATAATTGGATAATTATACATTGGATAATTTACCCTCAACTCTGATACTCACTCTATCGGTTTTCTGGACACCAAGATCCTTAAATATGACACAGATAACATCAGTACAGATCTATACACCAAACAAACTAATCACAATGCTCTTTTAATCTACTCTAGCTGTCACCTTTGCTCAACAAAAAATTCTCCACCTTGCTCACAGTTCCACTGAGTAACTCACATTGTCTAGGATCCCAATACCCGCCAGACATAAGTCGACACCATGGCCTCTAAATTCAAAGAAAGAGGCTACCCTGGTGCACACTTAACAAAATAATTATCCTAAAGTCCGTCCCCAACCAGAACCAACCAGAATAAAGGTACCCTTGACAGAGTTCCATTTGTCCATTCCTACTACCCTTGATGCTAAAGGTACAACAAATTATTTTAAAATCAGTCACTACTGAAGGAAATGTAGCCCTCCATTCACTCCTTCCAATTCCCACTCCTGATGTGTCTCAAATGATTACCTAATCTGAAAGAAAAATTGGTAAAACCAGACATAGGCTTCATGATACATCAACCAAAACAGACTTTTTAAAGAACACAAGGTCAGGACATACACCCCTGTATTCAATGCAGCTGCTGCTCCAACATTATGGAAGGCGACCTGATTACACATCCTGATACAGGTAAATCCTTCCCTGTAAAAGTTTTTTTTTACCTGTGATTTATCATTCGTGGTTTATCTCATCAAGTGCCCTTGCGGTCTCTTCTATGTAGGAACCACACAACCCACCCACGACTGGATGATCAGCCACAAGTCCACTATCAGATACAAAAAAAAAGACTTCCACTCCCAGACCATTTCTCCAAAGCTTAACATAGCATCGCCCAACTTAAATTCCAGATCATAGAACAAGTACAATAACCACGCCTCTTGAAACAACAGGAAAATTATTGGATTTACACCCTCCAGAGACTTGCCCTCAAAGACCTTAACAGGGACTTCAACTTTATTGCCTACTGTCCTCATGTGTATACTTTTACGATTCCACACTAACTATTTTTTTGCCTTTTAGACCCGCTGGACTCACAGAGGCCACTTTTTCTTTTCTGCATCCCTCTTCCCATCCCGTCTTCCCCTTTGCCCTCTTCCCATCCAGCTTCCCATCCCATTCTAACTTTTACCCCTTCTCTCTGTATCTTCTTTTCCCTACCATGCCTCTTTATATTATATAGATTCTAGTGTATTATACTGTGCTCTGTATTTCCCAGTAGAAAATGATCTTTGGGAAACACAGTCCTCATCCCTGACCACCAAGACCAGGTAGCGCTCTGTCAGTAGATGGCGGCCTCCCCTCTGCGCTCCGCTGCTCCACTGTATACTGGTGCTTATTCTGATACTATGGCTGGGTTCACATCCTATTTTTGCCATCCATTTAATGCATACCAAAAATGTATGCGTTAACAGATACTTCAGACTGATGCCGTACAGTGGCGTCCGTTCACCATACAGTTCCATGGTAGAAAAAAAATGTACGTTAACGTATGCATTTTATTAATGGACTGCTGCACATTTGTATACATCAAAACGATAGGAAATAAAAAATTTCTAGGCTCCAGCAAGGCACATTTTTGAGAATTTCCCTTTAAGACACATAAAAATGGCCCCTGATTAAAATACATATTTTTTGTGGGAATTTTTGCCAATGATCCCCCTCTGGTATATCACTGTCCATGTTGTGGGACTATTTTTGTACTTCTAGTAAGTGTTTGCTGGCTGCAAATATGACCTGAAGGTTTATTAGGTTTGCCTGCCATTAAAGTGAATGAGGCCCGCCGCGAATGTGCGTTCACGAATAGTCCAAGCCGATGTTCATCTATCACTACTTGGCACCTCAAGCACACATCACAGCGCAATATGTGCCCTTCCCCGTGTCCCCTTCAACCACTTACTCCACCACCTACTACTCCTTATGGAATCTTCTTATTAAATGTCTCTGTATTATGCTCTGCATTACTGACAGCATTGTATACGACTCTTTAGTGTGCTTATGACAGCTTTGTATATGGCTCTGAATTGTGCTTTACTGAAATACTGACAGCTAGAGTTGAGCGAAGTTCCCAAAAATTTTATTCTGCTGTTTCACTGAATTTCAAATTTTACAAAGAAATTCCCTTCGTAATGAATTACTTCATCACTAAGAGCATTTTATTGTGAGTATTGGGTGTAGTAATGGGGAACAGCGATGTCGCCGAACGTCGTCATTAAATCCCTCAGATGCTGTGTTCATCGCTGATCGCGGCATGCGAGATGACTATTGAGGGCTGTCAGGGGTTAATTTATTAAATAAAATGTAAAAATACTCACCTTATCCATTTGATCACAAAGACCATCTTGACACAGCAGCCATCTTGATTGAAGATCCAGAGCGAAATCTCGCTCCGTGTGTGATGACGTCATCATGCTGGATAGCATGGTGACACCATATGCCACCGTGCACTGGATTTCAGGCGTGATCTTCAATCAAGATGGCCGCTGTGTACTCTTCGCATGCAAATGCATGAGGCGAGCATAATTTTAAATTTTTTTTACTAACAGTTTAGGGAAAATTAATTTGGGGCTTTGTGCCAAATAGACTTTGTGAACTTTAATTCGCTCAACACTACTGATGCACTACTAGCCTTGTATATTACTCTTAATTTAAAACATGATGTTTACTTTATTCTACTCTCTTTACTGATAATTACCATATACATCCACAATGTTTCAGCCACTGAGAGAGACCATCATCACTCTCACAGCCAGTATATTTACATTATGGTTCTGTACATGTAGGCATGCATTCCATTTCACCTGACTTCCCTTTTGTACCAGCGTTCCAGTTATTTACCTATTTATTTTCTCTAGACTCTCCACAAAAGATTACGTATCCTTATGTTTTTCTCTTTTTTCTGTTAGTGGCTCTGAACAAGCTCTATTCAAGGACCGAAATGTCAGAACTAAATTCACTCTAGAGCTAACACTTTTCTGTTATTGCACTTTATTACCTGGAGGACTTAAAATAAAGATCTTTTACCTGCATCATACCTAAGAGAGTGCAGCAGCATTTCATTACAATTGATTGTAGAATATATCCATTCCACTTTGCACCTCACTATTCAGGACATTGAGTGCAATCCACTAATACTCTATGCTATCCTCAATAATAAGTTTAATAATGGCTGGAAAAACCCTTTTAATATAAATTATATATTTGAAATATCCAAAAATGTATTGCCTCCCACTATAAGGTGAATAACTGTCAATAGTGCAGTTCTTGATTTACCTTTGGAGTATTCCCCTGTTTGCAGGAATTCGACAGTTAATCCACTGTATATCTGCTGCTAATGAATTCTATACTTTTAATCTATAAAAAATCATAATGAATACAAAGAAAATATATTCTAATGCTATGACATTACTCAATTAGTTACGTAATGTATGCTATTCAAAGTTATTTTCAAGTTCATTAACACTGATTAATTTATACGGTTTTGCTCCATTTAGTTTGTTGCTAACATGCATGATTGGTTTGATAAATGTTTTCTGCTAATTGAAAGTACATCATACTGTAATGTTTCTAGAGAAAACTGCCTCCAAAGGATTTAATAATCTTAACTATTTCAGTATTCAGTCTTGAATTATTATTTTTTTTAAACACCAAGGCTATCTGTACATGATGCGGTCCAGTATCCTGATGTCCATGTGGCAATCACAGATTGGGCCAACACAGGTACTGTACTTTCCAGGCCCCATCTATACATGCCATTTGTTCTAAAAAGCATGTACAGCACAGGCATGGACTGGAGCAGCCTGGCAATTATCTGGCCTCTGCATGTGGATCCCGCCGCTGGACTGCATCATGCACATCAGAAGATGTCATAACATCGCGTGGCAATATCAGGGACCAAACGGCGGTCTGCACCTCATAAAAGCAGACACTGGCAGAACAAAAGGGTGACAGGCACCAAGGGCTACCAACCCATCTAAGTTTTAATGAGGGTCAGTATGCCCTTGCATAATGTAATGAACTGACAATTCAAAGAGCCCCTTGAACACAATGTAAATTATTAATATATAAAGAAATTAAATATACGGGTGTTGAGATGTAATATAGCAGTTAGGGTCTTGTATGTGATCATACAAGACAATTACAGGGGGCCGTAACGATATAATATAAACCCCATATGTGATGAGTGAGGATGTTAAATGTCGCAATGTTAAAAGCTACAGACATATCAGGGTGTTGCTTTAAATAAAGCAAATGAATGAGTTGTAATCATTGAGTCCCTCTGGTTGGACCGTACGCATCCTGGATATCTACTGTGTTTCTTTCTGCAGCAATTTTTTATCAAAATCCCCACCTCTTGGAGATCTAACTGCTTCCACACCTTGAAATTTGTCCACGTCAATGTTCTGATCATGTTGGGTAAAGACATGCTTCGCAATCGGGGTATCCGCACCTTTACGTATATCATTCAGATGTTCCCTGATCCTTTTGCGAAATTTGTGCAAATTCCTACATACCGTTTGCCACAAATGCATGTGGCCAGGTAAGCAACCCTTGTTGTGTGGCAATTAATGAATGATCTAATAGTGAAGGTTTTGCGCGTGACAGTGCAGGTAAATTCGCTGCCAGGTAGAATGTATGGGCCCGTAACATTGTGAATGCAATAAAGGGAACACATGGTGGCATGAGTTCCGTTCATTGTATAGATAGTCAATAAAGATATATTACCTGGTAATAGGTGTCATTCTCGCTGGTCAATGGCAGAGTCTGTCGGTTATCTGGATCTTCATCTTCATTGGATGGCAGCCTAATGGCTGAAGCAGGCGGTCACATATAAAGGAAACAGAAAACGGTCAGAGCGCATTCTTAGCGTTGGAAAGAAAGAGGTGGACAAGAAAGAAGGAAAAGAACAAACAGCAGGTGGTGATATACAGATTCTTTTTATTGAATAACTCAGTGGTTATGCTGATTTTTTTATTACATACAATTACAAAAGTATTCAGATCCAGGTGGTGGTTTCAATAATGTAGAATATCTTTCATGGTACAACCCCTTTAATTGGAAACTGATGTTGGAGGTGACAGACTCCCTCTAATCCTTCTAAGTAAATATTTCTAGACATGCTGGATGCGTACTTGACATTCCTGCCACTGTCCTTGCCAGTGTTGCTGTATTTGTTCATTCTATTTCCAATCCCATCTTCTTTTGTGTAGTAAGTGGCAATTTTCAGTCTATCCTTCGCTCCGAGTGTTTTTGTAGTATGACCCCCTCCCCCCTTCCTCCTCACACTCACTGCAAGGGACCGGCAAAAGAAGATAGAAGTTGGACACAGTGTTGACATCAACAGCACTGGTCCATCCAAGAGCAGCTTGTACAGTACCTACAGTAGTTGGAGAATCTGGTAATCACTATATATATATGAAAAGGGGAATGGGATGAACTGTACATATAGTGAATTATATTTTTAGTGTGAACCAGCACATCAGTTTGAATCAAATTAATTAAACTAAAACTTGTCATTACACACTAATTGGTATCTACTCGAGTCTAATTCAACCTGGGTTTCAACTGCAGAGCAGTCGCTCTTTCTAGCACTACTGTCCCCTGCACCACTGCCCTGTTAATAGTAGGGCACCCCCTTCATGTATAAGCCATATAAACCAGAGATTTGAGATATACCACCTATATTCAATTGGCAAGGGTCCCTTTTTTGTATGGCTATACAGGGAGTGCAGAATTATTAGGCAAATTAGTATTTTGACCACATCAACCTCTTTATGCATGTTGTCTTACTCCAAGCTGTATAGGCTCGAACGCCTACTACCAATTAAGCATATTAGGTGATGTGCATCTCTGTAATGAGAAGGGGTGTGGTCTAATGACATCAACACCATATATCAGGTGTGCATAATTATTAGGCAACTTCCTTTCCTTTGGCAAAATGGGTCAAAAGAAGGACTTGACAGGCTCAGAAAAGTCAAAAATAGTGAGATATTTTGCAGCGGGATGCAGCACTCTTAAAATTGCAAAGCTTCTGAAGCGTGATCATCGAACAATCAAGCGTTTCATTCAAAATAGTCAACAGGGTCGCAAGAAGCGTGTGGAAAAACCAAGGCGCAAAATAACTGCCCATGAACTGAGAAAAGTCAAGCGTGCAGCTGCCAAGATGCCACTTGCCACCAGTTTGGCCATATTTCAGAGCTGCAACATCACTGGAGTGCCCAAAAGCACAAGGTGTGCAATACTCAGAGACATGGCCAAGGTAAGAAAGGCTGAAAGACGACCACCACTAAACAAGACACACAAGCTGAAACGTCAAGACTGGGCCAAGAAATATCTCAAGACTGATTTTTCAAAGGTTTTATGGACTGATGAAATGAGAGTGAGTCTTGATGGGCCAGATGGATGGGCCCGTGGCTGGATTGGTAAAGGGCAGAGAGCTCCAGTCCGACTCAGACGCCAGCAAGGTGGAGGTGGAGTACTGGTTTGGGCTGGTATCATTAAAGATGAGCTTGTGGGGCCTTTTCGGGTTGAGGATGGAGTCAAGCTCAACTCCCAGTCCTACTGCCAGTTTCTGGAAGACACCTTCTTCAAGCAGTGGTACAGGAAGAAGTCTGCATCCTTCAAGAAAAACATGATTTTCATGCAAGACAATGCTCCATCACACGCGTCCAAGTACTCCACAGCGTGGCTGGCAAGAAAGGGTATAAAAGAAGAAAATCTAATGACATGGCCTCCTTGTTCACCTGATTTGAACCCCATTGAGAACCTGTGGTCCATCATCAAATGTGAGATTTACAAGGAGGGAAAACAGTACACCTCTCTGAACAGTGTCTGGGAGGCTGTGGTTGCTGCTGCACGCAATGTTGATGGTGAACAGATCAAAACACTGACAGAATCCATGGATGGCAGGCTTTTGAGTGTCCTTGCAAAGAAAGGTGGCTATATTGGTCACTGATTTGTTTTTGTTTTGTTTTTGAATGTCAGAAATGTATATTTGTGAATGTTGAGATGTTATATTGGTTTCACTGGTAAAAATAAATAATTTAAATGGGTATATATTTGTTTTTTGTTAAGTTGCCTAATAATTATGCACAGTAATAGTCACCTGAACACACAGATATCCCCCTAAAATAGCTAAAACTAAAAACAAACTAAAAACTACTTCCAAAAATATTCAGCTTTGATATTAATGAGTTTTTTGGGTTCATTGAGAACATGGTTGTTGTTCAATAATAAAATTAATCCTCAAAAATACAACTTGCCTAATAATTCTGCACTCCCTGTAATACTAGAGAGCTAATGGTCACCAGTGATTTTACTTGGGATAAGGCCTCATGCACACGACCGTTGTGTGTTTTGTGGTCCACAAATCGCGGATCCGCAAAACACAGATGGCGTCCGTGTGCGTTACGCAATTTGCGTTACAGCACAAACAGCCATTGATATAACTGCCTATTCTTGTCCACAAAATGCGGACAAGAATAGGACAGGTTATATTTGGACGGATGTGGACAGCGCACGGAGTGGCCCCGTTGAAGTGAATGGTTCAGCATCTGAGCCGCCAAAACTGCGGCTCGGATGCGGACCAAAACAAGGGCCGTGTGCATGAGGCCTTAAGCTGATTGTTTCCTAGCCTTGGATCGAGACTATTTTAGTAATGCTCATCTTTCTAGCCTATTAGTGCTGATAATCACCATATATTGGTGAACCTCAGCTCTAATTTGCATTCTTTATCCAGCGTAGTTTTAATGTTTTATCTTTTATGATGTGGGAAAGTCTTGCAAAAAACCCAGTGCTAACATTTTAAGCTCATTAAAATATCAGTGTTAAAATCCTCTTTTTAAGCCTTTGTAGTGTTTAGCACACAGACATCATACACAAGATAATTTCTATTATGAGCGTTATTGTAATTTCTTAGGTAAAGAAATCCTGTCTGTACAGTTAGCAGATACTGCTATTAAATGCAATACATGTAATTATCTATAAATCCCATTCTTCACAATGGTATTATCACATTTTGTCAGAACTTTGTGACTGCATAAGGCCGTACTTCATGCTGCGGGTATACATTCAGACAGTCTTATGCTAATTCAATAGACCCAATTAGAGATGAGAAAATCAATTTTAATGAATCTCATCAGCAGGGCCTTTTCACCTGTAAGAGGTTGTCCCTGCAGGTGAAGAAATACCTACTTCCCACAAGATTGACATGAAAGGACATTTAGACCGGCCTTGAAAATTTCCTGTCTGTGCGGCTGCTCCATTCAGCAGAGTAAGGGCACAAGCTCTGTTTCGGTTTTGGAGCACTGTGTGAACAGACTACCATCAAACACAGGGGTGTAGCTATAAGGGGTGCAGAGGTAGCAGTCACTACCAGGCTCAGGGGCCTGAGGGGGCCCAAAGATCCTTGTGCCACATAAGACGACACCGATGTTATAGAAAGTGCATGCTGGGAGGGCTCTGTCATAGATTTTGCACCGGGGCCAAGAATCTTCAGGTTACACCTCTGGCTGGAGGGAAGGGGTTAGGTCAGGAATTTAGCATGGGGGTGCCAGTGGTGTATCTTGGTTTTGTGCTGCCCTAGGCGAGACTAAACTCGGGCACCCCCCTAATATAAATTTGACCCACCCCTTCCTCTGTAAACTCCACCCCTTCCTCTTTACAATGCATTTGTGTTAGAAGTTGTGCTTTTTTAATTTTTAGAATAATGCTGCAGGCAGACATTTTATTTAATACATTTGTGCTAATTTCTGTGTTGGTTGGAGGGGGGTGAGGGCAGTATTACACAATCTGTATATGTATAAAAAAAAATATAAAGATTGTGTAATACTGCACCTCACCCCCCCTCCAACAGCACATAAATTAGCACAAATACATTAAATAAAATGGCTGTATCATTATTCTAAAAATTAAAAAAGCACAATGTCTGCCTTTGCCTTTGCTATGGAAGGACACACAGCCCTAACTGCCCCATGTGATCATCCATTTGCCATATTTATCGCCAATTTAGTTTTATCACCATTTAATCGGCTGTGTGTCTTTCCATAGCAAAGGCAGATTCACAGGCTACCACCCATAAAAAGCTGCCCATACGCTGCAGGGTGCAGACAGAGCATGATCCACCGCAATGTAGGGGCACCCACCTATGTGGCCCATACACTTCAGGGGGCAGACAGGGCATGATCCACTGTAATGTAGGGGCACCCACCTATGTGGTCCATACACTGCAGGGGGCAGACAGGGTATTACAGCCACCACTCACCGACTCAGGGTAGCAGGTAGATGAACACGAACAGGATCAGGCCAAACAGGAGAAAGACCCAGATGTAGAACCAGTAGGAGTGCTGAGACAGCGTCAGCAGGCAGCCCCGAGCCTCCCTCCTCCGCTCCGCCAGCTCTGCGGACACTATCTCCGGCCCGCCTTCATTTTGCCACTGTGCCCGCTGCCAAGTGTCCATGCTGCGCCGCGTCCGTGTCTCACAGGGCGACGGCAAGTCTTGAGGTCTTTGACAGGGAGGAGTCATGTGACAGGAAGAGGTTACATTGTCTCTATGGTGAGAACGGGGAGCGTCGCACGTACTGGGCGCGGCATCCTCTCATGCTGCCGCCCCATTGGCAAGTGCCACCCTAGGAAAATGCCTTGTTTGCCTCGTGATAGATACACCCCTGGGGTGCCCTTTCAATTTTTGCCTCAGGCAGAAGGAAAGCTATGTGCTCCGCTGCCACCTGCCACAAAGCACTTAGGGAAGGGAGCCCAAGGTGAACTCTTTCACCAGGGTCCATGAGCCTTTAGCTATGCACCTGAGCAAACTCTATATGAAGTCTATCCTTTCTTCCGGTGTCTGTTGTTTAGAAAGTTAGCTCTATGGAGGCAATAACATAATGGCACATAAGTGTGCAGTGGAGATGTTTACACCCCAAGTCCCCTTTACACTGACCGAGGATAGGCCAGATAATCACTGACAACCGTTCGTAGGAACACTCGCTAGCGATTATCTGCCGGTGTAAAGGTGCTGCCGATTACACGATGGTCAAGCAAAACGCTCATTCATTGGGTAATATGACCGTTTGTGCAGTTATCTAAATTGTTGTTTGCTGGCAGCAGATAATCTCGTCTAAACATGTTCTGCTGCTGGAAAATAATGATTCTGTATGGGGAACAGCAAAAGAATTAGTGATCACTGCTCCCTATGCTGTGGTGCAGATCACTGCATATAAATACAGTGGTCTCCTCCACTGAGGAGCAGGTGATTGTCGGGAAGGAAAGTTTATTTTCCAATAATCATCTGCTAAATCAAGCTGTGTAAAAGCGCCTTTAGTTATTATGCTGATGACTTTATTAAGTTGTCATACAGTGTAGCCCTAAGAATACTCAGGAAGTATTTTTTTTTCTCCTTTTCTTTCTTCATTTTTGAATCACTTGAAATTTTTTACATTGCATGGGTGTGTATGTTATTATAGGCTCCTAGTATATTGATAGTATGTTACCTATTTAGATTGCTACTACATCACCCCATATGTTAATTGTACAATATGCCAACGTGTCTACCCTTCCCTTAAATATACAGCATAAACATTTTTGCCAAAGCAGATAATCTCACACAAATCATCTTGGGATACTATTAGTGATGAGCAAGCATGCTCGGACGAATAACGTTTCGGCTCGAGCATGGCTAAGCTCGGTACATGGCGATACTCGGCCGAGTCTCCTCCCTGTACTTTTCGTAGCTGCTAAGCAGCCAATAAACGTGCAGGTAAGTACTGCCATCACTGTAATGCCAGTAGCTATGTTGGCTGCTGGCATTACAGTGATTGGCTGGCCAGAACGCGTCATCGAGTGCTATGCAGCACCCGATAACACGTGCTCGGATCAGTCATAATCAGGGAGAGCCGAGGGTAGGAAGGGAAGGGCAGTGTAGGGAGTGAAATTCTCAGAAAGCTTTTCAAAGACCCAAAATTTCTTTTAAGGACTACTGTGTGTGTGTGTGTGTGTTTTAGAGCAGCAATATATTTTTACCTGCGCTAAATTGATCAGTCTCAAGGACATCCATGCTGAGGAAGGGACAGATAGTGCAGGGAGAGAAATTTGCTGTTTTTACTACCAAAAGCTTTTCAAAGACCCCAAAGTCCTTTTAAGGACTACTGTGTGTGTGTTTGACATCAGCAAGATTTCTTTAATACCTATTACTGACATATACTGTACGTCATCCGCAGACTGTCTTTTTTCGTAAATTCAAATAATCAGCGCCACATTTATTGTCTATAGTGTGCGACTGCGTTTAATACGCATCCGTGACAGTATTAAATGCACATACAGTACTGTACTCCGTCCGAAAACTTTCTTTACCGTAATTTCCAATAATCTGGGCCTAATCTAGTGTCCATAGTGTGTGGCTTTCTGTGACATACACAGTACGCCACCCAAAAACTGTTTCTTTAGGGCACATTTAAGTAATCTGGGCCTAATCTAGTGTCCATAGTGTGTTGTTTTCTGTGACATATACAGCACGCCATCCGAAAACTGTTTCTTTAGGGCAAATTTAACTAATCTGGGCCTAATATAGTGTCCATATTCCGTGGGTTTCTGTGACATATACTGTCCTGCATTCGAAAACTGTGTCTTTAGCGGACTGTAAAACAATCTGTGCCACATCTAGTGACAAAACCATTAATATGAAGAAGGCGAGCACTAAGGGACGGGAAAGTGGGCGTGATGCTGATGGTGCACAAAGAGGCCGTGGCCCTGAGTGCAATTAAACTGTGCTTGCTACCAGAGGGATCTGAGATATTGTGCCCTGATTCCCAACCTCTTGAGCCTTCGCAGTCTCAAGAAGATGAGGGTGGTGAACGGCAATAATTTGTTCACGAGGTGGATGATGATGAGACACAGTTGTCAATCACTGAGATTGTGGTTAGGTCAAGTCAGGAGGATGAGCAGAGTGAGGAAGTGGAAGAGGAGGTGGTGGACGATGAGTTCATTGACCAAACATGGGAAGGTGAAAAGCCGAGTGAGGACCGAGGTATCTGCAGCACCGCAACAGGCTGGAAGAGGCAGTGGGGTTGCAAAAGGGAGAAGTCGGGCCACACCAAACAACCATCACACCGAACACCCCCATGCATAAATCTACCTTGCCAAAGGGTAGGTGTTCCGCAGTATGGCACTTTTTTGAGGAAAATGCAGATGACAATAGTGGTAGTTTGCAACCTGTGCCGTACCAAAATGAGCCGGGGCGTGAACACTAGCAACCTCACCACCACCAACATGATCTGCCACATTGCATCCAAGCACCCTAATAAGTGGGCTGCGGGTCACACCACTGCCTCCTCTTCCCCTGTGTTACGCACTGCTGGCCAATCCCCTGCTGAAAGCACAGGCCCGGATGCCCCTTGCCCTGCACCTGGACCTTCACATGAACCATCAGCAACAACATCCACTTCCCTGTCCCAGCGCAGCATCCAAATGTCCATAACACAGTCATTTGAACGCAAGCGCAAATACCTACCCACCCACCCACAGACCATAGCACTAAATGCGCAACTTTCTAAATTACTGGCCCTTGAAATGTTGCCATTTAGGTTTGTGGACACGGAGACCTTCCACAGCCTGATGTCGGTGGCCGTCCCTCGGTACGCAGTCCCCAGCCGCCACTATTTTCCACGGTGTGCCGTGCCTGCCTTACACCAGCATGTGTCCCAGAACATCACCCGTGCCCTGACCAATTCACTTACTGGGAAGGTCCACTTCAACACAGACACATGGACAAGTGCTGGTGGCCAGGGAGGCTACATTTCCCTGACCGCACCCTGGGTAAATGTTGTGGAGGCCCGGAGTGAGTCGTACCCTGGGATGGCACAGGTGCTACCCACGCCCAGGATTGCGGGCCCTACGTCCATCAGGGTGTCCACCAGCAGCTATGTTACTTGCTCCAACCCCCACTTCTCCTCCTTTGCCGCCTCCTCCTCCACTTCCACCTCCAGCAGCAGTCAGCCATCAGTTGCTAGATGGAAGCAGTGTAGCACTGCTGTGGGTAAGCGTCAACAGGCCGTGCTGAAGTTGATCTGCTTAGGGGACAAACAGCACACCACCGCAGAGCTGTGGCAGGATATAGGAGACCAGACCAAGCTGTGGCTCTCGCCACTCAACCTACAACCAGGCATGGTTGCGTCTGACAATGGCCGTAACTTGGTGGCGGCTTTGGAGCTCGGCAACCTGACACATCCCATGCTTAGCCCATATCTTAAACTTAGTGGTTCAGTGGTTTATCAAAACCTACCCCAATTTGCCACAGCTACTAGGGAAGGCGCGCCGCGTGTGTGCCCATTTCTGCAAGTCGTCCACAGCTTCAGCCGGTCTGTCAACGCTGCAGCAGCGCTTGTGGCTTCCAGCTCACCAACTGCTGTGAGCACACACTGGAAATCTACGTTCCACATGTTGGCCAGGCTTTGTGAGCAGCAGAGGGCAGTTGTGGAATACCAGCCGCAACATGGTCGTCACTTTTTGAGTCAACTGCCACTACTCACAAACGAGGAGTGGGCATTGATATCAGACCTCTGTGAGGTTTTAAAAATCTTTGATTAATCCACACAGATGGTGTGTCAACTCAAACGATTGCTGCTCACAATTAACGACAACGCTCTGAATGTGGCAGATGAGGAAATGGGGGAGGACATTACACAGGGTGATAGCCAGCCCACCCTTAGTTCATCTTCTGAGCGCGAATTGGACCATGAAGAGGAGGAGGATGAGGAGATGGAGACAGTTGCCTCTGCTACAGAGGGTAGTACCCATGGAACTTTAATTCCATCTGTTCAGCGTGGCAGCAGATCATCTCGTCTAAACATGTTCTGCTGCTGGAAAATAATGATTCTGTATGGAGAACAGCGAAAGAATTAGTGATCACTGCTCCCTATGCTGTGGTGGAGATCACTGCATATAAATACAGTGGTCTCCTCCACTGAGGATCCTGATGTCAACATCTTGCCTGTTGGTACTCTGGCACACATGGCTGACTTCATGTTAGGCTGCCTTTCCTGCGACCCTCGCGTTATACACATTTTAAACAACCTCACCCTGAAGCGGTGTCTAGTGGTACAAGGAAGGAAAAGTTTTGGAAGATGGTGAAGGAATACATAGCAGACCATGTCAGCGTCCTAAATGATCCCTCAGTGCCTTACAACTACTGGGTGTCCAAGCTGGACACGTGGCACGAATTTGCACTCTACGCCTTGGAGGTCTGCCGCCAGCGTTTTGTCTGACAGTGTATTTAGTGCTGCTGGTGGCATTATAACAGATTTATCAGATAAAAATGAACAAGGCCTGGATTGCCCTGACTTCTCAACTCCACCAGAGGAGAGCTGAGCTGATGATGAACAGGAAGGCAATTTCAATCTATCATTTATAATGTACTCAATTTAATGTAGTGTATTCCCATGCACCCTTTCCACCACAAAAAAAAAGAGTATATTGGTTGAATCTTGTTTCCTCCTCCTCCTCATCCAGATTGTATATATTGCCTCCACTCTAATTTTTTAAATAGCGTCAACTGCAGGCCCTCACATTTTTTCATAGGGTCAGCTGAACAGCATGCAGTCACATATAATGTTTTAGAGCATCAGCTGTACAGCATGCACTCGCATATAATGTTTTAGAGCATCAGCTCACCTGCAGGCACTTACATATAATGTTTTACAGCATCAGCTCACCAGCAGGCACTCGCATATAATGTTTTACAGGGCCATCTCACCTTCTGATGATGACAGCGAAGTGTTGCCAGTTGGTACTCTGGCACACATGGCTGACTTCATGTTAGGCTTCATTCCCTACGACCCACATGTTATACGCATTTTAGACAACACGGATTACTGGTTGTTCACCCTTCTCGACCCCCGCTACAAATAGAACTTATCATCTCTCATTCCTCTGGTGGAAAGGACAAGAAAAACAGTGCTATACCAGAAGGTCCTTGTTGAAAAATTGCTCCAAAGTTGATAGAGCAGACATCCAAATGGATCGTTGCCGTCACGGGGACGTGCGATTGCCTAGAAGTTATCTAGAGGCAACTAAGCGGCCGCAGGCCCTCACCTACAAGTCCAGTCTCAGTAGCCAAGAGTCTGGTCAACACAATCCTCACCATGATGGCACACTGAGTGAACGTTGTGGAGGCCAGGAGCAAGTTGGTTGCTGGCACCAGACTTGCCCTCCAATACATCCTCATTAACGGAAAGTGTACTCATTCCAATAACAGGGCCGCTTAGGAGTGCTGTATTGTTATTTATTGTCACTACCTCCCCGAGTCGGGAGTGGGTAATTTCCGCATGCCTGCTGCCATCCTTGGAATTTTGAGCTTTAATAACTTGACCCACCCTCTATGGGTGGTTCACAATTAGGAAAAAAAAGGGGCAAGTCAACAACAGCCAATCAGATTTCAGCCATTGACCTCCCTTGGATGTGTTATCCCTTTCTCAAGCTCCCTCTCTGGCATCGAACCCTGATTCCCTGTTACCCGTAATCACCATGGTAGACGCAAAAAAGAACATCAAAAGTTGACGACAGACATCCAAATGGATCATCGCTGTCACGGGGACGTGCAATCTCCCAGAGGTTATCTAGAGTCACCAATGCGTCAGCAGGCCCTCGCCCCTTTTGTTTTAGATGGTCAGATCAGCAGGCCCTTGTTACAAATGTTTTTGAGGGTCACCAGCAGGCCATCAATCATAATTTTTCAAGGGTATGTATGATGCCCTCCTTTATGGGTAACAAAGGGTGTTTTGGAGTGCCGGTTCCTTGTAATTTTTGGCAGCCATTTCACTTAGTGCATAGGCTTTATGAGTGTAGGAGTCCTACTACATGAACAATTGTACCACAGTGTGAATGAAGCCCTCCTTTATGTGATATAAAAGCTGTTTTGGAGTGCCCCTTGCCTGTAATTTTTTTGCAGCACTTGCACTTTATATACAATTGAATATACTGGAAAGAATATTTTCTAACAATTTTTCCTGTAACATTGATTTTTTTGGGGGGAGGGTTTTGTGTGTATTTTTGTCAGTCTGTAAAAGTGGCTTACAACTCGGACTGCTGTTCCCGTTCCATTTTAGTGGTGTTTCTGTCACTTTCTAACTTTTTCCAATGGACCAGGAACCCTCCCCTCTTCAGAGCAGGGGGTGCCTGGTTGTCTCCCATTGACTTCCATCATACTCGTGTGCTCGGCCAAGGAGTAACAAACTACCATATTTATCACTTTAAAAGACCTAAGGATAAGACGGACCTAGGTTTAAAAAAAAAAGGCATGCTTTTGGTGGGTTTCGATCTAATGGGGGGGTCTGTGGATGATGCACTGTTATGGGGGAATGTGTGGATGACGCATATTTGAGGAGGATCTATGAATGAAGCACTGTTATGGGGGATCTGTGGATGACACACTGTTATGGGGGATCTGTGGATCTATCATCCTAAAGAATACACCCATGTACTGCAGTACATTGGTGTATTGTTAAAGATGAGGGGGGTTATAGTCACATTAATTATAAACACTGTCCAGGGACTGTACCATTATTGGCCTATCTGTTTATATTAAATATGACTATAACCCCCCCTAATCCATAGGAATGTACCCATGTACTGCAGGACATGGGTGCATTCCTAAGCATGAAGGGGGTTATAGTCATATTTAATATAAACACTTTAGGGACTGTACCATTATTAGCCTAAGTGTTTATAATAAATATGACTATAACCCCACTCATCCATAGAAATGCATCCATGTACTGCAGTACATAAGTGTATTAATGTAGATGGGGAGGGTTATAGTCATATTTAAAACACATTTTATTTTTAGGCTGGCCCCTGAGCTATCACTCACCCAGAAACTTTAGGTCACATGCACAGAGCAACAAAGGGCCGGTAAAACTCAGTTGCATTTTCCCTCGCAGCAGGAGCAGCAGAGCTCTGTAACAGCGGCACTCATGGTTCAGCTGTTGGGAGGGAGTAAGCTGATTGGTGGAGGCGGGGGAACAGCAGCAGTTCTAGCCAGCGCCCACCACTAGTGATGAACTGGAGGTGCCATATTCGATTTCGCGATATTTCGCGAATATTCGATTGAATTTTCGTGTTATATTCGTCAAAATCGAATATTCGTAATTTTTCCAATTATCGCAAATAATTTGCGACTTAATTAATCGCGTATTGCGATTTTTTTTCTTTTACTAGTATAAGGCAACGGTATTTTACGAAATTTCGTAATATTGCTCTAACTTCGTCTCTTTAGAATATGACGAATATTCTAAAAGACGAAGTTAGAGCAATATTACGAAATTTCGTAAAATACACATATAGATTGTAATTTAGCTAATATAGTGCTATAATCATTTTTTTTTTTTCTAATTTTTTTTGCCTCTTCTGAACTTAAGTTTTGTAAAATATGTACACTGTTAAAAAAATTACTATAGCAGTACATTAGCTAAATTACAGTCTATATGTGTATTTTACGAAATTTAGTAATATTGCTCTAACTTCGTCTTTTAGAATATTCGTCATATTCTAAAAGACGAAGTTAGAGCAATATTACAAATATTCTAAAAGACGAAGTTAGAGCAATATTAAGAATATACGTAAAAAGTTTAAATCGCAATTCGATTATTATAACTTGAATTAATCGAATTGCGATTTCAACTTGGACCTGTTTTACTATGGTTGCTGCTATATTCCATATTCGTTAATTCTAGCCTAATATGGAATATAGCAGTGCTAAGTTGAAATCGCCATGCGATTACTTCGAGTTATATTAATCGCATTGCGATTTCAACTTAGCACTTCTATATTCCATATTAGGCTTGAATTAACGAATTTGGAATATAGCAGTACTAAGTTGAAATTGCAATTCGATTAATTCAAGGTATAATAATCGAATTGTGATTTCAACTTAAGCACTGCTATATTCCATAATTGTTAATTCTAGCCTAATATGGAATATAGCAGTGCTAAGTTGAAATCTCCATGCGATTATTTCGAGTTATATTAATCGCATTGCGATTTCAACTTGGACCTGGTTTACTATGGTTGGCTTCAATGGCTTGGTAGAATTAGCGAATATGACGAATGTATTCGTCATATTCCACAAAACGAATATACGAATGTATTCGTCATATTCCACAAAACGAAGATATTCTCCATCTTCGTTTTAGCTACCTATTCATCAACTTCGCGAATTCTAGCAAGCATATAGGAAAGTTGACTATAGAGACAGCTAAGTTTAATTCGCTATGCGATTATATTACTTAGCTTTTTTTTTTATAAATAGAATAATTATAATACCTGATAATTATTATAATTATTCTATTTATAAAAAAAAGCTAAGTAATATAATCGCATAGCGAATTAAACTTAGCTGTCTCTATAGTCAACTTTCCTATATGCTTGCTAGAATTCGCGAAGTTGATGAATAGGTAGCTAAAACGAAGATGGAGAATATCTTCGTTTTGTGGAATATGACGAATACATTCGTCATATTCGCTAATTCTACCAAGCCATTGAAGCCAACCATAGTAAACCAGGTCCAAGTTGAAATCGCAATGCGATTAATATAACTCGAAATAATCGCATGGCGATTTCAACTTAGTAATGCTATATTCCATGCTCATGGAGCGTCCCCATCACCATGGGAACGTCTCCATATACTAGAATGTACTGTCGGATTTGAGAATTACGTTGAAATCGCAATTTGATTATTATAACTTGAAATAATCGAATTGCGATTTCAACGTAATTCTCAAATTATAGTACATTCTAGTATATGGAGATGTTCCCATGGTGATGGGGACGTTCCATGAGCACGGAAGTCGGCAGAAGCGGCAACGGGCACTGACTGGAGCATTAAAAAAAAAAAGAATATTCGATTTCGCGAATATATAGCACTATATTCTAAATATTCGCAAAATCTCGAAATCGCGATATTTGAGAAAAAAATTCGCAATTCGAATATTCGCGCTCAACACTACCCACCACCGATCAACTATACATGCACGTGGGTGCATCACTGAATGCTTAATTGCCGCCGCCAGCCCCACACTTAGGCTACTTTCACACTCACGTTTTGTGCGGATCTGTCAGATAATACAACAGTCTGCATCCGTTCAGAACGGATCCGTTTGTATTATCTTTAACATAGCCAAGACTATTATGCCAGATTGTGTCAGTGAAAACTGATCCGTCCCCATCGACTTACATTGTGTGTCAGGATCCGTTTTGGCTCAGTTTCATCAGACGGACACCAAAACGTTGGTGTCACGTCTCCAAAGCGGAATGGAAACTGAACTGATGCAAACTGATGCTTTCTCAGTGAATCCTTTTCCATTCAGAATGCATTAGAATGCAAACTGATCCGTTTTGGACCGCTTGTGAGAGCCCTGAACGGAGTGTGAAAGTAGACTTACTAGCAGGCTCACTAGGATCAGCAACAGCTCCTGTTATACTGCAATAGTGCGGCCATCTTGATTAATGGCACATTCACTTTATAAGATGCACTGACTCCCCCCCACCCCCCACCCCCCACTTTGGGGGAAAAAAGTGTGTCTTATAAAGAGAAAAATATGTGTACTTCATTTGCATGAAAAGACATGAAAAGAAAAACATGATAATTTTCAAATAAACATGCTAAGTTGTTTTTTTTATATAAAAAAAGGTATTTTTCATCTGAATAGAAACACAAACAGGCAGATATCATAAATATACACCGGTTTTCTGGTGTGTTAAAGTTGCAAACTGCGTGTTTGTGACATTTTCAACTCTACTTGCACAAACATTTTGCACAACTGTGGTTTCTCGAAATGGAAGTGTGGCGAGGGCAGGTCCAGTGGCCCTGCCACATTTATCATCTTGTACGCCAATTTTCTGGTGTATAAGAACACTGAAAACTACTCCAACTAGGGGCTGGCATAGATATCAGTATAGGTGTACAAACTGTTGAATGATGTGCTTAATTTATGAAAATATATAAGGAAATTAATTCAGCATCCACTAAAAGTGGAAGTTGAGATATATTGGATGTGCGCCTCCAGAGTTGTATCCAAAAACTCCTTACTTGAATTCAAAATAGAAAAAAAGGCAGAATCCCATAATTTGAAGAAAAATGATGCTTTAATCTAAGAAAAGCAGTGCAAGCAACCCAAAAATGCAATGTTTTGGCTATACCATACTTGAGGAAGGCTATGGTAAACATTGCATTTTTGGGTTGCTTGCACTGATTTTTGGGATTAAAGGATAATTTTTCTTGAAATTTTGGGATGTTGCCTCTTTTTCTATTTTTTATTTATGAAGAGGCAGTGCAGCTGATTTCATAGACCGGCCTGATAAATCAGCCTAAATGACTATAATAAGGAAAATGGAACACTGCATTCTGGTCTTTCTAAAGTAATGGCAAAACCTGAAGTATTTTGTTTTGTAATTATTATTTCCCAAGTTGATGCACATCAAATGAGTACAAACAGCGCTAAGTTGCATATGCAATTTATTTTTTTTATAACTAAAGCACACGATGACTTGGAAATCATACACCCTTTTTCCTGACAAATTATTAAAAATAATTTGGTTTTAATAGAAAAGGAAATTTATGGTGTTGCTACATTTTTTCCCATGCAATTATATTAGAAAACTCTTGCATTTACACTGATAAAGGTTCCCCAACATGCAGTAGAAGAAAATGCAATAGCAGCTTACAAAAATGAAATTTCTTGAAATTCATTTTGGGTTTTATTAAAATTAATCAGTCTGAAGATCTGATCTAGGTATGAATAAATTCTACCTGAAAGTACTCAGATTGCCTTAAAAGGCTGCATATGATACTTTGAGGTCTCCTAGGACTGTATCCAACTCCCCTAATAGTGTTAGTAATGCCACATTGATAGTGACCTACAGTATATGACTATAGGTAAACACATCATAGCTAATGGTAATAAACAGCCTAATTAAAAACACACTGCACTGACAGATTTGTTATGCTTTTTAAAATAAATTAAAAAGTCCAAAACTATCCCTTTTTGGAGCAAATGTCTACTAGTGTTTAACCCCTTAAGGACACGGCCATATTTCACCTTAAGGACCAGGCCATTCTTTGCAAATCTGACCAGTGTCACTTTATGTAGTGATAACTTTAAAACGCTTCGAATTATCCAGGCCATTCTGAAATTGTTTTTTCATCACATATTGTACTTTATGACACTGGTAAAATGGAGTAAAAAAATATCATTTTTATTTATAAAAAAATACCAAATTTACCCCAAATTTTTTAAAATTAGCAAATTTTTAAGTTTCTATTTCTCTACTTCTATAATACATAGTAATACCTCCAAAAATAGTTATTACTTTACATTCCCCATATGTCTACTTCATGTTTGGATCATTTTGGGAATGATATTTTATTTTTTGGGGATGTTACAAGGCTTAGAAGAAAATCTTGACATTTTTCAGAAATTTCTAAAAACCCACTTTTTAAGGACCAGTTCAGGTCTGAAGTCACTTTATGAGGCTTACATAATAGAAACCACCCAAAAATGTTGTTAACCCTTTAGGTGTTCCACAAGAATTAATGTAAAATAGAGATACAATTTAAAAATTTCACTTTTTTGGCAGATTTCCATTTCCATTTTTTTTTTCTAGTTACAAAGCAAGGGTTAACAGCCAAACAAAACTTAATATTTATGGCCCTGATTCTGTAGTTTACAAAAACACCCCATATCTGGTCGTAAACTGCTGTGCGGGCACACGGCAAGGCGCAGAAGGAAAGGAATGCCATACAGTTTTCGGAAGGCAGATTTTGCTGGACTGGTTTTTTGACACCATGTCCCATTTGAAGCCCCCCTGATGCACCCCTAGAGTAGAAACTCCAAAAAAGTGACCCCATTTTAGAAACTATGGGATAGGGTGGCAGTTCTGTTAGTACTAGTTTAGGGTGCATATGATTTTTGGTTGCTCTATATTACACTTTTTGCGAGGCAAGGTAACAAGAAATAGCTGTTTTGGCACAGTTTTTTGTTTGTTATTTACAACATTCATCTGACAGGTTAGATCATGTGGTATTTTTATAGAGCAGGTTGTCACGGACGCGGCGATACGTAATATGTATACAATTTTTTTAATTATGTAAGTTTTACACATACACAATGATTTAATTTTTTAAACAAACAAAAAAAATCACAAATTAGTGTTTCCATAGTCTAAGAGCCATAGTTTTTTCAGTTTTTGGGTGATTATCTTGGGTAGGGTATGATATTTGCGGGATGAGATGACGGTTTGAATGGCACTATTTTGAAGTGCGTATGATGGTGCATATGACCATGACACTAACGTGCCCCAAGTAGTAATAAGGTCCTTCCATAAGGCCCCTTGTAGAACCCCCAGTAGTTATAATGCCCTTTGTAGGGCACCTAGTCCCCATTAGTTATGATTCCCTCTAGAGGGCGTCAGTAGTTATATTGCCCCTATAGTACCCTAGTAGTTACAATGGCCCCCTGTAGTGCCCCAAATAAGTATCATGGCCCCCTGTAGTACACCATAGTTATAGTACCCCTCAGCTCTGCAGTGCCTCCAGTACAGTAGGTATAATGCCCCTCTGTATTGATCCCAGTAGGTATAAAAAAAAGTGTGAAACAACTGAAAATATGTCATATTCTAGGTTCTTCAAAGTAGCCACCTTTTACTTTGATTACTGCTTTGCACACTCTTGGCATTCTCTTAAAGAGCTTCAAGAGGTAGTCACCTGAAATGGTCTTCCAACAGTCTTGAAGGAGTTCCCAGAGATGCTTAGGACTTGTTGACCCTTTTGCCTTCACTCTGCAGTCCAGCTCACCCCAAACCATCTCGATTGGGTTCAGGTCCGGTGACTGTGGAGGCCAGGTCATCTGGCGCAGCACCCCATCACTCTCCTTCATGGTCAAATAGCCCTTACACAGCCTGGTTGAAAAATAAATGATGGTCCAACTAAACGCAAACCGGATGGAATATCATGACGCTGCAAGATGCTGTGGTAGCCATGCTGGTTCAGTATGCCTTCAATTTTGAATAAATCCCCAACAGTGTCACCATCAAAGCACCCCCACACCATCACACCTCCTCCTCCATGCTTCACGGTGGGAACCAGGCATGTAGAGTCCATCTGTTCACCTTTTCTACGTCGCACAATGACACGGTGGTTGGAACCAAAGATCTAAAATTTGGACTCATAAGACCAAAGCACAGATTTCCACTGGTCTAATTTCCTTGTGTTCTTCAGCCCAAACAAGTCTCTTCTGCTTGTTGCCTGTCCTTAGCAGTGGTTTCCTAGCAGATATTCTACCATGAAGGCCTGATTCACACAGTCTCCTCTTAACAGTTGTTCTAGAGATGTGTCTGCTGCTAGAACTCTGTGTGGCATTGACCTGGTCTCTAATCTGAGCTGCTGTTAACCTGTGATTTCTGAGGCTGGTGACTCGGATGAACTTATCCTCCGCAGCAGAGGTGACTCTTGGTCTTCCTTTCTTGGGGTGGTCCGCATTTGAGCCAGTTTCTTTGTTGTGCGTGATGGTTTTTGTGACTGCACTTGGGACACTTTTAAAGTTTTCCCAATTTTTTGGACTGACTGACCTTCATTTCTTAAAGTAATGATGGCCACTCGTTTTTCTTTACTTAGCTGCTTTTTTCTTGCCATAATACAAATTCTAACAGTCTATTCAGTAGGACTATCAGCTGTGTATCCACCTGACTTCTCCACAACGCAACTGATGGCCCCAACCCCATTTATAAGGTAAGAAATCCCACTTAAACCTGACAGGGCACACCTGTGAAATGAAAACCATTTCAAGTGACTACCTCTTGAAGCTCATCAAGAGAATGCCAAGAGTGTGCAAAGCAGTAATCAAAGCAAAAGGTGGCTACTTTGAAGAACCTAGAATCTGACATATTTTCTGTTGTTTCACACTTTTTGTTATGTATATAAGTTCACATGTAGGGATGAGCGAACTCGAACTGTATAGTTCGGGTTCGTACCGAATTTTGGGGTGTCCGTGACACGGACCCGAACCCGGACATTTTCGTAAAAGTCCGGGTTCGGGTTCGGTGTTCGTCGCTTTCTTGGCGCTTTTGTGACGCTTTCTTGGCGCTTTTTGAAAGGCTGCAAAGCAGCCAATCAACAAGCGTCATACTACTTGCCCCAAGAGGCCATCACAGCCATGCCTACTATTGGCATGGCTGTGATTGGCCAGAGCACCATGTGACCCAGCCTCTATTTAAGCTGGAGTCACATAGCGCCGCCCGTCACTCTGCTCTGATTAGCGTAGGGAGAGGTTGCGGCTGCGACAGTAGGGCGAGATTAGGCAGATTAACTCCTCCAAAGGACTTGATTAACTGATCGATCTGCAGCTGTGGATCATTGAGCTGCTGATCCTCAATTGCTCACTGTTTTTAGGCTGCACAGACCGTTTGTCAGTCTCATTTTTCTGGGGTGATCGGCGGCCATTTTGTGTCTTGTGGTGCGCCAGCACAAGCTGCGACCAAGTGCATTTAACCCTCAATGGTGTGGTTGTTTTTTGGCTAAAGCCTACATCAGGGTGAAGCTGTCACACCAAGTGCATTTAACCAGCAATAGTCTGTTCATTTTTTGGCCATATACAAAATCAGGGGCAAGCTGCGCCTGTCACCAAGTGCATTTAACCCTCAATGGTGTGGTTGTTTTTTGGCTAAAGCCTACATCAGGGTGAAGCTGTGACACCAAGTGCATTTAACCAGCAATAGTCTGTTCATTTTTTGGCCATATACAAAATCAGGGGCAAGCTGCGCCTGTCACCAAGTGCATTTAACCCTCAATGGTGTGGTTGTTTTTTGGCTAAAGCCTACATCAGGGTGAAGCTGTCACACCAAGTGCATTTAACCAGCAATAGTCTGTTCATTTTTTGGCCATATACAAAATCAGGGGCAAGCTGCGCCTGTCACCAAGTGCATTTAACCCTCAATGGTGTGGTTGTTTTTTGGCTAAAGCCTACATCAGGGTGAAGCTGTCACACCAAGTGCATTTAACCAGCAATAGTCTGTTTATTTTTTGGCCATATCCCAGTCTAATTCTGTCACTAAATCCATACCGGTCACCCAGCGCCTAAATACTAGGCCTCAAATTTATATCCAGCTAAATCTGTCCCTAGTGCTGTAGCTGGGCGAGTTATTTAGTGTCCGTTCAAGCACATTTCTTGTTCTGGGTTGAAATACAATTCCCAATTTAGCAATTTCATAATTTAGTGGTTCCTGCTATATCAGAGCTATTTGAAATCTATCCCAAAAAGGGTATATAATATTGAAGGTGCACATTGGGTCATTCAGAATAACTTCACACACACCCGCTACTGTGTATTTCCAAGTCTAATTCTGTCACTAAACCCATACCTGTCACCCAGCGCCTAAATACTAGGCCTCAAATTTAAATCCCTCTAAATCTCTCGTTACCGCTGTACTGTTGTTGCTGGGCAAGATATTTAGTGTCCGTCAAAGCACATTTTTTGTTCTGGGTTGAAGTACAATTCCCAATTTAGCAATTTCATAATTTAGTGGTTTCTGCTATATCAGAGCTATTTGAAATCTATCCCTAAAAGGGTATATAATATTGAAGGTGCACATAGGGTCATTCAGAATAACTTCACACACACGCTTCTGTGCATTTCCAAGTCTAATTCTGTCACTAAATCCATACCGGTGACCCAGCGCCTAAATACTAGGCCTCAAATTTAAATCCCTCTAAATCTCTCGTTACCCACCGCTGTACTGTTGTTGCTGGGCAAGATATTTAGTGTCCGTCAAAGCACATTTTTTGTTCTGGGTTGAAGTACAATTCCCAATTTAGCTATTTCATAATTTAGTGTTTTCTGCTATATCAGAGCTATTTGAAATCTATCCCTAAAAGGGTATATAATATTGAAGGTGCACATAGGGTCATTCAGAATAACTTCACACACACGCTTCTGTGCATTTCCAAGTCTAATTCTGTCACTAAATCCATACCGGTGACCCAGCGCCTAAATACTAGGCCTCAAATTTAAATCCCTCTAAATCTCTCGTTACCCACCGCTGTACTGTTGTTGCTGGGCAAGATATTTAGTGTCCGTCAAAGCACATTTTTTGTTCTGGGTTGAAGTACAATTCCCAATTTAGCAATTTCATAATTTAGTGGTTTCTGCTATATCAGAGCTATTTGAAATCTATCCCTAAAAGGGTATATAATATTGAAGGTGCACATAGGGTCATTCAGAATAACTTCACACACACGCTTCTGTGCATTTCCAAGTCTAATTCTGTCACTAAATCCATACCGGTGACCCAGCGCCTAAATACTAGGCCTCAAATTTATATCCCGCTAAATCTCTCGTTACCGCTGTACTGTTGTTGCTGGGCAAGATATTTAGTGTCCGTCAAAGCACATTTTTTGTTCTGGGTTGAAGTACAATTCCCAATTTAGCAATTTCATAATTTAGTGGTTCCTGCTATATCAGAGCTATTTGAAATCTATCCCAAAAAGGGTATATAATATTGAAGGTGCACATTGGGTCATTCAGAATAACTTCACACACACCCGCTACTGTGTATTTCCAAGTCTAATTCTGTCACTAAACCCATACCTGTCACCCAGCGCCTAAATACTAGGCCTCAAATTTAAATCCCTCTAAATCTCTCGTTACCGCTGTACTGTTGTTGCTGGGCAAGATATTTAGTGTCCGTCAAAGCACATTTTTTGTTCTGGGTTGAAGTACAATTCCCAATTTAGCAATTTCATAATTTAGTGGTTTCTGCTATATCAGAGCTATTTGAAATCTATCCCTAAAAGGGTATATAATATTGAAGGTGCACATAGGGTCATTCAGAATAACTTCACACACACCCGCTACTGTGTATTTCCAAGTCTAATTCTGTCACTAAACCCATACCTGTCACCCAGCGCCTAAATACTAGGCCTCAAATTTAAATCCCTCTAAATCTCTCGTTACCGCTGTACTGTTGTTGCTGGGCAAGATATTTAGTGTCCGTCAAAGCACATTTTTTGTTCTGGGTTGAAGTACAATTCCCAATTTAGCAATTTCATAATTTAGTGGTTTCTGCTATATCAGAGCTATTTGAAATCTATCCCTAAAAGGGTATATAATATTGAAGGTGCACATTGGGTCATTCAGAATAACTTCACACACACGCTTCTGTGCATTTCCAAGTCTAATTCTGTCACTAAATCCATACCGGTCACCCAGCGCCTAAATACTAGGCCTCAAATTTATATCCCGCTGAATTTGAATACAATACATTGGGCCAAATAATATATTTGTTGTTGTGGTGAACCATAACAATGAGAAAAACATCTAGTAAGGGACGCGGACGTGGACATGGTCGTGGTGGTGTTAGTGGACCCTCTGGTGCTGGGAGAGGACGTGGCCGTTCTGCCACATCCACACGTCCTAGTGTACCAACTACCTCAGGTCCCAGTAGCCGCCAGAATTTACAGCGATATATGGTGGGGCCCAATGCCGTTCTAAGGATGGTAAGGCCTGAGCAGGTACAGGCATTAGTCAATTGGGTGGCCGACAGTGGATCCAGCACGTTCACATTATCTCCCACCCAGTCTTCTGCAGAAAGCGCACAGATGGCGCCTGAAAACCAACCCCATCAGTCTGTCACATCACCCCCATGCATACCAGGGAAACTGTCTCAGCCTCAAGTTATGCAGCAGTCTCTTATGCTGTTTGAAGACTCCGCTGGCAGGGTTTCCCAAGGGCATCCACCTAGCCCTTCCCCAGCGGTGAAAGACATAGAATGCACTGACGCACAACCACTTATGTTTCCTGATGATGAGGACATGGGAATACCACCTCAGCATGTCTCTGATGATGACGAAACACAGGTGCCAACTGCTGCGTCTTTCTGCAGTGTGCAGACTGAACAGGAGGTCAGGGATCAAGACTGGGTGGAAGACGATGCAGGGGACGATGAGGTCCTAGACCCCACATGGAATGAAGGTCGTGCCACTGACTTTCACAGTTCGGAGGAAGAGGCAGTGGTGAGACCGAGCCAACAGCGTAGCAAAAGAGGGAGCAGTGGGCAAAAGCAGAACACCCGCCGCCAAGAGACTCCGCCTGCTACTGACCGCCGCCATCTGGGACCGAGCACCCCAAAGGCAGCTTCAAGGAGTTCCCTGGCATGGCACTTCTTCAAACAATGTGCTGACGACAAGACCCGAGTGGTTTGCACGCTGTGCCATCAGAGCCTGAAGCGAGGCATTAACGTTCTGAACCTGAGCACAACCTGCATGACCAGGCACCTGCATGCAAAGCATGAACTGCAGTGGAGTAAACACCTTAAAACCAAGGAAGTCACTCAGGCTCCCCCTGCTACCTCTTCTGCTGCTGCCGCCTCGGCCTATTCTGCTGCTGCCGCCTCGGCCTCTTCCTCCGCCTCTGGAGGAACGTTGGCACCTGCCGCCCAGCAAACAGGGGATGTACCACCAACACCACCACCACCACCTCCGTCACCAAGCGTCTCAACCATGTCACACGCCAGCGTTCAGCTCTCCATCTCACAAACATTTGATAGAAAGCGTAAATTCCCACCTAGCCACCCTCGATCCCTGGCCCTGAATGCCAGCATTTCTAAACTACTGGCCTATGAAATGCTGTCATTTAGGCTGGTGGACACAGACAGCTTCAAACAGCTCATGTCGCTTGCTGTCCCACAGTATGTTGTTCCCAGCCGGCACTACTTCTCCAAGAGAGCCGTGCCTTCCCTGCACAACCAAGTATCCGATAAAATCAAGTGTGCACTGCGCAACGCCATCTGTAGCAAGGTCCACCTAACCACAGATACGTGGACCAGTAAGCACGGCCAGGGACGCTATATCTCCCTAACTGCACACTGGGTAAATGTAGTGGCAGCTGGGCCCCAGGCGGAGAGCTGTTTGGCGCACGTCCTGCCGCCGCCAAGGATCGCAGGGCAACATTCTTTGCCTCCTGTTGCCACCTCCTCCTTCTCGGCTTCCTCCTCCTCTTCTTCCACCTGCTCATCCAGTCAGCCACACACCTTCACCACCAACTTCAGCACAGCCCGGGGTAAACGTCAGCAGGCCATTCTGAAACTCATATGTTTGGGGGACAGGCCCCACACCGCACAGGAGTTGTGGCGGGGTATTGAACAACAGACCGACGAGTGGTTGCTGCCGGTGAGCCTCAAGCCCGGCCTGGTGGTGTGTGATAATGGGCGAAATCTCGTTGCAGCTCTGGGACTAGCCAATTTGACGCACATCCCTTGCTTGGCGCATGTGCTGAATTTGGTGGTGCAGAAGTTCATTCACAACTACCCCGACATGTCAGAGCTGCTGCATAAAGTGCGGGCCGTCTGTTCGCGCTTCCGGCGTTCACATCCTGCCGCTGCTCGCCTGTCTGCGCTACAGCGTAACTTCGGCCTTCCCGCTCACCGCCTCATATGCGACGTGCCCACCAGGTGGAACTCCACCTTGCACATGCTGGACAGACTGTGCGAGCAGCAGCAGGCCATAGTGGAGTTTCAGCTGCAGCACGCACGGGTCAGTCGCACTACAGAACAGCACCACTTCACCACCAATGACTGGGCCTCCATGCGAGACCTGTGTGCCCTGTTGCGCTGTTTCGAGTACTCCACCAACATGGCCAGTGGCGATGACACCGTTATCAGCGTTACAATACCACTTCTATGTCTCCTTGAGAAAACACTTAGGGCGATGATGGAACAGGAGGTGGCCCAGGAGGAGGAGGAGGAGGATGAGGAAGAGGGGTCATTTTTAGCACTTTCAGGCCAGTCTCTTCGAAGTGACTCAGAGGGAGGTTTTTTGCAACAGCAGAGGCCAGGTACAAATGTGGCCAGCCAGGGCCCACTACTGGAGGACGAGGAGGACGAGGATGAGGAGGAGGTGGAGGAGGATGAGGATGAAGCATGGTCACAGCGGGGTGGCACCCAACGCAGCTCGGGTCCATCACTGGTGCGTGGCTGGGGGGAAAGGCAGGACGATGACGATACGCCTCCCACAGAGGACAGCTTGTCCTTACCCCTGGGCAGCCTGGCACACATGAGCGACTACATGCTGCAGTGCCTGCGCAACGACAGCAGAGTTGCCCACATTTTAACCTGTGCGGACTACTGGGTTGCCACCCTGCTGGATCCACGCTACAAAGACAATGTGCCCACCTTACTTCCTGCACTGGAGCGTGATAGGAAGATGCGCGAGTACAAGCGCACGTTGGTAGACGCGCTACTGAGAGCATTCCCAAATGTCACAGGGGAACAAGTGGAAGCCCAAGGCCAAGGCAGAGGAGGAGCAAGAGGTCGCCAAGGCAGCTGTGTCACGGCCAGCTCCTCTGAGGGCAGGGTTAGCATGGCAGAGATGTGGAAAACTTTTGTCAACACGCCACAGCTAACTGCACCACCACCTGATACGCAACGTGTTAGCAGGAGGCAACATTTCACTAACATGGTGGAACAGTACGTGTGCACACCCCTCCACGTACTGACTGATGGTTCGGCCCCATTCAACTTCTGGGTCTCTAAATTGTCCACGTGGCCAGAGCTAGCCTTTTATGCCTTGGAGGTGCTGGCCTGCCCGGCAGCCAGCGTTTTGTCTGAACGTGTATTCAGCACGGCAGGGGGCGTCATTACAGACAAACGCAGCCGCCTGTCTACAGCCAATGTGGACAAGCTGACGTTCATAAAAATGAACCAGGCATGGATCCCACAGGACCTGTCCGTCCCTTGTCCAGATTAGACATTAACTACCTCCCCATAACCATATATTATTGGACTCCAGGGCACTTCCTCATTCAATCCTATTTTTATTTTCATTTTACCATTATATTGCGATGCTACCCAAAGTTGAATGAACCTCTCCTCTGCCTGTGTGCTAGGCCTAAATATATGCCAATGGACTGTTGCAGTGGTGGCTGACATGAAGCCTGATTCTCTGCTATGACATGCAGACTAATTCTCTGCTGACATGAAGCCAGATTGTCTGTTACGGGACCTCTCTCCTCTGCCTGGGTGCTGGGCCTAAATTTATGACAATGGACTGTTGCAGTGGTGGCTGACGTGAAGCCTGATTCTCTGCTATGACATGCAGACTGATTCTCTGCTGTCATGAAGCCAGATTGTCTGTTACGGGACCTTTCTCCTCTACCTGGGTTCTGGGCCTAAATTTATGAAAATTGACTCTTACAGTGGTGGGTGACGTGAAGCCTGATTCTCTGCTATGATATGAAGACTGATTCTCTGCTGACATGAAGCCAGATTGTCTGTTACGGGACCTTTCTCCTCTGCCTGGGTTCTGGGCCTAAATTTATGAAAATTGACTCTTACAGTGGTGGGTGACGTGAAGCCTGATTCTCTGCTATGATATGAAGACTGATTCTCTGCTGACATGAAGCCAGATTGTCTGTTACGGGACCTTTCTCCTCTGCCTGGGTTCTGGGCCTAAATTTATGAAAATTGACTCTTACAGTGGTGGGTGACGTGAAGCCTGATTCTCTGCTATGATATGAAGACTGATTCTCTGCTGACATGAAGCCAGATTCTCTGTTACGGGACCTCTCTCCTCTGCCTGGGTGCTGGGCCTAAATTTATGACAATGGACTGTTGCAGTGGTGGCTGACGTGAAGCCTGATTCTCTGCTATGACATGCAGACTGATTCTCTGCTGACATGAAGCCAGATTCTCTGTTACGGGACCTCTCTCCTCTGCCTGTGTGTGTGCTGGGCCTAAATATATGCCAATGGACTGTTGCAGTGGTGGCTGACGTGAAGCCTCATTCTCTGCTATGACATGCAGACTAATTCTCTGCTGACATGAAGACAGATTCTCTGTTACGGGACCTCTCTCCTCTGCCTGGGTGCTGGGCCTAAATTTATGACAATGGACTGTTGCAGTGGTGGCTGACGTGAAGCCTGATTCTCTGCTATGACATGCAGACTGATTCTCTGCTGACATGAAGCCAGATTCTCTGTTACGGGACCTCTCTCCTCTGCCTGTGTGTGTGCTGGGCCTAAATATATGCCAATGGACTGTTGCAGTGGTGGCTGACGTGAAGCCTCATTCTCTGCTATGACATGCAGACTAATTCTCTGCTGACATGAAGACAGATTCTCTGTTACGGGACCTCTCTCCTCTGCCTGGGTGCCGGGGCCTAAATATCTGAGAATGGACTGTTCCAGTGGTGGGTGACGGGAAGCCAGATTCTCTGCTATGGAACCTCTCTCCAATTGATTTTGGTTAATTTTTATTTATTTAATTTTTATTTTAATTCATTTCCCTATCCACATTTGTTTGCAGGGGATTTACCTACATGTTGCTGCCTTTTGCAGCCCTCTAGCTCTTTCCTGGGCTGTTTTACAGCCTTTTTAGTGCCGAAAAGTTCGGGTCCCCATTGACTTCAATGGGGTTCGGGTTCGGGACGAAGTTCGGATCGGGTTCGGATCCCGAACCCGAACATTTCCGGGATGTTCGGCCGAACTTCTCGAACCCGAACATCCAGGTGTTCGCTCAACTCTATTCACATGTGAATCTACAATTTTCATAGTCATGAAAATAAAGAAAACTCTTTGAATGAGAAGGTGTGTCCAAACTTTTGGTCTGTACTTTACATTATAAAAAAAAAATTGCAATCACCAAAAGGGAGGGGAAGTTGACGCCATAACACAGGATTTTCACTGCTGGTTGGTATTATAATTTTGTTCTGACTGTTTATGTTAATTTTCTTACATTAGAGTGGCCATAGGTTCTGTCTCACCCATGTTGATATATAGCCTCTTGTAAGTTATGTGAAATTTTCAAAGGACTTTACTCTTGGTAATGTATTTCCAACTACTTCTACCAACAGATTTATTGCACTGGAATTTTCTTCATATATATCTTGCTCTCAGACCACCATTATAGTGTTGTTTATAATTTTTTACTTTGGTCTTGCCAATCATGTTTATATTATTTTTTATTTTTTCCAAAAGCTTTATTGAAAAATAATTATCTGTTACATTTATATTGATTCAATGAGAAGGAGGAGTAAACTCCCAGTTGTTTTGGTAACAAATAGTAAACACAAAACGACATAACAACAATAAGGGTGTATGTTAAGAAGGCTTTTGTTCTGTATATTTCTAATCCGGGCCCTGGAAGAGGACACAAGGTATAAACATATCTGTAAAGCAAGGCAGAATGAATGACTAAGTTAGAAGTAGCCTCTAAATGATCTCCAATTTTCCCAGAGGGACCTAAATTTGTGGTGGGATCTGTTTTCCCAGAACCAATGGTCTAGGGAAGGGAGGTCTGTCGACAACCAGTGGGTAGGGATTAGGAGTCGAGCGGTTACAATTAGAATCTTGAAGAGGGGGGTAGCTTTTTTCCTGTGGTCCTGTGGTCGCAATAGAGCCAGCAGTGGTGAGGGGGTGATGTCAGAATAGCAAATTCCGTTGCATTTTTTATAGATATTGTCCCACCAGCTAAGGATAGTAGGACAAGCCCACCAAATATGAAACATTGTTCCACGACCTTCACAGCATCTCCAGAAAACGTCGGAACCACTACTATCATAACGGCAGGTAACATCAGGTGTTTTGTACCATCTAGTTAGTACTTTATATGAATTTTCCTGGATTCTGATACATCATGAGGATATATGTGGTGTTTTAAAAAGTAGGAGTTGATCCTCAGGTGAGAAATGGGTATTTAAATATTTTTCCCATTGGCCTACAAAGGAAGGTTTGGGAGGTGAAATAGGCGTACTGAGATATCTGTATAGTGAGGATATAGGTTTCCTCGGCAGAGACTGGTTGTGAATAAGGCTCTCAAACCAAGTGAGAGGTCTGAGAAGGGAACTTAGAGGAATGTTTTTGTTTATATAAGTAAGCAGGAAAGATAGCAAGTGAGGCTGGGATTTGATCTCAGGGAAGGAGGAGATGAGGGAGTCTTGGTCTAATCTGCTTTTCTCATTTTCTAAAAATATAGAGAGAATAGGCACTTCAGAGGAGCGTATGTTGTAGGGGACACTTTGTCTGAGTTATAGAAGAGCTATACCTATCACATCTCTGACCTGGACCAGAGGGGAGGGGGATGGAATCCCCAGTTTGAACTTTGAAGCCATCTCCAGGCCTCAAGAGTAGCTATCGCCAGGGAGTTATGTTTGCAGGCTGAGAAAATATTGTGGTGGGGGTCCACTAGTAAGGCTCTTAGGCTCGGGAGATTTAGGGGTTTCCATACCAACCCATGATTTTTGTTCAGGGCATCTAAACCAGTCTAGGGTTCTGGAGAGAAATATGGCCTTATTATATAATAGTGGGTTAGGGAGGCCTATACTCCCATGAGTTCTAGGTCTCTGTAGGGTATTGATGTTAATTCTAGCATTTTTTTTTATTCCATATTAAAGAACGAATGGTTTGTTCCAGGGAATGAAAAAATGAGTTAGGAATAGGGATGGGAAGGACCTGGAGGAGATAGTTTAGCCTGGGTAGGACAAGTGACATGACCATATTTTTACGTCCAAACCAGGAGAGTAAAGGAGGGTTTAGAGCCTCTAGTTGGCTTTTGACAGAGCTCAGTAGAGGGAGATAGTTTAGTTTGCATAATGGTGAGAGATCTGAGTGGATTTTTACTCCTAGATATGTTATGTAGGGTGAATCCCAATTAAAAGGTGAGGAATGGAGTAGTTTGGATCCAAGTCTGATGCTAAGTCCCATACTGAGAATGTTTATTTTAAAATTAGAGAGAAAGCTAAATTTATCCAGGATAGTGTAGAGAAGCTGTAGAGAGGTTTCAGGGTTGGAGGACATTATTAACAGGTCATCAGCAAATGCAGCAATTTTATGTTCTTGATCTCCTAATTTAAGACCTATAATGTCACTCTCTGATCGTATAAGAGCAAGGAGGGGTTCGCTTGTTAGGACAAAGATTAAGGGGGAGAGGGGGCATCCCTGTCTGGTTCCATTTCCTATGGGAAAAGGTTGTGAGGTAGTGTCATTAATCAGCACCGACGCCGAGGCATTGGTGTACATAGCTTGGATAGAGCGTATAAAAGCTGAAGGCATTCCAAACTGCGTCATGGTGCTGTACATAAAATTCCAATGTATTCGGTCAAATGCTTTTTCGGCATCGGTGCTGATCAGGACTAAAGGAAGATGGTGTTTTGAGGCGTGAAGTAGAGCATTTATTACTCTTGCTGTGTTATCCTTTCCCTCTCTTCCTTTGATAAAACCTGTTTGGTCTCTGTGGACAAGATGGGGTAGGAGAGGGGCCAGTTGGTTTGCTAGTAATTTGGCTAATAGTTTTAGGTCTATGTTTAATAGAGATATAGGGCGTTAATTACCACATTCGGTAGGGTCTTTCCCTTCTTTGGGTATAATGGTAATGTTAGCTTTTGTCATCTCTGGAGAGAGAGGGTCACCTCGTAAGGATTGATTGCAGACTTAAGCAAGTGAGGCACGAGGATGGTGCGAAAAGAACGGAAATAGAAAGCTGGGAACCCATCTGGACCTGGGGCCTTTCCTTTAGGGAGTTGTTTAATTGCTAGAAGAAGTTTGTCGCTCGTAAATGGAGAGTCTAGGGCCTTTATCTGGGTATCATTAATTTGGGGTATTTTAATAGAACGAAGGAAGAGGTCTATCAAATCTTGATGTGTAGAGTTTTGGGGTATCACTTTTCTGGGGAGGTAGGTTATATAGGGAGCGATAATAATTTGAGAACCTCTGAGGTATATCTTGTGTATTGGTGAGCATGATGCCTTTATTACTGCGAATATTACATATAAAGTTTTGGGCCTTCCTTTTTTTTATTCAAGACATCATAAATTTGGACACCTTGTCACCGTGGGCGAAATATTTGTATTATGCTTGTAGGAAATATTTAGCAGACTGGGTATTTAGTTGATTTTTTAATTCCGCTCTAAGGAGTGCTAACTTTGATAAATGGGAGTCTAGCAAGGATCTCGTATGGAGGGTCTCGATATCTCTAATATCCTTCAGGAGGGAGTCGATGCGGGCTAGTCTTAATTTTTTTGTATAGGAACCCAAGCTTATCAGTTGACCCCGGATATAGGCTTTGTGGGTGTCCCAAAGGGTATATGGGTGAATATCAGGGGTATTGTTGACTGAGAAAAAAATCTCTCAGCCAATTGAGGATCTTTTCTTTTTGGGGGTTTGGATCAGCTTCTCATTGAGTTTCCAGTGAAACATTCTATTAGGTCTATTAGGGGTGAGTATATGTATCCATATAGGGGCATGGTCGGATAGGCTAATAGAGCCAATTTGGGCCTTGGTGCATAACTGCATGTGTTCAGAGGAAACAAAGAGATAGTCCAAGCGCTGGTATAAACCATGTGGATTGGAGTAAAATGTATAGTCCTTAACATTGGGATGTAAGGATCTCCAGACGTAAACCAGGCGCCGGTCATAGAGAGATTTCCTCAACTTACTTAAAGCTTTATTTGAGATAGCAGATTTTTGGGATGAGGAGTCTACTGGGGGGACCAGCGTAAGATTAAGGTCACCTCCCAAAACAGTCACCCCTTCTCTAAAGTGGTCAAACATCTGAAGGGTTTCGTTAAGCCATGCAGCCTGGTTGACGTTTGGAGCATAGACATTAATAAATGTATAAATCTGGTTTGCTATATTACCTTTTAAAATGATAAATCTACCCTCAGGGTCTTGAATATGATCCAAATAGGTGAAAGGGGTGTTCTTACTGAAGCCCACGCTAACTCCCCTAGAAGCAGATGAATTAGAACCACAATGGTACCAAGTGGAGAAATAGGCGTGAGAGAGGTTTGGGTAGTGATTGAGTCTAAAATGTGTCTCCTGAAGGAGAACGACGTAGCAGCCCTTTTTTTTTTAATTCAGAGAAAATTTGGCAGCGTTTGGAAGGGGCATTAAAACCCTTTACATTGTAAGAGGTAATTTGTAAATCCGCCATATAGGGTAAAAAATTTAAAGGTACTGCCCCGTCGCCTCTCACCTCTGGGGGCACTGATCTGTAAACCTCTGCACAGCATGGACAGACATATAGTGTATCCCCCATCTGTGGGTATTTGAATGAGCTGTAAGTTAGTATACATCCTAGAACATATGAATTAACAAAATAACCAACAAAAACAATACTAGCATAGCTAGATGGATAGTAGGCATGGTAATGCCTGGAATAGTATCGGGGGGAAAAGAGAGAAATAACCAATTAGTTATCACCAAGTGATTAGAGAACTGGTGGAACAGGAGAAGTTCAATTGTCCATAGGAAGTCTTCTGGATGTTGTTCTTCTGGAATTCCTAGGACTCTTTTGTCGCTTTGGAGTACGCTGACGTTCCCAGATGCCTGGGTGTGGGATTTCAGGGAGATTGCATAAGTCCTGAATGGGGTCCCAGTTTTCGACCCTGAGGGGCTCTATCTGGAGATGATCGTAGATTGAGTCCAGATCAGTATAGTTGGATAGAGAGAGTTAATAAAATTAATTCAAATATAATACCTAATTCCATATAGCCATATTGGTTTTGGACGCAACAGTCTACCCTGTTTCTGTTAGGGATGGGAGAAAGTCCATTAAGGAGGACATGGAGAAGGGGAATAAGCACTTGGTGTTGGAACCAGACTGGCAGAACTGTGCAGTTGTCAGTATAGTCTGACCTTGTTTCTGTGGTGCAGCAATGCCACCACCACGCAAAACACTGACCCGGTGGGCTGTGGAAGACATGTACTGTCCCTGGCCATAGTTAATGCTCCATATCTTATATTCAAATTAGCCTCTAGGAGCGGAGGAGCAATGCCCCCCTGCTCCTAAAGGATAATTTGCATATCATCAAAGTTAAAATTAACCAGGGCACCCATAAGCATAATAATAGTACAGTTAGGGTCTGCTGACATTAGCACATCGCTAATGTCACCCAGTTTAATAGGGTTCATTCTTATGACAGAAACCCTTTAAATGTGGCATCCACTATGCCACATAGTGACAGTACAAAGCAAAGATTGCTTTTTGAGAAATAATGATGGCTAGGTATTCTATATTGAGGCTAAGCACACTTGCCGGAATGCCGGATCCGGCATTATTTTACATTGAAATGCATTAATGCCGGATCCGGCCCTAAGAGTTCAGAAAAAACGGATCCGGTTTTGCGGTCTGCTCATGCTCTAACCTTTAAAAATGTAAAAAAAATGATAAATACCGGATCCCTTTTTCCAGATGACAACCGGAGAGACGGATCCGGTATTGCAATACATTTGTGAGATGCATCCGCATCCATCTACAAATGGTATTCGTTTGCATACAGATTGCCGGAACCGGCAGGCAGTTCTGGCAACGGAACTGCCTGCCGGAATCCAGCGATGCTAGTGTGAAAGTACCCTAACTGGTTTGCCAGTAGCTATACCAGCAGCAACTAAGACAGGTGGGAATTCAGATTACTAGGCATATTGTTGTTATCTGTACATTCCATTATGAATGACTGATGATGGAGTGGAGGATGAGAAGTAGTTGGAGCAGGAGAAGCAGTAGCTGATGATGTTGCTGGTGATGATGGCAATGACTGTGCAATGATTGTGGATGTCACCTGGCTACAAGAATCATGATGGGGAGAAGAAGAAGGACACTCTTGCTCATATTGCTAGCCAGTTCAATATATCCATATAAGTAGGTGATGCCACATCATATGCTGAAGAAGTTGTAGCTGTAGTTCCTACAAGTTTGTTGGAATGGCCATGTCTTATTTCGAGCCTGCAGGGTTTACACACTAGAATCGTTTTGTCAGCCATAACCATAGAGAATAATTCCCACACAAAAGACAACCCCACAGACCCACCACCAACAATGCTCAAGCATTTCTGCCAAGGCCACCTGAGCTTACCTTAGGTCTGACAATTTGAGAGCCTGCACCAATAGCAGCAGTGGCATCACCTGCACCCAAGCTGAGCGAAGTAGAAGCAGATCTGCCCCTAGCAGTTTTTTGGATGTTCTGGTTGTGCATTTTGTCTGCTCTTTATTTCCCCCACCACACTGCTCCTCTGATGTCACCACCTGATCCAGTTGCCAGGTCCTGTCCAACACACAATCATTATCATAATTATAATCATCCTCGTCAATTTTCTCAGACTTGCCTTCCCTCATAATTCCCACCTCTGCATATACCCAGAGTACCCCTATCACCATGGCAACCAGTGTCCCTATGATGATCACCACCACCATGGCTGCAAGTGCCACCACTACTACTGAGAGAGTGACCCTGCCGGCCTGCCTGCGCTTTGAAAGTGAGTACTACTACAGACGATTACTGTAGTTTAAAAAAACAGAGCCACTGCTTGAGCATTAAATAAATATACTTTACATGTAAAGACTGCTGTGAGCGGGGTCCGGTGTAATAGAGTACAGTGAATGCACCGGGCCCCACCACGAGTGTAACAGCAGTTGCCGGCCTCAAGCCCCTCCCCCCACCCTGTATGATAGAGGTTTACTGTAACTGATACATCTCAGGCCGCGCTGTGCAGCATAGCGGCATGCAATGTGTCAGTGTCAGACATTTTAAAACTGAACCATTCGCTTTATAAGACGCCTGGGAGGGAAAAAGTGCATCCCCAAACAGCAGTTTATGACCACAAATGCCGCTCCTTCTTTTCTGTGCCCTGCTGTGTGCGCAAACAGCAGGTTATGACCACATATTGGGTACTCAGGAGAATTTACATAATTTTCAGATGCCTTTTCTACTGTTATAAAAGTGAAAAACTTTTAGATAAAACTACAGTACATATTATTGTTAACATAAAATTTTTGATTTTCATTCCCTTATTGTAATCAATTCTGTGAAACACCAGTGGGATCAAAATACTCCCTGTATTAATTCATCGAGTGGTAGAGTCCAAAATGTTGACATTTTGGGTGTTTCTTATGTTTGCTCTGCAAACCTGAGATATTGCTTGAAAAACTTCCACAAAATCCACCAGGTGCTGAGTTAAGTATTTGAGTCAAGTAGAACTCTAAGGCCACATATGGGGTATTATTAAAAACTGCCGAATCAGGGTAATACATTTGGGATTTAGTTCTGTTTTATCACATGCTGTGTTCAAAAATTGCAAAAAAAAAATACATTTTTAAATTTGGCCCCTATTATGCATTCATTCCTATGAAACACCTAAGGGGTAAGCAAACTTTCAAAATTTTGAATACTTTGAGTGATTTTGGGGCATTTTTAATTTGTAGGTCTCTGAAAGTAACTTCAGAACTGAATTGGTCCCCAAAGAATGGCATTTGGAAATTTTCTTGAAAATTTCTAAAACTGTTGCTAAATATTTAAGCCACTTGTTTTTGTGGACATGTCACTGCTAAAGCCAGTGGCTGACTGAAGAGGATCAGGTGACCATGCTTATGACGAGGAGGAAGAAAGAAAACCCCAAAAAGGATGCATTCCTGGATAACTCTTTATGTATTCCAGGACAATTCCCGATACCTGGAATTTTGTGATGCTCAGAGCTTCTTTAAATGAGGAGTCCATGCACAATGGATATCAGAATTGGTAATAGTTAGGGTGATCTGTATAATCTGGTATTGTTTACTATTAGAGCTACAGTACCTACAGCTCAAACCCTGTGTAATACTCTTCAAACAGTTTTGTACTCCGTGAGTGCCTGAAAGCATGCGTGATACAACAATGAATATAATTTACAGATAATCAGTACTGATGTATACCTCCACTTGTTATCATGTTAGTTTTCATTTTTCTAGAACCGGTTAGACAATAGAATCTGCTCTATGTCACTTGTCTAAATTTTGTCTGCACTTGCTGTCATAAGTAAGTTTCACAGAGATTTGACTTGTTATAAGATTTGTCTCACTTCAGTAAGTTGCATTTATCATGTAGAGAAAGTTAATACAAGGCACTTACTAATGTATTGTGATTGTCCATATTGCTTCCTTTGATGGCTGGATTCATTTTTCCATCACATTATACACTGCTCGTTTCCATGGTTACAGACCACTTTGCAATCCATTAGTGGTGGTCTTGATTGCACACTATAGGAAAAAGCATCAGCCTCTCTGGTGGCCGGGACCATGGAAGCGCACATAGGCTAATGTTTTTTCCTATATTGTGCAAGCACGACCACCCCTGATGGATTGCAGGGTGATCTGTAACCATGGAAATGAGCAGTGCATAATGTGATAGAAAAATGAATTCAGCCAGCAAAGGAAGCAATATGGATAATAACAATATGTGGCTTGTATTAACTTTCTCTACATGATAAATGCCACTTGCTCAAGTGAGACAACCCCTTTAAGTTGTTAATAATTGTCCTTGTCTATCTGCTTTTATTTTTTTTATCTTCCTATTACATAATCTTGTTTCATTCTATTCTGATACAATCTAATGGGAGACATAATTCTATAGCTTCCTACAGTACACTACACAAGTAAATGTATCTTGTCTAGTTCTGTCATATAATTTAACTATAGCAGGATGATTTATATTACTCTAAGGTAGAGTCAATTTTGAAAAATGCATTTTTCAGTTGCCAATATGCAAATTCTGTACTTTTAACCTTATCTTTCCAAAAACACAATTCAATAAAAGCAGAAATGTCATTAAAAAAATGAAAAATTATATATATATATATATATATATATATATATACACACATCGTTTATATTTTTTGTTCAAATGTGGATAAATCATATCATAAAGGAACTTTCACGTTTCGGTGTTGCAGGGAAACACCACAACAAGCATAGGAGGTAGGGGGTGGGGGGGGGGACGGACGGACGGACAGGGAATCAGGCCTGAGAAGTAGGGAAGGAAAATGGATGACTCCTACTAAAAACCCTAACCAAAATCCTGACTGACTACCAGTATGAACAGACCCCCTGAATTCATACGCAGGAATACCTATCAAGCCGTGTAGGACCCTGGTACTAATAGCAGGGATGAGACTACCTGTTCCTCCAAAAGGAAGGGTGAACAAGAGTCTCCTTCAGGCTTAAGTCAAACAATGGGCAAATGCAACACACAGAACCCAAACAAAATACAAAAGGGAAAGGAAAGACTTAACTTTAAAGGAGCAATGGGAGCACCAGGAACTCAGCCGAGATCCAACAGCAATCTGGCCAAATGTCCAAACAGAAACTATAAACCATGCAGCATTGTGGGAGAAGCACCTGTAAATAGAGAAGGTTAAATTACCCTAATAGCCACACCTGGGGAAAGAAAGCGTGGCAAGCACCAGAAACAACAAAGACATCAATTGATCCAAAACGGAAAACATGTCAGATCAAACCACGTGTTGCCAGTCTCACCAATCTCCTGCCACCTGTTGCGGGAACGTTCGTGACAGTAACTATCAATTCTAAAACATTTACTGGCCTGAGCCACCTCTGCATGTCAGCTACTCAGCTAGACTAAAGATTGTTTTATGTGTCAAACTTGTTGACTTGAAATTCATTTCTTAATATAATGTATTTTATACGGAGCATATTAAATACTTTTGTGTAACAATATTAATTACCACCTGTTCAAAAATGAAGTTCATATTTGGCTTTTGCTGACATTAATACATTATCAGGTTCAGGTACTGTTGCTGAAATATTTATAGATATGACAGGCAATAAATTCACTGCTGACAACTGATGGGATTTCTGCTAGTGCTATTAATAATGTTTCTAATAATTAATTTATATGAATAATGTTTCTTTTATAAAGAGATCTAGTGAACATTGATAAGGAGCATCCATTTTTAGTGTGCACTGTATGCCAAAGACAAATAACTATAAGATGCCGAGGCAGACTTCTCAGCTTCTGCCTGCCTCAACCATTGCTTCCCTACTTAATCTATTGTTTTACAAGCTTTTTAAGAGTCCTTGCCTATTTTACTAAGAGCCCATGGTTATTTGTAGGGATGAGCGAATCGACTTTGGATAAAACATCCGAAGTCGATTTGCATAATACTTTGTTTGAATACTGTACGGAGCGAGTGCTCCATACAGTATTAGAATGTATTGGCTCCTATGAGCTGAAGGTATTGCTTTGCGAAGTCTCGCAAGACTTCGCATAATAACATCATAAATCAATTTTTACTGTAAAAAAACATTTCCTGAACTCGGGTTTGTTCCAAAGTACCACCTTTAGCTGGACATCTAGCTCGTAGCCCAATGTCGCGCAAGTGCCTTCTGACTGTAATAGCAGTTGCTGACTACCGATGTTCCCCTACTCGCCGTGGTACCGGGTTCCATGTTCGTGTGAACAATGTCCTCTCTGGCTGCCTCTGTCATTGTCCATATTGGCTGCATTATGAGGCAGTTAGCTGTGGTGATCTGCTGCCAGTGTCTTCCTATTCACTGCCGCAGTCCTGGGCTTTATCCTTGCATGCATTGTCAATGTCTGTAATCCGCTCCATGGTTTCCATCCAGCCTTCAGCATATCTACCAGCCTTTTACCTCTAGCATCTCATTAAGGACCAGCACAAATCACTTCCTGTAATTTAAAGGTTTCACACATGTGACCTGTGTGACCAATTCAAGCCATAGTGCACCTATATAAGTGGTTCAGCCCTCTTCCCAGATGCTTGAGCTCCAAAGGTCTGTGTGTCCTGCAAAGGTTGCTGTTGTTTGTGCCTGTGTTCCTGCATTCCTCATCTGTGCTTGGATTCTGGACTTTGCTTCCTGTTTGATCCATATCTGCCCTGTCTCGTCTCTCTTGTTGCCTGACCTGTACCTGAGCCATCTGCCCTTACCCACTGCTTGTTCGACTTCATCTCTGCCTTATCCTTTGGGCCTGCAATGTTGCTCCTGGTTAAGACTCGGACTGCTGACTACGACTTTACCTCTGGTACCTTGCTTTGTTACCCCCGATTCACCTGGACCAGTTCCTTTGTGTGCCAAGCTGGTGTTCCCCTCGGGAAAGCCTAATCCCACCCCCCAAAAAAGGGCAAAAACAAAACAAAAACACTGCACTTATCTCTCTTGAGAGATCTTCCCTATTCACTCTGCCTTGGACTTGATTTGTTCCAGAAGCAGCCTGTAAGAAGATAAACTTTGTATGTCACACCTATCGATAGCCCACCTATACCAGTCCTTAAAAGGACTTTTGTGGCCCTATTAGCTAGCGTTTGGTGTCCCTAACAGCCTGTCCCTGCTCCACACAGCAACCTCTCCCTGGCAAAACACTGAATGCAAAATGGCTGCCAGATCAGGTTTATTTATAGGGTAGGGGGTGTGTCCATTTGCTGAAATGTCTCAATTGGCTGTCCTGTCCCACCTGTTGGATGTGTCATAGGTCAAAGTTCGGCACAATGTAAAAGAATATGGCGCCGGCTGACATCTTCATATGTTCACTTATATTGTCTAACCATTGACACATATATAGATGTTGCCTGGTCATAGTCGCAAGTCGGGTGAGATATTCCATATATTATTTTTAGCAACAAATATTTGCTCTAAAATCTGGAATGGTTAATACTAGGTCCGAACTGGGATTACAAAGCAGCCCTGGTAAACATGATTTAAAGTATGTGACCACTATTAAAAGGTCTACTACTATAATCACAAAGTTCTCAAGAGCCTCTAAAGGGATGTGAATGCAGTCTACTATGCATACCTTACATTTTGTGAGACATACACGCTAATAGTCCCGTTACCTCAGAAGATGCCACAGAAACAGCAAGACATTTCTGGGGGCTATGTAAAATTAGTTCTGTGGCTGTACTGAACATAATTACTAATATTTATATTTGCACTTTTTTCATTAGTATTATCTTCTCAACTCCCTCTGCTCTGTAATATGCTGCTGGAAGATCAAACATCACGTTTGGTGTGACAGGTTCCCTAGAAAGTACAATAACCTAGTCATGATTTTTAAAAGTGTATGACTTACTATTGCACTTTATGATCTATACATTAGTACAATAATTATATTATTTGATAACAGATATAAGAGCATTTAGTTAGCGACTAAGGGGGAGATTTATCAAACTGGTGTAAAATACAACTGGCCTGGTTGCCCATAGCAACCAATCAGATTCAGTCTTTCATTTTTCACAGCTCCTTTGGAAAACAAAAGGTGGGATTTGATTGGTAGATATGGGCAACTAAGCCAGTTCTACTGTACACCAGTTTGATAAATCTTCCCCTAAATAGTTCAACTAGTTATATTCACTATGCATCTCCTACAAGTATTAGCATGTACCAGGAATCTGTCATCTTCAGTGATTGGGAAAAAATTGCTTTCTAAATATATATATATATATAGGAAATTATTTTATGTGAATATGTAGCAGATATGTTTATATATGACTTCTATTCCTGCACCCGGGGCAGCTGTATGTAAGAGACCTCTACATGAACTCAGAAGATGACTCATCTGTCTCCATAATATTCTTTATCTTCCATATCTCAGTCTCCACATTTTATGGTCCAAAATTTGAACATCTATTTTAAAACTTCAAAATTGTATTTTTTTTGCATCTTGATGAATATCAAAAAGGTTTTCTGCTCATTTGAAATACGTATGATTTTCACATCACATTCCTATTTAAACCTTAGCATATTGTGCCATTAGACATATTTATGAACTGAAGCTTTCATTGCTTAGATCATCCTTGGCTAACTAGATTTCCGCAATAACTAGCTTAGAATTGACACAACTGACCATACAGTATGCAGACATGTATCCAATTTGCAAGTAGTTATCTTGCTCTGATATGAAGTAATAAAAATGAGCAGCAATTTGCTAATTAGATACATGTCTATGTGCAGCAGGTTTCACCATATGCAGTGAAAAGAACATTGCACTGAAAGGAACATTAAATCTAGCAAATAGATCACATTCATCCAGGCCATGGTTTATCAGTAGTAAAAAGTCAGAGCAACTGGACATTCTTCTTGAAGATGTTTCGCCATTCATCCAACTGAGTCAGATGACTAGGAAAACATCTTCAAAATGAAAATTGAAGTTCAGTTGCTCTGACTTATTACTAATAATATACTCATATAGGCTAACACTTTACTAATGTATTACAATAATATACATAGAAACATAGTAACATAGTTTACAAGGCTGAAAAAAGACATATGACCAGCCTGTTATTCTGCAAGTTGATCCAGAGGAAGGCAAAAAAAAAAAAAAACCCTGTGAGGTAGAAGCCAATTTTCCCCACTTCCCGACTCCAATCAGGCGATCAGAATAACTCCCTGGATCAACCACCCCTCTCTAGTAGCAATAGCCTGTAATATTATTACACTCCAGAAATACATCCAGGCCCCTCTTGCTGTATTATAGTGAACTCACCATCACCACCTCCTCAGGCAGAGAGTTCCATAGTCTCACTGATCTTACCATAAAGAATCCTCTTCTATGTTTGTGTACAAACCTTCTTTCTTCCAGATGCAGAGGATGTCCCATCGTCACAGTCACAGTCTGACCCTTGATATATTTATATATAGTTATTAGATTTCCCCTCAGTTGTCTTTTTTCTAAAGTTAATAACCCTAATGTTGATAATCTTTCAGGGTACTGTACTTGCCCCATTCCAGTTATTACTTTAGTTGCTCTCCTCTGGACCCTCTCCAGCTCTGCTATGTCTGTCTTGTTCACAGGAGCCCAGAACTGTACACAGTCCTCCATGTGTGGTCTGACTAGCGATTTGTAAAGTGGTAGGACTATGTTCTCATCAATCCATTATCTTATTGGCCTTGGCAGCAGCTGCCTGACACTGGTCTCTACAGCTTAGTTTGCTGTTCACTAAAATCCCTAACTCTTTTTCCATGTCAGTATTACCCAGTGTTTTACCATTTAGCATGTACTGGTGACTTGCATTATTTCTTCCCATGTACATAACGTTATATTTATCAGTGTTTGGGACCCGAACCTGACTCCGAAACTCATTGAAGTCAATAAGGACCTGAACTTCACTTTATTATTTTCCATTATAACATGGTTCGGAAAATGGTTAAGACAGAATGCAAAAGAATATGGCCATTTAGGGGTTAAAAAACAAAACAAAAAACAACTCACCTTATCCACTTGATCACGCTGCAGTAGTCTCTTCTATTTCTATTCAGCAGGACCCGCCAAAGGACCTGCAGTGTGCGCAATGACATTACCATGCTCTCCCACGTGGAGAGCGTGGTGATGTCATCTCGCACATCGCAGGTCCTTTGTCAGGTCCTGCTGAGTGAAGAGAGAATAAACTGCTGCAGCACAATAGAGTGGATGAGGGGAGGTTTTTTTTGGGCCGTATTCTTTTTCATTCTGTCTTAAGAATGCTATTATTTGCTGATATAACCATGTTATAACAGAAAATAATAATAAAATTACCTGAACACTGAACCTAAACTTTTGTGAAAAAGTCCGGGTTTGGTTCTGGGTACCCAAACTCGCAAAGTTCGGTACGAACACGAGCTTTGCCGTTCGGGTTCACTCATCTCTACTTATGAGACTTTGTGCTTCTAACTGTGTCCAAGATATTTTATTTTGTAAAAGACATTGACACCATTATAATAATTAAACAATCATATACTCTCTGTTCCAAACCACCTCCATTCCATCAATACAACTCCAATCCAGTCACTTCAGTCATGACATAATGTTTTCAGCTGCTACTATAAGGTGCCCAAATACTGCATTTGACCACTGCAGCCAATTCCTGGGCTCATTGGTATATGGTATGGAAGCAGTGGCCCAGTAACACTTACTTTAACCACTTCACATCCGGGCCATTTACCCCCTTCCTGACAGAGCTTAATTTTGCAAATCTGACATGGTCACTTTATGTGGTATTAACTTTGGAATGCTTTTACTTATCCAAGCTATTCTGACACATTGTACTTCATGATAGTGGTAAATTTGAGTCGATATATTTCACCTTTATTTATAAAATAATCAAAAATTTACCAAAAATTTTGAAAAATTAGCAGGTTTCAAAATTTCGATTTCTCTGCTTTTAAAACAGAAAGTGATACCTAATAAAATATTACTTAACATTCCCAATATGTCTACTTTATGTTGGCATCATTTTGTTAATGTAATTTTATTGTTTTAGGACATTAGAAGGCTTACAATTTTAGAAACAATTCTTAACATTTTTAAGAAAATTTCCAAAACCCACTTTTTAAGGGCCAGTTCAGGTCTGAAGTCACTTTGTGGGGCTTACATAGTGGAACCCCCCCCCCCCCATAAATGACCCCATTGTAGAAACTACACCCCGCAAGTTACTCAAAACTGATTTTACAAACTTTGTTAACCCTTTAGGTGTTCCACAAGAATTTAAGGAAAATGGAGATGGCATTTCTAAATTTCACTTTTTTGGCAGATTTTCCATTTTAATCCATTTTTTCTTTAACACATCGAGGGTTAATAGCCAAACAAAACTCAAAATTTATTACCCTGATTCTGAGGTTTACAGAAACACACCACATGTGGTCGTAAACTGATGTAAGGGTACACGGCGCGTCACAGCAGAAAAGGAGCGCCATATGGTTTTTGGAAGGCAGATTTTGCCGAGCTGGTTTTTAGATGGCATGTCCCATTTGAAGTCCCCCTGATGCACCCTTACAGTAGAAACTCCAAAAAAGTGACTCCATTTTGGAAATTGCTGTTTTTGCACTGTTTTAATTTTTAATTTTTTACAGCATTCATCTGACAGGGTAGATCATGTGCTACTTCTATAGAGCTGATTGTTATGGACATAATGATATCAAATATGTCTACTTTCTTTGTTTGTTTCAGTTTTACATATTAACCACCTCAGCTCCCTAGCTTAAACACACTTAATGACCAGACCACTTTTTACAATTCTGCACTACACTACTTTCACGGTTTATTGCTCGGTCAACTTACCACCCAAATTAATTTTACTTCCTTTTCTTCTCACTAATAGAGCTTTCATTTGGTGGTATTTCATTGCTGCTGACATTTTTAATTTTTTTGTTATTAATCAAAATTTACCGAAATTTTTGCAAAAAAATGACATTTTTCACTTTCAGTTGTAAAATTTTTCAAATAAAACTACATTTATATATAAATTTTTCTCTAAATTTATTGTTCTACATGTCTTTGATAAAAAATAAAAAAAATAAGTGTATATTTATTGGTTTGGGCAAAAGTTATAGCGTTTACAAACTATGGTACCAAAATGTGAATATCCGCTTTTTGAAGCAGCTCTGACTTTCTGAGCACCTGTCATGTTTCCCGAGGTTCTACAATGCCCAGATAGAAGAAACCCCCCACAAATGACCCCATTTCGGAAAGTAGACACCCTAAGGTATTGGCTGATGGGCATAGTGAGTTCATAGAACTTTTTATTTTTTGTCACAAGTTAGCAGAAAATGATGATTTTTTTTTCTTACAAAGTCTCATATTCTACTAACTTGTGACAAAAAATAAAAACTTCCAAGAACTCACTATGCCCATCACAAAATACCTTGGGGCATTTTAGGGGCCCTAATGTGTGAGAAGTAGTTTGAAATCAAAATGTGTAAAAAATGCCCTGTGAAATCCAAAAGGTGCTCTTTGGAATGTGGGCCCCTTTGCCCACCTAGGCTGCAAAAAAGTGTCCACACAGCAACCTCTCCCTACACTGGCAAAACACTGAATGTAAAATGGCAGCCAGATCGGGTTTATTTATAAGGTAGGGGGTATGTTCATGTGCTAAAATGTCTCAATTGGCTGTCCTGTACCTCCTGATGGATGTGTCATGGGTCAAAGTTCTTTACAATGTAAAAGAATATGGCGGGCGCAAATATCTCCATATGTTCGCATGCAAGGCCATCTCTACTAACACTTTCTTTATTAGCTTCAGCTTCTTAAAAAAAATAAGAACCCCTTTAACCACCAACTTCCAGTAAACTGTATCCTTGAACTATAAAAGCTAGTGAAGTAACTGGTGACTGCCATTATATTATGTTTTGACTAGTTATGTATGCTGTTATATGCAATATTAAACTACAATAGTTGTGCTGAACAGAATAAGGCTACTTTCACACTAGCGTTCGGGCGGATCCGTTCTGAACGGATCCGCTCATAATAATGCAGACGGAGGCTCCGTTCAGAACGGATCCGTCTGCATTATTTTTAGCATATAACAGCTAAGTGTGAAAATAGCCTAGTACGGATCCGTCCAGACTTTCAATGTAAAGTCAATGGGGGACGGATCCGCTTGAAGATTGAGCCATATTGTGGCATCTTCAAACGGATCCGTCCCCATTGACTTACATTGAAAGTCTGGACGGATCCGCACGGATCCGCACGCCTCCGCACGGCCAGGCGGACACCCGAACGCTGCAAGCAGCGTTCAGCTGTCCGCCTGTCCGTGCGGAGGCGAGCGGAGCGGAGGCTGAACGCCGCCAGACTGATGCAGTCTGAGCGGATCCGCTCCATTCAGACTGCATCAGGGCTGGACGGCTGCGTTCGGGTCCGCTCGTGAGCTCCTTCAAACGGAGCTCACGAGCGGACCAGCGAACGCTAGTGTGAAAGCAGCCTAATGTATACTTGTATGAATGCCAACATGCGTTTTTATTGCAGGCCCTTCTATTTTTTGTGTAGTGTACCCTTAAAGGGACTGTGTCATTAGAAAGTGACCTATTGATTAAATCACTTCTGTTTAACATATTTTTAAATCATTTATGGTGATTTTATTTTTCATTTTCTATTTCACAATGTTTATTTAAAAAAAAAAAAAATCCTGCAGTTTTCGCACTGGCGACTAAGAATAATAATGGGCGCCACATCTTAGTCTGTACAGATCCCTTTACTGCCATTACCTGCTTATCTATACACAGAGGTGATATTATTACAGGCAGGATTATAATGACAGATAAGACAGGATCCACCATTCACAATAGGTAATTGTCAAATATCTATTCTTTCCTTGTACAATGACCTCTGCACATCTCATAGAACATGCCTAGAAAACTCTCCCATAGAAGTCAATGAGGTCCCCTCCTGACCATTGTGTTTTGTGGGGCTGTCGTAAAGCAATTTTCTTATGCCCCTTTCAGACGAGCGTGTCCGGAATAGGTCCGGATGTGTTACAAATGCGTTCATTGAAAAATGCAAAATTTTGCAGGAAAAGTCACTTAGTTTTGACTGCTTTCGTATGCAGTGGTTCCGTTTTTATCGCGCCGCTGCAATGCATTTTGATGCGTTTTTCACGCGCATGATAAAAAACTGAATGCATACAAACTCTCTTAGCAACCATCCGTGAAAAACGCATCGCATACGCACTTGCTTACGGATGCGATGCGAATTTCACTTCTAAGGGGCCAGCGTTGTGTGAAAAACGCAGAATATAGAACTTCCTGCGATTTTCACACAACGCACAAGTGATGAGTGAAAACCAACGCACATGTACACAGCCCCATTGAAATGAATAGGTCCGGATTACGTGCAGGCGCAATGTGTTCGCATCATGCATTGCACCAGCGCGGAATACTCGCTCGTGTGTTTTCTAAATGCTGTTAAGAACAGCTCAGGTAAGATGGCCGCCCCCATAACAATGTTCATAAAATAAAATAAAAATCTACAATCAGAAAATAAAAAGAGATTAGAAAACAGACATGTTGCTATCTGACAATTGGTGACACATTTCCTTTAAGACTGCAGTGGTTTGTACATGGTTTGTTGAGGTTAGGAGTGGAGTCAGGTCATAAATATTAGGAGCTCAGAGTGCCTGAACATGAGTCAGTTATTAAAGGGGTTTTGTCACTTCAGTAAATAACATTTATTATGTTGATAAAGTTAATACAAGGCACTTACTAATGTATTGCTGTTATCAATTTTGCTTCTTTTGCTGGCTGGATTCATTTTCCCATGACATTATATGCTGCTCGTTTCCATAGTTACGGCCACCCTGCAATCGATTAATGGTGCTCGCGCTTGAACACTGTAGGAAAAAATGCCAGCCTTTCTGGTGACCGGGACCGTGGAAACACACATAGGCAGGTGCTTTTTTATAGTATGCAAGCACAGCCACCACTGATGGATTGCAGGGTGGTCATAACCATGGAGACTAGCAGTATTTATTATTGTGATGGAAAAATGAATCCAGCCAGCAAAGGAAGCAATATACACAATCACAATACATTAGTAAGTGCCTTGTATTAAATTTCTCTACATATTAAATGCTATTTGCTGAAGTGGCAAAACCCCTTTAAAGAGGACCTTTCACCACTTCTGACATGTCTGTTTTCATAGCTTTGTGCATTCCCCATGTAATACCAATTAGGGAGCATCTATTCTTATGGCTCTATGTTGTGCCATTCCTTTATTATTTCTATTAGAAGTTATAAATTAATTGCTATTAGCCTTCAGTAAGGGTGCAGATGGGAGGTAACAAGTTGGGGGCGTGTACCTGCAAAGTCTGAAAATGGCAGCACTGATTGGATAGAGTCAGACTATACAGGTACACACCCACAAGTTATTAACACCCCTCTGTACCCTTACTAAAGGCTAACAGCAATTCATTCATAACTTCTAGTGGAAATAATAAAGGAACGGCACAACATAGAGTCATAAGAATAGATGTTCCAGAATTGTTATTACATGGGGAATGCTACAGTTTTAAAACAAATATGGCAGGAGAGGTGAATAAGTGCTTGACATTGTGCTACTTTACAAGGAAAAACTGCCATGATGTAGTTAGCAGTGAGGACCACTGGTAATGGCATGGACCTGCTCTGGAAAGCTATCACTAATTGGGATGCTGGAGTCAGCATTTGTTTGTTGAGAGAAGACCCTGGATAAAGTAAGTGGTTCTGGATCATTTCAAGCCTGGAGACCGTAGCTTAAATAGGCCAGAACCTAATACTCTGGAGATAGTTGGGAACGGAGACCATCCAGTCTACCTTACTCTACTACCTCCTACTGTAAGGCCTCTTTCACACGGGCGTCGTGTGTGAGGGCCGGATAGGAAGTTGGTGCGTCGCAGGAAAATGCACAATTTTTCCACACGACTGCAAGGCGTTTTAAAGCGTTTTGCACGCGCGCGAGAAAAATCGGCATGTTTGGTACCCAAACCCGAAACTGGACTTCTTCTTCCACGGTGATGGACCATGTGACAGACCATGTGATGAGCACAGTGATGTCACCGCAGGTCTTTTTCCTCCTGTGTATCAAAGAAGAATACAGAAGAGAAACCGGGCTGCGTGAACAAGTGGATGAGGTGAGTTAAATTATTCTTACTATTTTTTTAACCCCTCTATCCCTATTTTACTAAGCATTCTGTATTAAGAATGCTATTATTTTCCCTTATAACCATGTTATAAGGGGAAATAGTAATGATCGGGTCCCCATCCTGATCGTCTCCAATCAACCATGTGTGAAAATCACACCGCATCCGCACTTGCTTGGCGATTTTCACACAGCCCCATTAACTTCTATGGGGCCTGCGTTGCGTGAAAAACGCACAATATAGAGCATGCTGCGATTTTCACGCAACTCACAAGTGATGCGTGAAAATCACCGCTCAGGTGCACAGCCCCATAGAAATTAATGGGTCCGGATTCAGTGCGGGTGCAATGCGTTCACCTCACGCATTGCACCCGCACGGAAATCTCGCCCACGTGAAAGAGGCCTAAGTGTATTGACAACTGAATAGTTGTAAAGTTCTCTGTGGTTCAAGAGATTATCCTGTAGATCATGTGACCATCTGTTAAGCCAGGCGGAAATACACTGTGAGTGCAGAAAAATTAGGTTATATTAATAGTAGGCAGTAGCAACACCTGTGGAGTATAGAGAATGTTCTGTTACTAATGACAACCACCTGTATAGAGAATGTTCTGTTATGAACGACAACCACCTGTGGAGTACAGAGGCTGTTCTGTTACTAATGACAACCACCTATATAGTATAGAGAGTGTTCTGTTACTAATGACAACCACCTGTGGAGTACAGAGGCTGTTCTGTTACTAATGACAACCACCTATATAGTATAGAGAGTGTTCTGTTACTAATGACAACCACCTGTGGAGTATAGAAGCTGTTCTGTTACTAATGACAACCACCTGTGGAGTATAGAAGCTGTTCTGTTACTAATGACAACCAACTGTGGAGTATAGAAGCTGTTCTGTTACTAATGGCAACCAACTGTGGAGTATAGAGACAGGTCTGTTACAAATGGCACTTGTGGAGTAAACAGACTGTTCTATTGCTAGTGACAATCATCTATAGAGTATAGAGACTGTTCTGATATTAATGCGGCATATAGAGATGTCGCAAACATAAAATTTTCCGTTCGCGAACAGCAAGCGTGAATTTTTGCAGATATTCGCGAACGGGCGAACCGGGTGAACCGCCTTTGACTTCAATGAGCAGGTGAATTTTAAAACCCACAGGGACTCTTTCTGGCCAGAATAGTGATGGAAAAGTTGTTTCAAGGGGACTAACACCTGGACTGTGGCATGCCGGAGGGGGATCCATGGCGAAACTCCCATGGAAAATTACATAGTTGATGCAGAGTTGGATTTTAATCCATAAAGGGCATAAATCACCTAACAATCCAATTTTTTTTGGAACAACATCCACTGTGTGTATACGATCAGGTATGATGTTGTATACGATCAGGTATGATGTTGTATCGATCAGGTAGTGTAAGGGTTACGCCCGCTTCACAGACATTGACAGACCAAACTCCCCTTTTAATGCACCGCAAACCACCGCAAACAGTCCATTTGCCCAACCGCAAACTCCCCATTTGCACAAGGTTGGATACCAAGCTAGCCATGTCCCGTTGATGTCATTGAAGGTTTCTTCCTCCACCCAGCCACGTACAACACCAAGAGTCCCCGAAAGGTGAATTGAATTGATTTTTCGAATGGGGAGATGGTTAAAAAAACGCTGGCTCCCTCCCCTTTGTTTGAATCCACGGTCATTGCGTCTGTGCCGTGCAATTTACTGTCCCACCCGATATGAGTGCTATTTTCTATAGTTCTCTCTTCTCATCAGTTTAATCCCTGTTACGTCCCCAATCTGGGGTCCATTTATTAAATGGATTTTTAGAACGGGGAGATGGTTAAAAAAATGCTGGCTCCCTCCCCTTTGTTTGAATCCACGCCACGGTCACTGCGTCTGTGCCGTGCAATTTACTTTCCCACCCGATATGAGTGGTATTTCCTGTAGTTCTCTCTTCTCATCAGTTTAATTCCTGTTACGTCCCCAATCTGGGGTCCATTTATTAAATAGATTTTTAGAACGGGGAGATGGTTAAAAAATTGCTGGCTCCCTCCCCTTTGTTTGAATCCACGCTACGGTCACTGCGTCTGCACCGTGCAATTTACTGTCACACCCGATATGAGTGGTATTTTCTGTAGTACTATTCTCATCAGTTTAATCCCTGTTACGTCCCATATCAGGGTGGGATTGCCTTTTGTGAAAAAAAATTTAGGCCGGGTACCTTCGACTGCCTTCACAGTGACAGACCAAACTCTGATACACCAAACTGAATTGATTTTAGGAATCGGGAGATGGAAAAAGCAGCTTGGTCGGTCCTCTTACTCCCAAGTTGGGGCACTGCGCGTGCACGAGCAATGTGCTGTGACACCCTATATGAGTGGTGTCTTAACTAGTCCTATTCCTATCAGTTTAATCCCTGTTACGTCCCCTATCTAGGGACGTGTGTCGAATTGATTAACCATTGTCGAATTAACGAACCATAACGACATCCTGGAATAATTTAGTTCTGAGCTTTGTACTTGATTTGTATTGGAATTGTTGGGGATTTTTTAAATTGTCTGCATTATTTCTAATAAACTATTAAGAGACTTTATTATGTTTTTTTTTTTTTTTATGTATTAAAAACCCACCCATACAACTTAAAAAAAGATAAATAAAAAAATTTAAGTTTTTTTCTATGAAAAAACATCTAGCCGTCCCGATCGCTTTTGGTCTGATCATAATGAAGCAACGGCCTTATCATCTGGGGTGTGGCAACATTGCCAACACACTCATAGAGGTGATGATCGCTTCATTGTGATACGCAAGCCCCTTCACCACAACAAGGTAACGATTACAAAAGGGGAATTGACACTTGTATGTGCCTTTTTTTTGTTTTGTTTTTGCAGCCACAGTGCAGCACCAGAGGCCAGAAAAATTAGGCATGTACACATGCCTGAAAAACAATGTTACTGTTGCAGCTGCTGTTGTAGTAGAGGCCAGAAAAATTGATGTTTTCAAGGCAGAAAGGTGACTAAAACATTGCGACTTGAACCCTAGTTGGTGGCGGAGAATTCACAAAAGTCATCCGGTATGCAGACATTAAATCGTGGGGACCATTTTGAGGCCAAGGCATGTCAGGCCTTTTGTTAGTTAAACGTATCCCCTACTGTCAGTCCCTTCGGGATCCATGCCTCATTCATCTTAATGAAGGTGAGGTAATCAACACTTTTTTGACCGAGGCGACTTCTTTTGTCAGTGACAATGCCTCCTGCTGCACTGAAGGTCCTTTCTGACAGGACACTTGAAGCGGGGCAGGCCAGAAGTTCTATCGCAAACTGGGATAGCTCAGGCCACAGGTCAAGCCTGCACACCCAGTAGTCAAGGGGTTCATTGCTCCTCAGAGTGTCGATATCTGCAGTTAAGGCAAGGTAGTCTGCCACCTGTCGGTCGAGTCTTTCTCTGAGGCTGGATCCCGAAGGGCTGTGGCGATGTGTAGGACTAAAAAAGCTCTGCATGTCCTCCATCAACAACACATCTGTAAAGTGTCCTGTCCTTGCCGCCGTGATCGTGGTAGGAGGAGGATTACTTTGACCTCTTCCCCAGTTAGATTCCCATTGTGCTGTGACATCCCCCTTATAAGCTGTGTAAAGCATATTTTTTAGTTTGGTTTTGAACTGCTGCATCCTTTCTGACTTCCATTAATTTGGTAACATTTCCACCACTTTCTGCTTATACTGGGGGTCTAGTAGCGTGGCCACCCAGTACAGGTCGTTCTCCTTCATCCTTTTTATACGAGGGTCCCTCAACAGACAAGACAGCATGAAAGACCCCATTTGCACAAGGTTGGATGCCGAGCTACTCATTTCCCGTTCCTCCTCCTCACTGATGTAATTGACGGTCTGTTCTTCCCCCAGCCACGTACAAGACCACGGGTCCCAGATAGGTGACAACAACGAGCACCCTGGGATGCCTGCTGTGGTTGGTCTTCTTCCTCCTCAAAGCCACATTCCTCCTCTGACTCCTCTTCCTCATACTCCTCTTGCAGCGTTGCCGCAGGTCCGGCAAGCAATGATGACAAGGCTGTTTCTGGTGGTGATGGTGACCACAACTCTTCCTCTTCACGCTAATCTACAGCCTGATCCAGCACTCTTCGCAGGGCACGCTCCAGGAAGAAAACAAATGGGATGAGGTCGCTGATGGTGCCTTCGGTGCGACTGACTAGGTTTGTCACCTCCTCAAAAGGACTCATGAGCCTACAGGCATTGCGCATGAGCGTCCAGTAACGTGGCAAAAAAATTCTCAGCTCCGCAGAGGCTGTCCTAGCACCCCGGTCATACAAATACTCGTTGACGGCTTTTTCTTGTTGGAGCAGGCGTTCGAACATTAGGAGTGTTGAATTCCAACGTGTCGGGCTGTCGCAAATCAAGCGCCTCACTGGCATGTTGTTTCGGCGCTGAATGTCTGCAAAGTGCGCCATGACCATGTAGGAACGCCTGAAATGGCCACACTCCTTGCCTGCTTGAGGACATCCTGTAAGCCTGGGTACTTAGACACAAAGCGTTGTACAATGAGATTCAACACATGTGCCATGCATGGCACATGTGACAACTTGCCCAAATTCAATGCTGCCAACAAATTGCTTCCATTGTCACACACCACTTTGACGATCTCCAGTTGGTGCGGGGTCAGCCACTGATTCTCCTGTGCGTTCAGGGCAGACAGGAATGCTGGTCCAGTGTGGCTCTCTGCTTTCAGGCAAGTCAACCCCAAGACAGCGTGACACTGTCCTATCCGGGAAGTGGAATAGCCCCTGGGGAGCTGGGGAGGTTCAGTTGATGTGCAGCCAGATGCCGCAGCAGAAGAGGACTCAGCCGAGGAGGTTATGGAAGAGGATGGAGTAGGAGGAGTAGAGGAGGTGGCAGTAGGCCTGCCTGCAAGTCGTTGCGGTGTCACCAACTCCGCTTGAAGAGCCACGTATTCCATGCATGGCAGCCGTCAGCAGGTTGACCCAATGCGCAGTGTAGGTGATATACCTGCCCTGACTGTGCTTTGCAGACCAGGTATCAGTGGTCAGATGGACCCTTACCCCAACACTGTATGCCAGAGATGCCATGACTTCCTTTTCAATCACCGAGTAGAGGTTTGGGATTGCCTTATTAGAAAAAAAAATTCATCCGGGTACCTTCCACTGTGGTGTCCCAATAGCGACAAATTTTTTGAAGGCCTCAGACTCCACCAGCCGGTATGGTAAAAGCTGGCGGGCTAAGAGTTCCGTCAAGCCAGCTGTCAGACGCCGGGCAAGAGGGTGACTCTGTGACATTGGCTTCTTACGCTCAAACATTTCCTTTACAGACACCTGACTGTGGGCAGATGAGATGGAACTGCTCAAGGTGAGAGGCGTAGTGGCAGGTGGTTGAGAGGGGGCAAGGAGGACAGCAGTGGTTGACGTGGCTGAAGATGCTGGACCAGGAGGAGGATGGTGGCTTTGAGCTTGTGTGCTGCTTCTATTCGTCATCATGTGTTGATCCCATAGGCGTTTGTGATGTGCGATCATGTGCCTTCCCAAAGCAGTTGTACCTAGGTGGGTGTTGGATTTCCCACGACTCAGTTTCTTTTGGCACAGGTTTCAAATAGCATCGCTGTTGTCAGAGGCAGACACACACAAAAAATGTAACACTGCTGAGCTTTGCAATGACGGCATTCTGGTGGTGGCAACAGCATGCGTTGATTGGCGTGCTCTCTGGCTGACCCCGGGTGCCGATACATGCTGCCTGACTGTGCCACTAGCTCCTTGCGACGACCTCCCCCTGCTTCCAAATCGTCTCCTCCTTCTCTCTGTCTCCCCTTCTGAACTTTCCCCCCTCTTCTTCTTCTCTTCGAGCAGGCACTCACGTGGCATCCATGGACACATCGTCATCATCAACCACTTCACTTGTATCTGACACCTCAGCAAAGGAAGCAGCAGCGGGTACAACATCATCATCATCATCACACTGTACGTCCATATGTGTAATGCTGCCTGACTGAGACATATCCCTGTTACCTACATCCCCTGGCAATAATGGTTGCGCATCACTAATTTCATCCAACTGATGTGTAAATAACTCCTCTGAGGGATCAAGTGAAGCGGCTGTGGTGGCTGTGGTGGTAGTGGTGGCGGGGGGCGGGAGAGTGGTGACCAAAGCTGAGCTGGAGGAGGATGGTGCGTCAAGGTTCTTAGCGGAAGCTGTTGAAGATTGGGTGTCCTGTGTAAGCCAGTCAACTATTTTCTCAGAATTTTTGGGGTTCAGGGTACGTGGCCTCTGAACACTGGGCATTATTCCAGGGCCAGTGGAAATCACAGCACCACGAACACGATGGCCCCTGCGGCGTGGCCTGCCTCTGCCTGTCATTTTTTATTAGATAAGTGTTACTATGCGTGCAAAGTACTGTGCCACTCTATATAAGTGGTGGGCAGTTGGCACAGTACAGTCTGTGTGGGCCTGACACACACGGGCTTGCAAATGTGATTAGATCACAGTTAAATTTAAAATCTTTTTTTTTTTTTTTTCTGAAAGGTATTTGGGTGAATGACACCCTGTAACGGTATGAGTGCAGGCCTAACCAGCCACTAGCCAGTGGACACAATACAGTATGTGTGGGGGCCTGACACACATGGGCTTGCAAATGTGATTAGATCACAGTTAAATGTAATTTATTTATTTTTTCTTCTGAAAGGTATTTGGGTGAACGACACCCTGTAACGGTATGAGTGCAGGCCTAACCAGCCACTAGCCAGTGTACACAATACAGTATGTGTGGGGGCCTGACACACACGGGCTTGCAAATGTGATTAGATCACAGTTACATTTAAATTTTATTTTATTTTTCTGAAAGGTATTTGGGTGAATGACACCCTGTAACGGTATGAGTGCAGGCCTAGCCAGCCACTAGCCAGTGGCCACAATACAGTATGTGTGGGCGCCTGATGCACACGGGCTTGCAAATGTGATTAGATCACAGTTAAATTTAAAATAGATTTTTGTTTTCTGAAAGGTATTTGGGTGAATGACACCCTGTAACGGTATGAGTGCAGGCCTAACCAGCCACTATCAAGTGGACACAATACAGTATGTGTGGGGGCCTGACACACACGGGCTTGCAAATGTGATTAGATCACAGTTAAATTTAAAATCTATTATTTTTTTTTCTAAAAGGTATTTGGGTGAATGACACCCTGTAACGGTATGAGTGCAGGCCTAACCAGCCACTAGCCAGTGTACACAATACAGTATGTGTGGGGGCCTGACACACACGGGCTTGCAAATGTGATTAGATCACAGTTAAATTTAAAATAGATTTTAGTTTTTTCTGAAAGGTATTTGGGTGAATAACACCCTGTAACGGTATGAGTGCAGGCCTAGCCAGCCACTAGCCAGTGGCCACAATACAGTATGTGTGGGCAACTGACACACACGGGCTTGAAAATGTGATTAGATCACAGTTAAATTTAAAATATAGTTTTTTTTTTTCTGAAAGGTATTTGGGTGAATGACACCCTGTAACGGCATGAGTGCAGGCGTAGACACTAGCCAGTAGACACAATACAGTATGTGTGGGGGCCTGACACACACAGGCTTGCAAATGTGATTAGATCACAGTTAAATTTAAAATAGATTTTTTTTTTTCTGCAAGGTATTTGAGTGAATGACACCCTGTAACGGTATGATTGCAGGCCTAGCCAGCCACTAGCCAGTGGCCACAATACAGTATGTGTGGGCGCCTGACACACACGAGCTTGCAAATGTGATTAGATCACAGTTAAATTTTTAATAGAATTTTTTTTTTCTGCAAGGTATTTGACTGAATGACATCCTGTAATGGTATGTGTGGTATGAGAATTTTTTTATCTGCAAAGTATTTTCTGTCACACCCTGTATGAATGGTGTGCACTGTGCACACAGTGCTGTCTATGACTGAGCCTGCAGCCTCTCACACCCGGGCAGCCAGACAACTGTAATATATATATATATATATATATATATATGAAAAAAAAAAAAAGGCAGACTGATGTACCAGTCCTGAAAAGGGCTTTTTGGGGTGCTGTCTGGATGCTGTCCTTACAGCAGATGAGTCTGTGGACACAGAACAATGCCCTAGCTAACGCTTTCCCTATTGACTCAGCAGCAGCAGTACTCCCCCTCCTCTCTCTGTGAATGCAGATTCCGAATGAATCTAAAATGGATGCTGTCCTGGAGGTGGGAGGGTCTGGGAGGGAAGGTCTGCTGCTGATTGGCTGGAATGTGTCTGCTGACTGTGAGGTAGAGGGTCAAAGTTTACTCAATGATGATGTATAGGGGTGGACCGAACATCGCATATGTTCGCCCCCCAGCGGCGAACGCTAACAAGCTATGTTCGCCGGGAACTATTCGCCGGCGAATAGTTCGGGACATCACTAGTGGCATATAAAGGCTGTTCTGAGATGAGCGAATTTCTCAAAAACTCGATTCAGCCGGTTCGCCAAATTTTCTGAAAAGATTTGATTAAATCCGAATTTATTTGTGGCAAATTGTGTTAAAAAAAACAGCTATTTCCAGGCCGCAGAGAGCCTGTATAGTGGTGTAAAACACTGTGCCTTGCAGTAACACGCATAGGGAGTCTGCTGTGGTATTGAAATAATACTGTGAGTCAGTATGACATGCATATGACAGGCGTCGCTCTTAGAATCACTGCACACTTCACTTATTTGGGCAGTTACGGGGCCAAAACTGAACAAATAACTCAAGTGTGAACTCAGCCTTACAGGCCAATGTTAGTGCCAGGTATAAAGAACTGTGCAGAGGCCCAAGATCTTACTAGAGCGTCTAAGAGCACACTTCTTTTACACCATCGTCAGCCGATTCCACCTGTTCTATTAAACGCTTATACAAGTAGAGCCCCCAAACAGAGTGGAGAGTGTGTCAGCAGTAAGTTTGTGTTGACGTCACTAATTATTTTGCCCTTCCTCTGATCTGTCAGAACAATTATCCCCAAAAAAAGGATCCTGTCTTTTGAGCATCCGCCTTCACTCGGTCAGCATTGAGTCAGTAATCCATCAGTATTGCTAAAGCCCAAAAAAAAAACAGAGTGGATCCAAAACAGAGATGACACGTGAATGGAATATTTGCATGTCTTCTGTGTTTTGCACCCACTCCTGCTTTTGGCTACTAAATCATAAGCCAATTCTGATGCAAAATAGGGACCGTGTCATACAGGCCTTACAGCTGCTACATAGACACGATCCATTGTGCGTCTCATTTATAAATGATGACGTAAACCAGGCCAAAAAGGCAAAATAGTGGCCCAATCATGAAGTGGGGAGGGTGGGAACAGCATGTGAAGTCCACAGAGTGGCCCAGTGACACAGTGGTGAGGTGGCAGCAGCATGGGCGGACTACAGAGTAGTGATGTTGCAGAAGTAAGAGGAGACTACAGAGTGAGGATATGGCAGCAGCATGAGGAGACCACCGAGTGGTGAAGTGGCAGCAGCATAAGGAGACCACAGAGTGGCAAGATGACAGTGTGGAGGTGGCAGTAGCATGAGGAGACCACAGAGTGGTGATACATAAGAAAAAAATATACAAAAAGGATATATTATACCATCATGATAGTGGTAAAAAACTGTATATACATAATATTACATACATATGAGGGTCCTATTTATATAAATCCAGAGAAGTACCTCACAGGTTGATATCAGTCAGCGAGGAGTATCTAGACAAATACACAGTTATTACATTTTACATATATCAAGATCCATTTGACACAATAGAACAGTTAAATTGAAATGAAATAAAATGGCATTGGTCTGCACCATATCTAGTCTAAAGTTAGATATACCTAAAGACATGGGTCTGTATATAGAAGGTGACACGGAGGTGGATGCAGCAATATAAAATATGATATAAGAGTCCCATTGGTGTCAGGATACTGTATACCAGTACCTTGAAAGGAGAAGAGCATAAGGTGACAAAAGAGACAAAACAAGATCAGAGTGGATAAAATTGGCATATACTCAGAATACACTGGTAATCAAGATCAAATAATTAACTGCTGTGGGTGATTGGAAATAAATGTAAGTACCTGGTACCGCTAAAGGAACTGTTTGAATGACGGGCGTAGTGCAATTGCAGAAACAATACTGTCAGTAGTTATAGTAGCGCCTGCTTAGTGATTATTGCCGAGACCAGATCACGAGCGCGGACTGGAAGTGTTCCGGACGCTGCGCATGCCCAGAGCCACAGGGTTGCGTGCCAAGCCTCCCTTCCGGGATGGTAGGCTGGAAGTGTACAAAACTAGCGCATGCGCGTGTTGAGAATGTGTGCCAGGCCTTGCTTTGGTAACGAAGTCGGAGGCTGTGCAGTCACCGATCTTAATGCACACCATCTAGTGTCTAGTGCATGCACAATGGGTAGAAGGGCGCTATCAATCCATGCAATGAAGTTTATAGTATTAATGACAAACAGCAGAACCTGTAACCAAATTAGAAAATTGGGTTCTATATCTCTGATGTACATACCTACTATGATATAAAGGATAGTATATTCGGCACCAGGCTATATCAACTAGGCCATTTGTAAGGACAAGAAAGAATATATATGTTAGTGTGAATATAAGCTATCAATTGAATTTGACATATGACATATGTGTGTTGTAAGAGAATGTCTGGAGTGGTAGTGGATGGAAGATACGTACCACTGGGGGTCGTGGCCCCGGTGGAGTAAGAGCAGGGTGGGTGTCTGTTCCCCACGGACCACCACGGGTGGACGGGTTTCAGTTGTTGGTGTCAGTCTACACTGATCCTGGCAGGTTGGTTATCTCTGGCCTTAGTAGGGAAGGAGTTAATCCTTCACTATGCTTGCTGGGTGTGGTCTGCCTGCTACACCCAGGGCTGTGAATATAGGTTTGATGCTCACTGACTGTGGGGCTGATGAAGTGTGGTCTCCTGTCTCACTGCAGGAAGCTGTATGGGAGGCTGATCGCACAGTTGGGCTGAGCTCTGTAGTCCGCTCGTCTAACAAGGACTGCCCAATTGCTGCAGGCTCAGCGAAGGACCAAAAGAAGGGATCCTGTGGCCGGAGCCAATCCCTTGTCCAGGCCGACACGTGGTCTGTCTAACTTGCATGAACTTGGACAAACCCGCCCCACGACAAGGTGTAGTACTGACCACGAATGTGAGAGACTTGTGTGAACAGGCACCAAGACGCCTGCAGTGTTTGGGGATCCTTTGTGGGAGGTGGGGTTTATGGACATTGCTGTTGTGTGAATTGCACAGTTTTGATGTGATGCATTGGAGTGAATAAAAGAGCACAGTTTGGACACAAAGCCTGTCTCCTGAGCCTCTTTACTGCCACCGCTACCATCTGCCTACCAGAGCAAACCCCCACAGTGTATATAAAATATAGATGGCGTACTACGGAGATACACAATAGAGCTATATCGACTAGATAGGACATATGGAATATGTGTGTATATCAAAATATAAAGGGTATGCTGCAGCAATACACAATCGAAATGTGTTAGTTTAGGAGATCATGGAATCCAAAGATTCCTCCAGGCCAACCAACAGTGGCTTACACTGATTTAATTATTTCCCCCTATCCATCCTTCTAGAGAAAGTTCTAACTCCCTTCATTCAAGACACAAAATCCTTTCTACTGGACGCCTCCACTTTTCTTACATTACTTGATGGTTTGCCTTCACTGTCTCCTGACACTGTACTTGTCACCTGGGATGTCACCAGTTTATACACTTCCATCCAACATCAGAAAGGGTTAACGGCAGTTCACAGATTACTTGCCTCACATAATCTTGATCCCAACCTGATAAACCTCTACATGGATCTATTGGAACTAGTTTTAACTAACAATTTCTTTCTTATTCAGGATCACTTTTACTTGCAGAGACAGAGGACCGTGATGGGATCCAACGTGGCGCCTCCTTAGGCAATTTGCTATATGTCTGATTTCAAAGATACATATATATATATATATATATATATACACAAAGCATTGATATGGAAACGGTACATAGATGACATTTTTTGCGTATGGGGTGGCAAGTTGGATTCTTTATTGCGGTTCCACACGTTCCTGAACTCTGTATACCCTGAGCTACAATTTACGATGCACTACCATACTAACAGGATTAGCTTTCTTGACACCATGGTCACCAAACAATCCACTGGTTCACTGACGACGGATTTATACCGTAAACCCACAGATAGGAACAATTTGTTACACTTTTCCATTCCTCCAATACAAAAAAGTCACTTCCACACTCCCAGTTTGAACGTGTACGCCGTATAGTCAAAACCGATCCTCTATGTCAAATTAGATTGATGGAAATGAAAGAACATTTCTTGGAGCGGGGATACTCACCACGTCTCCTCCATAATTCGGATAAACCAAGAACACATACACGTAATAAGACCACAGAAACTACAAAGAGAATATCTTTTGTTCACACATTCCACACTAGTGTTAAAAAATAAGAAATAAAATAAAACTGGTCCATCTTGAAGAGGTCATACACACAGGTTGAGGAATTTAACAATACTATCCTGCACACATTGCCCTAGAAACTTGAGGGATCAATTGGTGAAAGCGGATTTAGGTCCATCTGCATCCATAACGAGACAGACTTTTTTGCACAGACAGAAACTAGGCACATTTCCTTGTGTTCACTGCCTACAATGCTACAATGTATTAAAAGGGGCATACTTCCACCATCCTCTATCTGGCAAAAGCTTCCCTGTCCGAGGATACTAAACATGTGACTCCTCCTATGTGGTATATCTCCTCAACTGTCCCTGTGGGAAGGCATATGTAGGCAACCCAGAAGATTCGAGATAGGGTGTGTCAGCATAAATCCACCATACGATGCAAGAAGCTATTACTCCCAGTATCGGCACATTTAGAATCCGCTGGCCATAATCTCGCACAGCTAAAATATCAGGTTATTGAACATGTTATACCACTTAGGAGAGGAGGTGACAGAGCGAGGCTACTCAAGATGAGGGAAGCTTACTGGATCCATACGCTAGACACTCTTGAGACAAACGGACTCAACAGGGAATATGAGATTCAGGTCCTTTTGTGAGTTAATCCATGGGAATTTAACAATATTAATCTAACAATGTCAATCACACAATGTGAATTAAGCAATGTTGCATACTGTGTCCTCCTTTTGCTTTATGCTCAGTTGATATTGATTTGTAAGTCGATATAGCTCTATTGTGCATCTCCGTAGTACGCTATCTATATTTTATTTTATATACACACACATATGTAATATGTCTTATTCAATTTGATAGCTTATATTCACACTAACATATATATTCTTTCTTGTCCTTACAGATACCAACACCAAAAAGAAAACAAGCACAGCACGGCTAGCAATATATATATAAACTTTATTATGGTTCCCCAAGGGGAAAATCCAATAAAATCCAATGACAAACAATATAAGACAATGGCGGATAACACACAGGTTGGAGGGATCACAGATATACAAGGTATAGCATGGACAAAAATATATGTATGTATCTAAGTAGGATCGGGTCTAGATAATAAATAAATAAATACCCCAACAGAGGACACATATATATATGACCTCACCAACCATGAACAAAATATTGGAGCCAAATTCAGTACATACCCATTAAAGTGCAAAGTGCATAGAATACAATGTACCTGGACAATAGATTGCAACAAATTAAATAATTAATGCCATAAATACCAGAATAGTGATCCAATAAACCCCAATGCACATTTTGCGTAAGCTTCCTCAGGGGGGATGTATATGTATATATGCTTGGCACGCATTCTTAATGCGCACATGCGCTAGTTTTGAACACTTCCGGCCTACCATCCCGTAAGTGAAGCTTGGCACGCAACCCTGTGGCTGTGGGCATGTGCGGCGTCCGGAACACTTCCGATCCGTGCTCGTTATCTGGTCTCGGCAATAATCACTAAGCAGGCGTTACTATAACCATTGGCGGTATTGTTTCTGCAATTCCTTAAAATACGCCCGTCATCCGAACAGTTCCTTTAGTGGTACCAGGTACTTACATTTATTTCCAATCACCCACAGCAGTTAATTATGTGATCTCAATTACCAGTGTATTCTGAGTATATGCCAATTTTATCCATTCTGATCTTGTTTTGTCTCTTCTGTCACCTTATGCTCTTCTCCTTTTGAGGTACTGGTATACAGTATCCTGACACCAATGGGACACTTATATCATATTTTATATTGCTGCATCAACCTCCGTGTCACCTTCTATATAAAGACCCATGTCTTTAGATATATCTAACTATAGACTAGATATGGTGCAGACCAATGCCGTTTTATTTCATTTCAATTTAACTGTTCAAATGGATCTTGATATATGTAAAATGCTCATAAACATTAAGCTAGTTTTCTTTAACGGTGTATTGTTGTATGTAATGTTTTCTAAGTATATCTTTAACAGTAGGGCTGGAGGGAAAGGGTTAGGTCGAGAATTTGTAAGCATTTTTTGTAGCCATCCAAGAGACCCATGAAATGTTCCCTGTGCCATTAGCTGCCATACATTCCCAAAGCGTGATTGATCCACCCCCATGCTTAATGGTTGGAGAGGTGTTTTTTTCATGAAATTCTGTGCCCTTTTTCCTCCTAACATCCTTTTGCTCATTGTGTCCAAAGAGTTTCATTTTAACCTCATTGGTCCACAGAATTTGTTTCCAAAATGCATCAGGCTTGTTTAGCTGTTCACAGACTTCTGACACTGAAGTTTGTGGTGATAAGACAGGTTTTCTTCTGATGACTCTTCCATGAAGGCCATATTTGTGCAGGTGTCACTGAACAGTGTCCAGAGCCTGCTAAATTTTCATGAAAGTCTTTTGCAGTCAAGCAGGGGTACTGATTTTCCTTTCTTGCAATCCTACAAGATGCTGTCTGGTCTTCCATATTTTCTCTTAACGTCCACTGTTCCTGTTAACTGTCATTTCTTAATTACATTTTGAACTGAGGAAATGGCAACCTGAAAACGCTTTGTTATCTTTTTGTAGCCTTCTCCTGCTTTCTGGTCCTCAACCATTTTCATTTTCAGAGTGTTAGGCAGCTGCTTAGAACCCATGGCTACTGTTTGTTGGGACAAGGTTAAAGGAGTCTGGGTATTTATACAGCTTTGAAATTTGCATCACATGGCCTTTCGAAATGATGATTGTGAACAAGCCTAAACCTAACAGGCTATTTAAGGTCTGGTCAAAGTTATTTGCTCAAATCTCCTTGGATTCCCATACTTTTCCAAGTAATCCTTTCAACTCTAAAATTGTACAAAACTAAAATAATACACTGATATTGCTTAAAATGTTGAAAAGTATGTTTGATTTTTAACTTTCTGTCTTTAAGAGATAATTTTATCTTCAACTTGCTTAACTGATCACAGTAACAGTAATTTTGATCAGGGGGCCCAAACTTTTATATGCCACTGTACATAGTTGGAACTGTAATAAGACACTATCAAATAATAGTGATTTGTAGCTTATTTGATAACATAGTCGTCATAAGTCAGGACCTTTTTTTTTATTTTTTTTCAGGTTCCATCTAGTGGTTGACAAGCAGAATACATCTGAACGAAATCAAGGCAGGGAGGAAGTCATGTACAACAGAAACATACTCAGCCTTTTCATGGCATCAGTTAATCGAAGCTGAAGGTCATTAACAGACGTCATGTTATGCAGCAGAGCTGGAAGTAAAAATAGAAAAACGACAAGCCATAATTCTTTATGGCTGATGACAAACATTAACTAGAGCCGCATATAAGGTCAGATGCTTAATTGAACAGACTAGTATTTTAACAAAGAGTGACTAAATAGTATGTACTAATGTAAAAGAGTTTATAATTTTCTCCATAAAATATTCATACAGCTACTAAACAACAGACAGCGTTAGCCTGTAATGTCTTTGTATTACATATTATTTAGACTACTTTTCCATCTACTGCCAAGGTATCATATTTTAAGACATTCACTCAGCAAACAAATGCTCACTTAGACAGGGACATATTTACTTGGTCATTAAATTTAAATGTAACTCGAGTGGTTAATTTGGACATTTATATAGTATGACAAACAGGGATGTAGTGTCACAGCATAGTGTAATGTTAGCACAGGGTATTAACAACAGTGTGAGTCAGCCTCTGTACAATAAAAATGAAACTTTCGGCCAGAGCCAGAACAAAGTGTTAGTGGACTTTGGAGTAACAGTAAAGTAAAGATATTGTTAAAATGAGTAATAATTATATTAATAACTCAGTAAATCTAAGTATCCGAAGTGGACTTCAGGGAAAATTTGATTCGGCGTGAAGCCGAATTTCCTTGTGCTTCTTGGTAACGAATACATTTTCCCTGAAATGGCTGTAAAAAAAAAAAAATAATCGGTGAAATATGACATCACCTCGCCGCAAACGTGATGACATCACGAGATTTCGCGCTCAAATGGATGAGGTAAGAACAATCTCTTTTTTTTAACTTATCAACCCCTGAGGGGCCTTATATTCATATCAGATGCAGCAATCAGCTATGAACAACGCATCTGAGGGGTTCAATAACGGGGGTCAGTGCAATCGCCGTTCCCCATCTTTGCAACCACTACTTACAAAGCAATGCACAATTACTTAGTCACGCCGCAAATCATCATGTAAAATTCACTCATCTCCATTAATAGCCCTTTATTTGCAGTCAAAAGATGCACACATTTCAAAGCTCATACAAATGAGCATAGGAAGGAACAGATAGTGTTGGGAGTGTAATTGAATAAAAATTTTCTACAAAAACGTTTCATAGACCAAAAAGTCCTTGTAAGTAGAGGGACTGTAATAGGAAGATTTTAACGTGAAAAACTTTTCAGAGACCCAAAAGTCCTTTTAAGGACTATTGTGTGTGACAGCAGCAATATATATTTTTAGCGCATCCTGCACAAAATACCATGTAATAGGCCGCTGCGGACAGTTAAATTATTTGCGCCACATCTCCTGTTTAACCACTTCAGCCCCGCTAGCTGAAACCCCCTTAATGACCAGGCCACTTTTTACACTTCGGCACTACACTCCTTTCACCGTTTATCGCTCGGTCATGCAACTTACCACCCAAATGAATTTTACCTCCTTTTCTTCTCACTAATAGAGCTTTCATTTGGTGGTATTTTATTGCTGCTGACATTTTTACTTTTTTTGTTATTAATCGAAATGTAACGATTTTTTTGCAAAAAAATGACATTTTTCACTTTCAACTGTAAAATTTTGCAAAAAAAACGACATCCATATATAAATTTTTCACTAAATTTATAGTTCTACATGTCTTTGATAAAAAAAATGTTTGGGCAAAAAAAAAAATGGTTTGAGTAAAAGTTATAGCGTTTACAAACTATGGTACAAAAATGTGAATTTCCGCTTTTTGAAGCAGCTCTGACTTTCTGAGCACCTGTCATGATTCCTGAGGTTCTACAATGCCCAAACAGTAGAAAACCCCCACAAATGACCCCATTTCGGAAAGTAGACACCCTAAGGTATTCGCTGATGGGCATAGTGAGTTCATAGAACTTTTTATTTTTTGTCACAAGTTAGCGGAAAATGATGATGATTTTTTATTTTTATTTTTTTCTTACAAAATCTCATATTCCACTAACTTGCGACAAAAAATAAAAAATTCTAGGAACTCGCCATGCCCCTCACGGAATACCTTGGGGTGTCTTCTTTCCAAAATGGGGTCACTTGTGGGGTAGTTATACTGCCCTGGCAATTTAGGGGCCCAAATGTGTGAGAAGAACTTTGCAATCAAAATCTGTAAAAAATGACCGGTGAAATCCGAAAGGTGCACTTTGGAATATGTGCCCCTTTGCCCACCTTGGCTGCAAAAAAGTGTCACACATCTGGTATCGCCGTACTCAGGAGAAGTTGGGAAATGTGTTTTGGGGTGTCATTTTACATATACCCATGCTGGGTGAGAAAAATATCTTGGTCAAATGCCAACTTTGTATAAAAAAATGGGAAAAGTTGTCTTTTGCCAAGATATTTCTCTCACCCAGCATGGGTATATGTAAAATGACACCCCAAAACACATTCCCCAACTTCTCCTGAGTACGGCGATACCAGATGTGTGACACTTTTTTGATGCCAAGGTGGGCAAAGGGGCACATATTCCAAAGTGCACCTTTCGGATTTCACCGGTCATTTTTTACAGATTTTGATTGCAAAGTACTTCTCACACATATGGGCCCCTAAATTGCCAGGGCAGTATAAATACGCCACAAGTGACCCCATTTTGGAAAGAAGACACCCCAAGGTATTCCGTGAGGGGCATGGCGAGTTCCTAGAATTTTTTATTTTTTGTCGCAAGTTAGTGGAATATGAGACTTTGTAAGGAAAAAAGAAAAAAAAAGAAAAATCATCATTTTCCGCTAACTTGTGACAAAAAATAAAAAATTCTAGGAACTCGCCGTGCCCCTCACGGAATACCTTGGGGTGTCTTCTTTCCAAAATGGGGTCACTTGTGGCGTAGTTATACTGCCCTGGCAATTTAGGGGCCCAAATGTGTAAGAAGTACCTTGCAATCAAAATGTGTAAAAAATGGCCTGCGAAATCCGAAAGGTGCACTTTGGAATATGTGCCCCTTTGCCCACCTTGGCTGCAAAAAAGTGTCACACATGTGGTATCGCCGTACTCAGGAGAAGTTGGGGAATGTGTTTTGGGGTGTCATTTTACATATACCCATGCTGAGTGAGAGAAATATCTTGGCAAAAGACAACTTTTCCCATTTTTTTTATACAAAGTTGGCATTTGACCAAGATATTTTTCTCACCCAGCATGGGTATATGTAAAATGACACCCCAAAACACATTCCCCAACTTCTCCTGAGTACGGCGATACCACATGTGTGACACTTTTTTGCAGCCTAGATGCGCAAAGGGGCCCAAATTCCTTTTAGGAGGGCATTTTTAGACATTTGGATTCCAGACCTCTTCTCACACTTTCGGGCCCCTAAAAAGCCAGGGCAGTATAAATACCCCACATGTGACCCCACTTTGGAAAGAAGACACCCCAAGGTATTCAATGAGGGGCATGGCGAGTTCCTAGAAATTTTTATTTTTTTGCATAAGTTAGCGGATATTGATTTTTTTTTGTTTTTTCCTCACAAAGTCTCACTTTCCGCTAACTTAGGACAAAAATTTCAATCTTTCATGGACTCAATATGCCCCTCACGGAATACCTTGGGGTGTCTTCTTTCCGAAATGGGGTCACATGTGGGGTATTTATACTGCCCTGGCTTTTTAGGGGCCCTAAAGCGTGAGAAGAAGTCTGGAATATAAATGTCTAAAAATGTTTACGCATTTGGATTCCGTGAGGGGTATGGTGAGTTCATGTGAGATTTTATTTTTTGACACAAGTTAGTGGAATATGAGACTTAGTAAGAAAAAACCAAAACAAAAACAAACAAAAAATTTCCGCTAACTTGTGCCCAAAAAAAATGTCTGAATGGAGCCTGACAGGGGGGTGATCAATGACAGGGGGGTGATCAATGACAGGGGGGTGATCAATGACAGGGGGGTGATCAATGACAGGGGGGTGATCACCCATATAGACTCCCTGATCACCCCCCTGTCATTGATCACCCCCCTGTAAGGCTCCATTCAGACGTCCGTATAATTTTTACGGATCCATGGATCGGATCCGCAAAACACATGCGGATGTCTGAATGGAGCCTTACAGGGGGGTTATCAATGACAGGGGGTGATCAGGGTGATCACCCCCCCTGTAAGGCTCCATTCAGACGTCCGCATGATTTTTTACGGATCCATGGATACATGGATCGGATCCACAAAACACATGCGGACGTCTGAATGGAGCCTTACAGGGGGGTTATCAATGACAGGGGGTGATCAGGGTGATCACCCCCCTGTCACTGATCACCCCCCCTGTAAGGCTCCATTCAGACGTCCGCATGATTTTTACGGATCCATGGATACATGGATCGGATCCGCAAAACACATGCGGACGTCTGAATGGAGCCTTACAGGGGGGTTATCAATGACAGGGGGTGATCAGGGTGATCTTTTTCATTACGCAGTCCCCAGCCGCCACTATTTTTCACGGTGTGCTATGCCTGCCTTACACCAACATGTGTCCCGTAACATCACACGTGCCCTGACCAACCCAGTTACTGGGAAGGTCCACTTAAGCGTATCCACCTGTCAACTGAAAATGTTAACAGGTTGACTCTTATAAAAATTAACAAGGCCTGGATTGACCATGACTTCGATTCCACCAGAGGAAAGTGGCTGAACATAAAGGCACTTTAAATCTGTTGTTCATAATGTACTGAATACACTGTATTCCCATGCACCCCTTCCACCACAAACAATGGTATGTGGTTGAATCTTCCTTTTCTCATCCTCCTCATCATCTTCCATCATATCAACATGCTTATTCGTCATATATAGAGTTGAGCGGACACCTAGATGTTCGGGGGTCGCTGGGTTCGAACGAACTTAGCAAAAAAGTTTGAGTTAGGGACCCAAACTTGACCCGAACTTGACCCCGAACCCAAACACCAATGAAGTCAATGGGGACCCAAACTTTGGAGCACAAAAATGGCTCTAAAAAAGTAATGGAAAGGGCTAGAGGGCTCCAAAAGGCAGCAAAATTTGGTTAAGAGCTTGTCAATTGCTCTGCAAACAAATGTGGATAGGGAAATTACATAAAATACGTAAAAATAAAACATAATCATCTTGATCTAGGAGGAGGCGGTCCATATGAAGTAGGAGGTTGAGAAGACAGTGGATGTGGTGGTGTAGGTGGAAGGGGCAGTGGATGAGGAGAAGGTAGCCAACAGTGGTTTTATTTATTTATTTATTTTTTTCTTTAAATTTTGGTAGACCCAAAAACATTGGGAAATATAAAAAATAAAACAAAGACAAAGTGCGCTGGAGTAGAACAATGGCTCGATGAGGCCGGTATACATGTCTATTCTGCACAAGGTATGGACAAATCCTGTGAGATCCCTGCCTGGGTGATTTTAATGAACGTGAGCTTGTCCACATTGGCTGTGGACAGGCGGGTGCGCTTGTCTGTGATAACCCCGTCCTGCCGTGATAAACACACGTTCAGACAATACAATGGCTGCAGGGCAGGACAGCACCTCCAAGGCGTAAAGGGCAAGCTCAGGCCATGTGCTCAATTTGGAGACCCAGAAGTTGAAGGGGGCAGACCCATCAGGCAGTACGTGTAGGCGTGTGCACACATACTGCTCCACCATTTTGCGCGTCCCCGTGATGTCCACGATCCAATTGGATATCTTCCCTATCAACTTTCAATGTTCTTTTATGCGCCTACCATGGTGATCACAGGTAACAGGGAATCAGGGTTCCATGCCGGAGAGGAAACCTGAGAAAGGGATACCACAAGGGAGGTCAATGGCTGAAATGTGATCTGGCGGAAATGTGGGACAAGTTATTAAATGCGCCAGTCAAGGGATGTGTGTCAAACCGGCTAGGCCCAGAGCTGCTACGAGTAGAGTTGAGCGAACACCTGGATGTTCGGGTTCGAGAAGTTCGGCCGAACATCCCGGAAATGTTCGGGTTCGGGATCCGAACCCGATCCGAACTTCGTCCCGAACCCGAACCCCATTGAAGTCAATGGGGACCCGAACTTTTCGGCACTAAAAAGGCTGTAAAACAGCCCAGGAAAGAGCTAGAGGGCTGCAAAAGGCAGCAACATGTAGGTAAATCCCCTGCAAACAAATGTGGATAGGGAAATGAATTAAAATAAAAATTAAATAAATAAAAATTAACCAAAATCAATTGGAGAGAGGTTCCATAGCAGAGAATCTGGCTTCCCGTCACCCACCACTGGAACAGTCCATTCTCAGATATTTAGGCCCCGGCACCCAGGCAGAGGAGAGAGGTCCCGTAACAGAGAATCTGTCTTCATGTCAGCAGAGAATTAGTCTGCATGTCATAGCAGAGAATGAGGCTTCACGTCAGCCACCACTGCAACAGTCCATTGGCATATATTTAGGCCCAGCACCCAGGCAGAGGAGGGAGGTCCCGTAACAGAGAATCTGTCTTCATGTCAGCAGAGAATTAGTCTGCATGTCATAGCAGAGAATGAGGCTTCACGTCAGCCACCACTGCAACAGTCCATTGGCATATATTTAGGCCCAGCACACACACAGGCAGAGGAGAGAGGTCCCGTAACAGAGAATCTGTCTTCATGTCAGCAGAGAATTAGTCTGCATGTCATAGCAGAGAATGAGGCTTCACGTCAGCCACCACTGCAACAGTCCATTGGCATATATTTAGGCCCAGCACACACACAGGCAGAGGAGAGAGGTCCCGTAACAGAGAATCTGGCTTCATGTCAGCAGAGAATCAGTCTGCATGTCATAGCAGAGAATGAGGCTTCACGTCAGCCACCACTGCAACAGTCCATTGGCATATATTTAGGCCCAGCACACACACAGGCAGAGGAGAGAGGTCCCGTAACAGAGGATCTGGCTTCATGTCAGCAGAGAATCAGTCTGCATGTCATAGCAGAGAATCAGGCTTCACGTCAGCCACCACTGCAACAGTCCATTGTCATAAATTTAGGCCCAGCACCCAGGCAGAGGAGAGAGGTCCCGTAACAGACAATCTGGCTTCATGTCAGCAGAGAATTAGTCTGCATGTCATAGCAGAGAATCAGGCTTCACGTCAGCCACCACTGCAACAGTCCATTGGCATATATTTAGGCCTAGCACACAGGCAGAGGAGAGAGGTCCCGTAACAGACAATCTGGCTTCATGTCAGCAGAGAATCAGTCTGCATGTCATAGCAGAGAATGAGGCTTCACGTCACCCACCACTGCAACAGTCCATTGGCATATATTTAGGCCTAGCACACAGGCAGAGCAGAGAGGTCCCGTAACAGACAATCTGGCTTCATGACAGCAGAGAATCAGTCTGCATGTCATAGCAGAGAATGAGGCTTCACGTCACCCACCACTGCAACAGTCCATTGGCATATATTTAGGCCTAGCACACAGGCAGAGCAGAGAGGTCCCGTAACAGACGATCTGGCTTCATGTCAGCAGAGAATCAGTCTGCATGTCATAGCAGAGAATGAGGCTTCACGTCAGCCACCACTGCAACAGTCCATTGGCATATATTTAGGCCCAGCACCCAGGCAGAGGAGGGAGGTCCCGTAACAGAGAATCTGTCTTCATGTCAGCAGAGAATTAGTCTGCATGTCATAGCAGAGAATGAGGCTTCACGTCAGCCACCACTGCAACAGTCCATTGGCATATATTTAGGCCCAGCACACACACAGGCAGAGGAGAGAGGTCCCGTAACAGAGAATCTGTCTTCATGTCAGCAGAGAATTAGTCTGCATGTCATAGCAGAGAATGAGGCTTCACGTCAGCCACCACTGCAACAGTCCATTGGCATATATTTAGGCCCAGCACACACACAGGCAGAGGAGAGAGGTCCCGTAACAGACAATCTGGCTTCATGTCAGCAGAGAATTAGTCTGCATGTCATAGCAGAGAATGAGGCTTCACGTCACCCACCACTGCAACAGTCCATTGGCATATATTTAGGCCCAGCACCCAGGCAGAGGAGGGAGGTCCCGTAACAGAGAATCTGTCTTCATGTCAGCAGAGAATTAGTCTGCATGTCATAGCAGAGAATGAGGCTTCACGTCAGCCACCACTGCAACAGTCCATTGGCATATATTTAGGCCCAGCACACACACAGGCAGAGGAGAGAGGTCCCGTAACAGAGGATCTGGCTTCATGTCAGCAGAGAATCAGTCTGCATGTCATAGCAGAGAATCAGGCTTCACGTCAGCCACCACTGCAACAGTCCATTGTCATAAATTTAGGCCCAGCACCCAGGCAGAGGAGAGAGGTCCCGTAACAGAGAATCTGGCTTCATGTCAGCAGAGAATCAGTCTTCATATCATAGCAGAGAATCAGGCTTCACGTCACCCACCACTGTAAGAGTCAATTTTCATAAATTTAGGCCCAGAACCCAGGCAGAGGAGAAAGGTCCCGTAACAGACAATCTGGCTTCATGTCAGCAGAGAATCAGTCTTCATATCATAGCAGAGAATCAGGCTTCACGTCACCCACCACTGTAAGAGTCAATTTTCATAAATTTAGGCCCAGAACCCAGGCAGAGGAGAAAGGTCCCGTAACAGACAATCTGGCTTCATGTCAGCAGAGAATCAGTCTTCATATCATAGCAGAGAATCAGGCTTCACGTCACCCACCACTGTAAGAGTCAATTTTCATAAATTTAGGCCCAGAACCCAGGCAGAGGAGAAAGGTCCCGTAACAGACAATCTGGCTTCATGTCAGCAGAGAATCAGTCTTCATATCATAGCAGAGAATCAGGCTTCACGTCACCCACCACTGCAACAGTCCATTGGCATATATTTAGGCCTAGCACACAGGCAGAGCAGAGAGGTCCCGTAACAGACAATCTGGCTTCATGTCAGCAGAGAATCAGTCTGCATGTCATAGCAGAGAATGAGGCTTCACGTCACCCACCACTGCAACAGTCCATTGGCATATATTTAGGCCCAGAACCCAGGCAGAGGAGAAAGGTCCCGTAACAGACAATCTGGCTTCATGTCAGCAGAGAATCAGTCTTCATATCATAGCAGAGAATCAGGCTTCACGTCACCCACCACTGCAACAGTCCATTGGCATATATTTAGGCCTAGCACACAGGCAGAGCAGAGAGGTCCCGTAACAGACAATCTGGCTTCATGACAGCAGAGAATCAGTCTGCATGTCATAGCAGAGAATCAGGCTTCACGTCAGCCACCACTGCAACAGTCCATTGTCATAAATTTAGGCCCAGCACCCAGGCAGAGGAGAGAGGTCCCGTAACAGACAATCTGGCTTCATGTCAGCAGAGAATTAGTCTGCATGTCATAGCAGAGAATCAGGCTTCATGTCAGCCACCACTGCAACAGTCCATTGGCATATATTTAGGCCTAGCACACAGGCAGAGGAGAGGTTCATTCAACTTTGGGTAGCATCGCAATATAATGGTAAAATGAAAATAAAAATAGGATTGAATGAGGAAGTGCCCTGGAGTCCAATAATATATGGTTATGGGGAGGTAGTTAATGTCTAATCTGGACAAGGGACGGACAGGTCCTGTGGGATCCATGCCTGGTTCATTTTTATGAACGTCAGCTTGTCCACATTGGCTGTAGACAGGCGGCTGCGTTTGTCTGTAATGACGCCCCCTGCCGTGCTGAATACACGTTCAGACAAAACGCTGGCTGCCGGGCAGGCCAGCACCTCCAAGGCATAAAAGGCTAGCTCTGGCCACGTGGACAATTTAGAGACCCAGAAGTTGAATGGGGCCGAACCATCAGTCAGTACGTGGAGGGGTGTGCACACGTACTGTTCCACCATGTTAGTGAAATGTTGCCTCCTGCTAACACGTTGCGTATCAGGTGGTGGTGCAGTTAGCTGTGGCGTGTTGACAAAAGTTTTCCACATCTCTGCCATGCTAACCCTGCCCTCAGAGGAGCTGGCCGTGACACAGCTGCCTTGGCGACCTCTTGCTCCTCCTCTGCCTTGGCCTTGGGCTTCCACTTGTTCCCCTGTGACATTTGGGAATGCTCTCAGTAGCGCGTCTACCAACGTGCGCTTGTACTCGCGCATCTTCCTATCACGCTCCAGTGCAGGAAGTAAGGTGGGCACATTGTCTTTGTAGCGTGGATCCAGCAGGGTGGCAACCCAGTAGTCCGCACAGGTTAAAATGTGGGCAACTCTGCTGTCGTTGCGCAGGCACTGCAGCATGTAGTCGCTCATGTGTGCCAGGCTGCCCAGGGATAAGGACAAGCTGTCCTCTGTGGGAGGCGTATCGTCATCGTCCTGCCTTTCCCCCCAGCCACGCACCAGTGATGGACCCGAGCTGCGTTGGGTGCCACCCCGCTGTGACCATGCTTCATCCTCATCCTCCTCCACCTCCTCCTCATCCTCGTCCTCCTCGTCCTCCAGTAGTGGGCCCTGGCTGGCCACATTTGTACCTGGCCTCTGCTGTTGCCAAAAACCTCCCTCTGAGTCACTTCGAAGAGACTGGCCTGAAAGTGCTAAAAATGACCCCTCTTCCTCCTCCTCCTCCTCCTCCTCCTGGGCCACCTCCTCTTCCATCATCGCCCTAAGTGTTTTCTCAAGGAGACATAGAAGTGGTATTGTAACGCTGATAACGGTGTCATCGCCACTGGCCATGTTGGTGGAGTACTCGAAACAGCGCAACAGGGCACACAGGTCTCGCATGGAGGCCCAGTCATTGGTGGTGAAGTGGTGCTGTTCTGTAGTGCGACTGACCCGTGCGTGCTGCAGCTGAAACTCCACTATGGCCTGCTGCTGCTCGCACAGTCTGTCCAGCATGTGCAAGGTGGAGTTCCACCTGGTGGGCACGTCGCATATGAGGCGGTGAGCGGGAAGGCCGAAGTTACGCTGTAGCGCAGACAGGCGAGCAGCAGCAGGATGTGAACGCCGGAAGCGCGAACAGACGGCCCGCACTTTATGCAGCAGCTCTGACATGTCGGGGTAGTTGTGAATGAACTTCTGCACCACCAAATTCAGCACATGCGCCAAGCAAGGGATGTGCGTCAAATTGGCTAGTCCCAGAGCTGCAACGAGATTTCGCCCATTATCACACACCACCAGGCCGGGCTTGAGGCTCACCGGCAGCAACCACTCGTCGGTCTGTTGTTCTATACCCCGCCACAACTCCTGTGCGGTGTGGGGCCTGTCCCCCAAACATATGAGTTTCAGAATGGCCTGCTGACGTTTACCCCGGGCTGTGCTGAAGTTGGTGGTGAAGGTGTGTGGCTGACTGGATGAGCAGGTGGAAGAAGAGGAGGAGGAAGCCGAGAAGGAGGAGGTGGCAACAGGAGGCAAAGAATGTTGCCCTGCGATCCTTGGCGGCGGAAGGACGTGCGCCAAACAGCTCTCCGCCTGGGGCCCAGCTGCCACTACATTTACCCAGTGTGCAGTTAGGGAGATATAGCGTCCCTGGCCGTGCTTACTGGTCCACGTATCTGTGGTTAGGTGGACCTTGCCACAGATGGCGTTGCGCAGTGCACACTTGATTTTATCGGATACTTGGTTGTGCAGGGAAGGCACGGCTCTCTTGGAGAAGTAGTGCCGGCTGGGAACAACATACTGTGGGACAGCAAGCGACATGAGCTGTTTGAAGCTGTCTGTGTCCACCAGCCTAAATGACAGCATTTCATAGGCCAGTAGTTTAGAAATGCTGGCATTCAGGGCCAGGGATCGAGGGTGGCTAGGTGGGAATTTACGCTTTCTATCAAATGTTTGTGAGATGGAGAGCTGAACGCTGGCGTGTGACATGGTTGAGACGCTTGGTGACGGAGGTGGTGGTGGTGGTTTTGGTGGTACATCCCCTGTTTGCTGGGCGGCAGGTGCCAACGTTCCTCCAGAGGCGGAGGAAGAGGCCGAGGCGGCAGCAGCAGAATAGGCCGAGGCGGCAGCAGCAGAAGAGGTAGCAGGGGGAGCCTGAGTGACTTCCTTGGTTTTAAGGTGTTTACTCCACTGCAGTTCATGCTTTGCATGCAGGTGCCTGGTCATGCAGGTTGTGCTCAGGTTCAGAACGTTAATGCCTCGCTTCAGGCTCTGATGGCACAGCGTGCAAACCACTCGGGTCTTGTCGTCAGCACATTGTTTGAAGAAGTGCCATGCCAGGGAACTCCTTGAAGCTGCCTTTGGGGTGCTCGGTCCCAGATGGCGGCGGTCAGTAGCAGGCGGAGTCTCTTGGCGGCGGGTGTTCTGCTTTTGCCCACTGCTCCCTCTTTTGCTACGCTGTTGGCTCGGTCTCACCACTGCCTCTTCCTCCGAACTGTGAAAGTCAGTGGCACGACCTTCATTCCATGTGGGGTCTAGGACCTCATCGTCCCCTGCATCGTCTTCCACCCAGTCTTGATCCCTGACCTCCTGTTCAGTCTGCACACTGCAGAAAGACGCAGCAGTTGGCACCTGTGTTTCGTCATCATCAGAGACATGCTGAGGTGGTATTCCCATGTCCTCATCATCAGGAAACATAAGTGGTTGTGCGTCAGTGCATTCTATGTCTTTCACCGCTGGGGAAGGGCTAGGTGGATGCCCTTGGGAAACCCTGCCAGCGGAGTCTTCAAACAGCATAAGAGACTGCTGCATAACTTGAGGCTGAGACAGTTTCCCTGGTATGCATGGGGGTGATGTGACAGACTGATGGGGTTGGTTTTCAGGCGCCATCTGTGCGCTTTCTGCAGAAGACTGGGTGGGAGATAATGTGAACGTGCTGGATCCACTGTCGGCCACCCAATTGACTAATGCCTGTACCTGCTCAGGCCTTACCATCCTTAGAACGGCATTGGGCCCCACCATATATCGCTGTAAATTCTGGCGGCTACTGGGACCTGAGGTAGTTGGTACACTAGGACGTGTGGATGTGGCAGAACGGCCACGTCCTCTCCCAGCACCAGAGGGTCCACTAACACCACCACGACCATGTCCACGTCCGCGTCCCTTACTAGATGTTTTTCTCATTGTTATGGTTCACCACAACAACAAATATATTATTTGGCCCAATGTATTGTATTCAAATTCAGCGGGATATAAATTTGAGGCCTAGTATTTAGGCGCTGGGTGACCGGTATGGATTTAGTGACAGAATTAGACTTGGAAATGCACAGAAGCGTGTGTGTGAAGTTATTCTGAATGACCCTATGTGCACCTTCAATATGATCTACCCTTTTAGGGATAGATTTCAAATAGCTCTGATATAGCAGAAACGACTAAATTATGAAATTGCTAAATTGGGAATTGTATTTCAACCCAGAACAAAAAATGTGCTTTGACGGACACTAAATAACTTTCCCAGCCACAACAGGACAGCGGTAACGAGAGATTTAGCGGGATATAAATTTGAGGCCTAGTATTTAGGCGCTGGGTGACAGGTATGGGTTTAGTGACAGAATTAGATTTGGAAATGCACAGTAGCGGGTGTGTGAAGTTATTCTGAATGACCCTATGTGCACCTTGAATATTATATACCCTTTTAGGGATAGATTTCAAATAGCTCTGATATAGCAGAAACCACTAAATTATGAAATTGCTAAATTGGGAATTGTATTTCAACCCAGAACAAGAAATGTGCTTGAACGGACACTAAATAACTCGCCCAGCTACAGCACTAGGGACAGATTTAGCGGGATATAAATTTGAGGCCTAGTATTTAGGCGCTGGGTGACAGGTATGGGTTTAGTGCCAGAATTAGACTTGGAAATACACAGTAGCGGGTGTGTGTGAAGTTATTCTGAATGACCCAATGTGCACCTTGAATATTATATACCCTTTTAGGGATAGATTTCAAATAGCTCTGATATAGCAGAAACCACTAAATTATGAAATTGCTAAATTGGGAATTGTATTTCAACCCAGAACAAGAAATGTGCTTGAACGGACACTAAATAACTCGCCCAGCTACAGCACTAGGGACAGATTTAGCGGGATATAAATTTGAGGCCTAGTATTTAGGCGCTGGGTGACAGGTATGGGTTTAGTGCCAGAATTAGACTTGGAAATACACAGTAGCGGGTGTGTGTGAAGTTATTCTGAATGACCCAATGTGCACCTTGAATATTATATACCCTTTTAGGGATAGATTTCAAATAGCTCTGATATAGCAGAAACCACTAAATTATGAAATTGCTAAATTGGGAATTGTATTTCAACCCAGAACAAGAAATGTGCTTGAACGGACACTAAATAACTCGCCCAGCTACAGCACTAAGGACAGATTTAGCGGGATATAAATTTGAGGCCTAGTATTTAGGCGCTGGGTGACAGGTATGGGTTTAGTGCCAGAATTAGACTTGGAAATACACAGTAGCGGGTGTGTGTGAAGTTATTCTGAATGACCCAATGTGCACCTTGAATATTATATACCCTTTTAGGGATAGATTTCAAATAGCTCTGATATAGCAGAAACCACTAAATTATGAAATTGCTAAATTGGGAATTGTATTTCAACCCAGAACAAGAAATGTGCTTGAACGGACACTAAATAACTCGCCCAGCTACAGCACTAAGGACAGATTTAGCGGGATATAAATTTGAGGCCTAGTATTTAGGCGCTGGGTGACAGGTATGGGTTTAGTGCCAGAATTAGACTTGGAAATACACAGTAGCGGGTGTGTGTGAAGTTATTCTGAATGACCCAATGTGCACCTTGAATATTATATACCCTTTTAGGGATAGATTTCAAATAGCTCTGATATAGCAGAAACCACTAAATTATGAAATTGCTAAATTGGGAATTGTATTTCAACCCAGAACAAGAAATGTGCTTGAACGGACACTAAATAACTCGCCCAGCTACAGCACTAAGGACAGATTTAGCGGGATATAAATTTGAGGCCTAGTATTTAGGCGCTGGGTGACAGGTATGGGTTTAGTGCCAGAATTAGACTTGGAAATACACAGTAGCGGGTGTGTGTGAAGTTATTCTGAATGACCCAATGTGCACCTTGAATATTATATACCCTTTTAGGGATAGATTTCAAATAGCTCTGATATAGCAGAAACCACTAAATTATGAAATTGCTAAATTGGGAATTGTATTTCAACCCAGAACAAGAAATGTGCTTGAACGGACACTAAATAACTCGCCCAGCTACAGCACTAAGGACAGATTTAGCGGGATATAAATTTGAGGCCTAGTATTTAGGCGCTGGGTGACAGGTATGGGTTTAGTGCCAGAATTAGACTTGGAAATACACAGTAGCGGGTGTGTGAAGTTATTCTGAATGACCCAATGTGCACCTTGAATATTATATACCCTTTTAGGGATAGATTTCAAATAGCTCTGATATAGCAGAAACCACTAAATTATGAAATTGCTAAATTGGGAATTGTATTTCAACCCAGAACAAGAAATGTGCTTGAACGGACACTAAATAACTCGCCCAGCTACAGCACTAAGGACAGATTTAGCGGGATATAAATTTGAGGCCTAGTATTTAGGCGCTGGGTGACAGGTATGGGTTTAGTGCCAGAATTAGACTTGGAAATACACAGTAGCGGGTGTGTGTGAAGTTATTCTGAATGACCCAATGTGCACCTTGAATATTATATACCCTTTTAGGGATAGATTTCAAATAGCTCTGATATAGCAGAAACCACTAAATTATGAAATTGCTAAATTGGGAATTGTATTTCAACCCAGAACAAGAAATGTGCTTGAACGGACACTAAATAACTCGCCCAGCTACAGCACTAGGGACAGATTTAGCTGGATATAAATTTGAGGCCTAGTATTTAGGCGCTGCGTGACAGGTATGGGTTTAGTGACAGAATTAGACTTGGAAATACACAGTAGCGGGTGTGTGTGAAGTTATTCTGAATGACCCAATGTGCACCTTGAATATTATATACCCTTTTAGGGATAGATTTCAAATAGCTCTGATATAGCAGAAACCACTAAATTATGAAATTGCTAAATTGGGAATTGTATTTCAACCCAGAACAAGAAATGTGCTTGAACGGACACTAAATAACTCGCCCAGCTACAGCACTAGGGACAGATTTAGCTGGATATAAATTTGAGGCCTAGTATTTAGGCGCTGGGTGACCGGTATGGATTTAGTGACAGAATTAGACTGGGATATGGCCAAAAAATAAACAGACTATTGCTGGTTAAATGCACTTGGTGTGACAGCTTCACCCTGATGTAGGCTTTAGCCAAAAAACAACCACACCATTGAGGGTTAAATGCACTTGGTGACAGGCGCAGCTTGCCCCTGATTTAGTATATGGCCAAAAAATGAACAGACTATTGCTGGTTAAATGCACTTGGTGTGACAGCTTCACCCTGATGTAGGCTTTAGCCAAAAAACAACCACACCATTGAGGGTTAAATGCACTTGGTGACAGGCGCAGCTTGCCCCTGATTTTGTATATGGCCAAAAAATGAACAGACTATTGCTGGTTAAATGCACTTGGTGTGACAGCTTCACCCTGATGTAGGCTTTAGCCAAAAAACAACCACACCATTGAGGGTTAAATGCACTTGGTCGCAGCTTGTGCTGGCGCACCACAAGACACAAAATGGCCGCCGATCACCCCAGAAAAATGTGACTGACAAACGGTCTGTGCAGCCTAAAAACAGTGAGCAATTGAGGATCAGCAGCTCAATGATCCACAGCTGCAGATCGATCAGTTAATCAAGTCCTTTGGAGGAGTTAATCTGCCTAATCTCGCCCTACTGTCGCAGCCGCAACCTCTCCCTACGCTAATCAGAGCAGAGTGACGGGCGGCGCTATGTGACTCCAGCTTAAATAGAGGCTGGGTCACATGGTGCTCTGGCCAATCACAGCCATGCCAATAGTAGGCATGGCTGTGATGGCCTCTTGGGGCAAGTAGTATGACGCTTGTTGATTGGCTGCTTTGCAGCCTTTCAAAAAGCGCCAAGAAAGCGTCACAAAAGCGCGAAGAAAGCGACGAACACCGAACCCGAACCCGGACTTTTACGAAAATGTCCGGGTTCGGGTCCGTGTCACGGACACCCCAAAATTCGGTACGAACCCGAACTATACAGTTCGAGTTCGCTCATCCCTAGCTACGAGATTTTGCCCACTATCGAACACCACCAGGCCGGGCTTGAGGCTCACTGGCACCAACCACTCATCAGACTGTTGTTCCATGCCCGTCCACAGCTCCTGCGCGGTGTGGGGTTTGTCCCCCAAACAGATAAGTTTCAAAACTGCCTGCTGTCGTTTACACCTGGCTGTGCTGAAGTTGGTAGTGAAGGTGTTACGCTGACTGAATGAGGAGGTGGTAGAGGATGAGGAAGCGGAGCAGGAGGAGCTAGCAACAGGAAGCAAAGAGAAACGCCCTGCAAGCCTTGGTGGTGGAAGGACATGCGCCAAACTGTTATCCGCCTCAGGCCCAGTCGCCACTGCATTTACCCAGTGTGCTGTTAGGGAGATATAACGTCCCTGACCGTCCTTACTGGTCGACGTATTCGTTGTTAGGTGGACCTTGCCACAGATGGCTTTGCGCAGTGCACACCTGATTTTGTCCCCCACTTGGTTGTACAGGGAAGGGATGGCTCGCCTGGAATAGTAGCGGAGGCTGGGCACAACGTACTGTGGGACAGCCACCGCCATCAGATTCTTAAAACTATCCATGTCCACCAGACGAAATTACAGCATTTCAAAGGCCAGGAACTTTGAAATGCTGGCATTCAGGGCCAAGAATCGCGGGTGGGTAGGGGGGTACTTCCTCTTTCGCTCCAGTGTTTGGGAGATAGACAGCTGAACGCTTCCATGGGACATTGTGGAGATGCTTGGTGACCGAGGTGGTGGCATTGCTGCCACATCCTGTCTTTGCGGGGTGACAGGTGCCACTGTTATTCCAGAGGGGGATCCAGAGCCAGGGATCTTTCTTTGTTTTCAAGGTGTTTACTCTGTGACGAGGGTACCCGAAGTAGAGTCCCCTTTTTAAATACATACACACACTCACAGGCCTAGAGGCACCCTTTATTCTGCTTTAAAAGATTAATATTCCCTTGCTTGGAGCTGTGTCCTAGTAATTGAAAATTACACTTCCCCATCATAAAGATGAGGATGGGAGCTTCAAAAGCTCCCCTGCCGAGGCTTACCGTAAAATACTGGATCCTGGGATAACATCAGCCAAACATTCTGACTACAGTCCCAGCAGGGGACCAGAGAGAGATGGGAAAGCAACCTATTGAACCTTTGAGGGACTCAAACATAGTCATTTTTTTATATCTCTGGTCATAGGCATATTCTGTACTGGCTAAGGTCGGATTCAACCTCCGTGGACCAGTGCGATCACTGATGTCGCACGCCTGCTCCGCCTGCTTTATTTAATGTCTAGAAATACTGCAGTGAGCAGCGGGGCCCGGTGTAAGAGTACAGTGACTGCACCAGGCCCGACCCTAGTTCCGAACTCCACCCCCTCCTCTCATACATTGCAGGCTGCAATGCTGCAGCATCGCAGACGGCGATGTAAAATGGAAACATTCGGGGGGGAAATGTGCGTCTTATGGGGCGAAAAATACAGTACTTTATGGGAAAAAATAATAGGATTTTTTCACCCACAGTGAAACAGATTGATTTACTGATTTTATTTCACTATCAGATTTTCATTGCAGGCTGCAAAGGAACTTTATGGCCAAAAAAAGTGTTTTTTGACCCACAATGTCCCAGTTGTATTCACTGATTATATTTCACTATCAGATTTGCAGTGCAGGCCGCAAAGGTACTTTCTGGCAAAACATTTTTTATTTGTCCCCCCCAGATTTACTAAATTGATTACACTCACATATGCAGCACAGGGGTACTTTACAGAAAAAACTAACTAAATATGTCACCCCCTGGTTCCCTGAACTCACAGACGGATTATGTATATTATTTTCCCTTCCCCTGGCTCATATGCAGTGCAGGTGCACTTAAAAAATGGGTATATGTTGCCCACTGAACTAAAAGAACAGGATAAAATTATTGTCCCTGGCACATATGCAGTGCTGGTGCACTGAACTTGCACAAAATGGCTGCCGACGCCCACCGAACTAACAGACGGATAAAACTTACTTTTATGTATCACTGGACTCAGGACAGGGTGCAAAAATGTTGCATTGCACCCACACAAAAAAAATTAAAAAAAATCGGTGTAGATCGCAGAGTTAGCAACAAGTTATGATTATTTCCTAGCTGTGATGGGTTTTATGGGCACAGGAGTTATACGCTTGTTGATTGACTGCCGTGCAGCCTTTCAAAAAGCGCCATTAAATCTCAAATATTTTTTTGAGGGTCAGCTCAGCTGCAGGCCCTCACCTACAATCTTTTACAGGGTCAGCTCACCTTAAGGCCTTTGCATAAACATTTTTAGAGTGTCAGCTCATCAGCAGGCCTTCACCTACAATCTTTTACTGGGTCAGCTCACCAGCAGGCCCGCACATAAAATCTTTTACAGGGTCAGCTCACCTGAAGGCCCTTGCATTAAATTTTTTAGAGGGTCAGCTCACCTGCATGCCCTCGCATATAATGTTTTACAGGGTCATCTCACCTGAAGGCCCTTGCATACAATGTTTCAGATGGTCAGCTCACCAGCAGGCCCCCACCTAAAATCTTTCATAGGATCAGCTCACCAGCTGGCCCGCACCTCAAATCTTTTACAGGGTCAGCTCACCAGCAGGCCCTTGCATATCATTTTTTACAGGGTCAGCTCACCAGCAGGCCTTCACCTACAATCTTTTACAGGGTCAGCTTACCAGCAGGCCCTAGCATATAATGTTTTACAGGGTCAGCTCACCAGCAGGCCCTCGCATAACATTTTTTAGAGGGTCATCTCACCAGCAGGCCTTCACCTACAATCTTTTACAGGGTCAGCTTACCAGCAGGCCCTCGCATATAATTTTTTACAGGGTCAGCTCACCAGCAGGCATTCACCTAAAATCTTTGACAGGGTCAGCTCATCTGCAGGCCCTCACCCAATTATACCTAATAGGTAATTTGCGCGCATGCTGCCTTGCTTGTATGTGGTAGCCATAGCTGTTTCTCAAGCTCCCTCTCCGGAATCGAACCATGGTCTACATTGTTTGGGCTGAAAATAACATCAAAAGTTGATAGGGCAGACATCCAAATGGATCGTCGCCGTCACGGGGACGTGCGATCGTCCCCAGGTTATCTAAAGTCACCAAAGCAGCAGCAGGCCCTCGCCCTTAATGTTTTAGATGGTCAGATCAGCAGGCCCTTGCTCCTAATGTTTGAGGGTCACCAGCAGGCCATTAATCATAATTTTTCAAGGCTGTGTATGATACCCTCCTTTATGTGTAATAAAGGGTGTATTGCAGTGCAGGTTCCGTGCAATTTTTGGCAGACCTTTCACTTTGTACATAGGCTTCATGAGTGCCACTACATGAACAATTGTACCACAATGTGAATGAGGCCCTCTTATATGTGATATACAGGTTGTATCGGAATGCCTCTTCCTGTAATTTTTGGCAGCACTTGCACTTTATATACAAGTAAATATACAGGAAAGATTGTTTCCTATCAATTTTTCCTCTTTTTGTGCGTATTATTGTCAGTCTGTAAAAGTGGCGTACTATTTGGACAACATGGTTCCCAGCAGTGACTTGCGAGTACAAGATGCATCCAGACACCCTCCCCATGCTGTTCCAGAACCATTTTGGTGGTGTTTCCATCAATTTCTGACATTTTCCTATGAACCAGGCACCCTCCTTTCTTCAGAGCAGGAGGTACCTGGTTTAATGCTCGGGTTCTCCCATTGACCTTCATTATACTCGAGTGCTCATTCAAGCACCCGTACATCCCAATATGAGCTATATGGTACAATGTATTGCAGCTTGATTTAAAATAATAAAACAACATGCATTTATCATATGGCAAAGTTGTATGAACTTAAGGATTCTTTTATATGGTCGTAGGCCGTTCATACCCGTGCTGCGGACCGCAAATTGTAGTCTGCAGTGTATAGGCACCAGCCATGTGAATCCTGTATTGCAACACGGACCCATTTAACTTGAATGGGTCCGCGATCCGCAATATACGGCGAAAGATAGGACATGTCCTATCCTTCGCAGTGCGTAGGCACAGAAACAAAAGCCTCAGCTCTGCACAGTGTCGTATTTTGTGGACAGCTGACCCTTTCAAGTCAATAGGTTGCGGTCAGTGGCGTAACAAGATATGGGCCCCAGGGTCACCACCCAAGCCATGCCTGGTCGGACCCTCTGTGACCTCTATCGTTACACAGCTGGTCTCTGGTGGTAATACTATCCCCCATTAATGTACCTATAGCGCCCACAGTAATATCCCTATAGTGAAACAAGTAACATCCCCCACTGCCCCCAGTAATATACCCCACTGCCCCCACTAGTGTCCCCCACTGCCCCCGGTAATTTCCCTCACTGCCCCAGGTAATTTCCCCCACTTCCCCCAATAGTCTCCAATTGCCCCTAGTTATGTGCCCCACTGCCCCCAGTAGTTTCCCCCACTGCCACCAGTAGTGTCCCGCACTGCCACCAGTAGTGTCCCGCACTGCCACCAGTAGAGTCCCCCACTGCCACCAGTAGCGTGCCCCACTGCCACCAGTAGCGTCCCCCACTGCCACCAGTAGCGTCCCCCGCTGCCCCAGTAGCGTCCACCCACTGCCTACAGTAGCGCCCCCCGCTGCCCACAGTAGCGTCCCCTGCTGCCCACAGTAGCGTCCTCCTATGCCCCCGGCAGCGTCCTCCACTGCCCCCGGCAGTGTCCTCCACTGCCCCCAGTCTTCACTCACATGTAAGAGGGCCCGTCACAGTCACTGTGTACTTCATGCCTAGCCCTGTCAGAGTGCTCAACTCACATGTATCATATGAGCTCCAGCATCTATAAGGCCCAAGCGCTGCCCTACTAGAATTAGTCACAAATGAAGAGGGTTGGCAGAGCCTAACTGATATTAGTCAGGCTCTGCCCACCCATTTTTATTTCTTATCTATCTCATTCTATCTATATCCTATCTATCTATCTGAGAAAAATGGCAGCACCAGACAAAAAAGTGTAGAGGAGGTGCAAGCCTGATAGGAAAAAAACTAATGCCCAAATAAAATAAAAAATGCAAAATGACAGCACACTCAAATCATGGAGAAAACAAGAAAAAGTTTATTCATCCATGTGGACGCAATGTTTCGAGGAAGGCTCTAGGGTTTGATCCGGAACATCACGTCCACATGGGTGATTACACTTTTTCTTCTTTTTCCATGACTTGAGTGTGCTGCCATTTTGCATCTTTCTATCTATCTTTCTATCTATTTATCTAATTCTATTTAACATCTATTTCATTCTATAACTATCTATCTATCTCCTATCTGTCTGTCTATCCAGGTTCGGCTACACAAGGGCCCAGTTCGGGAGGGGGGCCCATGAGAGGTTCGGCAACAGGGCAGGGAGAGATGAGCGCTTCCTGAGGACGGCGATACAAATGGATGCTGCGGCAGGGCAGTGGAGAGGCGTTTCCCTTATGCCGTTGCAGGGGTACAGCACGAGACACAGGTCGGAAGAGGCCTGCACCGCTTTACTGAAAGTGTCATGGAGGTAAGTATGTGAGTTTATTTTTAATTTATTAACACTATGCTGTTGCCCAGAGTGTTATTGGATGGCATGTTCAAAAGGTTGGAGGATGTTAGAAAAGTAGGAAACTAAGATGTCTGTCTGTCAAACTCTGCAGAAAGAAGAGATGGCTAAAAGAAATAATCATGGTGGTCTGGTTTGAAAGGAGAAGATGAAGAAAGAGAAGGTCTGCATCTAAGGAGAAGTCACTGGATGCACTAGGTATGTGGCTGTACTAGGCTACTTTCAGATCAGCGTTAGTGATTCTGGCAGGCTGTTCCAGCAGGGAACAGCCTCCCAGAATTCACTGGATCTGGCACTGTTGGATGCAGACAAAATGCCCGCCGGCCCCAATAACTATAATGGGTACGGAAGAGATCAGGCCACAATCTGGAAAAAAGGCAGAGAAGTAGAGAGACACTGTCACGGCGTGGTGTGGGTAGTAAACTCCACACTGAACACAGGTAGGAAGGGAAAAGGTACTAGGCCTGGAAACTAGAGAAAGGGGAAAGGTCACCACCTAGTGAATCCCTAGACTGAGCCCTGACTACTATCAGTATGATTAGACCTCGATGGTAAGAACGTTCATACACCGGAACCTAGAGCCCTATCTGACCCTAAAGTGCCCTGGAGATAGTGTCAGGACAACAGATGACCTGCTCCTTCCCAGCTGAAGGAACAGGAGACTACCTCAGGCCTAATACCAAAAAATAGGGGACTACAAACAAACTAGAAAATAGGAAAAGACACTTAATTCCGAGGTATGCAGATGAGCAGGATAACCAAACACCAGCACTTCCAAAACCAGAAAGGAGCTATCAACCGCATAGCATGATGGGTGAGACCAGACTAAAAAGAGGAGTTGGAATGACCACTTAAGCTACAGCTGAGACAAGAGGTGTGGGCATAGCCAGCAGCAACACAGAAACAAGTGAAACCAAAGAGGCTGGTAGATCACATCACGTGCAGCAAGTCTCTTAGATCTTCTGACCACTGTCACGGGAGAGACCGTGACATATACAAACCACTGCATAATGTGGTTTGTGTCCGGATGGATCGTAGTGCCGCAGGTGTGAAAGTAGTCTTGCCCTGTATGTTTTGTATTGCTGTATGTAATGTTAGGAGGGAATAGGTTAGGTTGAGAATTTGGCATGGAGAGTGGAGTGGCCCAGGCATCTGCTGTCTATTTCTATTTCTGCTGTCTATTTCTGCATATGGCAAAGTAATATTACCCAGACCCATACCATGATATATGCAGCACATTTTGAGGTAAGGCTACTTTCATGCTCGCGACAGAGTGATCCGGCAAGCAGTTCCGTCACCGGAACTGCCAGCCAGATCTGTTAAAACGTATGCCAACTGATGACATTTTAAAGACTGATCAGGATCCTGATCCGTCTTACAAATGCATTGAAATGCTGGATTCGTCTTTCCGGTGTCATCTGGAAAAACTGATCCAGCATTTATTTTCTTCACATTCACACGGATCCGCCATTCCGGTATCTTGAATGCCGGACTTGGCACTAATACGTTCCTATGGAAAAAATGCCGGATCCAGCACTCAGGCAAGTGTTCAGTATTTTTGGCTGGAGATAAAACCGTAGCATGCTGCGGTTTTATCTCTGTCCTGATCAGTAAAAAAGACTGAACTGAAAACATCTTGATGCATCCTGAATGGATTGCTCTCCATGCAGAATGGATGGGGATAAAACTGATCAGTTCTTTTCCGGTATAGAGCCCCTAGGACAGAACTCTATGCCGGAAAAGAAAAACGCTAGTGTCCCCTAATCTGTTTACTTTCACTAATTGCTTCTGTGCGATGAAGGAAATCCCGGGTCTCATTTAAATCAAGCAAACATTTTGTAGAACAGCTTCTGACTTGCCCAAGAGAAGTTGCAAACAGTTTGAGATAATGAAAGCAATTTGCTTGCACTTCTTGAAAATATGTAAAAGACATAATAAGTAGTCACGTATGGAGGCAGATAAAGAATAACATGTTTATGAGCTTTGTTTAGTGTCTACTATATGAATAATTAATAGACTTCTCTCGAGGTAAGCTAACCTTAATTTTTGAATTTTTCAGATAATCTGCTATGGAAGACAGACATACATTGCACAGTTATATTAGGTATAATCTAAAACTAATTTGTGTTATTGTGTGTGTAGATGCTGATTTTTTGATATTTCGAATTTCGTATGTTTCTTGCTTTGCCCAGTTGAAGTGCTGTGATATCTGCTGGTGGTATAAAAGTACGGTGATATGACCGTACTTTTATATGACGTTATCACCATTGCAGTCAAACCTGTTCTCTTTTTTCAGTCTGTAACTCCCATCTCAAGTTTCACTGCAATTTAAGTACATTATATGGCCAAAAATATGTGGTCACCATCACAGCTGTATGAGCATGTTGGACACCTAGCAGCATGGCTAAGGTGGCTCATGGGTTATGTTGCAGCCCTGGGACCATGTGTTCAAATTTGACCAAGGCCAATATCTGCATGGAGTTTGTATGTTCTCCCCTAGTTTCTGTGACTTTCCTTTGGGTACTCTGACCTCCCTAGAAATTCACCCTAATGGGTGTTGGGGATGAGTTCCTATAAGGCATCCACTGACTCACTTGCTCCACAACCATCCTTGTGCTTTGAGTCCACCTATCTTTCCCCATGGAGAGCCCAATACATCACCAGATCTCCAAAAAAGCCTTTGAATCGTGCAGGGCAAAATCTGAACCATAAATCACAACATTCTGGAAATGAATGTGTGCGGACTGGAAAGTGTAAATTGAAAGCTTTCAACAGATATGGGATTTCAGTGCCCAACATGTTGTGCCCAGTGTATGCCATCCGAGACATACCACACTTTAAAAAAAATGTTAATAGAGTTCTACTGGCTACAAAGATGCCATAAATGTGAATGCAAACTGCTGACTGGATATGCTGCAGGGTTCTGAAGGAAAAGAGCACCTTTTGACGAGCAGATTTTGATGGATTGATTTATGGGCACTATGTTGCTTTCAAATAGCTCTGGGGTAAAAGTTCACCCATTTTCTGAGAAACATTAGGCTTTAGACCACCTATATGCCTTTTTACGGCAGCCCAGTCTAAGCGCTATACAGGTCTCCTGTGCAATGGAGAGCGGGGGATCCACTCTCATAAGAGCCGTGCTCCTGCTCTAATGGCCCGGACTAACAGAAGTGCAAATCCAGGCCATTTAGCCCCTTACATGCAGTGGGCAACAAGAAAAAAAGTTTTTTTAATAAAAAGAAATCCAAGTAAAAAATACACCTTTCCACTGAAAAAATGTTAATAAATATATATTTTTTCCATGTAAAAAATACTTTTCAATAGAGAAAATTGCAAAGATAAAATCTCCACATATTTGGTATTGACTAGTACATAATGACCCGCACTACACAATTATCAAGTAATTTATCCCATAAATAAATGTCAGAATTGCTGCTTTATACTTATTCACCACAAAAAAAAAAACTGAATTAAAAAGTGCTCTATAACCCAAAATGATAACAATAAAAAATACAAGGCATCCTGCAAAATTCAAGCCTTCACATAGCTTCACAGAAAGAAAAATAAAAAGTTATGGGTCTAGGGATGTGTTATTGTGAAAAAAACTGTATGTATTTGGTATTGCTGTAATCATACTGGACCCAGAGAATAAAGTTACAGTGTTATTTATGATGAAAAATTTATGCCACATAATTTATAATGCAAAAACTCAGTGGCAGAATTTGTGTTTTTTCACATCCCCCTCCCGGAAAGAGTTAATAAAAGTTAATCAGTTAGTGTACCCCAAGAAGGCACCACTAAAAACTACAATTTGTCCTGCAAATGGAACAGGTGACCCATAATAGAAATCCCTATTCTTGTCTGCAAAACGAACAAGAATAAGATGTTCTATTTTTTTGTGGGACCACGGAATGGAGCAATGGATGCGGACAGCAAGCTTTTTTAGCGGAGAAAAAAGACCAGCATGCAAGACTTTTCTCTCAAAGCCTCCAATGCAGATGTGAACATGTCCTTAGTGTCCAGAAATATAAGAACAACTTAATTTGCTGTTCCTTCTAAGTCACTTTTTAAAATCTGATTCTACCCATTGGGAACTAAAAAAAAAGTGTATATATAAAATATAAAAATTCAAATCACTCCCCTTTTCCCAAAATGTAAAAAAAATATGTAAAAACTAAAAAAAAAATACACATCATGGGTATCCCGCGTGTGAAAATGACCTATTAAAATATAAAAAATATTTATCCCATACGGCAAACAGCAAAACAGAAAAAAAAAGTCAAAATGATTGATTCACAGTTTAGTCACCTCACTTCTCACAAAAACTTCTATAAAAAGGGATCATTTAGGCCTCATGCACACGACCGTTTTTTTTTAAGGTCCGCAAAAACGGGGTCCGTAGGTCCGTGATCCGTGACCGTTTTTTCTTCCGTGGGTCTTCCTTGTTTTTTGGCGGATCCACGGACATGAAAAATGAAAAAAAATATCTAAGTCAAGTTTGCCATTGAAATGATAGGAAAAAACGGACACGGATCACGGACACGGATCACGGACACGGATGACAATCTTGTGTGCATCCGTGATTTTTCACGGACCCATTGACTTGAATGGGTCCGTGAACCGTTGGCCGTGAAAAAAATAGGACAGGTCATATTTTTTTCACGGCCAGGAAAAACGGATCACGGATGCGGCTGCCAAACGGTGCATTTTCAGATTTTTCCATGGACCCATTGAAAGTCAATGGGTCCGCGAAAAAAAATGGAAAACGGCACAACAGCCACGGATGCACACAACGGTCGTGTGCATGAGGCCTAAGGCCTCATGCACACGACCGTTGTGTGCATCCGTGGCCGTTGTGCCGTTTTCCGTTTTTTTTCACGGACCCATTGACTTTCAATGGGTCCGTGGAAAAATCGGAAAATGCACCGTTTGGCAGCCGCATCCGTGAGCCGTGTTTCCTGGCCGTGAAAAAAATATGACCTGTCCTATTTTTTTCACGGCCAACGGTTCACGGGCCCATTCAAGTCAATGGGTCCGTGAAAGAACACGGATGCACACAAGATTGGCATCCGTGTCCGTGATCCGTGGCCGTAGGTTTTAGTTTCATACAGACGGATCCGAAGATCCGTCTGCATAAAAGCTTTTTCTGATCTAAGTTTTCACTTCGTGAAAACTCATTTCCGACAGTATATTCTAACACAGAAGCGTTCCCATGGTGATGGGGACGCTTCTAGTTAGAATACACTGCAAACTTTGTACAAGACTGCCCCCTGCTGCCTGGCAGCACCCGATCTCTTACAGGGGGATATGATAGTACAATTAACCCCATCATATCCCCCTGTAAGAGATCAGGGCTGCCAGGCAGCAGGGGGCAGACCCCCCCCCCCTCCCCAGTTTGAATATCATTGTGCGGCCCCCCCCCCCCTCCCCTGTTGTTAACTCGTTGGTGGCCAGTGTGCGCACCCCCCTCCCTCCCTCCCTCTATTGTTTTAATACATTGGGGCCAGTGTGCGCGCCCCCCCCCCCAACCCCCCCTCCCTCCCTCTATTGTTTTAATACATTGGGGCCAGTGTGCGCGCGCCCCCCCAACCCCCCCTCCCTCCCTCTATTGTTTTAATACATTGGGGCCAGTGTGCGCACCCCCCCAACCCCCCCCCCCCCCCTCCCTCCCTCTATTGTAATCATCATCGGTGGCAGCGGAGTAGAAGATTTTCATACTTACCTGCTTCTTGCTGCTGCGATGTCTGCGTCCGGCCGGGAGCTCCTCCTACTGGTAAGTGACAGGTCTGTGCGGCGCATTGCTGTCACTTACCAGTAGGAGGAGCTCCCGGCCGGACGCAGACATCGCAGCAGCAAGAAGCAGGTAAGTATGAAAATCTTCTACTCCGCTGCCACCGATGATGATTACAATAGAGGGAGGGAGGGGGGGGGGGGGGGTTGGGGGGGTGCGCACACTGGCCCCAATGTATTAAAACAATAGAGAGAGGGAGGGAGGGGGGGTTGGGGGGGCGCGCGCACACTGGCCCCAATGTATTAAAACAATAGAGGGAGGGAGGGGGGGGGGTTGGGGGGGCGCGCGCACACTGGCCCCAATGTATTAAAATAATAGAGGGGGGGTTGGGGGGCGCGCGCACACTGGCCCCAATGTATTAAAATAATAGAGGGGGGGTTGGGGGGCGCGCGCACACTGGCCCCAATGTATTAAAACAATAGAGGGAGGGAGGGGGGTGCGCACACTGGCCACCAACGAGTTAACAACAGGGGAGGGGGGGCCCACTGGCCACCAATGAGTTAAAAACAGGGGGGGGGGGGTCTGCCCCCTGCTGCCTGGCAGCACCTGCCAGGCAGCAGGGGGCAGTCATGTACACAGTTTTTTTGTATATTCTAACCTGAAGCGTCTCCATCACCATGGGAACGCCTCTGTGTTAGAATATACTGTCGGAAATGAGTTTCACGATGTAGCTCATATCCGACAGTATATTCTAACATAGAGGCGTTCCCATGGTGATGGGGACGCTACAAGTTAAAATATACCATCGGATTGGAGAAAACTCCAATCCGATGGTATAACAGAACTCCAGACTTTACATTGAAAGTCAATGGGGACGGATCCGTTTGAAATGGCACCATATTGTGTCAACATCAAACGGATCCGTCCCCATTGACTTGCATTGTAATTCAGGACGGATCCGTTTGGCTCCGCACGGCCAGGCGGACACCAAAATGACTTTTTTTTCATGTCCGTGGATCCTCCAAAAATCAAGGAAGACCCACGGACGGAAAAACGGTCACGGATCACGGACCCACGGACCCCGTTTTTGCGGGCCGTGAAAAAAAACTGTCGTGTGCATGAGGCCTTAGTCATACAAAAGTGCAGCTTGCATTGCAAAAAAATGAGGTCCCAATTAAGGCCTCATGCACACGACCGTTGTGTGCACCCGTGGCCGTTGTGCCGGTTTCCGTTTTTTTCTGCGGCTCCATTGACTTTCAATGGGGCCGTAGAAAACTCGGCTTGTGCACCGTTTTTACACCACGCCCATGACCCGTGTTTCGAGGCCGTGAAAAAAATATAACCTGTCCTATTTTTTTCACGGCCAACGGTTCACGGGCCCATTCAAGTCAATGGGTCCGTGAAAATCACGGATGCACACAAGATTGTCATCCATGTCCGTGATCCATGTCCGTGATCCGTGTCCGTTTTTTCCTATCATTTCAATGGAAAACTTGACTTAGATTTTTTTTTCATCTTTCATGTCCGTGGATCCTCCAAAAATCACGGCAGACCCACGGAAGAAAAAACGGGCACGGATCACGGTACAACGGAACCACGTTTTGCGGGACGTTAAAAAATACGTTCGTGTGCATGAGGCCTAACTCTGTACACATAACTGCAAAAGAGTTATAGGGGTCAGAATATGGCAATAATTTAAATTATTTTTTTCACGTTTTTTTTTTTTACAGAATTAGAACATAAGTAAAACTATATAAATGTTTGATTGAGGTAATTGCAATGACCCAGAGAATGAAAGTGGCTGGCCAGTTTTACCACATAGGGAACGGCATAAAAATAAAGCCCATAAAACTGTGTCAGAATTCCGTTTTTTTCCAAATCCACCCCATTTGGAATTTTTTTCCAGCTCCCCACTGCTTCATATGCAATAGAAAATAGTGCCATTAGAAAGTACAACTTGTCCCACAAAAAAACAAGTCCTCCTACGGCTATGTGAACCGAAAAATAAAAAAGTTATGGCCCCGGAAAGGCAGGGAGTGAAAAACAAAAAGCAAAAATGATAAACCCTTCAGGGATCAAAGGGTTAACCACTGTGAAGGAAATTCATTATTCCCTCAATGCCTGTTTTTAGTGTGACATCAAGAATCCACCGGACTTGCTACTTTTAAAAGCCCAAAACAGGAGTAAATAATGACTGAAATCTTCTGCAGCTCTGAGCTGCCATAGATTTTATTCTGGAGCACAGACGGCCGGAGGAGCCATTTAACTTATGATGAAGCACCAGCAAGACTAGCATAGCAGATGGTGGTCTTGATGAATCAGGGCTTAAGGCCTCTTGCACACAAACGTTGTGCATTTGTTCCGTGAATTGGGGACCACAATTTGCTGTCCCCAATGCACGGACAACGTGCAGCGGCCGGGACGGATCGAGACCCATTTAACTTTAATGGGTCTGTGATCTGTCTGCACTGCAAAAAAAATAGAACAAGTTCTATTTTTTTGAGGTGTGTAGGCACAGACAGATACACCATGGAAGCACTCCGTAGTGCTTCCGAGGGGTTCTGGTCCGTGCTTCCGTTCCACATCTCCGTGATTGCAGATTCATTCCAGTGAATGGGTCCGCATCCGTGATGCGGAGTGCACATGGGCCGGTGCCCATGTATTGCGGACCCGCCGTACGAGGGCCGCAATACGGCCACGGTCACACAACATTCGTGTGCAAGAGGCCTAAGTCTTATATTAAATATTTGGCCTCAGGAAAAACAAAAACAAATCTTTTGCCTTTTACCTACAGAGGTCCCACGCTGTACATGTATGGCGCAGATGTCTGTGACTTAAGGACCAGCGCCGTACATGTACAATGCTGTGATCGGGCGGGTGCAGGATAGCTGGATCCTGCTGCATGCGCCGGCATCGGTAAAATCACCAATGTAGGTGCATTAACCCTTGACGTGCCGCGATCAGTGCTGACTGCGGTACGTGCGATGTCCGTGCGGAGATCGGAACTTCAATCGGGTCCGTATGCTGCTGTGACGGGGACCCGATGGCAGGAAAGACAGCCCCATGCCTTCCTTAGGCATCGTAGCTGCCTTTCGGGAGAGCCTGTGAAATTCAGCCTCCTGGATCTCACAGGCAAACAGGCTGTAAGTGTATTGCAGTCAGTAATACACTTACAACCAAAGTATCACAATACAGAAGTATTGTGATGCATTATAAAGGCAATGAGACCCCCAAAAGTTGAAGTCCCGTTATCTCATCCTGATAAAAAGGAGCCATACACAAGACAGTCACCCAAAAAAAAAAAAAAACTACGGCTTTCAGAATGTGGAGACACAAAAAAAAATATATTTTTTTTAAATGCTTATGTAAAACTGAAAGAAACAACATATATTTGGTATTGTGTCCGAAACAACCTGCTCTATAAAAATACCACATGATCTAAACTGTCAGATGAACGTTGTAAATAACCAAAAATATAGAGCAACCAAAAATCAGATGCACCCTAAAATAGTACCAACAAAACTGCCACCTTATCCTGTAGTTTTCAAAATGGGGTCAGTTTTTTGGAGTTTCTATTCTAGGGGTAAATCAGGGGGGCTTCAAATAGGACATGGGGTCAAAAAAAACTGCCAAGCAAAATTTTCCTCCCAAAAGCCATATGGCATTCATTTCCTTCTGTGCAATGCTGTGTGCCCGTACAGCAGTTAACAACCACATATGGGGTGTTTCTGTAAACTACAGAATCAGGGCAATAAATATTGAGTTTTGTTTGACTATTAACCTTTTCTTTGTAACTGAAAAAAAATGGATTAAAATGGAAAATCTGCCCAAAAAGTTAAATTTGGAAATGTTATCTCTATTTTCCATGAATTCCTGTGAAAACCTAAAGGGTTAACAAAATGTGTAAAATCAGTTTTGTATACCTTAAGGAGAGTAGTTTCTAAAATGGGGTCACTTTTTTGAGTTTCTACTCTAGGGGTGCATCAGGGGGTCTTCAAATGTGATATGGCAGCTTAAAATTGTCCCAGTGAAATCTGCTTTCCAAAAACCAAATGGCGTTCCTTTCCTTCTGCGCAATACCGTGTGCCTGTACAGCAGTTTACGACCACATATGGGGTGTTTCTGTAAACTACAGAATCAGGGCCATAAATATTGAGTTTTGTTTGGCTGTTCATCCTTGCTTTGTAACTGGAAAAAGTGGATTAAAATGAATTTTGAAATGTAATCTCTTTGTGCATAAATGTGTATGTTTTTATAAAATTGAAATAAAAATTATATAAAAAATAGAACCTAATTTCAATTTTCATATATGTAGTTACTAATAACATGATATTCCATAATCAGTTACTATTAGACTGACCTACCCCATATTTAATAAGATTCAGCCCTTAGCAACCAGTCTGCATAAAACTGCAATTTCACTATTCAGTTAAGATGGTCGCCACTGCCCTCACCCTGAGGCTAATCCCGCCTGCCCTCACTAGCCAGTAACAATAGCCCCCCAAAAGTGTCAGTAACCAGATCCCTTCCCCCTAAAGGGTTAATCTCCTGCAGCACAAATGGGTCCTCTTGCTACATGTTGCTTTCATTTATACACTGAGCAGATGGCAGATCTCCTTTCCCTGTTGTGCGCTGGTTCAACTCTGCCTTCTCCAGCTCTGCTGAGTGAGGGAATGTCTGCCAAGCGCAGCGACAGGGAGAAGTGCACACAGCCCAGGCACTGTTATCAGCTGCTGGGGAGGACCTGGCTTTAATCATTTACTTACAGTCCCTGGCTGTCAGTAATGTGACCCTGCACGCTGCGTGCTCCGTCCTTCAACAGATAGACGGAACATACCTAGCAACCCTATTTTAAGCACAGGTAAAAATAGGCAGTACAGGGAACAAAAATGTAGAATTAAGGGGTAATTTAATACACAGTGAAAAGTTGAAATAGGGCCACTAAGGTGATATTAATCACCACAATCCAATACTCCAAAAAAAATAAAAAATACGACAGTTAAACTTTAATTCTTGTGGAACACCTAAAGGGTTAACAAAGTTTGTAAAATCAGTGTTGAATACCTTGAAGTGTGTAGTTTATAATACTGGGTCATTTTTGGGTGGTTTCTATTATGTAAGCCTCACAAAGTGACTTCAGACCTGAACTGGTCCTTAACCCCTTACGGACACATGACGTACCGGTACGGCATGTTTGCCGAATCCTTAAGGACACATGACGTACCGGTACATCATGGGTTTAAAACTCTATTGCGGCGTGGCGGGGCTTAATTGGAACAGGATGCACGCTGAAATCATTCAGCGGGCATCCTGTCACAACGCCGGGGGGTCATGTGACCCCCCGTATCAGCGATCGCAGCAAACCGCAGGTCAATTAAGACCTGCGGTTTGCAGCACTTTCTGCAGTTTCTGATCCCCGTGGATCAGAAATTTTAAAATGCCCAAAATAAAGATTTTTTCACCTAGGCGGTTGCAGGTGGTGCGGGAGGCGGGCAGTGCACCAGGCGGGATCGCGATCCCCCTCCCGCCTCCTCTTGAATATTCATTGGCATCCAGTGGGTATACCAGAGTGTCAGCAATGTATAAACGGCTGACATCTGTGCTGTGATGTCAGCTGTTTAACCCTTTCCATACCGCGGTCCATACTGTCCGCTGTATGGAAAAGGTTAACAATCAAGGAGCTCCCTCCCTCTCCTATCGGGGGGCTGCTGTGACTTTGAAGCCCCCAGACAGGATGGTGTCACAGAGGGAGGGAGCCCCTTCCTTGCCCTTCCCCGTCTACTCAGTTGTGGCAGACGGGGAAGTTTCCCATGGCAACAGGATGCCTTTTCAGGCATCCTGCTGTCCATGGTGCTGAACAGATCTGTGCTAAAGGCAAAGATCTGTTCAGGCAAAGTGTAAGTAAAATGCAGTACAATACACTATATAGTGTACTGTACTGTATTATACAGACATCAGACCCACTGGATCTTCAAGAACCAAGTGGGTCTGGGTAAAAAACATGTAAAAAAAAATGAAAAAAGTAAAGATAAAAAAACATTTATCACTGAATAAAAATGAAAAAAATAAAATACACTACACATATTAGGAATCGCCGCGTCCGTAACGACCTGATCTATAAAACGGTCATGGGTATCAGACTATGGAGACACTATAACATTATTATTTTATTGTTTCAAAAATTATATTATTGTGTAAAACGTACATAAATAAAAAAAAGTATACATATTAGGTATCGCCGTGTCCATACAGACCAGCTCTATAATAATATCACATGACCTAACCCCTCAGATGAACACTGGAAAAAAATAAAAACGGTGTAAAAAAAACATTTTTTGTCATCTTACGTCACAAAAAGTGCAATAGCAAGCGATCAAAAAGTCATATGCACCCCAAAATAGTGCCAATCAAACCGTCATCTCATCCCACAAAAAATAAGACCCTACCTAAGATAATCGCTTAAAAACTGAAAAAACTATGGCTCTCAGACTATAGAGACACTAAAACATGATTTTTTTTAAAAAATGAAAACATTGTGTAAAGCTTTTGTATACATATTAGGTATCTCCGCGTCCGTGGCAACCTGCTCTATAAAAATGCCACATGAGCTAACCTGTCAGATGAATGTTGTAAATAACAAAAAGAAAACTGTCCAAAAAAGATATTTCTTGTTACCTTGCCTCACAAAAAGTGTAATATAGAGCAACAAAAAATCATATGTACCATAAACTAGTACCAACAAAACTTCCACCCTATCCCGTAGTTTCTAAAATGGGGTCACTTTTTTAGAGTTTCTATTCTAGGGGTTCATCAGGGGGGCTTCAAATGGGACATGGTGTCCAAAAAATCTAAAAAGTATTAAAATGGAAAATCTGCCCAAAAAGTGAAATTTTTTAATTGTATCTCTATTCTCCATAAATTCTTGTGGAACACCTAAAGGGTTAGCGATGTTTGTAAAATCAGTTTTGAATACCTTGAGGGGTGTAGTTTCTAGAATGGGGTCATATTTGGGTGGTTTCTATCATGTGAGCTTCACAAAGGACTTCAGACCTGAACTGGTCCTTAAAAAGTGGGTTTTTGAATGAGAAATTCTAAGATTTACTTCTAAACTTCTAAGCCTTGTAACGTCCCCCAAAAATAAAATGTCATTCCCAAAATGATCCCAACATGAAGAAGACACATGGGAAATGTAAAGTAATAACTATTTTTGTAGGTATTAATATGTATTATAAAAGTAGAGAAATTGAAACTTGGAAATTTGCTAATTTTCAAAATTTTGGGAAAATTTTGTATTTTTTTAGAAATAAAAATGATTTTTTTTTTACTCCATTTTACCAGTGTCATGAAGTACAATATGTGACAAAAAAAACAATCTAAGAATGGCCTGGATAAGTCAAAGCGTTTTAAAGTTATCACCACATAAAGTGACACTGGTCAGATTTGCAAAAAATGGCATGGTTCTAAAAGGTGAAAATGAGCCCTGTCCTTAAGGAGTTAAAAAGTGGGTTTTGGATATATTCTCAAAAATTTCAGGATTTGCTTCTTAACTTCTAAGCATTCCAACGCCCCCCAAAAAATAAATGGCATTTACAAAATGATCCAAATATGAAGTAGACATGTATAACTACAGTCCTTCTAAAAAAATTAGCATATTGTGAAAAAGTTCATTATTTTCTGTAATGTACTGATAAACATTAGACTTTCATATATTTTAGATTCATTACACACCAACTGAAGTAGTTCAAGCCTTTTATTGTTTTAATATTGATGATTTTGGCATACAGCTCATGAAAACCCAAATTTCCTATCTAAAAAAATTAGCATATTTCATCCGACCAATAAAAGAAAAGTGTTTTTAATACAAAAAAAGTCAACCTTCAAATAATTATGTTCAGTTATGCATTCAATACTTTGTCGGGAATCCTTTTGCAGAAATGACTGCTTCAATGCGGCGTGGCATGGAGGCAATCAGCCTGTGGCACTGCTGAGGTGTTATGGAGGCCCAGGATGCTTCGATAGCGGCCTTAAGCTCATCCAGAGTGTTGGGTCTTGCGTCTCTCAACTTTCTCTTCCCAATATCCCACAGATTCTCTATGGGGTTCAGGTCAGGAGAGTTGGCAGGCCAATTGAGCACAGTAATACCATGGTCAGTAAACCATTTACCAGTGGTTTTGGCACTGTGAGCAGGTGCCAGGTCGTGCTGAAAAATGAAATCTTCATCTCCATAAAGCTTTTCAGCAGATGGAAGCATGAAGTGCTCCAAAATCTCCTGATAGCTAGCTGCATTGACCCTGCCCTTGATAAAACACAGTGGACCAACACCAGCAGCTGACATGGCACCCCAGACCATCACTGACTGTGGGTACTTGACACAGGACTTCAGGCATTTTGGCATTTCCCTCTACCCAGTCTTCCTCCAGACTCTGGCACCTTGATTTCCGAATGACATGCACAATTTGCTTTCATCCGAAAAAAGTACTTTGGACCACTGAGCAACAGTCCAGTGCTGCTTCTCTGTAGCCCAGGTCAGGCGCTTCTGCCGCTGTTTCTGGGGAATGCGGCACCTGTAGCCCATTTCCTGCACACGCCTGTACACGGTGGCTCTGGATGTTTCTACTCCAGACTCAGTCCACTGCTTCCGCAGGTCCCCCAAGGTCTGGAATCGGTCCTTCTCCACAATCTTCCTCAGGGTCCGGTCACCTCTTCTCGTTGTGCAGCGTTTTCTGCCACACTTTTTCCTTCCTACAGACTTCCCACTGAGGTGCCTTGATACAGCACTCTGGGAACAGCCTATTCGTTCAGAAATTTCTTTCTGTGTCTTACCCTCTTGCTTGAGGGTGTCAATGATGGCCTTCTGGACAGCAGTCAGGTCGGCAGTCTTACCCATGATTGCGGTTTTGAGTAATGAACCAGGCTGGGAGTTTTTAAAAGCCTCAGGAATCTTTTGCAGGTGTTTAGAGTTAATTAGTTGATTCAGATGATTAGGTTAATAGCTCGTTTAGAGAACCTTTTCATGATATGCTAATTTTTTTAGATAGGAATTTTGGGTTTTCATGAGCTGTATGCCAAAATCATCAATATTAAAACAATAAAAGGCTTGAACTACATTAGTTTGTGTGTAATGAATCTAAAATATATGAAAGTCTAATGTTTATTAGTACATTACAGAAAATAATGAACTTTATCACAATATGTAATTTTTTTTAGAAGGACCTGTATTTTTGGAGGTATTACTATCTATTATAAAAGTAGAGAAATTGAAATTTGGAAATTTGCTAATTTTTCCATTTTTTTAAAAATTTGGCATTTTTTATAAATAAAAATACATTTTTTTCACTCAATTTTACCACTGTTATGAAGTACAATATGTGACGAGAAATCATTTTTAGAATGGCCTGGATAAGTAAAAGCGTTTTAAAGTTATTACCAGATAAAGTGACACATGTCAGATTTGCAAAAAATGGCCTGGTCCTTAAAGTGAAAAATGTCAGGGTCTTGAAGGGGTTAAATTGTTACTTAAATAAAAATACATAAATACTCACAACATGAAATGTTGGCAGAACATACCATGTTCCAAGGAAGAAAGCAGGCATTATGTGCTTGAATATCTTCCAGGAAAAGCTATGCTTGGGTGTAATAAATCGCATGATGTTGAAGGTTTGCTGTAAGTAAAGTGATTGTTTGCCATGACAGTATAGACAGTATTTCTTAACAGTATAGTGTTTTGTTTCGTTTTTTTTTATAAGGAGCTTGACCCAGTATGGCCTTGACTGTGACAACTCTCACATAATCAGGGCTGCTTTCCTCTGTAAGCAGAGTTGCTATAACAGCCCATATATAAAGGAAATATGAAGTGTTATGGTGGACAAATCATGTCCACCAAAGGCATTTTTTAACCATCTGAAAATAAGTAAAATGAGCAGTCTGACTTATTCCAAAATCTCATCAGAGCCACTTAATCCCCCACCATTTCTGGGGATGTAGATCCGGTCCTCATCTTCAGGCCTCATGCACACAAACATATTTTCTTTCCATGTCCATTCATTTTTTTTTTGCGGACCGTATGCGGACCCATTCATTTCAATGGGTCCGCAAAAAAACGTAAGGTACTCTATGTGCATTCTGTATGTCTGTATTTCTGTTCCGCAAAAACATAGAACATGTCCTATTATTGTCTGCATTACGGACAAGGATAGTACTGTTCTATTAGGGGCCAGCTGTTCCATTCCGCAAAATACGGAATGCACATGGAGGTCATCTGTATTTTTTGCGGATCTGTTTTTTTGCAGACCGCAAAATACATACGGTCATGTGCATGAGCCCTCAGTCTGTAGTGGTGAAGTAGCTGCATACCCAGCATCACTTTCCCCTGCGGTTTGTGGCCAATGATGGCAAGGCAGCTGCACTCACATGGGGTATATAACTATGTTCTCTGCTGGTGAGTATTAATTTAACATCTTAAAGGGCTTTGAGGAAATGTTGAAATAAGTTAGACAATCCCTTTAAGACTCAAACAATTTTTTTTAAGATAAAACAAAAAATGTGATAATTGTATGAAATAATAATAATTACTTAAGTCCTCCCAATGCATTCAAAGCCCTAGTCCTGACACTATTGCACTAATTAGGTCATGTAATATAGCTGAATAAATGTTAGGTGTTAGTGGACACGAATTTAAGTTCTAATTAAAAGGTTTCTCTGTGACTCCATTGTTTACCCTACTTTCTTACCAGGTCAATTTTTCCATTTTAGCAATGGGCCTATCTAACTGCAAATAACTAATTCATTTCTGAGATAACCTACGTATTTGATATTATTTTTCACAGGAGAGCTTAAACCTAAAAATAAAAAAATTATGAAAATTATAAAAAAATAGATATTTTTCCTTTTTTTATCTATTTTTCTGTTCATTTGTATATTTAAAAAAAATGTTTATGAAAGCAAAATCGAAAATAATGTGTGCTAGTCCATATATTTTACACACACAAGTCCGCTATACTTGCTAAAACTAACAAATATATTTTTTGATTAAAAAAAATTATGAATGAAAAGGGGGAGAAATGTGTGCATGTATGTAGTCTGCTATACTGTTGCTAAAACTAGTAACTATACTGTAGCTATAATTTATTTATTTTCTTTGCTTCAATTTTTATTATTACTTCATTTTGTCAATTTTCTATTTATTTTTTTATTTTATATTTAACCACCTCAGCTACCCTACCTTAACCGCTCCAGGACCGCCTAACTCACGGATACGTCCTGGAGGCGGTCGATTCATTCCTCCTGGACGTATCCGTACGTCATCTCGCGAGACGCGAGATTTCAGTCTGAGCCGGCACACGCATGCACATCACGGGCCGGCAAAAGTTGAAGCACCATTTCGTCACCAGCCTGCCAGCCAATGATCGTTGCTGGCAGGCTGGCGATTTTTAAAATCTCTAATCAGAAGCCATCTAACACCTTATATTTGTAAATATAAGGTGTTAAATGGCTTCCCTGCTTCTCTGCTGGTCCTTTTCGTCGGTTGGTCTCAGCAGAGGAGCAGGCATCACAGTGAGTAGCACCAAACACTACACCTTAGCCCCAGATCACCCCCCAGCACCCCAATTAACCCCTTGATAACCCCTTCTTGCCCCTGTCAATCACCTAGTGAAAGGGAAAAAAGTGATCAGTGTAAACTGTCACTTTTTTTTTCCACTGGTATTGACTGTTTTAGGATAGTTTAGGCCCCTTGGTTAGGTAGTTTAGCGATCGTTTAGCGCCCAGCCCACCGCACCGCAGTCACTTATTCGCTGATTAGCGTATTGCGAATCAGCATTTGTACTTTTATAGTATCTGGAAGTCATCAAAACTGATCACGGTCAGATCTAGAATAGTATTAGTGTCACCTTAGCTCGCCCTCCACCCAAAACGCAGTGTTTGCCCGATCAGGCCTGATCGGTCGCCCACACGTGCGTTCACCCACGCACCGCCCCGCCGCAGTGACAAAAAATATATATTTTTTGATCACTGCACAATCACTTTACAAGCGCTGCGGCGATAAAAAAAATCAGTTTTGATATTTTTTTATCAATCGCAGCGGCCTCCGGTACTTCGCTAGCCTCCCATTTGTAAGACAGGCTTGCATTTTTTCTTGGGTAGTCTCAGGGAATACCCCTAAATTTAGTAGTCCAAATGTCAAACAGGGGGTGTTCTTCTGAAGAGGCCTACAGGCTTCTGACCCAGTCGGATGAGGAATGGGAACCCTCATCTGATGAATCTAGTGGGTCAGAATATGAACCTGTAGAAAGCAGTGGCAGTCTGACCCAAAGTTCGTACGAGAAGGTTGAGGTCCCTGATAGCACCAGGCGTACCCGGCCCCGTGTTGCTAGACTACAGGTTGTGCAGGATCCGCTTCAAGGGCAACAGAGGGGGGCTGGCTCTGTCGGATTACGTGGTGAGGCATACACCAGCAGCGCAGCCCATCCTGGACCTAGTACCAGCACTGCCGTACAACATGGTGAAGTGGCAAGCACCAGAAGGGCAGTTGAAGCTGGTACGGTGGCACGTGCAGTAGTTACCCCATCGCAGCCACTGCACAGACAGGCCCGTAGAGCCCCTAGAATCCCTGAGGTGCTGGCAAACCCTGATTGGCAGTCCCCAACTTCAGCCGCACCTGTAGTTCCCCCTTTCACCGCCCAGTCTGGAATTCGGGTTGAGACAGCTCAGATTGGTTTGGCCCTGGGATTTTTTGAGCTGTTCTTGACTGCGGAGCTCTTGGACTTAGTTGTGGCAGAAACAAATCGGTATGCCACTCAATTTATATCTGCCAACCCGGGAAGCCTTTCCGGTGGAAACCAGTCCAAGTTTTTAGAAATTAACATTTTTCTGGGCCTTCTCCTCAACATGGGTCTAACCAAAAAGCATGAATTGCGGTCATATTGGTCCACGAACCCAATTCATCACATGCCCATGTTCTCTGCTGCTATGTCCAGGACACGATTTGAGACCATCCTGCGTTTCCTGCACTTTAGCGACAACACCACCTCCCGTCCCAGAGGCCACCCAGCTTTTGACTGTCTCCACAAAATTCGGCCCCTCATAGACCACTTCAACCAGAAATTTGCAGATTTGTATACCCCTGAGCAAAACATCTGCGTAGACAAGTCCCTAATACATTTTACCGGGCGCCTTGGCTTCAAACAATACATCCCAAGCAAGCGTGCCCGGTATGGGGTCAAATTGTATAAGCTCTGTCAAAGGGTCACAGGCTATACCCACAAATTTCAGATCTATGAGGGTAAAGATCAGACCCTGGAGCTGGTCGGTTGCCCTGACTACCTGGGGAGCAGTGGGAAGACAGTCTGGGACTTGGTGTCACCATTATTTGGCAAGGGGTACCATCTTTATGTGGACAATTTCTACACAATTGTGGCCCTCTTCAGGCATTTGTTCCTAGAACAGATTGGCTGCTGTGGCACCGCGCAAACTAGTTGCGCGGGCTTCCCCCAACGGCTCGTTACCACCCGTCTTGCAAGGGGGAGAGGGCTGCCTTATGTAACCAAGAACTGCTCGCGGTGAAATGGAGAGACAAGCGTGACGTTTACATGCTCTCCTCCATTCACGCAGACATGACAATCCAAATTGAGCGAGCAACCAGTGTCATTGAAAAGCCCCTCTCAGTCCACGACTATAACCTTCACATGGGAGGGGTGGACTTCAATGACCAGATGTTGGCTCCGTATTTAGTTTCCCGACGCACCAGACGCTGGTATAAGAAGGTGTTTGTAAATTTGATTCAATTGGCTGCATATAATAGTTTTGTTCTCTACAGTAAGGCTGGGAGAACAGGATTCTTCCTCAAATTTCAGGAAGAGATCATCGAGATCCTCCTGTATCCAGGAGGTTCCATGGCCCCATCCACCAGTGTAGTTAGCCGTCTACACGAGCGACATTTCCCCAATGTCGTTGCTGGCACCTCAACCCAACCGTCACCCCTAAAAAGATGTCGTGTCTGTAGCAGGAGTGGAATAAGGCGTGACACCTGCTATTTCTGTCCTGACTGCCCTTACCACCCTGCCCTATGCTTAGAGGAGTGTTTCCGGAAGTACCACACACAGGTACACTTAGCATAGGGATCACATCTCACAGGACAGGCACACAGGGCTATTAGGGCCCATTCACTCACAGCTGCTGCAAACCTCTCCTTTCACCTGGGACAAAGTGCATAATGCACTTCGCCACATCTTTGGGCGATTTGCGCTTTGCACATTGTCCCATGGGGAAGGAGAGGTTTGTCCTATAAAGGTAAAAAAAAAAAAAAAACACCAGTAAGCAAAAAAGTTAACGTTCAGTTCCAAAAGTTAAATAAAGTTTATATGTTCTGTTCAAATGTTATTATAAAGTTAATAAAATTTATTGCGTTGCGGCCTGGTTTTTTCTTTTTGGTTTTGTTTTTTTTACCTTCCAGGTGGACCAACCGATCGACTAGCTGCAGCACTGATGTGCATTCTGACACAAGCATTGCGCTGCTGTCAGATTACACAAATGTTGGTGTATGCGGCGCTGCAAGACGAGATTTCTCCTCTGCAGTAAAAGATACGTTTGCCGAGGCATATGAGCTGAGGAGGCAGCGGTGTTCATATGCTTTGGCAAACACTTTGTATATAAAAAATAATAATAATAAATCCCGGCAATGATTTATTCATCCACATCAATTGATGTGAATGGAGAAATCGGGTTTGCCAGGGCATACGCGCTAAGTGGGTATGGATGTTGGGCTTGGCCTATGTCCTGGCAGACGCCTTTCCCCTCTTTTTTTTTGGGCAGGGATTTTTTCATCCACATTGATCGATGTGAAGAAATCTGTGCCGTTCATTTTTTCTTTCAGCCCAGAGGCTGAACGGAAAAAAAAATCTCAATACCTGTATGCTCAATATAAGGAGAATAGCAGAAACTCCTAATGCTGGCCATACATGTAATGATTGCGGAGACCCTCAAATGCCAGGGCAGTACAAACACCCCACATATGACCCCATTTTGGAAAGAAGACACCCCAAGGTATTCGCTGAGGGGCATATTGAGTCCATGAAAGATTGAAATTTTTGTCCCAAGTTAGCGGAAAGTGAGACTTTGTGAGAAAAAAACAAAAACAAAAATCAATTTCCGCTAACTTGTGCCAAAAAAAAACATTTCTATGAACTCGCCATGCCCCTCATTGAATACCTTGGGGTGTCTTCTTTCCAAAATGGGGTCACATGTGGGGTATTTATACTGCCCTGGCATTTTAGGGGCCCTAAAGCGTGAGAAGAAGTCTGGGATACAAATGTCTAAAAATGCCCTCGTGAAAGGAATTTGGGCACCATTGCGCATCTAGGCTGCAAAAAAGTGTCACACATGTGGTATCGCCGTACTCAGGAGAAGTTGGGGAATGTGTTTTGGTGTGTCATTTTACATATACCCATGCTGGGTGAGATAAATATCTTGGTCAAATGCCACCTTTGTATAAAAAAAATGGGAAAAGTTATCTTTTGCCGAGATATTTCTCTCACCCACCATGGGTATATGTAAAATGACACCCCGAAACACATTTCCCAACTTCTCCTGAGTACGGCGATACCACATGTGTGACACTTTTTTACAGCCTAGGTGGGCAAATGGGCCCACATTCCAAAGAGCACCTTTCGGATTTCACAGGGCATTTTTTACCGATTTTGATTTCAAACTAATTCTCACGCATCTGGGCCCCTAAAATGCCAGGGCATTATAACTACCCCACAAGTGACCCCATTTTGGAAAGAAGACACCCCAAGGTATTCTGTGAGGGGCATGACGAGTTCCTAGAATTTTTTTTTTTGTCACAAGTTAGTGGAAAATGATGATTTTTAAAAAAAAAATTCTTACAAAGTCTCATATTCCACTAACTTGTGACAAAAAATTAAAACTTCCATGAACTCACTATGCACATCATGAAATACCTTGGGGTGTCTTCTTTCCAAAATGGGGTCACTTGTGGGGTAGTTATACTGCCCTGGCATTTTAGGGGCCCAAATGCGTGCAAAGTAGTTTGAAATCCAAATGCAGAGGAGAAATCTTGTCTTGCAGCGCCGCATACACTGAATTTTGTGTAATCTGACAGCAGCGCAATGCTTCTGTCAGAATGCACATCAGTGCTGGATCTGGTTCATCGGTTGGTAAAAAAAACAAAAAATAAATAAATAAAAAACAGGCCGCAATGCAATAAATTTATTAACATTAACTTTATATAACATTTGAACAGGACATTAACTTTTATAAACTTTATTGAACTTTTGGAACAGAACATTAACTTTTTGGCTTACCGGTGATTTATTTTTTATTTTTTTAACTTTATAGGACAAACCTCTCCTTCCCCATGGGACAATGTGCAAAGCGCAAATCGCCCAGAGATGTGGCAAAGTACATGATGCACTTTGTCCCAGGTGAAAGGAGAGGTTTGCAGCAGCTGTGAGTGAAAGGGCCCTAAGAGCCCTATATGCCTGTCCTGTGTCACGCAATCCCTATGCTAATAGTGTACCTGTGTGTGGTACTTCCGGAAACACTCCTCTAAGCATAGGGCAGGGTGGTCAGGGCAGTCAGGACAGAAATAGCGGGTGTCACTCCTTATTCCACTCCTGCTACAGACACGACATCTTTTTTCGATGTGGCGCTTGGGTTGAGGTGCCAGCAACGACATTGGGGAAATGTCGCAAGTGTAGACGGCTCACTACACTGGTGGATGGGGCCACGGAACCTCCTGGATACAGGAGGTTCTCGATGATCTCTTCCTGAAATTTGAAGAAGGATCCTGTTCTCCCAGCCTTACTGTAGAGATATAATGGAAAATGAAGACGCAGCACACTTTCTTGGTTGGGTGCAAAATCAGGCCAGTGTGAACCAGCACCACGGTCCCATTCAATTTCCATTCAAAGACGGAAAAAGCTAGCAGCACACCAATAAGATCGAAAAAACACATGCGGTTTATTCACCCAGTGTCATGTAGCAGCGACATTTCAACCGCTTGTTGCGGTCTTTCTCAAGCTTAGCACTCCCCCCCACCCCCTGGTGCTTTTAATCAGAGTAACAATGGAGCTGGACACTCTGTGTTAGAGTAGGTCCCATCTGATAAGAAGCTAACTTGACGTCTGGTAGATGGGCCCGACATATTTTTGATCAATAATATGCGCTAAGAGCTTCTTCCCTGCTTAAGGCCGAATACACACGGCCGTGAGCGGTCCGTGGAACCACGGGCTGGATTCCTGCTGAGAGCAGGAGTGCACGGCGTCATTGGTTGCTATGGCGCCGTGCGCTCCCTGCTGCCGCCGCAGTACAGTAATACACTGGTATAGATCTATATGGGACTATATGGGACAACTTGCACTTTCATTGGTTTAATTTTAGGGTATAGGTGACAAATAAGAAAAAAAAGAAAAAGCAATTCTTGCTTTGTTTTTTACTGTATTCACTGTAGCAGTAAATTACAGATAATTACATGATAATTGTGGAGTATGAGTCATTACAAACACTGTAATTCCAAATACATATGTGGAAGAGATTTTATTTTTGCAATTTCTCTGTTAAAAAGCTTTTTTCAACTGAAAAAGTGTGTATTCACAAAGGGAATATAACAGATAATTTTTTGATTGCTTCTACTACTAAAATACTGTTTATGCAGTGCAATGTATTTTACTGTTAGTATAGCACTAACAGTCACCAGCAGGCAGCACTATAGAGGTGCAGCCTGCAAGGAATACAATGCAGGGAGCTGTGGTTCCTCCAATAGGCCCCGCAAAGACATCAGCACCCTGCGGTATCATTTGTAGAGTGCTGATGGGAGATAGAGGGCGCTCCCTCTCTCTAAACCACTTAGATGGTCAATAAGGGGTTAAACAGTCTGGATCTGCACTTCTGCTGTTAGGTCCCTTTCACACGTGCGAGAATTCCGTGCGGGTGCAATGCGTGAGGTGAACGCATTACACCGGCACTGAATTGGGACCCTTTCCCTTCAATGGGGCTGTGCACACGAGCAGTGATTTTCACGCATCATTTGTGCGTTGCGTGAAAATCGCAGCAAGTTCTATATTCTGCGTTTTTCACGCAACGCAGGCCCCATAGAAATTAATGGGTATGCGTGAAAATTGCAAGCATCCGCAAGCAAGCGATTTTCACGCATGGTTGCTACGAGATGATAGGGATGAAAGCAACCCAGGACCCCATTAAAGTGTATTCCATGTATTATTTTCCCTTATATCATGGTAAAAATAATAGCATTCTTAATACAGAGTGCTTAATAAAATGTAAATTGAGGTGTTAAAAAAAAACAAAAAACAAAAAAAACGTACCTTATCCACTTGATCGCGCAGCCGGCATCCTCTTCTTTCTTCTTCTTTCAGGACCTGCAAAAGGACCTTTGGTGACGTAATCGGGTGACATCAGCGCAGGTCCTGCTGAATGAAGATAGAAGAGGATGCCGGCTGCGCGATCAAGTGGATAAGGTAAGTTATTTTATTTTTTTAAAACCTCAGTCTACATTTTAGTAGCATTCTGTATTCAGAATGCTATTATTTTCCCTTATAACAATGTTATAAGGGAAAATAATAAAGTATACAGAACACCTAACCCAAACCGAACTTCAGTGAAGAAGTCCAGGTCCGGGTCTGGGTACCACAGTCAGTTTATTATCACACGCGTGCAAAATGCATTGCACCCATGCGATAAAAACTGAACATCAGAACGCAATCACAGTCAAAACTGACTGCAATTGCAAATTTACTCGCACAATTTTCCCTGATCGCAGACGCAAGGGGCAAGGGGGCTTGTCTGCAAGGGGCCTAAGCCACCCAAAAAATTAGTGACCCAGCCTAAATTCCATTAGTGACCACTGTAAAAATGCATATTGGTGGTCATTAAGGGGGTTAATGGATTAATATTACTATTATTTGTTTGTGTGGTTGAAGTTTTAAAGGATATGATTACTAGATTTACAGTATACGTTTCTTTATAGCGATTGCATGAGATTAGAAAATAAGTCTGTTTTCTTCCAAGAACAGCGCCACTCATGTTTATAGGTTGTGTCTGGTATTGCAGCTCGATACCATTCAAGTTGATTCAGAGGATTGGACAGGGGGTTAAGCCTAATAAATATTCAGGCAGCAGCCTTTTAATTAACCAGATAAAAAATTCTGTAAAATAATAAATAGAGAATATAATAAAATAAAAAAATCGATTGGCCAGAAATCATACAAACATATCATTTTGATAACAGATGCCCTATAAATCATGTTATTATTCCAACCATCTGTTAAACTGCTAGTGCAGCATCTAGACATTGCTATTAACCTGTGGTTCTGGCAATAAGGTAAAAATGAAACCCTAGGTCTCGGATGCCAACTTTTGGCACAGTATCGTGCTTCTGATCGCAAACTGATCCTCAGTCAGTTACCTTGGTGATGCATTTCCATAATCAGAAATTATATAGAATGATCATGATGCTCCTACTTGAACTATTGTTTGATCAGTCATCCCATCACAGAATATGAACTAGCAGATGGCAATCAGATTGCACTGGACACATTTATTTTGCAAATACCTAGTTCTTAAAGCAGACCGAATAGAGCTTGATTACAAAAATGTTTTCATGTTTTCTAATCTTTAGTTCCCTCTTTTCAGAATGTAATCTATAATGTAAGACGCATTTGCAAATATCGCTAATCACTATGATCCATGAAGAAAATGACCAATCTAATCAAAGTCGTATGACCAGGTAAAATAATCTCTTCCACCGAGTAATATACATTCCCCAATATTCCAGATGATAACAGTATCACTAAAATGACAGCACATAAACAGAAGAAGACCTTATTATGGTGAATAACGGGGTTTTCTTTGTCTATGTTAGGAATGTTATTATCTGTAAAAAATAAAAATAAAAAATGCTTCATCGAAACAATATGTCAGTGTAGAATCTTAATGATTTACGGGGAGGTCTGTCTAACTGGAGGAAACAATCTGATCTATAAATGTAGGCTACCAGAGGATGAGAATAGCAGCAAAACGTACTGTATGCCATGATTCTGCCATGTTCGTGCATACAGGGGCATATTTCTAGCAGAGGCACCTCATGTCAACATGGTGGAGGAGGACTGCACCTTTGTGGCCTTCGGGTTTTCATAGTCATTCATAGTATAAATCAACAGTCGGTAGCTAAGCTCTACTCAAATAAATTACCGTATTTTTCGCCCTATAAGTCGCACCGGCACATAAGACGCACCTAGGTTTTTGAGGAGGAAAATAAGAAAAAAAATATTTTTAACCAATAGGTGCGCTTTTAACTAATAGTAGCCTGTGAATGACACTATTATGGGGGATCTGTGCATGACACTGTTATGGGCGTTCTGTGGATGGCACTGTTATGGGGGATCTGTGAATGACACTATTATGGGGGATCTGTGGCTGACACTGTTATGGGCGTCTGTGGATGGCACTGTTATGGGGATCTGTGAATGACACTGTTATGGGCGTCTGTGGATGGCACTGTTATGGGCGTCTGTGGATGGCACTGTTATGGGCGTCTGTGGATGGCACTGTTATGGGCGTCTGTGGATGGCACTGTTATGGGCGTCTGTGGATGGCACTGTTATGGGCGTCTGTGGATGGCACTGTTATGGGCGTCTGTGGATGGCACTGTTATGGGCGTCTGTGGATGGCACTGTTACAGACGTGGACAAAATTGTTGGTACCCTTTGGTCAATGAAAGAAAAAGTCACAATGGTCACAGAAATAACTTTAATCTGACAAAAGTAATAATAAATTAAAATTCTATAAATGTTAACCAATGAAAGTCAGACATTGTTTTTCAACCATGCTTCAACAGAATTATGTAAAAAAATAAACTCATGAAACAGGCATGGACAAAAATGATGGTACCCCTAGAAAACACAGAACATAATGTGACCAAAGGGACATGTTAATTCAAGGTGTGTCCACTAATTAGCATCACAGGTGTCTACAACCTTGTAATCAGCCATTGGGCCTATATATATGGCTCCAGGTAATCACTGTGTTGTTTGGTGATATGGTGTGTACCACACTCGACATGGACCAGAGGAAGCAAAGGAAAGAGCTGTCTCAAGAGATCAGAAAGAAAATTATAGACAAGCATGTTAAAGGTAAAGGCTATAAGACCATCTCCAAGCAACTAGATGTTCCTGTGAGTACAGTTGCACATATTATTCATAAGTTTAAGATCCATGGGACTGTAGCCAACCTCCCTGGACGTGGCCGCAGGAGGAAAATTGATGACAAATCTAAGAGACGGATAATCCGAATGGTAACAAAAGAGCCTAGAAAGACTTCTAAAGAGATTCAAGGTGAACTTCATGCTCAAGGAACATCAGTGTCAGATCGCACCATCCGTCGTTGTTTGAGCCAAAGTGGACTACATGGGAGACGACCAAGGAGGACACCATTGTTGAAAACGAATCATAAAAAAGCAAGACTGGAATATGCCAAACTACATGTTGACAAGCCACAAAGCTTCTGGGAGAATGTCCTGTGGACAGATGAGACAAAAATCGAAGTTTTTGCCAAGGCACATCAGCTGTATGTTCACAGACGAAAAAATGAAGCATATCAAGAAAAGAACACTGTCCCTACTGTGAAACATGGAGGAGGCTCTGTTATGTTCTGGGGCTGCTTTGCTGCGTCTGGCACAGGGTGTCTTGAATCTGTGCAGGGTACAATGAAATCTCAAGACTATCAAGGAATTCTAGAGAGAAATGTACTAGCCAGTGTCAGAAAGCTTGGTCTCAGTCGCAGGTCATGGGTCTTGCAACAGGACAATGACCCAAAACACACCGCTAAAAACACCCAAGAATGGCTAAGAGGAAAAAATTGGACTATTCTAAAGTGGCCTTCTATGAGCCCTGACCTCAATCCTATTGAGCATCTTTGGAAGGAGCTGAAACATGCAGTCTGGAAAAGGCACCCTTCAAACCGGACACAACTGGAGCAGTTTGCTCATGAGGAGTGGGCCAAAATACCTGCTGAGAGGTGCAGATGTCTCATTGACAGTTACAGGAAGCGTTTGATTGCAGTGATTGCCTCAAAAGGTTGCGCAACAAAATATTAAGTTAGGGGTACCATCATTTTTGTCCATGCCTGTTTCATGAGTTTATTTTTTTACATAATTCTGTTGAAGCATGGTTGAAAAACAATGTCTGACTTTCATTGGTTAACATTTATAGAATTTTAATTTATTATTACTTTTGTCAGATTAAAGTTATTTCTGTGACCATTGTGACTTTTTCTTTCATTGACCAAAGGGTACCAACAATTTTGTCCACGTCTGTATGGGCGTCTGTGGATGGCACTGTTATGGGCGTCTGTGGATGGCACTGTTATGGGCGTGATCTGTGGATGACAGATAAATAGCATTTTATGTTATGTGTCATCCACAGATCCCCCTATAACAGTGTCCCTGTGTATTGTGAATGACCCCCAATACAAGGGGTGGGGGCTGGAAATCTAGCAGAGCTTTGAATGTGGAGATCTCTGGATCCATGTGAGGTACAGGGCTGGTTCTAGCTTTGTTAGAAAGAGATTGTCATGTACTAAATGAATTTTCATTTTTTACATTAGTCATGGGATAACCCCTTCAATGATCTGCAGGTAGAAAGTTCTGTATTTAGAATAGATGAAAAACTGATTTCAAAGAACAGCCATTTTTTAAATACCAAGATGGAGGCCACCCACTTGAAAACAAAAAAAAAATTAAATAATTCTTTACTTTGAGCTCATGCCATCAAGCTTGCTTATACCCTCTAGAGTTTTTTTTATTATCAAATGACCATTCTATCACTTTCTTGTGGCAGGACTTGATCTATCTCATTTGCGAATCGCAGACCCATTCAAATCAATGGGTCCCCATGGCGGCATGGATTTCACACGGCCGGAGCCTGTGCACTGAGGATCCGCCTTTTTCAGTCCGCAACATGGGCATGGCGATCATACGGTCATGTGAATGAGCCCTTAGGCTGATGTTTTTATGCACCAGTGTTACTAAGAATCCCTCTGGAGTTAGGTGCACCTAAGGTAATTTATTAAAAGACATACATCTCTTTATAAATTAGGCATCTCTTTTGGCAGTCCAAACAATTCCTGCTATGAGGTATGCCAAACTGTGTTCTACTAACAAGGGTTATGTCACTGATCAAAAATCTTCTCTCCTTCTACCGACACTAGAACCATACAAGTCACTATAAGGGTACAGCCACTTGATCAGGCTTCTGGATGCAGTTTTGGAAGCCAAAATTAGGTGTGGATCATAACAGGACAAAGTATTAGGCCTCTTTCACACGGGCAAGTTTTCTGCGCAGGGTTCAATGCGTGAGGTGAACGCATGGCACCTGCACTGAATCCGGAGCCATTCATTTCTATGGGGCTGTGCACATGAGCAGTGATTTTCATGCATCACTTGTGCGTTGCGTGAAAATCGCAGCATGCTCTACTTTGTGCATTTTTTCCCCCAACGTAGGCCCCATAGAAGTGAATGGGACTGTGTGAAAATTGTAAGCATCTGCAAGGAAGTGCGGATGCGGTGCGATTTTCACGCACGGTTGCTAGGAGACGATCGGGATGGGGAGCCGATCATTATTATTTTCCCTTATAACATGCTTATAAGGGAAAATAATAGCCTTCTTAATACAGAATGCTTAGTAAAATAGGGCTGGAGGGGTTAAAAAAAATAAAAAATAATTTAACTCGCCTTAATCCATCCATCTTCTGTCTTCATCTTTGCTGTGCAGTGGGAAAAGGACCTGTGGTGACGTCACTGCGCTCATCACATGGTCTGTCACATGATTCATCACAATGGTGATGGATCGTGTGATGGACCATGGGATGAGCGCAGTGATGTCATCAAAGGTCCTTTACCAGGTCCTGAAGAAAGAAGAGAAGCCGGGCTGCGTGAACAAGTCGATTAAGGTGAGTTAAATTATTATATTTTTTTTTTTAACCCCTCCAGCCCTATTGTACTATGCATTCTGTATTAAGAATGCTATTATTTTCCCTTATAACCATTATTTTCCCTTATAACCATTTGGGTACCAAACATGCCGATTTTTCTCACACGCATGCAAAACGCATTGCAATGTTTTGAACTTGCGTGGAAAAATTGCGCATTTTCCCGTGTCGCACCTGCATCTTATCCGGCCCAAAACCATGACGGCGCCCAGGGATCTCACTGCACTTACTATTATTCCTGGGCGCTGCTCCGTTCTCCCGTTATGTCCATCGGTATGTTCGGGGACTTGGTTATAGTAGGAGGAGACTGCCCTTGTTCTGCTGGGCGTCTCCTCCTCCTAGGCTGTAGCGCTGAGCAATCGCAGCGCAGAGCTCACAGCCTGGGAGAAAGAAACTCCCAGGCTGTGAGCTCTGTGCTGCGATTGGCCAGCACTACAGCCTAGGGGGAGGAGACGCCCAGCAGAACAAGGGCAGACTCCGCCTACTATAACCAAGTCCCCTAAGTTTCCGCCTACTATAACCAAGTGAGCGATGATACCGGAGGACATCGCGGCCGAACAGAGCGGCACCCAGGGATAATAGTAAGTGCAGTGAGATCCCTGGGCACCGCTGTATATGTAATGATACTTAGTTTGCAATGTTTTTCCAGGTGATAGGTCCTCTTTAAGGACAAATGCAACTTCTCCTCTTTTTGAATTCCCTCCTGGTTTTGGATTTCAAAACTGCATCAGAAACCTGACTGTGAGGCCGTACCCTAAAGGCTGTTTCACATGAGCGGATGCCATGCGTGACATCCGCTCCGTGAATTACAGCCAAGACCCGATGCAGACTGCAGAAGCACGGAGCAGTAACATGACTGACAATGCTCCGTGCCTCTCTGTGATCTCTTTACTACAAAATCACAGTGACAACTTTATCTCACTGTGATTTCGTAGTAAAGAGATCACAGAGAGGCACGGAGCATCATCAATCATGTTACTGCTCCGTGCTTCTGCGGTCTGCATTGGGTCTTGGCTGTAATTCACGGAGCGGATGTCACGCACGGCATCCGCTCGTGTGAAACAGCCCTAAGGCTACCTGCTCGCAGATATATAAGCAGAACATTTACAAGAAAACCACATCAAAATGTTATAAAAACTGCACATAAATCCACATTATTTATTGTGGTTTTGGTGGGGGGGTTTTTTGTGTAGTTTTTATGCGCTTTTTGTTGCAGATTTTCTGTTTATGTTGATAACCCCTTTGAAGTCTATGGGGAAAACACTATCTATAAGGTTCAGAGTTGCACAAACAGTTGTCATGTTATGCATTTAAACATTTTAAAATCCTCACTTTGGGTCAATTTCCATTCATAAAAAATGCACAAAGTATTCCTGAGATTTTTCAAATTTTGCTATTACTGTATTAGGCCTCATGCACATGACAGTATTTTTTTGCGGTCCGCAAAAAGGGGTTCCGTTGTTCTGTGATCCGTGTCCGTTTTTGTTTCCATGTGTCTTCCTTTATTTTTGGAGGATCTTCAGACATGAAGGATGACAATCTTGTGTGCCTCCGTGTTTTTTCACTGACCCATTGACTTGAATGGGTCCTCGAACCGTTGTCCGTGAAAAAAATAGGACAGGTCCTATTTTTTTCACGGACTGGAAACATGGATCACGGACGCGGATGACAAACGGTGCATTAGCCAAGTTTTCCACGGACCCATTGAAAGTCAGAAAATCACGGAAAACGGAACAACGGACACGGGACACAACAGTCGTGTGCATGAGGCCTTATGCTGTGGTTTTTCCTGCACAAAAATGTATGCGGAAAAACTAAACACAATCTGCAACGATTGAAGGTAGCCTAAAGCAGTAACATCAGTCATATATGTAAGTTTCCAGCCGAACTGGCCACCAGTAAATAATACTGTGAATGTCATACGGACCCAAAAAGCTTGAAAAATGAGTCATGAACGTGACATAACTGGCCTAGACACAGGCTGTGGGGGTCACCAGACCATTATGTCCTCTTAGGCCTCATGCACACGACCGTTGTGTGCATCCGCGTCCGTTCCGTCATTTTTCACAGTTCAGAGGAGGTCCCATTCATTTCTATGGAGCTGTGAAAAAAACCTGATAGTCCTCAGTTTTTTTCTCTGCGTCCGTAATCCGTTATTGCAGTCCGTCAAAAAAATATAACCTGTCCTATTCTTGTCAGTGGAAACTGGAGGACGGACCCATTCAAGTCAATGGGTCCGTCAAAAAAAGCGGATGCACAACTGGTATGTCATCCGTGTCCGCATCCGTGTCCGTTTTTGCAATAAAATTACACTTTTCTTAACCTTCCTATTTTTTCCCCTGTCAGACAAAAAAAAAGGAAGACACAAGGAAACACAGCTGAAGCAAAATCGGACAAGGACCACTGAAGCCAAATCACTGACAGTGAAAAAACACTGTCGTGTGCATGAGGCCTTAAAGGATTGGTGAGAGTCCGACACCCGGCACCCCCCGCCGATCAGCTGGTTAAATAGAGGGCCACGCTTCATGCGAGCACAGTCTTTCCTTCATTGTTTACCTGATTTCTGTCGACATCGCAGTGGCGAGCAGGTGTAATTACAAGCTGTCCCATTAACTTCTTTGGGACAGCACACTCCTTTTCAACTGTATAGGAACTAACCATTTGCCAATGTGAGACAACCCTTTTAATGACTGGCAACGGTAATTATCTATAACAATTAAAGCCCTGTGTACGTGCTCAGGGCTGTTGTCCGTGCGTGTGTGCCGATTAGTGAAGTGCGCAGGCGCGGCGCACAAACCAATCAGCACACACTCCACACACACACAGCAGGGACCGCCCAAAGCACCACGCCGCCAGCCAATAAAAACACGGCACATCACATGCAGCCCGGACAGCCCACAGCAGCGCGGCCGTCCAATCAAAGTCGCCACCCGGACTGCCCACAATTGTGCCAGCCAATAAACACACGGTGCACCACACGCTGTACGGACCGCCCACACCATCCCCACAACTGCACCGCTGGCCAATAACCGCCTCTTATGGTGTGTGGTGTCAGTTGGAGCAGAGTGCATAAGAAACGCCGCCATTACATACACAGTGACAGAAATTGCTCTCAGATACACTGCAGCTGCTGCCAGCAGTATTAGCCAGCACCACCAATCAGTGCCAGCAATAATTGCCAGCCATCAATCATTGCCACCAGTCACAGTAACAGCAGTCAGTGCCAGCCCAATCAGCCACCAGTCACAGTGCCAATGGTCTCAGCAGAGTCAGCACCACCAGCTAGTGCCAGCTCTATCAGCCACCAGTCACAGTGTCCGCCGTCACAGCACCACCAGTCAGTGCCAGCCACATCACCCACCAGTCACAGTGACTGACAGCAGTTTCAGCATCAACAGTCAGTGCCAAGCGTATTAGCCACCAGTCACAGTGACAGTGGTTTCAGCAGAACCAGTTAGTGCCAGCTCTATCAGCCACCAGTCAGTACCAGCCATATCACCCACCAGTCACAGTGACAGCAGTTTCAGCATCAACAGTCAGTGCCAAGCGTATTAGCCACCAGTCACAGTGACAGTGGTTTCAGCACAACCAGTTAGTGCCAGCTCTATCAGCCACCAGTCAGTACCAGCCATATCAGCCACCAGTCACAGTGACAGCAGTCTCAGCATCACCAGTCAGTGCCAAGTGTATTAGCCACCAGTCACAGTGACAGTGGTTTCAGCACCACCAGTTAGTGCCAGCTCTATTAGCCACCAGTCACAGTGCCAGTGGTCTCAGCACCACCAGTTAGTGCCAGCTCTATCAGCCACCAGTCAGTACCAGCCATATCAGCCACCAGTCACAGTGACAGCAGTCTAAGCACCACCAGTCCGTGACAGCCATCTCAGCCACCAGTCACAGTGCCCACAGTCTCAGCACCACCAGTCAGTGCCAGCAATCAATGCCAGCAGTATCAGCCACCAGTCACAGTGCCAGTGCTCTCGGCACCACCAGTCAGTGACAGCTGTATCAGTCACCAGTCACAGTGCAAGTTCCTTAGCTCAAACTCAATTGATGACTCAACTGAGGAAGATATGCAGAACTATCATATTGAGTTTCTTAATGAGTTACCTCTAACAGGAATGCCGAGGCATAAACTGAAGCTTAAAAAGGGAGCAATAATTATGCTCCTCAGAAATATAAACACTAACCCTGGTTTCACACCTAAGCGTTTCTCAAACGCGCGTTTCTATGCGCGTTTTTGTCGCGCGTTTTTATGCGCGTTTTTTGTAATAGTAAACGCGCGTTTGACGCGCGTTTGGGTGATTGACAGCAGTGTTGTCCAAAGAGTCTATGGCCCAAACGCGCGTCAAACGCGCCAAAAAAAGCTCCTGTACTTGTTTGAGCGTCGGGCGTTTTACAGCGCGTTCAAACGCGCTGTAAAACGCGAAAATGTGAACCAGCCCCATAGGGAAGCATTGGTTTTCATGTGTTGCGCGTTTTACAGCGCGTAGGAACGCGCTGTAAAACGCTCAAGTGTGAACTTAGGGTAAAAGAGGATTGTGCAATGGAACCCGCCTCTTTGTTAAAGACTTGAAAAGAAACCTCATTATTGCTCAAGTAATAACAGGTTCAGCGGAAGGGTACATGGTCTTTATTCCACGTATTGATTTAGCTCCATCCTCTACTAATTTGCCATTTACCTTAAAGGGCTTCTGTCACCACCCAAAAGTCATTTTTCGTTTTTGGGCTACTTAAAATCCTTAAACTGCGATTTTTCAATATATAGTGCTCTTACTCCTTTTCGTTCTGTAGTTTCTTTAAAAACCGCACTTTTATAATATGTTAATTACCTCTCTACCAGCAAGTAGGGCGGTTACTTGCTTGTAGCCGCCGCATCCTCCTTTCAAAAAAAGCCCCCTCCTCCTGTTGATTGACAGGGCCAGTGAGCACTCTCGTCCTCTGGCTAGCCCTGTCTGCGTTCTAAATCTCGCGCCTGCGCCGTACCGGTCTTCAGTCGGCGCAGGCGCACTGAGAGGAGGACGCTCGCTCGGCAGCCCCTTCCTCAGTGCGCCTGCGCCGGGAGTAGATGTGACGTCAATGCCGCAGGCGCATTGAGGAAGGAGCGGCCGAGCGAGCGTCCTCCTCTGAGTGCGCCTGCGCCGACTGAAGACCGGTACGGCGCAGGCGCGAGATTTAGAACGCAGACAGGGCTAGCCAGAGGACGAGAGCGCTTGCTGGTGTGGTTTTTAAAGAAACTACAGAATGAAAAGGGGTAAGAGCACTATATATTGAAAAATCGCAGTATAAGGATTTTAAGTAGCCCATGATGGTGATGTAATCACAGGTCCTTCAGTTCTTGCAGTGTAGCAATTCAGAGCAGGTCCTGGTCAGTAGTTATTGCTGTTGTGTCTGCAGCACTCTTGTTCTCTCTGTTATCAGACTTTTTTTTTTGCCCCCCCCCCCGTGACCTGGTTACCCTGTTGGCACGGGAAAGAAAAAGTGGGGGAAACCATCTATCTGGCCCTGCCCTCCACTCACACTTGGAGGTGCCATAGGCACTTGACCTCAGGTGCCTAATTGTAAATACGGCCCTAAATAAATACATTTAGTGCACTTTGACTTCTGTTTGGACATATCAATTGAATTTGCAGCGAACAGCTGGGCGAGTATATTCCTAATTTCCTACGATATAAGCACTGACAGAATGCACGTCTCACTGATAAACCTGTCCGTGCTCTGACATTGTGAGATTTCTGTCTGGTCCATTCTGCACTAAAAGACATCACTGTAACAATGGAACAATTGGAAAAAGCTTACATTCAAAGATATGTTGCAATTATCAGAACAATTTCCTAAGTACGGAATTCTGACCGATTGCTGTTATGGAGAAATTCTACCTCTGCAAATGTTTTAACCCCTTGCTGTCACAACTAATTTTGTTTTCTTTTTCTATTTCATTCTCACCGCCTGCGAAACATACATTTTCATTTTCCCATCAACATATCTACATGCCGGCTTGATTTTTTGTTGGACAAATTGTATTATTAATGGCATCATTAAGGGGTACAGTGCATATTTCATAGACAGTACATAGTATTAGGAAACAAAAAAAATAAAATCTATGTGAGATGGAATGGACAAACACAATTCTGACGTAACTTTTTGCTTTTTATTATTTAGTGTTCACTGGACAGGCAAAATGACATGTTAATATTATTTTGCGGGTCAGTAAAATTCTAGCTATATTTATATATGCCATAATTTGTGACTTTTTGAACATTTCCCTACTTTTCTAAAGTGACAAAATAAGGGTGGGGATTAGTGCAACACGAGGGGCCTCAGTGGCCTGTTAGTCTTAGATTTACTATAATTTATACCAGAAACTAGCACATAGTTTCTTGAGCAAGGAGGGCTAGAGATGTGCACAGTGTATTAAGAGCCATCTTAAAGGGGTTGTCCCATTAAAAATATTCTACAGTTTTCAAACCAGCATCTGGATATGAAGACTTGGTAAATGTATTTAATAAAAAATGTAGCATAGCTACTGAGTTATTCAATACAATGGATCTGTATAGCGCCACCTGCTGTTGGCCGCACATGCTCAGTTTCCTCCTTCAACTGCCTCCAGAGCTGTGATAGGGAGAGGATGGACACGCCCCTTTACTTCAGAATAAAAGACACTCCCCTTGAGCTGTTAGCTCTAGCAATGAATGGGGAGATCTCTGGATCCATGTGAGGTACTGGGCTGGTTATAGGTTTGTTAAAAAAAGATCGTTATGTATTATATGATGGTTAATTTTCATTTTTTACATTATTCATGGGATATCCCCTTGAATAAAACACCAATCTTGATAAATCTCCCTCACAGTTTTTACTGTGCATACGACTAAGGACCCAAGGGGTTGGAGATGCGATAGGTGATGTGCTACTTCTGCATTTGGAAATAATGTATCACATTTTTAGCAAGTAAGAAATAAATATATATCTTTATATATATATATATATATATATATAAACACGTGGAACACATGAATTTGCCTGTGTTTATGACCTTGTGTGTTTTTAAAAGGTTTCACCCCTGCCCACTCACTGATGTACTATTATGTCACTGAGTCAAATGAGTTAATGCTCATTGCCATCATTGTATGTCACAGTGATGGTGTGGACTCAGTAGCTTGGCCCACACCATCACTTTCTGGTACTAGATGCATAATAGAGCTTACACGAGCTCTCACTGCTAGGATAAGAGATAAATTTGTTCCCGGCAGGTCAATCCTTCAGATACTGCTATAAATAGAGACCGCAGCCCCCGCCTAAAAAAAGTGAATTCAAAATAATCAAAAAGTGTCCCTAAATGGCATAAATAAAACTACAGATCGTCCTTGTAAAAGCAAGCTCAGCTCCATCAGTATAAAAGTAAAAAAGTTCTGGTTGTCTGAATATGGTGACACAAATAGATTTTTTTTAAGTAGTAAAACATCGCAAATAACATAAATTTGTTATCTCCGCAATCGTACTGACCTGTAGAATAAAGTTAACGTAGTTTTTATTGCGCAGTGAACATCATACAAATGAAATCCCCAAAACAATGGCAGAATTGCATTGTTTTTTTAAGATTGTTGCCCCAAAATAGAGGCATTAAAAACACAACTCAACACGCATAAAACAAGCACTCATACAGCTATGTCAAAGCAAAAAATAAAAAAGTTATGGCTTTTCAAATGGGGAGATAGAAAAACTTAAATAATCACTGGAGCCTCAAACAAATTGTCCGCAATTTTGATATTGATGACTAGAGATGAGAGAATCGAAGTTGACAAAGTGGAATTCGATCCAAATTTATTTTCCCAACTGGTTCAGGACCCGACTAGAGGGACGGCCATACTGGACTTAGTATTAACCAATAGGCCTGACAGAACAACAAACGTGCAGGTTGGGGGACACCTGGGAAATAGTGACCACAAAGTAATAACCTTCCAATTATCATTCAAAAGAGCGTTTCTACAGGGAGGAACAAAAATACCAAAACTTCAAAAAAGCTAAATTTAGCCAACTAAGAGAGGCCATAGGCCTAACTAAATGGGATAAAGTCCTCACAAATAAAAATACAGCCACAAAATGGGATATCTTTAAAAGCATCCTAAAATCTAATTGTGAGAGGTACATACCGTATGGGAATAAAAGGTTAAGGAACAAAAAGAAACCAATGAAACACCAAAAACAATTCTATCATAAATATCTTGCGTGGAGTTATTCGTATCAACACCTATATAGCTCAAAGAGCAGCCACACAAAGAGTAATTCAAATTAAATATTCTTTATTGGATATCCAACACACAAGATGGTATATCAATTAAAAAACATATAGAAAGCAGTGCATACTGAGAACACAACAGTGTTACAATAATTGTATAAAAACAGAGTAGGCTCCAAACCACTAAGGGACTAGTATCCCCCCATACACCATGAAGCAGTATCAGCTAGGTGGGGCACATATGGCAATAAAGGCATCCAGAACATATGTAGACACTCCAGACATCTAGAGGAGTGTGAGTCTGAATGCCACCCACATCCAGCGGAGACTGCAAAGGGGGAGGGGGGGGGGAAAAACACTGTTTAAAGTGCAAATGCAGAGAAATTCCTACTGACCCTGGTCTGGAACCGCCGCCCGACGATCGTTTCGCAGAATGCTTCCTCTTGGGGCCTACTAGGACTACTCCATACTGATCTCCTATATACTCCAGGCATCCATAACCATCCAATCAACACACACTCACTCAGCTGTCCATACTTAGACAGATCAGTAGCTTCTAGTCATGGGGGACGTGTCCAGCCAATGGTCAGTCGTCTTTAGTCTCGTCATCGGTCACCTGATCATACGGTATCAGCGCCGCCCATTCCTCTCATGTCACATTGCCGGCACCATTCAATCCTAAGTCCCGAACACTCCTCCATCCAGAGTCTCACTTCACCTTCATATCACTCCCACAGGTTACAAATGAGCGATCGTAAGTGGCATTCAGGTGATCCAGTGCCGTCACGCGATCCCCGTCTTGTCTCAGCTGCAGGGCCGGTGGCGCCAGAGAGTGACGTCACCCCCTGTGTAAACACCGTGCCTCTGCATCAGCCTTGTTTCCTGGCAACTGAGTCATGAGGAGGGTCACATGATCGGACCAGTTGTATCCCACAGCTTTAAGTGTTATTATTTCCGGACACAGCCCAGGGTCAGTTATATATTATCAGCGCAAGTGCAAACATTTACATATAGTGAAGATGATGCTAGTGAAGCTAACTTATCATTAAGCATATATATATATGATGTATCAAAAATTCGATATTTACATATATATAAAATCGGAGTAAACATCTCCAAATAATCAAAGTGACACGTGCATATACGAATAATTATTATCCTAACAATGTGGAAAATGAGATAGTATAACAAACTGCATAGTGGCATTACTGCCATACCCCATGAATTAGACAGAAAACACTAAAAATAAAGTGCTATAGTGTAAATTACATTTTCTTGATGCCATATAGTGTAGGTTGCATCCTAATAATACAACATAATATAAAATACACCATATTGGTGAATAAAGCTAGTGAATGTACTTTTATGGAGGTCAGGTGTTTGTCTACCATCATCGGATATACACATGGAAGTATCCAGGCACCCGAGCCATTAGATCGAAAACTGGGATCCAATTGATGCTATACCGACCCCCACCTCCCATAACACCCCTAAGACCAGGTGTGTTCCGATACCATCAATAATCGAGGTGCCTGTGCATGTGCTCAAATAAAAAGTGAAAGACAGAGGCAAGAAGAGGTGTTAGAGAAAGTGCCAGTGCGCGTGCTATAAACAAGATTTACATTGATGGTATCCAGAACCCAACTCGTCTATTCATATATCATCATCATAGGTGTATGAGATCCAACACAGCATATGCCCCATTCGATCGATTCTCTAACTCCATATAGAGAAAAGAACATAATGTGTGTCCTCAAGGACTTCCATGGATGGGAGAGTCTAGGCCACCTTAATCTTCTCCACAGCATTTTTCTTCATTTCTCTCTATTTTCCTATTTTCCTTTTCTTCCTTTTTTATCACTTCGCTTTTTCTCCTTTCTTCCTCTTTTTTCTCTCTTTTTTTCTTTCTTCTTTCTCTCATATTACTTATTTAATGCTGTAGGTATCTCTCAACCACATCCATTCGACCAGGGAACCCATTGTATGTTATCTAGATCTTCAAACCATACTGAGACAGACCAGAATCAACAAGGAAAGACAAGGAGGAATATATAAGAGATCAGTAATGTATTAAAAAACAATGATACAGATACAGAACCACCGTGTGGCTGCAAGGACAACAAGCAGCCAAGCACTGGTATCAAGAGACAAGGACATGACCAAATCACTGCTAAAAAGAAACAAAAATATACATCATTACCTCAAGTAACTAGCAATGATTAAAATGAACCAATCCTACCTGGTGGTTCTGTGATGATCCAGACTTCGGAATATCAATAAGAGGGAAGATAATCTAGAGAAATGGAGTATAGCTGTTATAATCATTTAATCCCACAGGGGCCATGGTTTTTAACGTATATATCCAAAGTGTCTCTCGCTGGGCCAGTAGTTTCTTCCAGTTCCCACCTCTTTGGGAGATCATAACATGATCGATCCCTCGAAAGCGTAAACCTGATCCATCGCACGCGTGTTCAGCTTTAAAGTGTCTTGGTATGGTTGTTAACAGTTGTATATCAGTTACCTCCTGTGCTGCTTCAATCGCTAGCAAATGTTCACGAATCCGTTTTTTAAACTGACGCGAGGTCATCCCCACATAAATTTTTTCGCAAGGGCATATGGCCCAGTATATTACCCCCACCGTTGTACAATCAATGGGGTGAGTAATTTTATACTCTTTCCTATGCGACATGTCCCAGAAGATATCGCTTCTGTCCATATTTGTGCATGCGACACATTTTCCACAGGGTTTATTTCCCCATCGTGGGCCTTTTGAACCGAAGGGGTTGGGGGGGCGTATTACATAGTGACTCTTTACCAAAAGATCCCTTAGATTTTTGCCCCTTCTAAAGGTAATACTCGGATGTTGTTTCAGTTGATCCTTCAGACCGGGGTCGAGTTTTAGGATCTCCCAGTGTCTATCAAGTATCTGGGTGATCTCTTTGTTCCTACTATTAAATGTTGTTATAAATCTGATCTCCTCTGTGTTTCCCCCTGGTCTCTTACCTTGCAACAGACTTGAACGTTTCGATGAGCTTGCTCGTCTATATGCTCTTTCAATTGATCTCTCAGTATAGTTACGTGCCTGGAATCTATGGCGTAGGTCTGTTGCTTGGTTTTCAAATAGATGGTCTGAGGAACATATCCGTCTGGCCCTCAAAAACTGCCCCACAGGGATATTTTCAATCAATCTTTTTGGATGTGCTGAGTCAGCCGATAGTAAGCTGTTAACCGAAGTGGGTTTTCTATATAGATCTGTCACTATTTTACCATTCTCACCTACGCAGATTTTGATGTCCAGGAACTCCACCTCCGTTTGACTTGTGGTAGAGGTTAGTCGGATGTTTAGGTCATTTCTATTCAATTCATTCATGAATCTGTCGAATTCCTCATTAGTGCCCTGCCATATGATCAGCAGATCGTCAATATATCTGCCCCAATATTGCACCTTCTGTGCCAGTAATGTTACTTCAGTTTGGAGGATTTCCCTTTCCCACAGCCCCAGGAACAAATTAGCGTAAGAGGGCGCACAAGACGCCCCCATCGCTGTCCCCTGGAGCTGTAGGAAATGGAGACCTCCAAACATGAAGAAATTGTGTGTTAGCACAAATTCTAATAGGGCCATAATGAACTTACGTTTTTTGGTAGGCATGTTTGAGTTCTGTAGAAAAAAGTTTGTTGCCCTCAGACCATCTTCATGTTTTATGGAAGTATATAACGACTCCACATCGCAGGTGGCCAGGAGCATATCTGGATCCAAGTGCAGATCTTCGATCTTCCGGAGTACGTCAGTGGTGTCCTTCAAAAATGAGGATAACTCTTCAACATAGGGATGTAGATGATGTTCAATGTATTTGCATACTACGTCATTTATGCTGTTAATCCCGGAGACGATTGGTCTCCCAGGCGGCTGTTGCAAATTTTTATGTACCTTCGGTAAAAATACATGGTTGGAGTTACCGGATGTTCTGTTAATAGAAAGGACATCTGCTGTCTTGTAATGACACCCTCAGTCACTCCCTCTTCCAGGATGACATTCAACTCATCCCGGAATTTCAGGGTTGGGTTGAATGTCAGCCTCTTATAGCATCTATGGTCATTCAGTTGGCGCCAAGCTTCTTTTTCGTATGCATTACGGGGCCAGATTACTATGTTACCTCCCTTGTCCGCCCCTTTTATGATCACATCATTCCAGGCTTTCAATTCTCTTATTGCTATCTTTTCACCCCCAGTGCAGTTATCATACTCCCCCTCTGCAGAGATTTTTTCTAGGTCTCTGCAGACCAATTGGACGAAGAGCTCAATATTAGGAAATAAGGAAATCGGTGGAAATTTTCCAGACTTCGGTTTTAACCGTTTCGGAAACTCACCCGTTTGGTCAGCAGTCTCCTGTTCGTCGAGTAACTCCACAAGGGTGGATAGGGCCTCCTGCTCTGCTCGTGATGGGAAGTTTGGGTCCTCTCTCTGTTTGAATAACTTCTTTAAAACCAATTTGCGTGCAAATAGTTGCACGTCTTTCACTGTAGAGAAGAGATCCATATTACTAGATGGTGAAAAAGACAATCCTTTTTTCAAGATATTAATCTGATCTTGTGTCAGCACATGTGTAGATAAATTAATTACCTGCTGGGTGTTTCGGGTCGGATCCATGCGTCTCTTTCCCCCTAGATTTTGAGGTTCCTCATTTTTCCGTTTCGTGAAGCGTTGCGGGTATCTCCTGAAACCCTGAGGTCCCGTAGATTCATCCTCACTTCTCGATGTCACCGAAGATAGAGAGGTCACTCTGGAGCGGCTCCTTATTTCAGTGTTCTTCCACCGATACACTCTGTTATTTTCAAAGTCCGTGCGGTCCCTCTGTAGTTTCTTAGATTTTGTCGTCTTAATCTGATTTTCCCACGTCAAGAAAGAGGTGTCTATTTCCTTCTTATATGCTTCCCATTCAGTTATTGGCATATTCTGAGTCAGTTGTATCTCAGTATCGTCAATTTCTTTTTCTATTGAGGTGAGTGTTTTATTATTTAGCTCAATTATCAATTGCATCAGGGTACCTGAGCAGGTGTTGCAAGCCGCCTCCCATCTTGAGCAAAACTCACTTTCTTCCCTTCCAAAAGACGGGAATATTTGAACCCTTAGGCCCCTGGGGATTAAAGACTTAGCTATATATTGCTCCAGGGTGGCCTTATTCCACCATGTTCTCAGTCTTTTGTGCTGCAGATTTTTAAAACACACTTTTAGTTCCCTCATATTTCTTAGTCCTGGATCATCACCACCGCTCGCACTCCCAGCAAACACTGCTTCTACTTGGGTTTTCCAAGTTTGATCACGTGATCTAAAATCCATTATCCGATCTTCTGTAATACAACAGGCAAAAATCATGAAACACCAAAAACAATTCTATCATAAATATCTCGCGTGGAGTTATTCGTATCAACACCTATATAGCTCAAAGAGCAGCCACACAAAGAGTAATTCAAATTAAATATTCTTTATTGGATATCCAACACACAAGATGGTATATCAATTAAAAAACATATAGAAAGCAGTGCATACTGAGAACACAACAGTGTTACAATAATTGTATAAAAATAGAGTAGGCTCCAAACCACTAAGGGACTAGTATCCCCCCATACACCATGAAGCAGTATCAGCTAGGTGGGGCACATATGGCAATAAAGGCATCCAGAACATATGTAGACACTCCAGACATCTAGAGGAGTGTGAGTCTGAATGCCACCCACATCCAGCGGAGACTGCAAAGGGGGAGGGGGGGAAAAAAACACTGTTTAAAGTGCAAATGCAGAGAAATTCCTACTGACCCTGGTCTGGAACCGCCGCCCGACGATCGTTTCGCAGAATGCTTCCTCTTGGGGCCTACTGGACTACTCCATACTGATCTCCTATATACTCCAGGCATCCATAACCATCCAATCAACACACACTCACTCAGCTGTCCATACTTAGACAGGTCAGTAGCTTCTAGTCATGGGGGACGTGTCCAGCCAATGGTCAGTCGTCTTTAGTCTCGTCATCGGTCACCTGATCATACGGTATCAGCGCCGCCCATTCCTCTATGTCACATTCCGGCACCATTCAATCCTAAGTCCCGAACACTCCTCCATCCAGAGTCTCACTTCACCTTCATATCACTCCCACAGGTTACAAATGAGCGATCGTAAGTGGCATTCAGGTGATCCAGTGCCGTCACGCGATCCCCGTCTTGTCTCAGCTGCAGGGCCGGTGGCGCCAGAGAGTGACGTCACCCCCTGTGTAAACACCGTGCCTCTGCATCAGCCTTGTTTCCTGGCAACTGAGTCATGAGGAGGGTCACATGATCGGACCAGTTGTATCCCACAGCTTTAAGTGTTATTATTTCCGGACACAGCCCAGGGTCAGTTATATATTATCAGCGCAAGTGCAAACATTTACATATAGTGAAGATGATGCTAGTGAAGCTAACTTATCATTAAGCATATATATATATCATGTATCAAAAATTCGATATTTACATATATATAAAATCGGAGTAAACATCTCCAAATAATCAAAGTGACACGTGCATATACGAATAATTATTATCCTAACAATGTGGAAAATGAGATAGTATAACAAACTGCATAGTGGCATTACTGCCATACCCCATGAATTAGACAGAAAACACTAAAAATAAAGTGCTATAGTGTAAATTACATTTTCTTGATGCCATATAGTGTAGGTTGCATCCTAATAATACAACATAATATAAAATACACCATATTGGATCCCAGTTTTCGATCTAATGGCTCGGGTGCCTGGATACTTCCATGTGTATATCCGATGATGGTAGACAAACACCTGACCTCCATAAAAGTACATTCACTAGCTTTATTCACCAATATGGTGTATTTTATATTATGTTGTATTATTAGGATGCAACCTACACTATATGGCATCAAGAAAATGTAATTTACACTATAGCACTTTATTTTTAGTGTTTTCTGTCTAATTCATGGGGTATGGCAGTAATGCCACTATGCAGTTTGTTATACTATCTCATTTTCCACATTGTTAGGATAATAATTATTCGTATATGCACGTGTCACTTTGATTATTTGGAGATGTTTACTCCGATTTTATATATATGTAAATATCGAATTTTTGATACATCATATATATATATGCTTAATGATAAGTTAGCTTCACTAGCATCATCTTCACTATATGTAAATGTTTGCACTTGCGCTGATAATATATAACTGACCCTGGGCTGTGTCCGGAAATAATAACACTTAAAGCTGTGGGATACAACTGGTCCGATCATGTGACCCTCCTCATGACTCAGTTGCCAGGAAACAAGGCTGATGCAGAGGCACGGTGTTTACACAGGGGGTGACGTCACTCTCTGGCGCCACCGGCCCTGCAGCTGAGACAAGACGGGGATCGCGTGACGGCACTGGATCACCTGAATGCCACTTACGATCGCTCATTTGTAACCTGTGGGAGTGATATGAAGGTGAAGTGAGACTCTGGATGGAGGAGTGTTCGGGACTTAGGATTGAATGGTGCCGGAATGTGACATAGAGGAATGGGCGGCGCTGATACCGTATGATCAGGTGACCGATGACGAGACTAAAGACGACTGACCATTGGCTGGACACGTCCCCCATGACTAGAAGCTACTGACCTGTCTAAGTATGGACAGCTGAGTGAGTGTGTGTTGATTGGATGGTTATGGATGCCTGGAGTATATAGGAGATCAGTATGGAGTAGTCCAGTAGGCCCCAAGAGGAAGCATTCTGCGAAACGATCGTCGGGCGGCGGTTCCAGACCAGGGTCAGTAGGAATTTCTCTGCATTTGCACTTTAAACAGTGTTTTTCCCCCCCCCCTCCCCCTTTGCAGTCTCCGCTGGATGTGGGTGGCATTCAGACTCACACTCCTCTAGATGTCTGGAGTGTCTACATATGTTCTGGATGCCTTTATTGCCATATGTGCCCCACCTAGCTGATACTGCTTCATGGTGTATGGGGGGATACTAGTCCCTTAGTGGTTTGGAGCCTACTCTGTTTTTATACAATTATTGTAACACTGTTGTGTTCTCAGTATGCACTGCTTTCTATATGTTTTTTAATTGATATACCATCTTGTGTGTTGGATATCCAATAAAGAATATTTAATTTGAATTACTCTTTGTGTGGCTGCTCTTTGAGCTATATAGGTGTTGAAAAAGAAACCAATGTGGATAAACAGAACTGTAAAGAAAGCAATAAATGACAAAAAGAAAGCATATAAAACACTAAAACGGGAAGGTAGCACAGAAGCACTGAAAAAAATAGAACATGTAAAAAACAAATAAAAGCGGCCAAACTAGAGACTGAGAGATTAATTGCCAAAGAGAGTAAAACTAACCCTAAAATGTTCTTCAATTATATAAATGTTAAAAAGTATAAATCTGAAGGTGTCGGCCCGTTAAAGAGTAATGAGGGGGGAGTCGCAGAGAGCGACGAGGAGAAAGCAAAGCTGTTAAATATTTTTTTCTCCAATGTATTCACTGAGGAAAATAAACTGTCAGATGACATGCCGAATGTTGAAATAAATTCCCCATTAAAAGTGTCCTGTCTGACCCAGGAAGAAGTGCAACAGCGACTTAAAAAGATTAAAATAGACAAATCGCCAGGACCGGATGGCATACACCCCCGTCTCCTAAGGGAATTAAGTAATGTCATAGCCAGACCCTTATTTCTGATATTTGCAGATTCTATATTGACAGGGAATGTCCCACAGGATTGGCGCATGGCAAATGTGGTGCCAATATTCAAAAAGGGTCCAAAAACAGAGCCTGGAAACTATAGGCCGGCAAGTTTAACATCTGTTGTGGGTAAACTGTTTGAAGGTTTTCTGAGAGATGCTATGTTAGAGCATCTTAACGGAATAAGCAAATAACGCCATATCAGCATGGCTTCGTGAGGGATCGGTCATGTCAAACAAATTTAATCTGTTTCTATGAGGAGGTGAGTTCTAGACTTGACAGCGGCGAATCAATGGATGTCGTGTATCTGGACTTCTCCAAAGCATTTGACACTGTACCACATAAAAGGTTAGTATATAAAATGAGAATGCTCGGACTGGGAGAAAACATCTGTATGTGGGTAAGTAACTGGCTCAATGATAGAAAACAGAGGGTGGTTATTAATGGTAAATACTCAGATTGGGTCACTGTCACTAGTGGAGTACCTCAGGGGTCAGTATTGGGCCCTATTCTCTTCAATATATTTATTAATGATCTTGTAGAAGGCTTGCATAGTAAAATATCAATTTTCGCAGATGACACTAAACTGTGTAAAATAATTAACACTGAAGAGGACAGTATACTACTACAGAGCGATCTGGATAGATTGGAGGCTTGGGCAGATAAGTGGCAGATGAGGTTTAACACTGACAAATGTAAAGTTATGCACATGGGAAGGAATAATGCAAGTCACCCGTACTTATTAAATGGTAAAACACTCGGTAACACTGACATGGAAAAAGATCTAGGAATTTTAATAAACAGCAAACTAAGCTGCAAAAAACAGTGTCAGGCAGCTGCTGCCAAGGCCAATAAGATAATGGGTTGCATCAAAAGGGGCATAGATGCCCGTGATGAGAACATAGTCCTACCACTTTACAAATCATTAGTCAGACCACACATGGAGTACTGTGTACAGTTCTGGGCTCCAGTGAACAAAGCAGACATAGCAGAGCTGGAGAGGGTCCAGAGGAGGGCAACTAAAGTAATAACTGGAATGGGACAACTACAGTACCCTGAAAGATTATCAAAATTAGGGTTATTCACTTTAGAAAAAAGACGACTGAGAGGAGATCTAATTACTATGTATAAATATATCAGGGGTCAGTACAGAGATCTATCCCATCATCTATTCATTCCCAGGACGGTGACTGTGACGAGGGGACATCCACTGCGTCTGGAGGAAAGAAGGTTTGTACACAAACATAGAAGAGGATTCTTTACGGTAAGAGCAGTGAGACTATGGAACTCTCTGCCTGAGGAGGTGGTGATGGTGAGTACAATAAAGGAATTCAAGAGTGGCCTGGATGTATTTCTGGAGCGTAATAATATTACAGGCTATAGCTACTAGAGAGAGATCGTTGATCCAGGTATTTATTCTGATTGCCTGATTGGAGTCGGGAAGGAATTTTTATTCCCCTAAAGTGAGGAAAATTGGCTTCTAACTCACAGGGGTTTTTTGCCTTCCTCTGGATCAACTTGCAGGATGACAGGCCGAACTGGATGGACAAATGTCTTTTTTCGGCCTTATGTACTATGTTACTATGTTAAAACGGCTGCTGCACGTGTTAGAACATGGAGCAAGGAACTCTGGGAACAAGAGATCACCCACAATGCCATGCATTCAGCCAATCATCATCCAGCCAGCCCTGTGATGTCACAGCCCTATAAATAGCCTCAGCCTTCTTGGATTCAGCCATTTTCCAGTGTACATAGTGCAGGGAGAGATTGCAGCAGCCGCTAGGGACAGTGGTAGAAAAGACTTTAAAACTTATTTTGTTGTATAGAAGTTCAGGGAAAGGATAGAGAGGAATCATTCCACAGTATTGAAGCAGAACAGAGTTCAGTAGGGAAGTTTACAGCCTGGGTAAAAGGAACAATCCTATTACACTTTGCTGCACTGACTGTGGATCCAAATTGCCATTATACAGCTCTGTAATTCCAGCAAACCATTCTTGTTATTGGGGTGCAAGTGTTATTTGATACAGCCATTAACAGGTTTTATTACAAGGAAATATTTTGACGCCTTATTTGCCCTTGTGCGGTGCAGTCATATGTTCTAAAGCATTTTTTGACCTGTATTAGTGGGAAAAAGGGCTTATAAGCCGTTGTGTGCTCGAGTGCTCAGGTGCTAGGGGGCTCAGGCCGAACACGTCGGGATGTTCGGGTGGTCAACCGAGCACCCGAGTATAATGGAAGTCAATGGGAGAACCCGAGCATAAAACCAGGTATCCCCTGCTCTGAAGAGGGGAGGGTGCCTAGTTCATAGGAAAATGTCAGAAATTGATGGAAACACCACCCAAATGGTTCGGGAACAGCATGGGGAGGATGTCTGGATGCATCTTGGACTCCCAGGTCGCTATTGGGAATGATGTTGTCCGATTAGTACGCCATTTTTACAAAATTGATTTTATAGGAAAAAAAATTGGAAACATTCTTTAATGTACATTTACTTGTATGTAAAGTGCAAGTTCAGCCCAAAAAGTTGGTGATTTTCGGAACTGGGGCCATGATTAAGAGGGACGGCTGGTGGCATTCGTATTGTGGCGGTACAGGTGAAATTTGTGGACCGGCGCAAGACGAACCACAGTGAAAGCATTTCCCAAGAATGTTTTAATTAATCAACAAAAAAAGTCGGAGGTTCGAAGACAATCCGACAGGTGATCCGGCGGCGTTATTCCCATGACCCGGCGAGCAGCTTCTGGGAAACCAAAGTCTTTGGGTTCCGGGGGGAGTATGCTTGCAAAGCTGAAACTTAAACTAATTGATGGAAGGGCACAACCAGGAGTGGAGCCTGCAGCTTAATTTGACTCAACCCGGCAAACCTCACCCGGCCCGGACATGGAAAGGATTGACAGATTGATAGTAGTGTTGAGCGAGCATGCTCGGCCGAACTGCTGTTTGACTCGAGCATTGCTATGCTTGTCACATCCGAGTGCTCGTCTGAATCCTGCGGGTGCTTGAGTACAATTTAATACAATGAAAGTCAGTGGGAGACCCGAGCTTCAAACCATGTACCCTCTGCTCTGAAGAAGAGAGGGTGTATGGTTCACAAAAAAAGGTTAGAAATTGATGGAAACCCCATCAAAATGGTTTGGAAACAGCATTAAGAGGCATCCCCCAAATTAGGCCCATGTTTCCACCCATTGGAATTCCACCCTCTATATGTTGGACCGACTATATGAACAGAGAAAGGTCATAAACGATTTCTTGATGATCCAAGCAGCAGTGGCGGATCCAGAGCCTGGTCTTGGGAGGGGCACATGATGGGGCTCTTATTACTGGCACATGATGGGGGGCTCTTATTAAGCAATAAGCACCCCCCATCATGTGCCAGTAATAAGAGCCCCTATCATGTGTCAGTAATAAGCACCCCCCCATCATGTGCCAGTAACAAGATGCCCCCCAATGTGTCAGTAACAAGAGCCCCCCAATGTGCCAGTAACAAGAGCCCCCTCAATGTGCCAGTAACAAGAGCCCCCCCCCAATGTGCCAGTAACAAGAGCCCCCCAATGTGCCAGTAAAACTATGCATAAAAGCAAAAAACACTTATACTTACCTCCATGTCAGCGATGCGATGCAGGCCTCTTCCAGCCTGTGTCCTGCGCTGTACGGCTCAGGCGGCGCGATGACGTCATCGCACCCCCTGTGCCTGCCTCTTATAGGCTGCCAGCCTATCAGGGGAAGGGGAAGAGACACGCCTCTCCCTCTCCTGCGCCACAGCACAGGCATCTGTATCGCTGTCTTGAGGACGGCAATACAGATGAATATGGAGATTAAGCGCTCATCTCCCTGTGCCCTGCCGCTGCTGCCCCCCACTTCTGAGCAGCTTGGGGGGGGGCAATTGCTGGTGTTTAATGCAGTGGGGGCCATAGTTACCCCAAGAAGAACTCGCCTGTTCACCCAAAATGTGGAGAGACTGACCTTTGTCAAGATGAATCGCGTGTGGATCAGCCAGGATTTTAAACCTTTCAGATTATTTTCTGTCCGCCGCCACAAAACAGTGGTGCTTATAGAACAGACTACACAGTGTAGAGGTATACTGTATATTGTGTGGCACAGTGTATGCTATATGTGTATAACATAAACATATTTTACATGAAAACTTACAATTACTTGGCTTGGCCCTTGGGGATCTCGGACACCACTTCAACACTTTGGCTGGGGGGATGGGGGGGGGGGGGGCTTGGCGGTGTTTTATCCTAATGAGAAAGATTTCATAATAAGGATTTGGAGAAGGGGCAGAGGGATAGCAGAGCAGGGAGAGGCTGGTGCTGCTTCTAGGGGGCTCATACTATGGGGGAGTAATAAATCCCACTATAATGCCCCCAGTAGAAATAATTCTCCTTATAATGTGTATAAATGCCCCCATAGTGCTCCTCTCCCCCTTCCTCCTAGTGTTCCCCATAATGTACCAGTATAAAATTCCACATATATAGTGCCCCAGTAGATGCCCTCAGTGTCCCCCATAATTTGCAAGCATAAAATACCCCTTCTTAGTGCCCCCCGTAGATGACCCCATAGTACTCCTCTCCGCCTTTTCCCATAGTACCCACCATAATGTGTCCCAGTATAAAATGCTACAGTACAGAGCCCCCCATATAAAATACCCCTTCTTTGTGGCTTCAGTAGATGCCCCTATTGTGCCCATCAACAATGTGCCAGTAATAAGTGCCCCCAAAAATGTGCCCCCATAGATGCCCCCAATCATGTGCCAGTAATAGGAGCCCCCCATCATGTGCCAGTAATAAGAGCCCCCATCATGTGCCAGTAATAAGCACCCCCCATTATGTGCCAGTAATAAGAGCCCCCCATCATGTGCCAGTAATAAGACCCCCCATCATGTGCCAGTAATAAACACCCCCCATCATGTGCCAGTAATAAGCACACCCCTATTATGTGCCAGTAACAAGATCCCCCCAATGTGCCAGTAACAAGATCCCCCCAATGTGCCAGTAACAAGAGCCCCCCCAATGTGTCAGTAACAAGAGCTCCCCCAATGTGCCAGTAACAAGAGGCCCCCCCCAATGTGCCAGTAACAAGAGCCCCCCCAATGTGTCAGTAACAAGAGCCCCCCCAATGTGCCAGTAATACTATTGTACACATATCCCCCAAAAAGCAAAAAACTCTTACTTATACAATACAATACTTACCTCCATGTCAGCGATGCGATGCAGGCCTCTTCCGGCCTGTGTCCCGCGTTGTACGGCTCAGGCGGCGCGATGACGTCATCGCACCGCCTGTGCCTGCCTCTGATAGGCTGCCGGCCTAGTGCCTGCAGCCTATCAGAGGAAGGGGAAGAGACACGCCTCTCCCTCCCCTGCGCCACAGCACAGGCATCTGTATCGCTGTCTTGAGGACGGCAATACAGATGATTATGGAGATGAGCGCTTATCTCCCTGTGCCCTGCCACCGCTGCCCCCCACTTCTGAGCAGCTCGGGGGGGGGGCAATTGCCCCATTTACCCCCACCTGAATCCACTAGTGCCAAGCGAGCAGGAGTACTCCTCTGTGTAACTTCAATGTCAACCAGTGACAGCTCATGCGTGACACCTGCCTTTTCTCAGGCCCTTTGATTATTGCATGTGATTTGTCCGTCGCCAGGACTACGGGATAAAGAACGTCATTCCACTGCTTCATGTCCTGGAACGGATGCTGGCAAATCTGTCTGGTTAGGGGACTGGAGACGTAGCACCTAGATCTCACGGCCACATTAGCCCTGTGGGGGCTGAACTGGAGGAGGAGGAGGACATTGGAGCACAAGCAATGTGTAATGAAATGTTTTTTTTCTACTCAGGTGACAGGAGAGGAGGAGCAGCCAGAGGAGCTACAGGGCGATGAGGAAGACGAGGCAGAGGACCCAGACACACAGTGGCCGGATGCAGTGGAGATGGAGGCAGAGAGTCCCTCCGAGTCACTTGCACAAATTGCCCGATGCATGCTCACTTGCTTGCGTAGTGACAGCTGAATTGTCACCATTCGGCAGAGGGATGACTTCTGGCTCTCCACCTTGTTGGACCCTCGCTACCGGTCCAAAATGGGGGCCTTTTTTACACCTGCTGAAAGGGAGGACAAACTGAGCTACTATAGAGACATTCTATGCAGTCAGTTGGCCTCTGCCTATCTGCGCCATCGTCCATCCTCTGCACACTTTCTTCTGCCATGGCTGCTGTGGCAGGGTGGGGGGTAAGAGCAGTTCCATCTCCATCAGCAGCAACTTGAGTCGCTGATGAGCAGCTTTATTCACCCGCCTAGTGAAGAAATTACTCACCAGCAGCAGCTAGACCTGGAGCAGGACCTGAACCAGCAGGTGGTGGCATACTTGAACAGCACCCTGCCACCTTACATTGAAGATCTACTGGACTACTGGGCAGCCAAACTGGATTTGTGGCTGCAACTGGCAGACTTTGTCCAGTAGTGTGGCATCAGAGCTGGTGTTTAATGCGGTGGGGGCCATAGTTACCCCAAGAAGAACTCGCCTGTTCACCCAAAATGTGGAGAGACTGACCTTTGTCTAGATGAATCACGTGTGGATCAGCAAGGATTTTAAACCACCAATGCCTGATGCATCAGACTTTTGGGGTAGTTCTGGTATAGGATGAAGCCATCAGAACTATTTTCTATCCATTGTGTAGTCAATGATACTGGTAACTGATGTGAGAGCTGCTCTGCAGTAACCAGCTCCAACCTCTGCACAATGGATGTTGCTGTGTAGTTCTGATGCCTGCTTCCCGTGCTGAAGCTACTCTTGAACAGATGATCAGCAAGGGTGCTGGGTGTCAGACCTCCTGCCAATCTAATGTTGATGGCCTATCCTGAGGACAAGCTATAAATATTCTGGACTTCCCCTTTAAGTACCAAAATAGGCTGCTATCTTCAGGGGTTAAAGTCTTTGAGTCATTAAAGTTACACTACCAGCATACAGATAGATATGCCCTTCATAAGAATCATTCAAATGCAGGCTGGCCCATTTGCCCACTTTGATGCCACTCTATTCTCAAAACAATTTTGTATCAGCTTGGGCATGCATATATTCCACGTGAGGCATCCTATTCAGTGTAGTATCAGTGTGAGCTAAATGACAAGGTTTTCTTTAACCCTTTGAAAGCATCTGTTATCTATTTAAATCTGTGTATAGTGGAAGTTGGACCACCTATGTAGATGTCAATAAAAATCCCCAAAACATTTCTGGCTAATCTGGATTTGAATGATTTTGATGTCTCTGTGTTAGCAGCATCAGAATCAATGGTCTGAATTCTCTGAACCCTGTGAAAAAAACATATGTTCCTGATTTAAATCAATAAACTGTGTCCATCTACCCATTTTAATGCCAACATTCATGCCCAGAACCACTCTGGGCCAACATGGACAGGAATGATTTCGATATTAGCCATCCCTTTCAATTTTTACTAGTATGAGATAAGTGACCCGTAGTCATTTAACCCTTTAAAACATATTACTTAAAGGGAACCTGTCACCAAGATTTGATGTATAGAGCTGAGGACATGGGTTGCTAGATGGCCGCTAGCACATCTGCAATACCCAGTCCCCATAGCTCTGTGTGCTTTTATTGTGTAAAAAAAAAACCGATTTGATCCATATGCAAATTAACCTGAGATGTGTCCTGTGTTCGGTATGAGTCCAGCGTGAAGGAACCCAGCACTGCCCCGCATCCTCAGAATCTCCTCCTTGCTCCCCAACGTCAGAAAGCCAGAGCGCCATAATCTCGTCATAGTGTTCCTTCTCTGTGCTGGCATCAGTCTCAGGGAAGGAACTGAGCATGCGCTAGCTCGCGCATCGCCAGATTACGGCGTTCTGGCTTTCTGATGTCGGGGAGCAAGGAGGAGATTCTGAGGATGTGGGGCGGTGCTGGGCTCCTTCACGCTGGACTCCTCTCCGGGACAGGACTCATCTCAGGTTAATTTGCATATGTATAAAACATTTTATTTATTTTTTTTACACAATAAAAGCACACAGAGCTATGGGGACTGGGTATTGCAGATGTGCTAGCGGCCATTTAGCAACCCATGTCCTCAGCTCTATACACAAAATCCCGGTGACAGGTTCCCTTTAAAATGGTAAAATGTACCCCTTTTTAATGCCTGTATTCAAGCCTAGAACCAGTTTGGGCCAGCCTAAACGCAAATGATTTTAACACCGATGCTTGCATGTCTGCTTGTTAGCAGTGCAAGATCAGTAGTCCACAGTCATGTAACCCTTTGAAAACACCTGTGAAACATTAAAAAGTGAACATCTCTGCCTACTTTGATGCCAGCTTTTAATGGTCCAGCCTGGATTCAACTGCTAGAAGAGGTCCCTTGTCCACTTTGATACTCATTGTTGTGCCTCTGTTCTCAAATCTTATTTTCATCTTCATTCTCCCCTGTGCATTTAATGCAATGATTGTTTAATTTATGTTATATATAAATTCTCCCATAATTACCAAGTTATCAAAATGAACAATATATTCATATAATAAATAAAACAAAACTGGCTCATTAGAATCAACTTCAGCCCTGATAAGAAAGTGGACGAATAAGAAAGCAGCTTCAGCATCGTCAGCTGCTAGAACATGAGGGAGGAGGTGAGGACTCCAGGCAGACAGGAGCAGTCACACAAGAGGAAGCACAGAGAGAACTGCTGCCTGCACCCTGCTCGCTGTCCTGCTTGCTAACACTGGCTGAATTTATTTCAGTTTATTTCTTTGATTGTCCTCAGCTGCAGTTCTCCATCACTTGCTCTCTTATATATTGAGAGTTGTGTGGGGGAAAGTACCTGAAAGTGCTGATCAGTGCTTGTCTATCTCATTAGCTAAAGACATGGATCAGATTACAGAGCTGGGGAACAAAAGTGAGGGGTTCATCCTGGAATCAAACGGATCTGATGAGCAGCCATCTGTAAAGCCACTTCTGGGCATTGGCATAGACAATCTTATTACTTTGGTGGTGTTTGGCATTATATTTGCACTAGGGGTCTTGGGCAACTCATTGGTCATCACAGTGTTGACAAGAAACAAGCCTGGCAAGCCTCGCAGCACCACCAACATCTTCATACTGAACCTGAGCATTGCTGACCTTGCTTACCTCCTATTCTGCATCCCTTTCCAGTCCACTGTCTATGTCCTGCCAACCTGGGTGCTTGGAGCTTTCATCTGCAAGTTCATCCATTACTTCTTCACTGTATCCATGCTGGTGAGCATCTTCACCCTCTCTGCCATGTCAGTTGATCGCTACGTAGCTATAGTGCACTCCAGGAGGTCTTCTTCCATTCGTGTTTCAAGGCATGCCCTGGTTGGAGTCATCCTCATCTGGATTCTGTCCATTGCCATGGCTTGTCCTGTTGCCTATAACCAACACCTGATCTACAGGAACAATCAGACCTTCTGTTGGGAGGTCTGGCCAAATCTGAAGCAGAAGAGGATTTATGTTGTCTGCACCTTTGTGTTTGGGTACCTGCTCCCTCTGCTCCTCATTTCTTTCTGCTATGCCAAGGTAATTCCATGAAACAGTTGTATGTTTGTCGTCTGTCCTGAATATTTCTATCAAGGCTGAATACAGGGTCATGCAACACAAGGCTAATGAGATAGCATATGTCCAATCCATATACAGCAATCCAACTTCTACTTCCAGTATCTATCTAATCATTTAGCAATATTAGAACACAATTCTATGAGATACTTACCTCCTGAACACTTTTTACCAGCAGTCTCATTACACCTGTTGGTTCTCTATGGGGCTGGGGATATTTGTGTACACAGTCAAGTGAATCCATGAACTTTCTATGCATTGAACAGTCCCCAGTCAGGTCTCTCAATTTACTGTATTTTCTTTATCTCCACAAGCAGGATAGATGTTCTATATAATCCTTGTTCTAGTTCTTCACAACAACAATATTATTATTGAGGGATTGTAGATTTGAGACCTTGGCTGGTGAACATGTGAAATGGACACTTTATAAGTAACCTATAAAATAAAGTTCTCCTGGAATATTGGGGGATGCAGTTAATCTGCATCTATTTAACTCCTTATAACTGGTTTGATTCTCATTGCCATAACTTTCTGCAGGAGGTTTACCTACAGTCCTGTGTAAAAACAGTCAAAGCACAATGTTATACAGTACTAACACCTGTTGTATAAGAAGACAGCCCCACCTCTGCTAGTGAACATCTTACCCTCACATCTTCTAAACATATTAGGTGCAATATATCAAGCTCTGCAGACCAGAATGCAGGCTTTAAAAAGTCACAAGTAAGGGTTTTGCAACTTTTCGGAGTCACTTGCAAAATTAAAAAAATACAAATATGCAACTTTCTGAGCACTTTGCCAGGACTTTTCCAGGGCAACCTACAGTTTTGTCAGAATTTCAGAGTAGATCACAATTGTGACAAATTCATAAAGTGCGACTTTTTAAAAATTCCACACCAGGCATTGCCCAGATGTAGTTTTTCTAACATAGTTGTAACCACATTGCACATGCCTGAAATAAGTTACTGTGTGCAGTTTTCAGAAATGTGGCACAGGTGCACATAGTAACTCTAATCTAAGAACTAGCCTCAAACACACATCTAATGATAAATTCCCCCATAAATGCAGATTTTTGGCTTCGAGTCACTAGGAAGGAGACACTGAGGGGGATTTATCAAAAGGTATTACACCACTATTGTGACATTAAAAAGTCGCAAATTATAGCAAACAGCATATTTGCACTATAATTTCCATATTGAACTATATAATTACGAAATATTTTTTCCATAGCGGCGATTAAAGAAGCAGGGCTTAGCATGAGGGGCTTTGTGTGGACCACCAAAATTGCTATAACTTACAGCAGAAAACTGGCATAAGTTAAAGTGCAAGTCTATGCCTAGGGAATTCTGTGTCCCTTGGTATGAATGAAGCAGAGGTTGAGCATACCTGCTGTCACTCATCTCTATGGGACTGCTGGAGATCTTGCCTATCTCCAGCAGTCCCACAGAGGTAAATGATATGGCAGCATTCATACTTGACTGCCTCTGCATTCATACTGGGGAACACAGGACAACAATTCTTGAGATTGGTGGAGGTAGCAGCAATCAGACCCTTATCACCTTTCTTGTTGCTAGGGGATATGTTTAATTCTTTGTACAACCCCTTAGAAATTGCTAATGAGGTTGTCTGGTGAAATATCCTGGTAAAAAATTTCTCCTGTTAATCGCATTAAATGCATGCACATTGCTGGATTCAACTCTGCTTTCTCCGTCAGTCCCATAGAATTGAATGAAGCAGCAATGTCCATACATGACTGTCGCTCCATTCAAACAGAGAGCAGGAGCCCACATTCTCATAATTTCTTGGGGTTCCAGCAGTTGAACCCTAGAAGATCAGATACATCTCCTGTCCCTTCACTGCTGTGGAACAGCAGTGAAGGGCTCACTTCCAGTTATATTCAATAATTCTGTTTATTGTCACACATCCCTGTGACGCGTTTCGACATTCGCAGGTGTCTTAATCAAACCGTTATGGGATGCCAATCCTAGGACGTGAGCACCACAAAACTTACCTGCGGTGCCAACCTACTGGACATAATACTTTCTAAGCCTAGCAGACAGCAGCTGCAAACATACTCTCTCCCTGTGGAGGACCCAGCATGGCTGTGCGTTGCATGTTTGGCTCATTCATTTCAAGGTGAATATTGTATCATTGAATTTCCCCACACTGTGGGAGAATTTAACATTTGATACCACACTCTCTCCACAATTTTACAAGTAACTTCTGGTCAAAAAGCTTATCAAGTGACCTTTCTAAACAGTCGATATTGTCCAAAGTTCACAACCCCTTTCAAATTATCTTCATCTGTTCATTTTTTATGAGGTGTAAACAGAAATGTTTATAAGCTTACATTTATCCCTAGATGTTAACAGGTATCATAGTGAAATATCACAGCAAGTACAAAATATCATTCCCGAAACTCAGATGCACACCTAAAGATTCTGTCAAACTGGAAAGCCTCCAAGAGAAGAGAACATGGAGAGTTTCATAAATGTCAAATGGTTCTAAGTTGTTCCAAAGGGTTAAATGTGCAGCTCACTGTGCATATAAAGGAACCAGTCTATGCTGGTTATACTGGAAGGCGTAGGTATGAGATACAGAAGTATGATGGTCTCCACTGTATTCTCCTCTACATTCATGTACCTTTCCATTTACAGACATGTTATTGTGGGTGAGGGCTGCATTTTGAGCACTTTGTGTCGTAGTTATTTTATTTTAGTTTATGACTGCCTTGATATATTGCATAGTTATGACAGTTGCCACCTTTAGTATGTCAGCTGAACCAGTCATTAGTCTTGCCTGATAGAGAACATTTGCACCACTATTTGGTAGGGTTCCGTTAGTAATATCTATACGTCTGAGGGCTTGAGTGAAGACCGTGCCCATGCTGTGGACCGCAAATTGCGGTCCGCAATGCACAGGCACCTTCCGTGGAGCAGGCGCATTGGAATCGCAGACCCATTCACTTGAATGGGTCCGTGATCCCTCCGTTCCGCAAAAAGATAGAGCATGTTCTATCTTTTTGCGGTGCGGAGGCACGAAATGGAACCCCAGAAAGCACTCCGTAGTGCTTCCGTAGTGTTCCGTTCTGTGCTTCCGTTACGCATCTCTGGATTTGCAGAAACCATTGAAATGAATGGGTCTGCATCCGTGATGTGTATTGACAATGGAACGGTGCCCGTGTATTGCGGATCCGCAAATGCAGTCTGCAATATGGGAACGGGACACCAACGGTCGTGTGAACGAGCCCTGACTTGAAGCACACACACCGTCTCTCTACACTGAGAACTGTAATCATCAGAAGTGTAATATAAACCTCTCTACGTGTGATCTTGTAGCCAAAATAACTATACAAAAGTATGTGTTAATATCTTGTCTCCAAAATCTTCCCTGTAGTACATTGAAGGACTACATAATGTAAACCGGGTGTTCTTTTTTTGAAGTGGGAGCTGGACTTTCAGTATGTTATTGTTCTAGGATGCCAAGTGTCAGCATGCCATCAATCAAGAACTAGGGTGTTATTGATCTGTGCCTGCTCCCGCCAGTTCTGTGTTCAACCTGCAACTTTCTTCTGTTAGGACTGAGCAAGGAATTTTAGCAGAGAAGGTGCAGAAGTAGTATTACCTTTTGAATAGTAATACTTTTTTCAGCAGCATTTTTTTAATTGGTACTTTTCCAATGGAGAAAATTTGAATTTAAACTATACTAGGTGACACAGTGTTACAGTACTATATGTATACAAGTATACCTTTATAGTATAAGTCTACATTGAATTATCCTCCAGATATTTTATAAAAATAGAGAAGCCATATTATAATTGCCCTTGACTAGTTGAAACCCTGTTAAGTAGTTGACAACAAAAGGTGCAGGATTTCACCCTCTAGGAAAAAGTAATTATATATGAGGTATCTACTAGTTTTGTGTCCGAATTGGCCAAGAAATTTGATTTGGTTGCGCATCGATTCTACCTAGATCAAAAGTACTTTGAATGCTTGGAAAATTCTCCCAAATCAAATCTTTAGAAATTGTGATTCTGACAAATCAGAATAGAAAAAAAAAAAAATCATGTCAGATTTCAATTCTAAAGAATCATTTTGCTTATCTCTAATCTACTTTTGTGATCTAAAAATCTCCTACTGGATTCTAAATCAACAGTTTATTTAGTCAGTGACCTTGAGCCAACTTTACAAGTTGCAGGCCATTGAGGACATTTCCCACTTCTTGTTTTATTTAATCCCCTTGTCATGTTATTTTTATTACTTACACTTTGTTCTTTATATATTTTACATTACATTGATTGTTTAGGCAACTAAAGCTGTGGTTGTTTCTAAACAATACAATGAAGCAACCATGACTGGTGTTGAGCGAATTGATGTATCCCAAGTGGACTTGAATCCGAATTTCTGGAAAAATTCCATTTGCCATGGAGCCGAATTTCTTTATGCTTCGTGGTAACAAATCTGGCAGGTAATAAAAAAAAAAAAAAAAAAAAAAACATACTGTACAGTACTTACCTCATCCATTTTAGTTGTAGAAACCACACAAAATCTTGTGCGGGGTGACGTGTGCGTCACCAGGCTGGTCGGGTGAGATGACGTCATCATTGATCCCCAGCCAGCGTGATGACGTCCTCCCGTCACCGTGGAAGATTTTGCGTGGTGTCTTCAATCAAGACAGCCACTCCGTGATCATTTGGATAAGGTGAGTATGTTTTTTTTTTTTTTTTAACCGGATTAGCCCCGAAAGGCTTTCATTTTAATCTCCGATGCCACGTTAGAGATGAACATGGCATCTAAGGGGTTCAGGGTCTTGAGGCGGTGCAATCAGCCATTCCCAGTCATTGCGTCTGCTACATACAAAGGAATGCGCTCCGTGATTAAGTAATTAGTTACAATTCTAACTTCTTTGTGAAATCTGGCAAAACAGCCAAATCAAATTTTTCATAACTTCGCTCATCTCTAACCATCACTAGACATTTACACAATTTCTTTTTTTTGTTTACACGGTTTAGGTAGCTAGTGGTGCAGGACCGAGAAGGAGAATAGCTGGCAGGATTTTAAAATGATACTAGGGTCAAGGGATGAATGAAACATAGAAACCTTAAAATTATATTAGAGTGACTGTTATTGTTGACAGCCTCCATCAAATTGGATGCACATTATGCCATGTCTGGATTGTATCTAATTTGTTGCCTGCAAACCTGATTGACGAGTATTGTGAGGAGGAAGCAGCACTGTAGATATGTGTAGACAAGGTGAATGTTTATATAAAGGAAATAATAAGAAACTTGATAGCAGAAACATAACAGGAGCTGGCAATAGATTATGGACTAAAACTTGTCCAACTAGTTGGGGCACTCCAAGAACCAGTTTGATTTTATTGGTTGGGTTGACAATCTGAAAATATTCCACATTACCAATGCCCTTCCAGTCTGCTTGCAACACTTCCTACATAGGTCCTCTGCTGGTCTCCACTTTCTGGTCCCTCTAGACCAGGCATGCTCGACCTGCGGCCCTCCAGCTGTTGCAAAATTACAACTCCCAGCTTCCCAGACAGTCTACAGCTATCCGCCTGCAGCAGGGCATGGTGGGGGTTGTAGTTTTACAACAGCTGGAGGGCCATGAGTAATCTCATTTTCTGATGGATCAGGAGGTAGAGACCGGAGAAACTGCAAAATAGGAATGGTGGGGGACCTGGAAGTCGAGTGTATCTTTTTTTGAGGACACATAAGGCTGGTGGAGCTTAGTCTCTGGATGTAAGCAAGGTTATTTCCATTCATTGACAGTAAGTACATGTCTTGAAAATGGTGAGAAAGTTTAAGAACATGGATCATAGATAACGTAAGCTTTAATGATGTAAAACTGCTTTTATCACTTAGTGAAAAGTTAGGAATAATAGTTTCCATTCATGTTTTCTGCTTGCTGACAGTGAATGGAAACACAACATATTTACATACCAAGGTTAAAAACCCACCATTCCTTTGGTTGTTCGCTCAGCTGATGAGCTTATTACACTATATCAGAGTAGGTAAGAGCTATTAGCCTGGAGACTAGGGCAGGGGAGAGATTTGTGCAGCCGCTTAGCTTACAGAAGATTATTTCAGCTACTTCTCAGTTGAAGAAAATCAGATAACAACATGTCTAGGTTGGTGCTACAAACACAGCTATTGATCAAGTCTAAAATCTAAAATGTGCACATCAGAAATAACTGCTAAAATTATCAAAATATCCCACAGAAAAAAGAATAAAGGGAATCTATAAGGGAATTTATCTCCATAGGATAGAGGGGGTTGTGATAGTGTGTAGTTTAACATGTGATGTAGGAAAATACAATTTATATTCTGCCTGGGCTTTCTGAACTATTAGCTTATGAGTGAAAGGACAACGTTTGCTGTATACATGGTTTATGTAAGGTAACAGGAAGAAACAATCTGTTCAGACTGCATCACACAAGGCAAGGGCTGTTTGTTTATATTTTTACACTGCTAGGCTGAGTCTTCTGCCTAGCCGTGTTGCCGTGGACATCACCGGCACTGATGGGCGGGCTTTATATCTGCCCTAGCCGTTTTATAGGAAGCCTCCACCTAGCTTTTCCTATGGAGAGCCCTGGTAAGTCACCAGATCTCCAGAAAAAGCCTTTGCCTTGCGCGATTCAGCACAATGCAATGGATTTCATGCTCCAATGCTCATATTAGGGGGGTTGCCTGCAAATGGGGGTATGTCCGGGTTTAACTTTGAACCCAGAAAACCCCTTTACGGGATAAGTGTGTGATCGTTGGGGATATGACCACTGAAGCCAACATGGTACCAGTGTTCCACGTTTGAATGGATAGTTGGACACACATACGCATCCACTCAACTGTATGGAGCTGCTAGAGATAGTTGAGCACTTGTGCTAGCTTATCTCTGGTAATCCCATTGAGCTTAATGGTGCATTCCGGTCTGCTGCTCCTTTGTAAAGGGGGAACTTAGTCCCTTTTTTTTGTGATAGGCTGGGGTCATACAGACAATTACCCTCCACTATAGGAAATAATCTCTAATGGGACAACTCCTTCAGTTATTTGTCTGGTAAAGATCTATTGGCTGCTTACTCTTTACTGAATGGTGCTGAATAGTATCTAATTATTACACATTGGCATAAAACAAATATGGACAGTAAGGATAATTTGGATGTAAAAGAAGGAGATAGATGCTGTTAGGAGTCCAAACTTCTGGACTATCATAGCTCTTCTCCGGGGGTCATTCACACAAGTATCTTCGCCAGACACCAAGTTTCAGGTCCAAGCATCGCTTTATTTGGCACCTCAGCAAAACAAACATAAATGATACAAAATAAACACCTGGCTGGGCTCTAACTAAACATAACATAACCTGACTCACATAAAGCACCGTTCACACACGGTCATAACATGCGGCTTTCCCAGCAGAATGTCCATCAGCCTCGTGGCTGTACAGAGCACTGTTCACACACAGTCTATAGTCCAGTGCCTTTATGGGGGAGTGTGGCCCAGTTGTCCTCCCGACTCTGGCCTTGTGACCACTTGCACCCAAGCGTCACGGCTAGCACCTAGCCCCGTGGCCCCTCAGCCAGCCCAGCTGAGACCACTCTTCCAGAGCCTCCAGCAGGACTGTGTTTCACAAAAACTCTGTCTCCTTCCCCAGACTTGGAGGCCACACCCAAGTCCAGCAACAGGAATAAATACCATCCCTGGACATGGGCATATTCCAAAATCCCGGACTGGAGCATGGGGAACAGGAACCCACCCAACATATTGCCTGTTCCCAGTAAAAGTCCACCCCAGATTAGCTGGAGCCAGCTAAGCTAACTGTCTTGGTGTCCACCAACTAACTTGGTGGCCACCTATATCTAGGGCCTTTACTCCACTAAGTCCCGGGCCCCTTGGTGACACGCTCCTGGTGCACACAACACCCCTTTTTCATGCTTCCCCAGGACTTTACTGTACCCATTACTATTCACATTGCCACAACCCCTAACAATATATTAAGGTACCATGCGCTATCATTTGCTGCATATGAGGGTCTTACTAGACGCGTTTCAGGGCATCTAGCTCCTTCACTGAAGGAGCTAAATGCTCCGAAATGCATAACAGCTCCCGATCATGTGGGACGCCACGTGGGACGCGGTAAGAGCAAACGGATCACGCCCGGCAGCCATGACAATTCAGCTTAATTTCGGACACAGAGATATCTGTTATCATAAGGATCGGTAACGTAACTGTTAGCATGTTACAATTACACAAGTGAATTCTATTTCTGTTTGCCTTATGAACAGCTGCTACAAATACCTATGTGACTAAGCTGGTATAAAAGAGATAGTTATTCTCATACATAGTATCAGCATATACAAACAGTGAATCTCATACAAGTGTTACAGATACTTCATCGGATACTAAGTCGCAAGTTTGTTTCAATCACACCAGTGACTCATGCGTCTAGATGAATAGCTGCTATGCCTAATATAATGTCTATTACACTGTCCCAGAAAGACTTTTTTGCTTTCCTTAATACAATATAGCACCAATATATATATATTTTTTTTCAATACATTATATGGACATTAGTGGACTTTTAAATTCTACATAAGTCAGTTGCATTGGATGCCAGTCTATTAATGCCACTTAGCTACTTGATTAATATTCTGTTGTGTTGATTTTATGTCCATTTTCTTCATCATGTGAGAAATTGGTGTATATACAATTCATTTTTTATCCTTGGACCAACCAATTATGCATATGGGATTTACACAATACTGAGCTACTGAGATCAGATTGGATACCGTATCACATATTAGTTATATGAAAAATCAAGTAACTAAGCCTACCAGTATGCTACTGTATGATACAATATCCAATATATGATGTACGGTTGATATTTGATTGTTATTTTTTTATTCGCTACAAAAGTATCTAATATCCGTGGCCTACAATAGCGCATGGTACCTTAATATATTGTTAGGACTCGAGTATTAAGGGCATTGATTGCATACTGATCCAGTACCTCATGGCTTATCTAGCCACCATTTACTGGCTGTGGAGTTTAGATCAGTATTGTATATGGTCGTCCTTTTTTTTTGTCTGTGGTTTGTGCTGTTTCATTTATAATTTTAGTTTTTTTATATATTTTTATTATAATTCTATATCCCTTTGTTTTAACTTTATATTTTTGATAATAAATATGTGTATACCAAAGTATATTGAAGTATTCTGTGCAACACCAGATAACTGAGTGCCCTCCAGTATATTAACATTTTATTATGAGTCCAAAACTACAGTAGATAAAGAGTTGATTAGGATATTTGACAATATTTTGTCTAAAATGCAACATTTCATGGTTTACACGTTGAACAAATAAGATCAGTGGAGGGAGTTGGATATGTAACGATGGGTCCCATTTACTTGAAATCTATGTGGGAATGCAATGCTATTTTCAAGGATAAAGCTAGCATTTACACAGTGACCCCACCGTTCCCCCACCGGATGTCACTATAGTGAATAAGGATCCTGTGGTGCCCGGCGGTGTCTATCTATGCCAGAAACAGTAAGTCGATAGTATGCTTCTCTGCCGAATAGACTACCAGAGTTACCAGACGGAAATGTGAATGAAGCCTTAGGGCTCTTTCACACGAGCGGATCCCGTGCATGGAATCCACTGCATGAAAGACAGCCAAGCCCGGTCCCGGACAGCAGAGACTCGGAGCATTAACATGACTGATAATGCTCCGTGCCTCTCTGTGAACTTTTTACTACAAAATCACAGTGAGATAAAGTTGTCACTGTGATTTTGTAGTAAAAAGATCACAGAGAGACACGGAGCATTATCAATCATGGTAATACTCTGAGTCTCTGCACTCCGGGACGGGGCTTGGCTGTCTTTCATGCAGCGGATTCCATGCACGGGATCCGCTCGTGTGAAAGAGCCCTTAGAGTCTGACTTTTAGGCAAAATTGCTTAAAGGTAGTTTGGATATGCATCTTGCAAGAATCTGTTATAAAGGGCTTAGAGTTGCTAGTTATTAGTGGATGGCCTAGTGGTCATACTCATGACCCATGGTGATTCAGAGCTGATCTGTATGAAGTGTAGAATAGACAGCATCCAGACTGAGCTCTGCCTCATTATAGTTAATTGGCCAGCTCTTATATATGTGATTTTCTGCTTGAACCATAGGTGTGATTTTCCTGCAATAATCATTCAGTCTGGTCTACAATACAAACAGATTACATATGAACACCATTTTTTTCTGTCGGTTTAAAAACCTGTCCTTTTTTAACACAGACAAGTTTAAAATCACCCATCTGAATGATCCTTAAAATGGCAATACCCTTTAAACTCATGAGTAGAACTACAGATGAGTCTAGATCTTTGCTTTTTTATTTTCATACTGCTCTCCATTCTCTTACTGTGCAACAGCAAAGCTCTGCTGAAATTTATTGTCTGGACTGCTGGGCACATGCTCCGAATCCGGATTACCTCCTTCGTATGAGCTTTGCAGTTCAGATTATGAATGTCAACAGAGCTTTGCCAAAATCCAGTGGGGGAACAGGAGCTACAGGTAGTGGCTAACTGGAATCCAAATCTGCAGTACTACCCATGTAGTTCTGCAGATAATAGGTCAGCTACAATTCAATGGGTACAGTGCCTGGCTATTTATGGCAGTTCCATAACCCCTTCATGCCCGATGACGTACATATACGTCATTGGTCCGGTCTTTAAAAATGGTGCCAGATCGCGTGCCATAGCTGCAGGGTTTCTGCTATTTTAAATTGCAGAGACCCGCGGCACATGTATGCGATAAGCCATAAAGGCTGATCGCATAAATTTTACCCTTCAGATACCGTGGTCACGACATCTGATCAGTCCGGAAGCGGATGTTGCGTGCTTCTGGTCTGGTAAGAGCGTTCCCCGGCTGAAATTGGGGAACCTGTTACTTTCGCTAAAATACACTGAAGACTCAAGCAGGCTTCAGTGCCTATTTCAGGAATATACCAATACAGGCCACTAGGTCAAAGCATTGTATTGTTATATTCCAAATGAGTTTTTTAGCCATCAGTGAACACAATGAGCAATCTAATGATTGCCAGTTATTGTCACCCAAGGTGACTTAAAAAAAGTTTAAAAAAGTATTTATAAATATTAAAAAAATATAACATAAAAGTTCAAATCACCCCCCTTTCCTTAAAATAAAATAATATCTATACTGTATCAGAGTGAAGTCCTTTAGAGTGCACTGTACCAGTGACACATGCATTATGCAAGCATTGCAAGGAAAAAGCAGAGATACTGTTCATATGAAAAACATCTCTAATATTTTCTTTTAGCTGTGCCACAAAATTTATTTTCAGTTTTTAGTTGCATGTGAATTGAACTCTAGATCCTTTGAACCCATATGTTCAACCATATGGAATTGAAATTCTACCAATACCAAAAATAATAATCATTAATAAAGATTTTAAAAAATGTCTAAAATAGATAGAATAGATGTTACTTTAAATACCAGTAGATAAGGAAAATGCAGATTTAATGTAAAATCTTTATAGTCTATAGTGTAAAACTGGAAATCATATATAGCCAAACCTCATGGGGTCCAACGCTGTGCACTGTACCCATTGAACTGTATCTGACCAAACTACCCCTTTAAGGACTATTCTCTGCAGAACTACATACACAACTCAATTTATTGTATAGTGGGCGGAGATTGTAACTGCGGCACACTAAGGAGCAACAAGTACAATGTGCGGGCAGGAAAGGGGCATACTGTAACTACTGTATGGGGGACCTAAGGGAGCATAATTATCTTGTGACAGGAGTTGCTAGGTCCAGGGCCTCACATATATTAGTTGCTGACTATACAATTGTATCGCTGTCCTCAACACAATTATACAGTTGATTTACTGCAATGGGACATGGAAGTCAATGGCTCCAAGCTCTGCAATTCATTCTCCTAGGCATAAGACCAGTAGTCTCGAGGCCCAAGAGACATCAGAATGGCACAGGCGGTTGCAAAGTGGTGACATCATCATGACCACCTGTGCCCAGTCTCAGACTGTGCAAGGACATCATTACACGCCTGTGCCAAGATGCAGGTGGTACATTGATTCAATATTGACCAGCTGAGCTGAGAAGCCAGAATACAGGGCACAAGCAATACGTTTTGTGGCCTGCAATAGAAATGACGGTAGGGATTTTTTTTTTCTTCCTCGCTTCAGAGGAAGATAATACTGGGGTACTATGTGGGGGTATAACTACAGAGGGCATTATACCTACTGGAGCACTGCAGAGAGGCACTTTACCTACTGGGGGAACTATGAAGTGGGGCATTATACATAGTGGAGGCACTATGTATGAGGGTATTATACTTACTGGGTTCACTATGTAGGGGGACATAATACTTTCTGGGAGCACTACAGAGGAGAATTATACCTACTGGGGGCATTAGATAGGGGCATTATACTTATTGGGGCACTATATATACTGGGGGCACTACAGGAGGCATTATACCTACTGGGGGCACTGTAGTGAGCATTTCAAATACTAGAGGCAATAGAGGGGGAATTATAACTACTGGACTCACTACTGGGGGCATTATAACTAATGGGGCACTATTAGTGGCATTATAAGTACTGGGGCACTACGCAGAGCCATTATAATTATTGAGGGCATTATTTAGGTCATTACATCTACTGGCGGTACTAGAGGGCATTATAAATTATGGGAGCACAATTGGGGCACTATAACTACTGGGGGCACTATAAAAGGCATTATAACAGCAGGATAACACTGTTGGGGCTTCAGGAAGTGGGGGGGTAGGGAATGATAGAAAAGTGAGGAACCTAAGATGTCTGTGTGGAAAACTCTTTAGAGACAAGATGTGGCTGAAGGAAGTCATTATGAGGTGTCTGGGCCGCATGGAGAAGATAAATCAAGAGAATGTCTACATCAGAGGAGACGTAACTGGATGTACAGTAAGAGGGATGTGGTGCTGTATTTTCCTGTAAGTATGAATGCTCTGAGTGTAATGTTCATCCAAAACATACGCATTGGGTCTTGGGCCCCAAGTCTTTTGAGGCCCTAGCAAGGCCCCTGCGGTGTGGGTGCACTGAGAGCATAATTACTGTGCGGATGCACTAATGGAGCATCATTACCATGGAGGCGAAGGCATTAAAGGAGCATTCTATTGGGAAAGAGGCACTAAGAGGGAATAACTAATGTGTCGGTGCACTTACAGGGCATTCTTACTGTGCGGGAACACTAATGGAAAAAAACAACTATGTAAGAACACCAATGGAGCATAACTACTGTGTAGAGCTGTAACTAGTGTGTGGGGGCACTAAGGTAGCATAACTACTATGTCAGGCAATTACAGGGCATTGTTACTATATGGGGCACTAAGGAAGCATTATTACAGTGTGAAGGCACTAAGGGTACCTAACAACTGTGGGGACACAAAGTAGACTGGGCAGGATTGGGTCTGTATAGATAGGCATTGGATCAGTGGCGTAACTACGGGGGAAGCAGCTGCTTCGGGGCCCGGAGCCCCAGCAGCGTGTGTGACAGTTTATTTTCAAGTTAGTTAAATATTGTGTTCAGGGCCCCTTCACAGCAGCTGCTAGTGTGATCTAATCTTACTGTCTGCTAAAGTCTCCTGGTCTGGGATTTGAACACACAACCTCCAATCTATCAGTGAATAAGTGGCAAAGCATTTACCCTCACAGCCACAGGCTGCATTACAACTGATTGGGAAAAAAAAAACTACATCTATACACATGACAGCTGCCCAAACACACCTAGCACTGCTATATCTGTATATGACAGCTGTCCCTGCACACTCAGCTATGCTATATCTCTATATATGACAGCTGCCCCAGCAAACCCAGCTCTACTACATCTATACACATGACAGCTGCCGAAACACAGCCAGCTCTGCTACATCTATACACATGACAGCTGCCCCCAACACACCAGCACTGCTATATCTCTATATATGACAGCTGCCCCAGCAAACCCAGCTCTACTACATCTATACATGACAGATGCCCAAACACACCCAGCTCTGCTACATCTATACACATGACAGCTGCACCAGCACACTCAGCTCTACTATATCTCTATATATGACAACTGCCCCAGCAAATCCAGCTCTACTACATCTATACACATGACAGCTGCCGAAACACAGCCAGCTCTGCTACATCTATACACATGACAGCTGCCCCAGCACACTCAGCTCTGCTATATCTCTATATATCTATCTACTGTATAGCAATACTTAGAGATATATAGATGTAGTAGAGCTGGGTGTGCTGGAGCAGCTATCATATCTAAAGATATAGCAGAGCTAAGTGTGCTGGGACAGCTGTCATATAGAGATATAGCAGTGCTGGGTGTGTTTGGGCAGCTGTCATATGCATAGATGTAGCAGAGCTGGGTTTGCTGGGTCAGCTATCATATATAGAGATATAGCAGAGCTGAGTGTGCTGGAACAGCTGTCATATAGAGATATATCTGAGATACTGCTATATCTGTATATGACAGCTGTCTCAGCACATTCAGCTCTGCTATATCTCTATATATGAGCAGCTGTCATGAGTAAAGATGTACACTCAGCCAGCTATAACAGTAAAAGTCTCATATTATTTCAGTCAGCCGCAAGGCAGCTGGTATGGTCTAGTGGTTAGCTGCTTTGCCTCTGAAGCAGAAGGTCATGGGTTCGAATCCCAGCAGAATCTTTTCTCAAATACAAGCACTGACTCCATATAAGGACATACAAGGCGGGACACAGGAAGAGGCTGCATCGCATCGCTGACATGGAGGTAAGTAGAAGTGTTTATTATTATTTTTTTAATACCCGACTGTTACTGCCATGGGGGAGCGGGAGGCACCTGATACTGGCAGTGGCACCTGATACTGGCACATGGGGGGGTGAGGGGGGTTGGCACCTGATACTGGCACCTGGGGGGGGAGGGGGGTTGGCACCTGATACTGGCACATGGGGGGGGGAAGAGGCACCTGATACTGGCACATGGGGGGGGAGAGGGGTTGGCACCTGATACTGGCATATGGGGGGGGAGGGAGAGTGGCACCTGATACTGGCATATGGGGGGGAGGGAGAGTGGCACCTGATACTGGCACCTGGGGGGGGAGGGGGAGGGAGAGAGGCACTCTGGGGGAGCGGGAGGCACCTGATACTGGCAGTGGCACCTGATACTGGCACATGGGGGGAGGGGGTTGGCACCTGATACTGGCACATGAGGGGGGGGGAAGAGGCACCTGATACTGGCACATGGGGGGGAGAGGGGTTGGCACCTGATACTGGCATATGGGGTGGGGGGGAGGGAGAGAGGCACTTGATACTGGCACTTTTTTGTGGGGGGGGGAGATGGCACTATGATACTGGGACATGGGGGGGGGGGGAGAGGCACCTGATACTGGCACCTGGAGGGGAGAGGGGGGGTTGGCACTGATACTGGCACATGGGGGGGGGGAAGAGAGGAACCTGATACTGGCACATGGGGAGGGGGAGGGAGAGAGGCACTTGATATTGGCACTTTTTTTGTGGGGGGGGGGAAGATGGCACTATGATACTGGGACATGGGGGGGAGGAGAGAGGCACTTGATACTGGCATGTGGGGGGGGGGGTTGGCACTATGATACTGGAACATGGGGGGGAGAGGCACTTAATACTGGCACTTTTTTGGGGGGGAGATGGCACTATGATAATGGGACATGGGGGGGAAGAGAGAGGCACTTGATACTGGCACATGGGGGGGTTTGGCACTATGATACTGGCACATGGGGGGTGGGAAGGAGACAGGCACTTGATACTGGCACATGGGGGGAGATGGCACTATAATACTGGGACATGTGGGGGGGGAGAGGCACTTGATACTGGCACATGATGGGGGGGGCATCTATGGGGACACTTACTGGCACATTATTGGGGGGCATTATGGGGGACACTAGGCCGGCAGCCTATCAGAGGCCGGACACTGAGGGGCATCTACTGGGGCACTATATATGGGGCATTTAATACTGGTACATTATGGGGGGCACTAGCAGGAAGGGGGAGAGGAGCACTATGGGGGAATTTACTGGGGGCACTATATAGGGGTATTTTATACTGGCACATTATGGGGGCACTATGGGGACATTAGCTCAACTGGGGGCATTACAAGGGGGTATTTTTGCACTGTCACATTATAAGGAGAATTATTACAACTGGGTGGGCATTATGGTGGGTTTTATTACTGCCCCATGGTATGACCCCCTAGTAGCAGCACCAGCCTCTCCCTGCTCTGCTATCCCTCTGCCCCTTCTCCAAATCCTTATTATGAAATCTTTCTCATTAGGATAAAACACAACATCAGCTCCGCCGAGCCCCCGGCCAAAGTGTGGAAGTGGCGTCCGAGATCCCCAAGGGCCAAGCCAAGAAATTGTAAGTGTTCATATGAAATATGTTTATGTTATACACATATAGCCTACACTGTGCCCCACAATGTACAGTATACCTCTATATTGTGCCCCACAATGTACAGTATACTGCTACACTGTGCCCCACAATATACAGTATACCGCTACACTGTGCCACACAATATACAGTATACCTCTACACTGTGCCCCACAATATACAGTATACCGCTACACTGTGCCACACAATATACAGTATACCTCTACACTGTGCCTCACAATATACCTCTACACTGTGCCACACAATATACAGTATACCTCTACACTATGCCTCACAATATACAGTATACCTCTACACTGTGCCTCACAATATACCTCTACACTGTGCCACACAATATACAGTATACCGCTACACTGTGCCACACAATATACAGTATACCGCTACACTGTGCCACACAATATACAGTATACCGCTACACTGTGCCAAAGGAGTGTGGTTTACACAGGAGGAGGGAGATGCGAAGCACGCTGAGGGGGCCCTTACAAATATTTGCTGTGGGGCCCAGTCACTTCTAGTTACGCCCCTGCATTGGATAGAGTTGGAAGTGTATAAAAAATGTCCATCCTTGTGCTTTTCAAAAGATGGGAGGTATTAATTTGTTGAAATCTCATTTTCTTTTTTTTTTTCATACACTGAACTCTGCTGATTTTCAACTGAAAAATCCTCACAATTTATGCCACGTGTGGCAATAGCATAATGGTAATAACAAGCTGGCATAATACAAAGATGTAAACCTTGTGTTTGCAACTTTTTAAACACTATTGAGCCTAAATCTAGGCTGAAGTGGCACCTTTTCCACTTTCCTAAAAAGGTGACAGTATGAAGGTGGGAAGCGGCTGGGTCATGGGCCCGGCATATTTGTTTTCATATATGCACGTTTTCTGGCATAAAGGAAGATAAAAATCACAGCTGCCATAGATTTCCATTGAGGCGCACAGACAGCTGGTGGATGCACGTAATATATGACATCATAAATTAAGCACATCCTCCATCCACTAGTCTATAGGTCCATGAAAACCACGGATGCAACACGGATGCCATCCGTGTTTCACGGATCATTAAGATATGCTTTGAAAATAATTTTTCAGCTGTTCAGTGTCAGTGAAACACGGATACAACACGGACAGCGAAAAACGGTCACACGGATCCAACACAGATCCTTCACGGACAGCTTTGCGGATGCATCACTGACCACCTGCTCACGTATTTGAGCATGGATACGGATGTGTGAATGAGGCTTAATAAATATTGAGTTTTGTTTGGCTGTTAACCCTTGCTTTGTTACTGGAATTTTTTTTATTAAAATGGAAAATCTGCAAAAAATTTGAAATTCAGACATTTCATCTACATTTTCCTTTAATTCTTGTGGAACACTTAAAGGGTTAACAAAGTTAGTAAAATCAGTTATGCATACCTTGAGGGGCAGTTTCTAAAATGGGACCATTTATGGGTGGTTTCTATTATGTAAGCCCCACAAAGTGACTTCATAACTGAACTGGTACTTAAAAAGTGGGTTTTGGAAATTATCTGAAAAATTTCAAGATTTGCTTCTAAGCCTTCTAATGTCCTACAAAAAAATGACATTTACAAAATGTTCCAAACATAAAGTAGACATATGGGAAATGTAAAGTAATAACTATTATATGAGGTATCACTATCTGTTTTATAAGCAGAGAAATTGAAATTTGGAAAGTTGCGAATTTTTCAAATTTTTGGGTAAATTTGGGATGTTTTAGAAATAAAAATGAAAAACAGATTGTACTTCATGATAGTGGTAAATTTCAGTCAATGTGTCACAAGAAAACAATCTCAGAATGGCTTGGATAACTAAAAACGTTCTAAAGTTATTACCACATAAAGTGACATATGTTAAATTGCCTAAAAACGAGCCTGGTCCTTAAGCTGAAATATAGCAGAGTCCTGAAAGGGTTAAATTTACATAGTACAGTAAATGTGTATTTTGCAAGCCAATCGGTGGCATTGCTTTGTTTTTAATGGCTAATGCGACAAGGTTACGACAAAGTTATTTGTGGCTAGGTTTCACAGTTCATTAAACCTGTCCCACTCCAATGAAATTTACTGTGAAAGAAACATATCGCACCTTCTGAACTGTAGGTTGTCCCAGGGCCTTATTGCTTTTAAATAAATCCTTGAAAGCAGGTTGAGCAAGAAGGATGAGTTGTGCTATGCTTTCCAGCTATCATGGGCTTTATGAATGCCCCTCATTTTTATATATTATATTTCTTTTTACCTTATTGGATACATTTCATCAGTCTCACTCCATTTCTTTGAACTTTGTAACATATGCTATACAGCTATAGTAAGCATACATGATAAACGTGTATTTTATCGTTTTATACCATGCATTTCCTTTAAGTCGCTCAATAAATAAGAGAGAATTCTATTTCAAAGAATTACTAAAATATTTATTTTCATTTTCCACACACAAGCACATTAAATAATCTGTGAAATAAAGCCAAATGCAATATTTTCCCAGGAGATAAATGTATTCTTATTTTTAGCTAACTCTTGTCCCCGGGCATCGGTAAGTCAGAAATATAACAGCCTTAAAAAAAAAAAAATTATCGCCAAGATTGAAAACATCTTTTCTTGTATAACTTGGCATTTTATTTCTTAGGAGGCCTAGAACAAAGAACACAAAAATAAAGAAAACAAATAAATGAAACTATGCAAAATATGGTAAAAAGGATTATGGGAACATGCATATCAGGTTATTTAATCCTATTCCTATGCTACGTGTTGCGGATCCGCAAAACACGGACACCGGCAATGTGCCTTCCACATTTTGTGGACCGCACATTGCCGGCACTATAATAGAAAATGCCTAATCTTGTCCGCAATTGCGGACGAGAATAGGACATTTTATATTTTTTCAGGAAGAGTATTGCGGACCTGGAAGTGCGGGTCCGCATTTCCGGATCCGGACAGCACATCGTGTGGCCCTATAGAAATGAATGGGTCCGCAATTCCGTTCCGCAAAATGCGGAACAGAATTACGGACATGTGAACGGAGCCTAACCCTAATACACAAGGCCATACCATCTGACTTACAAAGAATAGATGAATGCATTAGGATACATGCACACAAACATTAAAAACGGACATTTAAGTAACGGCCATCACATGGCAATTTTTAGCACCAAATAAAGTCTATGGGGGCCATTCATATGGCCATTTTTTTAACGGTCACTAAATGGTGGTCGTCAAAAAATAAGACATGTCCTATTTTTGGCCGTTTTCACAACCAGACTGACCCCATTGAAATGAAAGAGACCATTTTTAACAGCCGCTTAGACCGGAGTGCCGCCATTTAAAACAGATGCACTAGAACAATATGGCCTCAGCATGATGATGTCACCATGAGTTCATGCTAGGACCATGTGATCACGCTTAGCACATGTCCTTAACAATCAATAGAGCGGTTATTGCCTATGCGCATGCAAGTGCATGAGGTGACCAACTGAGGACCACTATGGAGGACATTGGGGGCCACTATGGGGGACATTGTGGGCCACCATGGGGGACATTATGGGCCACTAGGGAGAACATTATGGGCCACTAGGGAGAACATTATGGGCCACTGCCATTATGGAGGACATTATTACAGCTGTAGGCCACTATGGGGGACATTATTACAGCTGTGGCCACTATGGAGGACATTATTACAGCTGTAGGCCACTATGGGGGACATTATTACAGCTGTAGGCCACTATGGGGGACATTATTACAGCTGTGGCCACTATGGAGGGCATTATTACTGCTGGGTGCCATTATGGGGGACATTATTACTGTTGGTGGCCACTATGAGGGACATTATTACTACTGGGCTACTATGGTGGACATTATTACTGCTGGCGGCCACTATGGGCGACGCTATTACTGCTGTGTCTACTATGGAGGACATTATTACTGCTGGGAGCCACTATGGGGGACATTGTGTATACCACAGGGGTTAGGATTTTATTTTAAAAGGCCAATAGAATTCATCAATAACATTTTTAATAGCAATAGAAAATAGATACAACACGGCCATTAACAACAGACGGCCATACAATGGATGCACAAATGGTTGAAAAATGGCCATAAAAACTGTCAGTGTGTCCGTTTTTAATGGCCTTTTTTTCACTGTTGTGTACATGTAGCCTTAAAGGGACACTCACAGGCTCAATTAGCATATTGAGTTATATATATCACAGTACAGGTCATATAAAGTGTATTAGAATCATGTAAGTATCCCCCCTGCCCACCTTATAAATACGGAAATATAAAGTTTTATAACCTGCTTGTCCGGTCTCCAATCTGCCCAAGGGGCGGCGTTTCATCTGAAAATGCGCCCAGCCAGCCGCTCCCAACTGCCGTTCTGAAGCCCCGCCCAGCTCATCAATATTCACGTGGCTGGGCGGGGGCTACAACTCTCCAGGTCTCGATCCTGCGCATGGGCAATCGAATCCTCCTGGCATCGTTCGTGTGTAATCTTCTGCGCCAGCGCCCCGCCGTGGTTAGATCGCGCCTGCGTACACACCCTGCCTGCGTCCCCGAGCCTCTGCCTCATGCGCATGTGCCTGAAGCGCTGCTGCTATGAACAGTGTCTGGCGCATGCGCATGAGGCAGAGGCTCGGGGACGCAGGCAGGGTGTGTACGCAGGCGCGATCTAACCACGGCTGGGTGCAGGCCCAGAAGATTACACACGAATGATGCCAGGAGGATTCGATTGCCCATGCGCAGGATCGAGACCTGGAGAGTTGTAGCCGCCGCCCAGCCACGTGAATATTGATGAGCTGGGCGGGGCTTCAGAACAGAAGTTGGGAGCAGATGGCTGGGCGCATTTTCAGATGAAACGCCGCCCCTTGGGCAGATTGGAGACCGGACAAGCAGGTTATAAAACTTTATATTTCCGTATTTATAAGGTGGGCAGGGGGGATACTTACATGATTCTAATACACTTTATATGACCTGTACTGTGATATATATAACTCAATATGCTAATTGGGCCTGTCAGTGTCCCTTTAAAGAGTTGTATGCAAGTCATAGACTTTGATAAAATGACACAATTACCCAAGTTATAGAGCAAGCAAACGTTGAGCTACAACATGTATGGTTTATTTGCAGAAGTATTGGAAAGCCATCATCCATCGCCAGTGTACAGATGCCATCAAGTCAAATTCAATAAAGAGCACAGTGCAGTCGACAGCGGCAACTGTTCAGCCGCACCTGTTGCTATATTTGTGTTCTCTGCTATGGAAATATATAGCAGTTCCTTTGACAGTTCACAAATCTGATCCGCTTCCTGTTCAGTATTGGTTTTATTATACTTCATTGCTTTTAAATTGATAGAAAACATCATTAAAATTTTGTTCAGTATAAAGCTTCATCCATGGTAAACTTAAATAATGACTTTTATACCACTGTGTGATTCTAGATGGCTTAAGTGATGCTCTAAATGGTTTCCTAATATTCTATTACTGAAGTCAATCTCTGTAAAGGCTGGAGCCTCTGGGGCAGATATACAAATCCAGTCTAAAATGTAGACAGCATAAATTTAGGGGGAAATGTATGAAATGTGGCGAGACAGAAAATCCTGTTTTGTCGTTTTTCCTTTTGCTCCAAATTTATGATCTATTTATGACATTTTTAGCCAGATTTATCATTGCGACTTTTTGCAATAAAGTTGCCCAAAAACTTGCAAGTTACTTCAGTCCTCTGGGGGAGTATAAACTGTCTAAACTTTTGTAATAAGTAGGATTAGGGTCCATTCACGCTTCTGTAGTGCTGTCCGCATCCGTAATTTCATTCCACAGCCCCGCAAAAAAGATAGAACATGTCCTATTCTTGTCCGCGGACAAGAATAGGCATTTCTATCATAGGGCCCCGCGGACAAGAATAGGCATTTCTATCATAGGGCCAGCCATGTGCGGTCTGCAAAATGTGGAACCGGTATCCGTGTTTTGCGGATCCACAGTTTGCAGACCACAAAACACATGTGTGAATGAACCCTTACTGAAAAATCCATAGGCATTTGGAAGGGAATTTATCATAAGGATAAATCTCACATGTTGATTGTTAAATTTGGTGCATTTTTCAACCTAACACTTTTGTCTAGAAATTATGCTCCAGTTTTCCTACACCGTCCCCTACTGGAGTGACTTTGGAACTTTTTTGCATTATTGCCGAAGTGATAAATCTGGAATTAAATTCATAGCTAATCACACCCACTTTCCCACCCACTTTTAAAAATCTGATGAGTGATGTGAAAATGCAAAAAATAGTATGTGTGCATTAGTTGTGTGCATTGAGCCAAAAAGTTGCAAAGTCTGTACTTTTTATTTAACTTTTTTGGAATGCAAGTCTGATAAATATATTGCATGGGGGGGGGGGGGATTTAACAAGTGATGTGCAACATTTTATAAATTTGTTACAAAAATGACTTCAAACCAAGCAGACACTCCAAAACAGGTGAAAAAGTTGCCACAGGTCATTTAGCTGGCAGCTCATCATTAGAAGTAAAGAAGAGACCGGCAACTATGCGATCAAGAGGAGAAGGTGAGTTAATTTTTATTTATTTTTTAACCCTCAATTGATCACCTACTAAGCATTCTGTATTCAGAATGCTATTATTTTCCCTTATAACCATGTTATAAGGGAAAATAATAACATCTACACAACACCGATCCCAGACCTGAACTTCTGTAAAGAAGTTCAGGTCTGGGTACCACAGTCAGTTTTTTATCACGCGTGTGCAAAACACATTGCACCCGTGCGATAAAAACTGAACATCGGAACGCAATCACAGTCTAAACTGACTGCAATTGCGTACCTACTCGCGTGGGTTTACCGCAATACCCCGGGACGCATCCGTACCTAATCTGGACACACTCGTGTGAACCCAGCCTTACCATTCTAAATCCACTCCATTCCAGTACCCTGCCCTGGTCCTCCCTGCCACTGCAGCCATGATGTTATATTTTTGGCTATAGGCAGGGTCGACTTTAATATTGATTGGACCCTGGGCAAAAATTTACTTGGACCCCCTGGATTCCGCCTTCCCACACCCTAGCATGCAATCACACCCTCCACCACAACACACACACACAAAAAAAATAATAATCCACACACCTCGTAGAGTAGTAAACTTTAATAATTATGAGTGGCCAACTAGAGGTGTTCCCTGCCAGTAATGTAAATACTACCTTTTTTTTTTTTTAAAGGCAGTGTTTACATTAAAAAGCTTGCAGAGACATGCTATAGACACCAGAACTACTACGTTTAGCTGTTGTGGTTCTGGTGACTATAGTGTCCCTTAATATAGAGGGGGAAAAAGAATCAGCACAAAAGTATCAAATAAAATGGCTGTACAAAAGCACAACTTCTGACACAAATATATAGTATTTTGCAGATAACTTTTTTTTTTTTACAATTTGCAGATAGTACTGTACTACTAACCCCTCCATCCACCCCTACATACAGGGTAATACAGCGCCACATACCTCTAACATCCAGTGACATTGCTTTGATGTAGATGTTCTCTTTCCTCATCTTCTCCTTTCAGACCTTTGGACCAGACCACCATTTTCAGCCATTTCTCTGCCATGTTTCTGCAGTTTGACAAACATAATCTTAGTTTACTTCTTTTCCATCATCCTCTCATCTTCTGGACAAATCATCCTACCACCCCCAATTTGTACATTTAGTTAAAAGCTAAATAGTATGTCTGGAATGTGGCCCCGAAGCAATGAGAGCAAATAGTGCATGTGCAGCATTTACTGCCATGGGAGCTCCGAGCGCGCTCAGCTCTTTTCTGAAGTCCAATAGCGGTGAATGGAGATTACACCATACACGAAGCCGGCTCGGCTATTTCTGGCAGTCCCATTGCGTTGAATGGAGAGGTGGCCGTGCATGCGTGGTGCAGACTCCATTCACCATGCGGATGCTCTCCTTTCAATTTGGGGAGCCTTTTCTGGAGATAGGAGCTGGTCCCAGAGGCCATGAATGTCTGAGATGGGAAATACCCGCTTAATGAAAAGAGTAACAATATCAGAAATTGCAAAAATGCTGGAGATGTGTCCTTTTTTTTATTTTATTATTTTCTTAGATGAAAAAAATTGCCTTATAGGTCTTCTGCCTTAGGCCCCTTGAAGCCAAGTGTATCCGGATTAGGTCCTGATGTGTTGTGGATACGTTCAGTGAAAACTGCGCGATTTCGCAAGCAAGTCCATTCAGTTTTGTTTACGATCACATTCAGTTGTTAATGCGTTTTGCATGCGCGTGATAAAAAATGGAATGTTTACAAACAACATCTCTTAGCAACCCTCCGTGAAAATCGCATCCGCAAGCAAGTGCGGATGCGATTTTCACGCAGCTCCATTCACTTCTATGGGGCCTGCGTTGCGTGAAAATCGCAGACTATAGAACATGCTGCTATTTTCACGCAACTCCCAAGTGATGCGTGAAAACCAACGCACATGTACACAGCCCCATTGAAATGAATGGTTTGAGATTCCGTGTGGGCGCAATGTGTTCTCATCGCGCATTGCACCAGCGCCGAATACTCGTTCATATGAAAGGGGCCTTGTAGTTGTTGTTTTTTTCCTTCAACATTGCAGGATAATAGCCCGAACCGGATGCACATGTTTTTTTTTCCAGCCTTACAGACTACATTAGTATGCTAACATTTATGCAGCTAATTCCATATAAAATGTCTCAGCATTGCTTTGATCCTGCAATTGAGTTTTTCTACATATTATGGTGCAATCCTATATGGGCAATAGTTAGCATTTCCACTTATTCCCCTGGACAATAGTGATGCTGTTGCTGGGGGGGGAAAAAGTCTTTTTTTTTTTTCTAATCCTTGACAACCACTTAGAAAAATCCTGAAAATAGATAGGCTATATGTCCTCTGTACACATTCAAATTAGCCCAGTTTGTGAAAAGAAGTTGCCTGGATACAGACAAATACATTAGTCCATCCACATATGCGCTCTATAATCTATTTCTGGTATAAATTAAAGAGGTTTTTCAGAAATTTCTGCTGTTTGAAGGAGCCACAGTGCTTCTATCTATCTATCTTCTAATCATCATATTATGAATGACCACAATAATAATTGCAATCATTTGTTCACATTGTTCTATTTCCAATGGAATATTTCCTTATATATTAGTCATTTTAAATAGTTCATTTCTGTAATGTTTCCTGGAAGGAATGACATCTCACTTCTATGGCACAATCAGTTTCCATAACTTCCTTTCTATGGGATTAGCCCGAGGTTCTGCCATCACATTGCTTTTTAAATTGGTATCTGCAGAAAATGTATCCTTAAAGTAATTGCATCTTCCTAATCATGACAGATGTTAGGATCTGCTTTCTTGTGACATCGCAACTAACACGAAAACAGTTTTCTACAATTTTTCATTGCTCCTATTAACCCTATGAGTTGAAGCCCCAATGATGCTTATGACATGCCAGTATGACATATGACATATAGTTAGTGTACAACTGTCCATTTTTTCAGACAGCCGGCCATTGTTGTATTTGAATGTCTGTTTGACAATTTATTAGTTTATTGCCTTCTATAGTTTCATCATTTTGATGAATGATGCAGGAACTCTGTCATTCTGGAAACGATGGAGTCTTTCTAAAAGGCCTCTTCCTTCCCTTGCCCATCTTGCTCTGGCTCCTGATCTGATTTTTTTTCAGAAGACAAATTGATTTACTTAAGCAAATTTGTCTGTGATGTTGACCTTTTTTTTTTTATTATATTTTGACATCTTCCTTTGCTATCTGTATGTGTTCTAGCAATGTGCATTTCACACAAAGTAGTGCGCAAGGCCGTTGTTTTGCTCCGCATCCGAGCCACAATTTTGGCGGCTCGGATACAGACCCATTCACTTCAATCTAAAGATGCGGAGAGCACTCCGTGTGCTGTCCGCATCCGTTGCTCCGTTCCGTGGCCCTGCAAAAATAAAATATATAACCTGTCCTATTCTTGTCCACGCTTTGCGGACAAGAATAGGCAGTTATATTAAAGGCTGTCCGTGCCGTTCCGCAAATTGCAGAACGCACGCGGACGCCATCCGTGTTTGTTACACACAGCGGTCGTATGCACGAGACCTTATATTTCACGTAAAACTCTTAATTCAGATAACAGTTCATTTTACTAGTAACCAGATAAAGGGGCAATTCAGTAATAAAAATGTGTTAAAGTATTGCAGATAATGTTACTCCCTAACATGGAGTTTACTAAAAGTGATCTTTTGCAGCTCTTTCTGAATTGTCTCTATTTTACATTGTATGTCTTGTTGTTTGTGAAGTGCTTTACACCACATATCCAAAATCCTACTCGTATTCACATGGGTAGGATTTGACCTGCTTTCTTGGCATGGGTTCCATACCAAAATCTTCATCAAATCTGGGTGATAATCTGCCTGGAATGCAAGTGAATGCAAACCCATTCACATGCATCAGAAGTTTTCCACAGGGATTTTAAAGTTCGGCAAATGTGACATGTCACTGTTCTCCTGCAATTTTCACACTGGCCACTAAGCCTAATAATAAGATGACAATTTCTGTTCAGTAAAGATCACTTTTCAGTAGTCATCTTATTATTATTACAGGTAGGATTACAGTGTCAGGTAACACCTCTGACAAGATAACATATAATCCACCATTTACAATAAGTGACGTTACAACTTTTCTACTTCCCTCCCTGTACGGTGACCTCTGCAGAGGTTACAGGTCTAGAGATCCACCCATAGAAGTCAGTAAACATCCTATGTCAAATGTGTCCATGGCCCATATATTACAGGCAAGATAGCCATCCCCATAATACTGTACAGAAAACAGAATAAACTACAAAACAATTAAAAACATTTACAATCAGCAATTAAAAACAGATAAACAGAATATGTGACACTAACTGGTTTTAATTGGCAAAAAAATCAAAAATATTGGTGACAGTTTCCCTCTAAACATCTGAGGAGGAGAGCTAAAAAGACAATCTACATTCACTGAACCGTGGTGTAGCCATGCCCATGTTGTGGACTGCAAGCCACGTGTCTGCAAAACACAGGTACAGAAGGGCTTCCACGTGATTCCAAGGGCTTCCGATCCTTGCCTCCACTCCGCAAAAGATAGGGCATGTCTTATCTTTTGCCATATATTGTGGATCGAGGACCCATTCAATTCAACATGGCCATCACCCGTGTTTTGCCAACATAAGTCTTTGGCTTCATTCACACGACCATATGATTTTTTCGGTCCGCAAATTGAGAATCTGCAAAATAAATAAAAAAACAGATGAGGTCCGTATGGCATCCGTTTTTTTTTTTTTTTTTTGTGGATCCATTGTTACAATGACTATCCTTGTCCTCAAGATCGGCAAGAATAGGACATATTAAAAAAAAATTTCTGGGGCTACGGAACGGACATACGGATGCGGATAGAACAACGTGTGTTTTTTTGCGGATGCATTGAAATGAATGGGTCTTTATCCTATCCGCAAAAAAAACTAAAAAACAACGGACACGGAAACAAAATACATTCATGTGAATGTAGCCTTTGTCTGAGGCTCAAATGGTTTTCTTTGGATCAAAACCCTGCGGTCAGAGCCTCACTGCTGTTGACCTTGAAAGCAGAAACACTCGGCCTCGCAATAGGCTCGTGTGGCACTAAAGGTCCCAGCAGGTCCTGTTTACGCAATGGCAAATTTGCATTTATGATGACTGGCCTGCCGAGCATTCTGAGAGTGAACGCAGGAGAATTGTTATGGCTGAAGGACTGAGATAGAGGACTGGGTTCTGAGTCAGAGAAGCCACTGGTATTCTAAGGTCCCATTCACACGGCCGTAATTTGCTTTGCGTCTAGCCCACTATTTTTATGCGTAGGATTCGGACCCATTCATTTCCATGTGGGCTGCAAAAAATGCAGACAGGACACCGTGTGCTGTCCACATCCGTATGTACCGTCTGCAGTCCCACACAAAAAGGTAGAACATGTTCTAGTCTTGTCCATTTTTCTGACAAGAAAGAGCATTGTTACAATGGGTCCGAAATTTTAAAAATGCAACACGTACGTCATCTGTATTTTTGGAGACTTGTGATTTGTGAGACATTACATATTTTGCTGTGTATGGTTTATAGCTACTCACTTTGCTAGTAATTGGTTTTGCTATTGACATTGCTATTAATATTGAAGCACAGATGTTACTTTCTCTAATATATGAAAGTTTTACTGCTGATTAAAACTAATTGGAATTTATGTTATGCTCCGAGAGCCCCCAGAAACATACATTCAGCATTACCATCCCCTGAACATAGACACTTTACTGCTTTTTCGTATAATTCCTTATGATTATTTGTTGTGTGGTGACCCATGAGATCTGTGATACTATTCTCTTTATACGGTCAGTCAATGGATAGTCACATTTGATTTATTTTATAATTCCTTTTTTATGAGGATTTTATTCATCAGTTGGTTTTATGTTTATTCAATATTCTATTACATTTTTGACAATTGATGGTATATTTTTGTGCTAGAATAAGACATTTTAAGCTCTTCTAGTTTATGTCTTTCAAGTTTTGTCTTTTATAGTTGCTAAAATGATTTATTAACTAGTGATGAGCGTGAGGGGCTATATTCAAATTTGCAATATTTCACAAATATTTTGTAGAATATTCATCATATATTCGCGAATTTCAAGAATAAGATTTTATTGAACGCAAAAAAATCGCCAATGTAAAAATCGCGTAATGCGAATTCATATCAAAAAATACAGGCCTGGGTCACTTTGGCTACATTTTTCAAGCTGGTATAAGTTTCCTGAGACTGGAGAAAATGGTTGGCACGGCAGAACATTACAATAGCTTTATATGCAGATAGAGTCGAGTGCTCCAATATATTCGCGATTGCGCTAATCGGCAGTGATTAGAATATTTTTTCGCACTACGTGCAACTTCACATTTTAGGAGGTCTGACTACAGATTACTGATTGGTGTACTAAGTATTGTTGTGGACTTGACATTGCTTCCTTCTCATTGGCCCACAAGCAAGAAGCAGAGAGGAATCATGTGTTCAGATGGAAAAAAAATGCAGAATATTCGATATAACGAATATATAGCACTATATTCTAAATATTTGAGAATTTCCGAAGTGGTGATATTTGCGATAAAAATAAGCTATTCAAATATTCGTGCTCAACACTATTATTTACGGAGTGCTGTCCGCATATTTTGCAGCCCCATTAAAGTGAATGGGTCGGCATTCAAGCCGCAAAAACTGTGGCTCGGATGCGGACCAAAACAACGGTCGTGTGCATGTAGCCTTAGAGTTGTCTCATTTTTTTTGTGATAAAATATTTCAAATATTTGTATTTTCTACACAGAAGTTTAAGGACAAATATCAGAATAAAAGCCATACTAATTCTCAGCAAAAGCACCCCAAACAAAAACAGTTTTGGCGTCATTTATAAAACTGGTATAAAGTATAACTGGCTTAGTTGCTCATAGTAACCAATCAGAATCCACCATTCATTTTTGACAGCTCCTTTGGAAAATGAAAGGTGAAATCTGATTGGTTTCTATTGGCAACTAAGCCAGTTCTACTTTACACCAGTTTGATAAATGACCCCATTTATGTAGTATGTTTTTTTTAAACTTCACTATGGAATGTAAAGGGCTTTTCCAGGAGTAGAATACTGACATACAACACTCTCGCTGAACAGTGATTTGAAGAGGAAGCGATGCTCCGGCGAGCAAGGTGGCCCCAACAAGGTATACCAAACACAGTGCCGTACATTGTGTAGTGGCTGTGCTTGGTATTGCAGCCCCAGCCTATTCACTGGAATGGGACTGAGATGCACCTAAGCCATGTGACCAATGAAAGTGACAGCAGTGGCACAGAAAGAGGTGGCGGCGCTCAATAGAATGTATTTAGTCAACAGGGGCAGGACCCACACTGACAAGATATTGATTAACTCTCCTAAGGATAGATCAATATTTTTTTTTCCCAGAAAACCCCTTTAAAGTATCATCTGGCTGCAGTGTTTTGACGTAAAAACAAAGCTGATAAAACTCCACTAAACATACTGCAATCGCTGTTTGTGAATCCAGCCTATCACAGTTATATTTCAGTGGCGACAGTAGTATCAACGGCATCCAAGTGAAGCAGATGTAATATGAAAGCTAAAATGTGACTGTAGTCTGGCCTCCTGACACTGACCTTAGGCAAGATCCCACATGGAAATTTTGGATGCAGTTTTGTAGCCAAAGCCAGGAAGGAATAAAACGGACCTTTATACTCCCTTTCCATGTATTGTCCACTCGTGCTTTTGGTTAAAAATAACCATTTTAAAAATTGCATCAAAAACTGCATTTGTGAATCTGGCGTTAAAGTTGTTTTCTGGGAATTAAATAGAGGTGTATGTGAATATGGATTGTTGTCTGTTTTGACACAAATCCTGCACCAAAATCATGATAAAATTCAACAAGTATGAATGGGCCACGGTCTAGTATGCTATGACCTGGACTCAGGGGCGTAGCTAAAGGCTCATGGGCCCTGGTGCAGGAGTTGAGCTTGGGCCCCCCCCACCCGATGAAGCCACGCCCCCATCCCGGGGGGGGGGGGCTTCACAGTAGTTATTATCCCCTTTCAGCAGTCCCCCCTTCACAGTAGTTATTAACCCCTTTCTGCAGTCCCCTCCTTCAGTGAATGGGGCACCGCTGAAAGGGGTTAATAACTACTGTAAATGGCCTAGCCGTCTGGGCAACTCCACAGATCATACCCCCCACCCCCCTTGTACTTTAACCCCTTTCAGCAGTCCCGCCTTCACAGTAGTTATTAACCCCTTTCAGCAGTACCCCCTTCAGTGAATGGGGGACTGCTGAAAGGGGTTAATAACTACTGTGAAGGGCCTAGCCATCTGAGCAACCCCACAGATCATCCTATCATCCATATTTTACTTGTTCCACTGGCTGCATGGGCATGAGTTCAACTTCAGTCACTTCGATGTGCAATCCTGTCCTGCGGAGCATGATCCTGCGAAACCAGCGACCTACAGTGGCGGTCTCACGGGATTGCGCACCGAGGTGACTGAACTCATGCACGCGAGTAGTGGAACAAGTACAACGGGGACAGGACTAGTGCAAAGATTTTTGCCACCCTAGGCAAAAGCTAATTTTGCCGACTCCACCTATTGACCACACCCTTTGACCCGCCCCTTTTTTGTCGGCCACCTATTTATACAGACTGTACCCTTCATTGTGGTAAGGCCACATTTTCTCCCTCCATCTACATACCATGACATCCACAGATCCCCCATAAGTGTCATCCACAGAGGCATCGTCGAACGAGGTGCGCTGGAAGACGGCACATGCGCACTTCGCTCATCGATGCCTCTGCCAGTGTGCCTGTGCGAGATTACATAGAGGCAAGTGAAGTGAATTAAAGTAAATTAGCTAGAAGGTGGCGCGGCGGGCCGGCGCCTCCAGCAAGAGTGCGCTCTACGCGGTGGCGTACCCTGCTTATGGGTGGCGCCGGCCCTGAAGAGGGTGGGTCCAGCATAACATTTGGGGCATTGGACAAAACATCCAGGGCTCAAGCCCTGAATGTTTTGACCTAACAAAGCCCCTGCTGCAGAGTTTAACAAACAGACGTCTTACTTTCCTACTTTTCCATCATCCTCCTCACCTTTTCAATACCCCATTCTTCCCCCCAATATCAGACCTCAGATAAGACCCCCATTAGACCTCCAGACCCCCATTAGACATCAGAACAGACCTCCAAATTCCCATATCTGACCCCTATTAGACCTCTAGACCCCCAATCAGACCCCCATTAGACCTCTAGACCCTCAATCAGACACCCATTAGACTTCTGGACACCCATTAGACCTCCAGACCCCCAATCGTACCCCCATTAGACCTCCAGACCCGCAATAAGACCCCCATTAGACCTCCAGACCCCCAATCGGACCCCCATTAGACCTCCAGACCCGCAATAAGACCCCTGTTAGACCTCCAGACCCCCATTAGACTAATATAGGCCCCCAATCAGACCGTTCAGGCCCCCAATCAGACCTCAGATCAGACTATAAAATAAATAAACAAACCTCTCCTGCTGTGCTGCTCGTCTTCCGGTCAGGCTGTCTCCTGGGCTCTCATCTTTTCTCAGGTCCCACGCTGCAGTCACCTGATCTCCTGTAGCTTCAGGTCAGAGTGCGCTATGTATGTCCTGACGGTGCAGGCAGCCTGGACAAAGCAGTGAGGGCCCCGGGAAGAGCGAGCAGAAGGAGGGGTAAATACTGTACAGCGCTTCTTTCCCCCTCCTCCTGCAGACTGGTGAGAGCTTTCGTTATGAAAGCGCTCACTAGTATTCCCTTTATAAGACGAAGTGCATCTTATAAAGGGAAATATACAGCACTAATGGCAAGGAAGGCCCTCTGGGCCCCCTGGCTTAGGGGCCCGGCCGCGACCGCTGCGACCCCTATAGTTACGCCAGTGTCTGGACTGATATATATGTATGCCAAGTCCTTGCACTGAAGAATTTTTTAGCCAAAGGGTTACTGTCTATGGTTACATTACATATTGTGTGAATCATTAAAATTAGTCAATAAATGTTTTACTTTTCTGCATTTCACTGCATCCTATCTCGCATTGTGTCATTTATCAGGCCAATGTCAACTTCAAAAGTACACTAAACAATACAATACAGAAAACTGCTAAAAATCAGACCCAGCTGTATGAACTGACATCTGCTAAAAGTACACTGTGTAGTCCTGGCCCTTCTTGATCTGATCAGAACGTAATAACTTGGAGTACAACATGTCTCATCAAAATATTACCATGTTTGCTTCTGTATACTTAGGTCCAAATTCACTAATTTACAGTGATCTGATGTCATTTTGAAATATAAATTCATTTGCTCAGTATTTCAGATACTTGTACTTAGAAGTTCCCTTCTCCTATGTTCTGTTCTTCATTTGAAAATAACGCTGAATCGAATTTTTGTATTCTCTTTTCATTGCAACTTTTTTTTGCAAACATTTCCTGTATGTAATGAAAAAATATGTCATTTGAATTCTGTACTGATGTAGAAAATAGAGTTTACTGCTGCAATTATTAACGTGTTAACTCCCTCCTATAGGGTTGAAAGGACCGTTATTAAACGACTAGTGTTGAGCAAACCCGAACTGTAAAGTTCGGGTCCGTACCAAACTTTACGATATTTGGTACCTGGACCCGAACCTGAACTTTGCTGGAAAAGTTTGCGTTCGAATTCGGAGTTCGGGCATTTAATAAAGCTTGTTGAAAGGCTGCAGGGCAGCCAATCAACATGCTTTTAAGCTGTGTGCCCTTAGAAGCCATCACAGCCATGCATACTAATGCCATGGCTGTGATTGGCCGGTGCATCATGTGACCCAGCCTCTATATAAGCTGGACCACGTGTAGCACCGCCCATCAGCTCTCACTAGTGAAGGGACAGAAAACAGGCAGCTGAAGTGAGGGACAGTGTTAGTGCAATTTTTTGTGGCTGCAATACACCATCTTTGCACCCCTGACACAGAAAGCTAATCATAAATCTGGCTGTTAATTCTGTGGGTGACCTACAGCGTTTTTTTTTTTTTTTTTTTTTATGGGTGCAATGCAACATTGTCCTTTGTACCCCTGACACACAAATATAATATTTAATCCGTCTGTTAGTTAGGTGCACGTCATATACCCATTTATTGCATGAAGTATACCTGGACTGCATACGCAACAGGTAAATTGATATAGTTAATCCATCTGTTAGTTAGGTGCGTGTCATATACCCATTTATTGTGTGAAGTACACCTACACTGCATACATAACAGGGAAAAAAAAATAGTTACTCTGTCTGTTAGTTCAGTGGGTGACCTCAAAGAATGAGGGCGGTCCACATAGCCCTGCTCCAGAAATTGATGCCCAACCACTTATGTTTCAGGATGTGGACATGGAAGGACCACCGTAGCACATCTCTGATGAAGACAGAACACAGGTGCCAACTGCGGCGGCTTTATGCAGTGTGCAGACTGGCAAGGAGGGCAGGGGTGAAGAGTGGGAGGAAGATGATGTGGAGGATGATGAGGTCCTAGACCCCACATGGAATCAAGGTCATACGAGTCACGTGTGCAGTTCGGAGGAAGAGGTGGTGGTCACACAACACCAGCCGCACAGCAAAAGAGGGAGCAGTGTGCAAAAGCAGAGTGGCGGTCTCCTAGCTAGTATGCCTGCTACTGCCCACCGCACCCAGGGACTGAGCTCACCAAAGCCAACTCCAAGGAGTTCCCTGGCGTGGCAGTTCTTCAGACAATGTGCTGACGACAAAACGCAAGTGGTTTGCACGGGTAGCAACCGCATGAGTAGTCAACATAGTGGCCCCGTCAAAGAGTGGGGAGATTGGGGGGCAACAGCATTAGCAGCACAAGATAGTGGGTGTTAGTATAAGAAGATGGCAGCAGAGGCAGCATGTGTGACATCAGGAAGGTGGCATCATCAAAACAGAGGCTAAAGCAAATGCCCAGAAGAAACAGGCCCTTTTTTCACAATATTTTGGTGTGGCACCCAGAATCATCTAGTCTGATGCACCAGGTACTGACATGTGGAAATACTAGCTGATTCATGCCTGATTCATCTTTACAAAGGTTAGTCTCTCAACAATTTGTGTGGAAAGGAGAGTTCTCTTTGGGGGAACTATGCCCCCTGCTACACTAAACACCCGCTCTTATGAAACACTACTGGTCAGGCAGGAAAGCTTGAGCAAACTCAGCCACTTGCGACCACAAATCAGGTTTGGCTGCCCAGTAGTCCAGGAGGTCTTAAGTAGTGATGAGCGGGAGGTGCCATATTCGATTTCGCGATATTTTGCGAATATTCGAATGAATATTCGTGTTATATTCGTCGAAATCGAATATTCGTAATTATTCCAATTATCGCGAATAATATACGAATATTTTTTTTTTTTTCGCGTATTGCGATTATTTATCTTGATAGTATAAGGCAACGTTCCTATGCTAATTGACTATGGCTAGGCTAATATGTGTATTTTACGAAATTTCGTGATTTGCTCTAACTTCGTCTCTTAGAATATTACGAATATTCTAAAAGACGAAGTTAGAGCAATATTACGAAATTTCGTAAAATACACATATAGATTGTAATTTAGCTAATATAGTGCTATAATCCCTTTTTTTGCCTCTAATTTTTTTTTTGCCTCTTCTGAACTTAAGTTTTGTAAAATATGTACACTATTAAAAAATATTACTATAGCAGTATATTAGCTTAAATACAATCTATGTGTATTTTACGAAATTTCCTAATATTGCTCTAACTTCGTCTTTTAGAATATTCGTAATATTCTTTTTTTTTTTTATTTAAATCTTTTTATTTCCATTTCGTACAATAAATACTTCCGTAACACAACATTATCCCAACAATACATATGAAAAAGTTATTAACAAATGGTGGTTACTGTTCATCTTTCATTTCTATTCTTTTTCTTTCTTTCACCCCATTCCCAACCACCTCCCGGCACCCACCCTCCCATTACCCCCCGCGTGGAGAGAGAGAAAAAAAAAAACAAAAAACAAACCTAGAGTACCCAATTTTTCCAGACCTGGTCGAGATTTGAAAACTTTTTAATATAATTCTTCATCCCACGTTCTTCTTTAATTAACTTGTCTATTGTTTTCCTCCACTGTTCCACCGTCGGTGGATCTACCTTTATCCATTTTCTAAGTATCAGGATTCTAGCCTGGAATAATACTTTATTTAAAACCAATCGTATATTTTTATTTAATTTCAAGTGTTCAGTTGCCCCTAAAATACAAATTACTGGGTCATTTGGTACTCGGACCTTCAGTAACAAAAACACAGTTTCCATAATTTCTGTCCAGTATCTATGAAGCTTGGGACACCTCCAAAAACAGTGTATCAAATCAGCTCTCTCTTCCCGACATTTTAAACATTTGTCTGTTGGTCTCACCCCCATTCTTTTTAACATCCATGGAGACCGATGCAGTCTGTGTATTATAAAAAATTGTGAGATCTTATGCGAACCCCTATCCGAAATTGTCGCGTAATTTCTAAGGGCATCGCTCCATTTTTCCTCTGTGAAGGATACTAAGTCTTTCTGCCATTTCTTCGCAGCAAGCATTGTAATTGTTTTTCTTTTTTCCTCCATCAAGATCTTATATCTTCTTGCAGTTATTCCAGCTCCTTCCCCTGCTGCAATAAACTTATCTAACGTATCTGATGTTTCCCTTCGGTATCTATCCCCCTGTACCACTATCCGCAATGCATTCCTAAGCTGGAAATATTTATACAAGTCCCTATGGGGGATCCCAAATTCCGACACCATTATATTAAAGTCCTTCAGCTTATCTCCCAAAAAAATCTGTTCTAGGTATTTCCTCCTTTTTTTTCCCAATCTATATAATCCCTTATTGTTTCCAATTCCTTTAAATTAAGATTTTTCCATATCGGTGTATATTTCAAAAACCCTTTAATCTCCAATAGTCTCTTAATTTCCCCCCATACATATTCTAAGTGGTTGAATATCCTATTACTAGTATTTTTTTTCCCAAAAAAACCTGACTCCAACACCTCTAAGTGATTAAATTTTTCTTTCCATCCCCATCTATTTATTTCTTGTCTACCCACCTCACTATCTAAGCTATCCTTTATATTCCCGTATTGTGTTATTAAATAGTAGAAAAATAGATTAGGAAGCGCTAATCCTCCTTCTTTCACTGGGAGCTGAAGGACTTCCTTCTTTATCCGAGGGATCGCACCCTTCCACATAAAATCCCCCATTAATCTATCAAGTAGTTTAAAAATATTCTGTGATATTCTTACTGGGGCGTTTTGCAATGCATAAAGTATCTTTGGGAGGAAGACCATTTTTATTAAATTTACCCTGCCCTGCATTGACAGTGGTAATCTTTTCCATATGTGTATTTTAGTTCTTAATTCTTTTATTAGAGGGAGAAAATTTAATTTTTCATATTCTTCTATGTTCCCGGAGATTTGTATACCGAGATATTTGAAATTTTCGTGTCTTTTTAAAACCTGCACCCGTGTGTCTCTCTGTAATTGCCCCTCTCCTAATAATAACATGTGTGATTTACCCCAATTAATATTTAAACCGGAGTAGAACCCAAACTTATCTATTATCTCTACTATTTTATTGAACTGTTCCCCAGTGTTTTGCAAAAAAAGTAAAATATCATCTGCATACATCAACAATTTTTCTTCTCCACCCACATATGTAAAACTTTTAATCTCCCTGTCATTTCTTATTATATTTGCCAGGGGTTCAATTGCAATTGCAAATAGCAATGGGGAGAGAGGGCATCCCTGCCTTGTACCACGTGATAGGGCAAACGAAGGGGATAGGCTCCCATCCACAACCACTCTAGCCCTGGGGTTACAATAAATTAGCTGAATCCAGCCTATAAATCCTTCCCCTATGCCAAATCTCCTTAATGCTGCCCATAGATACTCCCATTCGATGCAATCAAACGCCTTTTGAGCATCCAATGAGAGTATCGCTTTTTCCCCTGCATCTGATCTATTAGCTTCAATATTAAGGAATAGTCTTCTTATATTGGAGTATATTGTTCTTCCCGGTATAAAACCTGTTTGATCTTTGTTTATTATTTCTTTAATAACCTTAGAGAGCCTATCTGCTAGAGCTTTTGCCAAAATTTTTGCATCTGTATTCAAGAGGGATATAGGCCTATATGAGCCAGGGTCTGTTTGTTCCTTCCCTTTTTTAGAATTAATGTAATAATTGCTTCCTTCATAGAGCTCGGTAGATCACTTAATTTTCGGGCCTCATCCAATGTTGTTTTTAATTCTGGAACTAATACCTGTGCAAAGGTTTTATATATTTCAAAGGGCAATCCATCTCCACCTGGTGCTTTCTCAGATTTAACCTTGTCCAGAACTGAATTTATATCTGCCACAGTTATTTCTTTTTCCAGAAATTCTTTTTGAACCTCAGAAATCCTATTAAAAGCAATCTTATCTAAATAGGAATCTAACTCTTGTTTTGAGTATTGTACCCTGGACTTATATAACTCTTGGAAGTAGTCCCCAAATACTTTTTTTATATCTTCAGGTACCGTGAGTAATTTTCCCATTTTATCTTTAATCACTCCAATCCATGATTTCCCTTTTTGGTTTCTGACTATATTTGCTAATATTTTTCCGACCTTTTCACCCTCCGAGGCCAACTTAATCCCCTGAAGGAGCAATTCTTTCCTACTTTTTTCTAATTGATATAGCCTCAACTTTTCTTGTTCTTCCTCCCAAACTCTCTTATTAAGTACAGTAGGGTGTCTCATACATACCATTCCAGCCTCTTGTAATTTTTTTTCCAATGCCTTCCCATTCTCTCTAGTATTTTTTTTCCAATAGTTTACTTTTTTAAACAATATTCCCCTCAAAAAAGCCTTAAAGGTGTCCCAAACCACAAGTCTACCGGCAGAACCATTATTTTCCATAAAAAAGAGTTTCAACTCTTCTATTATACTCTCTTTATCTGAGATTAGTAATAACCAATGGGGATTGAACTTAAACAACGGCAAAATATTATTTTTATTCAGATCTAGCTCCATTACCATTGCACTATGGTCCGATAAAGCCATGGGTATATACTTTATCCTAATCCTATTTTGAGATATTAAATTTTTATTTCCCAGAATCATATCTATTCTCGACCAGGTTTGGTGTGTTTTTGAGTAGCAAGAATAATTAATTTCATCCGGGTTCTGCACCCGCCAGACATCTACCCAATTAAATTCGTACACTAGTTTGCGTAACTCTACATTTTGTGCTCCTCCCCTTCCACTAGACATCCTATCCTTGAGTGGATCCATAACCGCATTATAATCTCCGACCGCAATCAGCATACATTCCTGTTTATTCAACATAAATCTATACAGTTGGTACAAAACATCTGATTTATAAGGTGGTGGAATATATATATTTGCAAGTACAGTTTTTTTCCCCTCTACATAGCAATATAGAAAGAGGTACCTGCCGTGATCATCAGCCTCACATGCCAGGGCCTCAAACTTAATTTTATTATGTATCAAAATCGAGACCCCTCTAGAGTAGGTAGTATATACCGAATGATATCCCGCCACCATCCATCTCCTCTCCAACCACCTGACTGATTCTTTGTCTAAATGTGTCTCCTGGAGGCAGATGACGGCTGGCAGGAACCTCTTGATCCACTCAAGGATAGCAAACCTTTTAACCCTCTCGCGGAGCCCTCTCACATTCAATGAAAGAACCCTAACCATCTATCCAGATAGACAGAGAAAAAAAAAAAAAAATACATTAAAAATAATATTGCTTCTCTCCACGCCCCACCCCCCCAACCCCTCCATAATAGTCCCCCCTTCTGCTGGTCGGCAGTCCGGGCGACTCCATATCTTAGCATATTAGCGCCTATCGCCTCCTCCCCCCCAACCTCAGAGACCCTCCCCGTCTGCCCACTCGCTAGCTTCCTCCGGAGTCTGAAAAAAAATAAACTTGCCATTGTGTTCCACCCTTAATTTTGCTGGAAAAAAAAGGCTATACTTTTTACCTGCTTCCCTTAATCTTTTTTTTACCGATATGAACTCTCTTCTTTGTGCATTAGTACTGAATGAGTAATCTGGAAAAAATTTAATCTTTACCCCCTGTATGTGATATCTTTCCGAGGTTCTAGCGTCGGCTAATATTCCATCTCGGTCCTTAGATAGTAGACATTTCACTAATATCGGTCTAGGAAAATCTCCTGGTACCCTATTTTTTGTGGGGATCCTATGTGCTCTTTCGATGGAGAACAGGGGAGAGAGAGTACCTTCTCTACTGTTTTCCCTTAACCATCCCTCCATAAAATCGGTACAGTTATCTCCCTCCGCTCGCTCTGGAATCCCCACACATCTTATATTTGACCTTCTTGATCTATCCTCCTGGTCTACCAGTTTTTTTTCCATCTTAGCGTTTGTCTGTTTTAAAGCAATCACTTCCTTCTCTAATTTCTGAACAGATTTCTCAAGGGGGGGGATCTTTTTTTCCATCTCCTGCAACCGCTGTCTAACTTTTTCCATCTCCGTTCGTATAACCATAACATCTGTCTGTACTGCCCCAAGCTGGGTTACTAGATTGCCCATTAAATTTTCCATCCGTGAGACAGTACAGAGTATATCCTGCACCATTTTTACATCCGTTTCTGTATATGTCACTGGGGGTCCCCTCTCTGCCTCTCCCCCTTCGACTGATGTCTCGTGGGTTAAGCCCTGCGGTCTCAAGTCTACAATTTTTTCTTTTTGTGGGGATCTTATCCCCGGTGAATTCGGAACCAGATATTTGTTTAGGCCCGATTGTTTAGACCCACTTTCCAAACCTGCAGCTGATCTCCTAGCGGTGTTTCCCGCGGGGGCACGCGGTTCCTCCCTTTTCTTGGACGGCATTTCAGTTCTCACCATTTTTTTTTTTTGCCTTTTTTTTTTTTTTTGCCTTTTTTTTCCCTTCCCTCCTCCCTTCCTTTTCCCTCCCTTTTCCCTCTCCCTCCCTCTCTCAATACCAACACGGTTTATGAGCCCGAAGGAACAACTGCAAATATAACCCCCCCTTCTAAATTAATCACAATCAAAATGTAAACAATAAATCTTTTTCAAACAATAATAAAGGAGATCGATTCAATATCCGTCCAATACAGGAAAAATCATTTCAGAAGGAGAAAACATTAGTAATATTAGTACTGTTAATTAAAGCTTTGACCGGGAGAGGTGGATTTCTTGCAAAGTTATAACACACGCATTAGCATCCGGCGTATCGGAAGGTGCAAAAAGTTAGTTAGTTCGTTAAATCCGGAAAGAACAATGTCATTAATTATACAACCAGGGTGGGAGCGGGGTCATATATCCTTTTCTTTTATATATATATTTTTTTTTTTCCCCTTTTCCTTTCCTTTTCTTTTTCCTCCCTTCAGTCGACAGTATCTTCAGACCGCATATCCATCCGTGCAACCATAATCACCGTGGGAAACCAGCCCTCTATCAGCTGCCATCACCGGGGATATCGCCCCCACTACTTGTATACCTTCACAGTATACCTTCACGGTAGAGGCAGACCTAAGGGCAAAGGCTAAGTATAGGTTGCGGTGGGAGGCAGTACAAACTGTACCCCCCAAGTTAGTCACTCCTGGCGGTCATATATTAAAGTTAAGAGGACCTGTCATTCAACGATATCGTCGGACAGTGCAGTCCAGGTTAACCGGGTCCGCCTCTCCCACAAAGGCAACTGGGGCAGCAGGAATCCACTTCAAAGAAACTGTAGCGTCCTGTGAAGCCCTTTATGCACCCTTCATTTCTCCAACATCCCAGCTCCTCCACAACAACTCACAAGACAGCCGACACAACAACTCACCACCCGATATCCCCTTGCCTTGCAGAGTGAAACGGAGGTCAGTATGTAAACTCCGGCATTAAGGTGAGGGCAACCTCGGCATTGCGGCGTCTCGGACTTTCAGCCCGTCAGCTGTTCAACTGTTCAGCTGTTCGGCAGTTCCACAATCCAGCGAGCAGGGGCGGAACGGTAGCAGCGGAAGCAGGGGAGAGCAGGGAAAGCAGGGCAGGCTCAGCATAATGGTGTCTCCGACTCTCGGCCCATCAGCTGTTCGGTAGTGCGGGCTGCAGGCGGCCAGCGAGCGGCGGCGGGGCAGAGGCAGGGGAGGAGGAGGAGGCGGAGCCCTAGCGTCCTACGTCAGACGCTCTCTCATGCTGCAAACAGGTGAGTCCAGGTGAGCAGGTGAGATTAGAAATTTCGTAATATTGCTCTAACTTCGTCTTTTAGAATATTCGTAATATTCTAAAAGACGAAGTTAGAGCAATATTAAGAACATTTGCAAAAGCCGAAATTGCGATGCGAGTAATATAACACGAAATAATCGCATGAAGATTTCAACTTAGCACTGCTATATTCCATATTCTAGCCTAGTATGGAATACAGCAGTGCTAACTTAGCGAAATTTCGTAAAATACACATATAGATTAGATTGTAATTTAGCTAATATGGAATATAGCAGTAAGTTGAAAACACCACTGACTGGAGCAGCCAGGAAGCCAGGAATCCAAAGGACAGGTAAGAACAACTTTAGAGAAGTGGGAAAGAAAAAAAATATTATAATAAAAAAAAAAATACGAATATTTGAATTCGCGAATATATAGAACGATATTCTAAATATTCGCGAAATCTCGAAATTGCGGTATTCGAGAAAAAAATTCGTAATTCGAATATTCGCGCTCAACACTAGTCTTAAGATCTGGGGTGGCAGGGTGCAGTCTAAATATGCCACCACCTGCTGGTTCAGGTTCTGCTCAATGTCGAGGGTGGAGTTCCAATGGGTGGAAACTTTGTATATGAGGTAATGTTGGGGAATGCTATTCTGCCTTTGCAGCTCAAGGAGGGTGTGTTTTGCAGGGTAAGAGTGGCTGAAGTGCATGCACAGTTTCTTGGCCATTTTTAATATGTCTTGCAGTTGGATAGAAGTCTTCAGGAGCCGCTTTACAACCAGATTAAAGACATGCGCCATTCAGGGCGCATATGTCAGCCCTCCTTGATGCAGTGCCGACAGAATGTTCTTCATATATGACAGATCAGGGAGGAGGGTCCTTTTGAAACTTAAGTGAATAAGGCGTTAGCTGAGAGCTGGAGGATATGGGGGCCATCTTACTTAATCAAGAATGATATCCACATCTCTATCATCGGTGAACATGGTTCCTATCTTCAGTTGGTGAGGAGAGAGCTATGATTCGATTTCCTCTTGAAGGACGTGGAGCAGTTCTTCCCTGCTGCAACTCAGTTCACCCAGGCAATACAGGTGCAGAACAGTGTGACACCGCCATGCTCTGCATAGATGGTATGCTGGAGGAGCACTCTAAATTGTGCACACAGTGGAGGCTGAGGACAAGGTTGAGGATGAGAAGGCAGGGGATTCTCATAACAATATGCACATTTGTGCACACTACAAATTGAAAGGAGTGCACTAACGGGTCAAATATAATGCTCAACACCCAAAAAAGCCAAAAGGCCCAAAGAACTGTAATAATGTGCACCATCCATAAAGTGTAAAATCAATTAAGCAATTTTATTAAACTGCATAGACATACAGACATTTAAAAATTGTATACAATGAACCATGTGCTGGTAAGAACAAAACCAAGCACAAACACAGCATCCACCAAAGTCCACAGATAAGGACACAACATGTATAGTCCGAGACAAGTACAATGCAGTGTTAAATAAAGAATCAACAATAAATAATAATGTAGCATCAAATGACATTAAATAATACCTAAAAAGGATAAAGTACTAAGGTATCAAGCCCGGACTATGTAGGTGGACCTGAGTCAATAGAAAAACGCCCCACGTGTATCGCCAGTAAAGTCCAGCTTCCTCAGGGGTAAAGGTCTGTATGTAACAGTGTCCTATATATACACCTATGTAAATAATAATGACTAATAATTGAATATAATTACCTGTGAAAGAAAGACAGACAGTTTTGTGCTCGTGGTGTCCCGCGAACCGGAAGTGTCATGAGACTGCGTTCCATTTAGAGCGCAATTGCACTTTCAAATAATACAAACAAAAGCTGATTAATACACCTAAGTAAGTCCATAATGCTAGAATATTAATATAGGAAATCAATCCTTAAGTAGAAACATTATAATATAGTATCATGATTAAATTGATAACAATAAAGATTTCATAATTATATGTAGATTGGTATCAAAGTGTAATGTGTCAATTACAGACCCCTATTAGATAATTAATTATTTAAAGCATACAGTAAAATGTGCATGTGGGGTACTGGGTCTCTTCCTCCTAGAAAGCTCTCCTCTAATAATCCTCTATGCTGGGGATCAACAAGCTCACTCTAGACAGGGCAATCCCACTGTGTGTCTCCTTCGTCCTAGTGTAACCCTTGATATCCCTATGCTGCGGTTGGGGAAAAGGAGCAAGCGGAGAACCTGACACCTGGCACAATAAAAGGAAACACAAAGATATAGCTACATAAAGCAATTAGGCAGGTACTGTATATGATGCCCTGCCCAGGCGTAGACATGTACTTATGCACAAAAGATCAAGTAGTATATAGCTATGTCCCAGTACCACTCTGCCCATCACGTTTCATCGGCATGAGGCCAACTTATCAGGGGACTTACAGCAATGAAATACAGCATTGAAATAAAAGATTAAGCAATAAAGTGCAAATAACAAGTAAAACTTAGCTTAACAGCAGCCGCAGAGGCTCCATCTTGTCAATCTAATGGATTACTTTGCCCTCATAGTGCAGCCCTCTACTTTCTCTGAAGCCGATAGTCATCCAGCCAGGCGTGTGGCGGCAGCGCATGTAATGGCGTGCAAATGGGCCTTTTAAAGACAGCCACACTACACATAGGCCACATCCCATTCGGCATATGACCCGTCACGTGATTGGGGAGTCATGACATCACAGTCACATGAGCCATCACATGATCAGACGGGGGCCGGCACGGCAGTCACTGGAGCTCAAAAATCCACCAGGTCTCCCTCTGCAGTACTCTCCTATCCCAGTCCCCACCCCTTTGTAGGGGGGGGGGGATAGTTTCAATCCCCATGAACATCACCTTAGAAAAATCACCCCCATGTAGGAGTTCAACATGTTTTGATATAGAAGTATCCCTTTTGTGACGCATAATCCCCAGGTGCTCGCCCACTCTTCTTCGGAGTTCTCGGGTGGTTTTACCCACATACTTAAAGAGGACCTTTCACCTGAAAATGCTAGTTAAACTAAAGATATACCCTTACTTGCCGGCCCCCGGTGGTGCTTATTCAGTTGTTCATTTTGCACTCAGTGCCCCTGTTTGTCCGTGGTGCCCCCCGCAATATTTCCCGCCTTCTATGCTAATGAGCCATTTGGCGCAACTTGGCGGGCCTGCAAAAGTTCTCCCGGGAATGTCTTTCTTCTCTCTGGCACGGAGCGCATCCAATCAGCGCGCTCTGCTCTTAGCCAGGGAGAAGAAGCTCCAGTTCTCGCAAGATTCGCGAGAACTGCAGCGATTTCATCCATCCTGAGCTGCAAGAATCTCATGAGAACTGGAGCTTCTTCTCCCTGGCTAAGAGTGGAGCGCGCTGATTGGATGCGCTCCGTGACAGGGAGAAGAAAGACACGCCCGGGAGAACTTTTGCGGGTCCGCCCAGTTGAGCCGAATGGCTCATTAGCATAGAAGGCCGGAAATATTGCGGGGGGCACCACGGAAAAACAGGGAAACTGAGTGCAAAATGGACAACTGAATAAGCACCACTGGGGGCCAGCAAGTAAGGGTATATCTTTAGTTTAACTTGCATTTTCAGGTGAAAGGTCCTCTTTAATTCCACAGCCGCATACTGCTCTATAAATTACTTTAGACCGACAGTTAATAAAGCTTTTGATGGTATATTTTTTGTGTGTTATATTACTGGTGAAAGTGCGACCTTGGGTTATATGTGGGCAGGCTACGCAGCCACTACAGCAGTAACATCCACGGATGGGATGTAACCATCCCCCGTTATTTTTGGATGTCCACTGTATTAGCTATGGATAAGATGGTCACGAAAATTGCTTGCTCTCCTGTAAGTGATTTGTGGTGCCTCCGCTATCACATTACTGATGTAAGGATAGATTTAAGGATGCCCCAGTATCATATCTAGAGATGATCTTTCTCACCTCCTCGTCTCCCCCATCAATTGTAGCTATCAGGCGGATAGAGTCTTTCCCCTTCTGTTCTTTCTTAGGGAGCAAGAGTTCCGTGCGGTCACTAATTAAGGTTCACTGATACGCCTTCCTTAAGATGCGATCCAGATAGCCCCTTTCACAGAATCTTTTTTTTATTTTTTTATATTTCTTTTATTGTTATACAAAACACATATAAAATATACAATATCGGACCGTCCAAAGGGTCCGCTACAATAATCATTCATATATCAACATATTACCCTCCCCCACCTGGTTGGAGAGAGAGGCGGAGAATTTCTCCGTTGGAGAAAGAAGAAAGGGCAAAGAAAAAAAAAAAAGTACTTCTCAAACACCATGGCCCTGGTTCAACCATTTTCTCCATATTTTATCAACCTTTTCGTCTCTATCCCCATATCTCTCACCCGCCCGTTCCAATTTAATCAAATCGATCACTGCCTCCCACCACTGTCCCACTGTAGGGGGATCTTTATTTACCCATTTTCGAAGTATAAGCAGTCTAGCCTGAAATAATACTTTACATAATGCCAATTGTGTCTCTCTTTTTAATTTAAGATGTACCATAGCCCCCAGGATACAAACAACGGGGTCTTCCGGAACTTGAATACCCAAAGATACTGATGTTATCTCTACAATATCTTTCCAATACCTTAGTAATTTAGGACATCTCCAAAAACAATGCATAAGATCGGCCTTCTCACCTCTACATTTTGGACAGTTATCTGAGGCTCTAACCCCCATTTTCTTTAACGCCCAGGGAGATCGATGTAACCTATGGACGATAAAAAACTGGGAGATTTTATGTGAGGCCCTTTCTGACACCTTAATATAACTTCTAAGGGCATCACTCCATTTTTCTTCTGTAAAAGATAACAACTCTTTTTCCCACTTTCCTCTAGCTGATATTATAATCCGTTCTTTCTTTAGATCCATCAAAATTCTATATCTTTTTGCCGTAGTTCCACTTTTTTCCACTTCATTAGTAAATTTATTTATTCCATCTGAATGTTCTTTTCTATATATGTTTGAATTAACTGATGACCTAACGGCATTTTTAAGCTGTAGATATTTGTAACTGTCCTTTTGGTGGATCCCAAACTCCCTATCTAAACTCCCTATATTTGAGCCAGATATTTTACCCCCTTTTTTCCCAATCTATATAAGGTCTGATCCTTTGAATTTCCTTTAAGCTGATATTCTTCCAAATAGGTGTGTACTGCAAGTACCCTTTGATATCCATTATAATTTTAAGTTCCACCCATATATATTCCATTAAATTCATTATCCTATTTCCTGTGTTATTTTTCCCCAGTGTTCCTGACTCCAACACCTCTAAATAATTTGTATCCCCAGTCCAGCCCATTTTTAATAATTCCTCCCTCCCCACTACTCCCTTTAAGCTTCCCTTTATCTGAGTATATTGTGTTATTAAATAATTAAAAAAAACAATTGGGCACTGCTAATCCACGTTCTTTTACTGGGAGCTGAAGAACTTCTCTCCTTAGCCTGGGAGTATCACCTTTCCAAACAAATTCCCCCATTAAACTGTCTAACAACCTAAAAGTTTTCTTAGGCAACCACATTGGGGCTTTTGGTATCACATACAATATTTTTGGGAGAAAAATAATTTTTATTAAGTTCACCTGGCCTTGAATTGACATTGGTAATTTTTTCCAGATATGTATTTTGGTTCTAAGTTCTTTTATTAAAGGGAGTCTATTTAATTTTTCATAATCTTGTATATTTCTAGAAATCTGTATACCTAAATATTTAAAACTCTCGTGTTGCCCAAGCACATGCACCCTTGAGGCATTCTGTGATACCCCTTTCCCTAATAACATCATATGAGATTTCCCCCAATTTATCTTTAAAACCGAAAAAAAAAAAAAACGTATCTATTATATCTATTACTCTATTAAACTCATCCCCAGTATTGTGCAAAAACAGTAAGATATCATCGGCATACATTATTAATTTCTCGTTTCCATCTCTATATTGGAACCCCTTACACACCCCACTATTTCTTATAATACATGCCAAGGGTTCTATTGCAATGGCGAATAATAATGGGGAGAGAGGACATCCCTGCCTAGTGCCCCTATAGAGGGCAAAAGGCAGGGACGAACTTCCGTCCTCCATCACCCGGGACGTGACGTTGGTTTGGAATATATAAGTCGGATCCATCTTATGAATCCCTCCCCTATACCAAACCTTTTTAGAACTGCCCATAGATACTCCCACTCGATACAATCAAACGCCTTTTGAGCATCCAATGAGAGTATAGCTTTTTCACCAACTTCTGTTTTATTAGCTTCAATATTAAGGTAGAGTCTCCTGATATTTGAGTATATTGTTCTTCCGGGTATAAAACCTGTCTGATCTTCTTGAATTATACCTTTAATCACTTTAGAGAGCCTGCCTGCCAAAACCTTTGCCAGAATCTTAACATCCGTATTCAACAAGGATATTGGTCTCGTCTCCTCAGCACTCCCTCAGTGCGCCTGCGCCGATGACGTCTTCTATTTCGGTGATGTCATCGGCGCAGGCGCACTGAGGGAGTTCTGAGGAGACGAGCCTCCTCATCTCAGAGCGCCTGCGCCGAATCAACACAGGCGCGTGATTTTTGAAATGCCGACAGGGCTGGCCGGAGGAGGAGATCCCGGCTGGCCCTGTCAATCAACACGACGAGGGGGCGGATTTCTGCAGCCCTACTTGCTGGTAGAGACCGAATTTACATATTATAAAACTTCGTTTTTTGCAGAAACTGCTGGATCAAAGTAAGTAACACAATTATATTGTCATATATCGCAATATAACTAATTTCACTAGCCCAAAAAAAAATATCACTTTAGTGGGGTGACAGAAGCCCTTTAATCTTTTTGTGTACCAAAATTGAAACCCCTCTAGAATAAGTAGTGTATACCGAGTGGTATCCCTTCAATATCCATCCTTTCTCCATCCACTGAAGGGAATCTTTAACTAAGTGCGTCTCTTAGATGCAGACAATGGCTGGCAAGAACCTCCTCATCCACTCAAAGACAGCATATCTTTTTATCCTTTCCTGCAAACCTCTCACATTTAATGAGACAAATTTAATCATCTAGCGGAGGGAGGAAGAAAAAATAAATAAAAAATCACGGAATCTTACACACAAATCTCCTGCTTGCTCTTTAAAGTGCCTGAGTGTAGAGCAGTTCCTTCTCATTCTCAGGTGTTAGCTAGGGTATGGGGATACCCTGCTTAACGGGTTGTGGATGATAGCTGTCCCACTTCAAAAACGAGTGTGTAGATGTGGGCTTCCTGAAGGTCTTGGTTTAAATCCCCCCCCCCCGAAGGGGAGCGAGTTGGTTACAATTTCGGAGGTAAAAATAAATGAGTTGTCCGAGTTATATCTATATATGTTATGGTGGCTTATAACATTATTAAAAATACATTTGTGATTTACTCACATTATTTATTCTGCAGTGCTTCTGAACGGCCAGAATCATGTGACCCCTGACGTCATCCACCAGGTTCCGGTGGTGACATCTCATGTACAGGCTTCTTCCTGCCTTAGGGAGTGGCCTGGCTCTGTACACAAAATGTCAGAGCCTTGTGTGCCCGCCCCCTCTCTCTCCTCTGGCTGTAGCGGCTCTTGGGTGGGATCCTTAACAGTGCCGGCAACGGGGCGGAAAGATTCAATGTTGTGCCTGCTCCCTCCCTGTGATCCACCAGTGTACCCATTCCCCTGTTTCTGGCGTCTGGCGATCTGGCAGCCTCAGCAAGTTACCATTGCCCTACTCCACTGGCTATAAAAATAAAAAAAACACCCCCAGGAACATCACAAAGTAAATAATTGTCCCTCATATAGATATAGGTGTCATATAGCTTAGATAGATATAGGTGTCATATAGCTTAGATAGATGTACAGTACAGACCAAAAGTTTGGACACACCTTCTCATTCAAAGAGTTTTCTTTATTTTCATGACTATGAGAATTGTAGATTCACACTGAAGGCATCAAAACTATGAATTAACACATGTGGAATTATATACATAACAAAAAAGTGTGAAACAACTGAAAATACGTCATATTCTAGGTTCTTCAAAGTAGCCACCTTTTTGCTTTGATTACTGCTTTGCACACTCTTGGCATTCTCTTGATGAGCTTCAAGAGGTAGTCACCTGAAATGGTCTTCCAACAGTCTTGAAGGAGTTCCCAGAGATGCTTAGCACTTGTTGGCCCTTTGGAAATCTGTATGGAGGTGTGGCTATGGTTAATTTGATCTAGAGGTCTTTTGTATAAGCTGGAGGTAGATCTAATGTGCAGTTTGAATGAAGTTCTCTAACTCTCAGTCCTTTGACTGTTCACTAATGTGTCTCTCCCCGTCATTGTGGTGAGTTTGAGCTTCACTGGTTCTGTAACCACTTGAAATTTCTTACAGATTCCTTGATCAATGAAGATGACTTCACTCTGGGCATCCAGTAGCTTATAGGCGTATACCTTTTTGTTACTCCTTTTAGGATTTGAAATGCAAACTGGTACAACCATTGATGTGCCATTGCTTTCTCCTTCCCTTACTCTGCAAGAGAATACAGATACTTTCCTTCCTTCCTCAGTATCTTTAGGTATTGAGTATCTATCCTTCTTTGGACGTTCTTCATGTGGTGGTGTAGGATGGCATCCTTTGCAAATGCTGCATTTTGCCTTTTTCTTACACTCCTTAGTTACTTGGCCTTTTCTTAGACATTCGAAACACAAGTGGCTATCCAGTACGAACCTTTTCTTTTCTTCTGGGGACTTCTCCTTCAATTGTTGGCACTTGTGTATGGAGTGATTCTCTCCACAGTACATACATTTGAAGGTTGTCTGAAGATTTGTCGGTTCTGTCTCTCTACTGATCCCAGTAGTGACTTTGGACTTGATCTCGTAGGCATCTGGACCTTTAGCTTCTGTGTTGGTTGCAAAGCTAGTTGCTCTTGCGCGTCTTATATCTCTCACAGGCCTTTCTTTTAAGGATTTTAAGACGTAAGATGCTGTTACTGGATTACATGCTATCTGTACTTCCCTATTGATGAACTCAGAGAACTCTTTAAAACTTGGGAACTCCTTACCTAGATCTAACTGTTCAGTCACATAGCAATTCCATCTAGAAGCCTCTTCTTCAGGTAGCTTAGTTAGCATCCTGTGGTTTTCTAGATAGTTGTTCAGTACTTCCAGTCCTTGAACATGTGGGATGGCATTGCTGCATGCTTGCAGGAATTAACCATACTTTTGAAGTCTGAAGTGTTCTTTAGGACCTATTTTAAGCCAGCTATTCAGTTTCTCTCTAAAAGCTCTTTGTACTAAGAAAGGATGACCAGATCTTGCATTTCATTTTTCCTAAGCTTACTTGTAGCCTTCTTCGTGTAGAAATTACCTTCAAGAACTTCCTTGGTTTCTTCTCCAACATATCTCTGAAGGTAGAATAACTTGTGAACTGGACTGAATAAATGATGCTCAATGATCATCTCAAAACTTGCCTGAAAATATAGTAGGTTCCGGAACGGGAAGTCTAGGGAGGGCTGTTCTCTGTTGTCTTGGTGGGACAATAGTTGTAACATTCTCCCGACCATTGCAGTGAAATCTAGGAATAGAATCATCCAGTTCTATTTTTCTCATTTAGTTCTGAATTAGGGGAGTCCTCTTCATTTTTTCCGTTAGAGATAGAAGGTAAGTTTACACACCTTTTTCCTAACACTTGACTAGGCATTTCTTTGTCTTTCTGTGCAGGAATGGAAGGATAATGACTAATTTCCTCACTAAGTGCTGGAGATTTCCTTCCATTCTCCTGGGAGTATGTAGGAAAGTAGGAGACTGCCTCTTCACTTAGTACAGATTTGAACCTATGGCTACTATGAGCTTTACCAAATCTTTAGTGACAGCAGTACTTGTGTCCAAGTTCCTTATAATATCCTGGGATGCTGTTGTAAACGCCTGCAGGTGGACATATCCTGCCATAAGCTCTGATTCAGATTCTTCTACCGTCTCTACCATATCACTCAAGTTCCCTTTTTATACTTTTTTTGCTTTAGCTTTCTACAAATGTCTTTAATGTATGATTTCCACCTATCACACATTCAGTCAAACGTTTTCTCTTTTAATGCTGCTTCTTGCTACAAATTTTCCAGCATTTTTTAGGTCGGTTTTCTGTCGTGATGAACATCTTAGTTCATGTGTTTGGGCTATATTTGTTTGAGGCAAGACTAATGCTGCATCAGACTCTTCTACTTCAGACAGATTCCCTTGCTCTTGAACTTCTACTCTATCTATCTTTGTATCATCTAACAGTGGCATCGTAATACTAGGCTCAGACATTTTACTTTAAATGCTTTAGCAATCAATACAAATATTAAAGGAACTTTCACTTTAAATGCAATATTGATAAATGCAGAAATAAATGACTTTCACTTTAAATGCAACAGCAATAAATGCAGGCAATAAATGACTTTCACTTTAAATACTTTAGAGTCCGTGTACTACAAACTGAATATAGTGCTATATATTAGTTTTTTAGAATATTCGTCTTTTTTTCATCTGAAGTCATGATTCCTCCCTGCTTAAGTTGCTTGACAAGCAACTTAAGCAGTGAGGAATCATAATTTCAGATGGAAAAAAATGATGAATATTCTAAAAAACGAATATATAGCACTATATTGAATATAGTGATATATATTCTTTTTTGACCCATGCCTATATTGATCGCGTAATATTCTCATATTACGCGATCATTACATTGCTGATTTCTCGAGTAAAAAAAAAAGTTTAATATGACGAATATTGCGAATTCGAATATGATCCCTGCCACTTATCACTATTGAGTATCTGTACTCTCACTTCAAGTTATTTAATCACTTTATGAACTCTCTGAGAGGTATATCTGAGGTCTAACTAATAGTTCTACTTGCTGAATGTGGTCGCAATTTGCAATATGCAGTTAGCAATAACTATTTGCGGATTGGTATGATCTGGTATAGTTGTATGCAATTTGGATTGCAATATGGAATTTGAATTATGATTGCGAACTTTGTAGTTTTCAATTGTGAACTTTGCAGTTTGCAATTGAATTTGTAGTTTGCAATTTAATTTGTGGTTTGCAATTGGTGGAACTGTAAGTAAACACACATATAACTGGTTCAGTATACAGTTCTAATCACTATATTAACAGTAGGGACTTATATAACTGTTTTCAATGCCTATTTTGGCCTTTTGCTTCCATAAAACACAGCTCTTGGTGGAGCCTGTTCAGCTCCTCTTTCTGGTGAATAATGATTCCAGCAGCTCCTGCTAGGGGAATTTCCTACACAAGCTGTGTGTGAGCCTGGCTGTAATTTGTCAAAACTCCTGGGCTGTGTGAGGCTAGCTAGGATTTGTCAAGACTCCTGCTTAACAACAACAGTTTAACTCTATGATTTCTGCTGTGTCTGCTGTGTCATTGAGCTTACCATACATTATATAATAAATCTTAAAGGCACATTATCTTTTTCTGCTTCTGTGGACACAAAATATAGCTATTACATGAAATCCAAACATGAAGTCACTGTAAATAACTCTGCTTTTGTATTTAACACACAAACATAGGAACTGTATTAAAGTTATTGGCAAGTCTAGCTGTATAAGCACACAAGCTATATTAGCAACCTAGGACAGGTATTAGCTGGCCAGCTACGCACTGGACTACAGGCCCTAAACATTAGGCATTCACCAGACAGAAAAGATCAAGTGATTATGTGGCCAGCGGTATATTACATGGTCAATGGATATCAATTTTACTGCAGGCCAGTACAAATACAGGTCAAATATACTGTATATATTTAAAAGAACTAAAACATATAAAATTGGATTCAAAAGATGGCTAACAAAATCCCTCCTCTTGAATAAAACCCTAATGATAATAGTTGAAATTCGATAACACGTGTTCGTCACTGGTGTTGAATTCCTTCCAGGCCTCAGCAACTATTCATTCACTGTACAGAAAAGAACAAGTAAGTGGCTGGAGGTAGATTACACGGTCATTGAATATCAATTTTACAGCAGGCCAGTGGACTACAGGCCGCAAAAATTATGCATTCAGCAGAAAGAAAAGAACAAGTAAGTATGTGGCTGGAGGTGGATTACACGGTCATTGGATATCAATTTTACAGCAGGCCAGTGGACTACAGGCCCCAAACATTATGCATTCAGGGGACAGAAAAGAACAAGTAAGTATGTGACTGAAGGTAGATTACACAGTCATTAGATATCAATTTTACAGCAGGCCAGTGGACTACAGGCCCCAAACAATATGCATTCAGCGGACAGAAAAGAGCAAGTGATTTTGTGGCTGGAGGTATATTAGATGGTTAATGAATATCAATTTTACTGAAGGCCAGTACAAATTCAGGTCAAATACATATTTGTAAAAGATAAATAAATAATAAAAGTGGGGCACACTCTCAAAGTAAAGGGATCTTTATTAACACAATGGAAAAAATGCAGAAATGACAGTAAATCTTTAAAAGTGGTAGATGAAAATGCAGAAAAAAGTACACTAGGTATAGACAATAAAATTGATTAAATTTAGGTTATGAATGATCATAAAAAAAGGTAAAAATATATTAAATAATGCAATAGTCTATATGCGCATGGATCCCAATATAAACTTTCAATGCGAATAGTCAGTCACAAGGTATAAGCTCACTGGTTGATTAGGTATAGAGTCCCATATATGGTTAGTATACTGTTATATAATTTTAGAAAGGTCCTTACTTGCCAGTTGTAGCAATGCTTGAAAGCGTGTGCAGCCTGTGGGTTTGCGTTGGATAATATTCAGGCAGTTCATACGCACAGCGGCGTCCCACTGTATTCAAAGTTGCAAAAGCGATCGCTTGTCGGTGGTTTGTAGAGGCTCTACAAGCCTCTACAAACCACCGACAAGCGATCGCTTTTGCAACTTTGAATACAGCTCTACAAGCTCTACAAGCCTCTACAAACCACCGACAAGCGATCGCTTTTGCAACTTTGAATACAGCGGGACGCCGCTGTGCGTATGAACTGCCAGAATATTATCCAACGCAAACCCACAGGCTGCACACGCTTTCAAGCATTGCTACAACTGGCAAGTAAGGACCTTTCTAAAATTATATAACAGTATACTAACCATATATGGGACTCTATACCTAATCAACCAGTGAGCTTATACCTTGTGACTGACTATTCGCATTGAAAGTTTATATTGGGATCCATGCGCATATAGACTATTGCATTATTTAATATATTTTTACCTTTTTTTATGATCATTCATAACCTAAATTTAATCAATTTTATTGTCTATACCTAGTGTACTTTTTTCTGCATTTTCATCTACCACTTTTAAAGATTTACTGTCATTTCTGCATTTTTTCCATTGTGTTAATAAAGATCCCTTTACTTTGAGAGTGTGCCCCACTTTTATTATTTATTTATGCTATTTATCACTTCCAGACTGGGTGTTGTCTGGTAAGTGGGTGCACCTCTGTGTGGTTTCTCCACCTCATTTTAGTGCGACATTCCTTGTTTGATATTTGTAAAAGAACTAAAAATATAAAATTGGATTAAAAACATGGCTAACAAAATCCCACCTCTTGAAAAAAAAACTAATGATAATAGATGAAACACGTGGTCGTGACAGGTGTTGAATTCCTCCGAGGCCCAAAACATTAGACATTCAATGGACAGAAAAGGCCTTTTATGCCTCTTTATTTACAAACCGGATTCCAAAAAAGTTGGGACACTAAACAAATTTTGAATAAAAACTGAATGCAATGATGTGGAGATGGCAAATGTCAATATTTTATTTGTAATAGAACGTAGATGACAGATCAAACGTTTAATCCGAGTAAATGTATCATTTTAAAGGAAAGATTTGTTGATTTAAATTTTCACGGTGTCAACAAATCCCCAAAAAGTTGGGACAAGTAGCAATAAGAGGCTGGAAAAAGTAAATTTGAGCATAACGAAGAGCTGGAAGACCAATTAACACTAATTAGGTCAATTGGCAACATGATTGGGTATAAAAAGAGCTTCTCAGAGTGGCAGTGTCTCTCAGAAGCCAAGATGGGTAGAGGATCACCTATCCCCACAATGTTGCGCAGAAAGATAGTGGAGCAATATCAAAAAGGTATTACCCAGCGAAAAATTGCAAAGACTTTGCATCTATCATCATCAACTGTGCATAACATCATCCGAAGATTCAGAGAATCTGGAACAATCTCTGTGCGTAAGGGTCAAGGGCGTAAAACCATACTGGATGGCCGTGATCTCCGGGCCGTTAAACGACACTGCACCACAAACAGGAATGCTACTGTAAAGGAAATCACAGAATGGGCTCAGGAATACTTCCAGAAACCATTGTCAGTGAACACAATCCACCGTGCCATCCGCCGTTGCCAGCTGAAACTCTACAGTGCAAAGAAGAAGCTATTTCTAAGCAAGATCCACAAGCTCAGGCGTTTTCACTGGGCCAGGGATCATTTAAAATGGAGTGTGGCAAAATGGAAGACTGTTCTGTGGTCAGACAAGTCACGATTCGAAGTTCTTTTTGGAAATCTGTGACGCCATGTCATCCGGACCAAAGAGGACAAGGACAACCCAAGTTGTTATCAACGCTCAGTTCAGAAGCCTGAATCTCTGATGGTATGGGGTTGCATGAGTGCGTGTGGCATGGGCAGCTTGCATGTCTGGAAAGGCGCCATCAATGCAGAAAAATATATTCAGGTTCTAGAAAAACATATGCTCCCATCCAGATGTCATCTCTTTCAGGGAAGACCCTGCATTTTTTAACAAGATAATGCCAGACCACATTCTGCATCAATCACAACATCATGGCTGCGTAGGAAAAGGATCCGGGTACTGAAATGGCCAGTCTGCAGTCCAGATCTTTCACCTATAGAGAACATTTGGCGCATCATAAAGAGGAAGGTGCAACAAAGAAAGGCCAAGACGATTGAACAGTTAGAGGCCTGTATTAGACAAGAATGGGAAAGCATTCCTTTTTCTAAACTTGAGAAACTGGTCTCCTCGGTCCCCAGACGTCTGAGTGTTGTAAGAAGAAGGGGAGATGCCACACAGTGGTGAAAATGTCTTTGTCCCAATTTTTGGGGGATTTGTTGACACCATGAAATTTGGATTCAACATATCTTTCCCTTAAAATGGTACATTTTCTCAGTTTAAACTTTTGTTCTATGATTTATGTTCTATTCTGAATAAAATATTAGAAGTTGGCACCTCCACATCATTGCATTCAGTTTTTATTCACGATTTGTATAGTGTCCCAACTTTTTTGGAATCCGGTTTGTACATAAGACAGGGACCATTCTTTTTTCTTTGTGTTGTAGAATATGTATAGGCTTAAAAGAGGAAATTCAATTAAACGTGGTCGTCACAGGTGTTGAATTCCTTTGAGATCCATTCCTCATTAATTTTTAGAAATGTGAGGTAGTACACACTTTCATTATCTAGGCGAGTGCCCTTATCGGTCACGATCCCCCCTGCTGTGCTGACTGTCCTTTTGGACACGACACTCGATGAGGGGCAAGCCATGAATTCCATGGTGCCAGCTCTGGCCACAGGTCAAGCTTGCACACCCAGTAGTCAAGGGGTTCTTCGCTTCTCAGGGCGTCCTCATTGGTCGTTAACCCGATGTAGTCGGAAACCTGTCAGTCTAGGTGTTCCCTAAGGCTGGATCCGTAGGGCGGCTGTCGGTGGGTTGGTTGCAAGAATTATCAGAAATGACCAACATATCTTCAAACCGCCCTCTTCTTGCATGCGCTGTTGAATTGGTACCCGCAACTGTTTCTCTGAGAGTGGAAATTCCTCTGCCAGCATCTGTAAAAGCAGAATGCAGCATTTCTCGAAGCAAGGCCTGGAAGTGCTGCATTCTAACAGCCCTCTGTGATGGTGGTAACATGTCCACCATTTTGTGTTTGTACTGAGGGTCTAAGTACGTTGTCACCCAGTACTGGTCCTTGCCCTTTATGCTTTTTATACAGGGGTCTATCTTCAAACACTGGAGCATGAAGGCAGCCATTTGCACTTAACTGGAAGTGGTGGAGTGGCCTGGCTCCTGCTCATCGTCCAGGATAATGTCATCCTCGGTCTCCTCCCCCCAGCCACGGACAACTCCAGGGATCTCAGAAAAGTTTAAAGAATGCTTTTCTTTCTCCTCCTCCTCCCCCCATGCACCATCCTCCTCTGACTACTCTTCAGACTTCTGTTGACTTGTCTCCGATGGAGTAGCCCCCCCGGGAATTCATCCAGCATTGCGACTTCCTCATCTTCCTGCTCCTGCTCCTCAATGCTTGATCAATGACATGATGCAATGCACACTCCAGAAAGAAGGTGTAAGGTACGATGTCACTGAAGGCGCCCTGGCTGCGACTGACCAGTTTGATCATCTCTTCAAATGGCCGCAGAAGTTTGCATGTGTCGCGCATGAGCAGCCACTGACGTGGTAAAAAAAACCAAGCTCCCCAGAACCTGTTCTGCTGCAGAGTTCGTACAGGTAGTTCTTAACTGCACATTTCTGCTGGAGCAGCCTATCAAGCATATAGGTGGAGTTCCAGCACGTCGGGCAGTCACAAATCAGACGTCTGACGGGCAGGTGGTGTCGCCACTGAACGCCAGCAAGGCGAGCAATGGGCGTGTAAGATCTTCTAAACTGGTCAGAGACTTTACTGGCCTGTCGCAAGACGTCCTGGACCCCAGGGTATTTGTCAACGAATTGCTGTACGACTAAGTTCAGGACGTGTGCCAAGCACGTCACGTGTGTCATTTTGCCCTGTTTCAGCGCGCTCAGCAGATTGGACTGTTGTCGCACACCACTTTACAAACTGTCAAATTGAGTGGGGTTAGTCACTGATAGGCCTTTGACCGCAAAGCTGAAAGGAGAGCAGAACCAGTGTGGCTCTTGACTTCCAGGCACAACAGCCGCAGCACAGCATGGCAACGTCTCACCTGGCACGTCGAATAGGTTCTAGGAAACTTGGGGGGCGCAGTGGAAGAGGTGGTAGCAGTGGAAAGGAGGAGTCAGCCGAGGCGGATACAGAGGTTGGAGTAGGAGGAGAAGAATAGGCAGTCCTGTATGCAATCCATGGCAGTAACACCAAATCAACACAGGTGCCACAGGTTGCATGCCTTACAGCCATCAGAAGGTTCACCTAGTGGGCAGTAAAAGTTATGTACCTTCCCTGCCCGTGTTTGCTAGACCACGTGTCTGTGGTCAGATGTATCTTGGCACCGACACTGTGTGCCACAGATACATTTACTTGCCGCTGAATGTGGCCATATAGCTCCGGGAAGCCCTTGCAGAAATATTTCCTTCCGAGGACGTTCCATTGCGGAGTGTGCCAATGGCTACAAATTTTCTAAGGGCCTCTGAGTCCACCAGCTTATATGGCAGTAGTTGGCGGGCTAACATTTGAGCCACGGAAGTCTGCCTTTTGCCACATGAACATGATGATGGCACGGTGGAAGGTGGAGTGGAGGACAAATGGGAGGAGAGAGGAGTAGGAGAAGGAGAAGAGGCAGGACGTGGAGCGCCGGGAGTGTGGCTTTGTGGGTTTTGACGGTGTTGCTCCCACTGGGTTCGGTGATGGGAGGCCAGGTGCCTTCTTAAGGCGGTCGTCCCTAGGTGATTGTTAAGCTTACTGCGACTTATGCGTTGACAGCACAGGCTGTAGATGGCAACACTATTGTCAGCAGCGGACACGTTAAAAAAATCCCACACTGCAGATCCAAGTGCCGGCGTCCTGGGATCACCAGATGTGACAGTGCATGGTGGATGGCTTGCTCCAGATACATTTGCAGTCTGATTTTTATTTATTTTTTTCCTCCTGTCCACTGTAAGTTCTGCCTGCTTCTCCTCCTTCTCCTTCCTATCTGCTGCTGTGTCTCTCTCTAAACTCCCCTCCTTTCTCTTTTCTGGGCACCCAAGTGACATCCATCGACACGTCATCATCGTCACCTTCACCATCACTGTCATTAGAGATCTCGGAGTAGGCGGGGACCACCCTTATTGGGCTGATCTGGGAACTGTCGTCAGACTGCTGGGTGGCGAACGTTGATACCTCCTCTACCTGATTTGATGTCAAGAATGGCTGCGCATCGGTAAGGTCTTGGAATGGATTGGAAAATAATTCCTCTGACTCGGGCGGAGGGTATATGGTTGTGGTGGTGGTAAGGGTGGTGTCTTTGGGGGTCCACACAGCAGAGAGGGAAGAGGGTGCAGATAGAGAGGATGAGGATTGTGCAGAAGCGGAAAGCTGAGTGAGCCACTCAACCAACTCTGGTGCGTCCTTTGACATAATCGCACGCACCTTCTGCAACTTCCCACTTAGGCTCTGGCCTGGTGCACATGCCCAACCCCTACCACTCCTGTGGAATTGCCTGCCTCTTCCTCTGCCTGTCATTTTTAATGATCCTGTGACAAAGTCCCTATTGAAGAGCAGTATTTGTTGACTAAGATATATCACACCCCTACCTTAATCTTTTTTTTTGGGGGGGGGGGGCAACTGGAATATCACACTAGTTGAAATTATTTGTTCCAATAGTGTTTGTCACTCTGTGTGGCTGCGGTAACACAGCAGAACCGCAAACAAATGTTGCACTACCCAAATGCACTAAATATAAAGTATATTATTGGTATATCACACCCCTGCCTCAATCAGTTTTTTTTTGAGGGGGGCAACTGGTATATCACACCAGTTGAAATTATTTGTTCCAATAGCGTTTGTCACTCTGTGTAGCTGCGGTGACGCAGAAGAACCACACACAAATGCTGCACTACCCAAATGACTTATATTGAAAGTATATTTTAGGTATATCACACCCCTGCCTCAATCAGCTTTTTGGGGAGCAACTGGTATATCACATCAGTTGAAATTTTTTGTTCCATTAGCGTTTGTCACTCTGTGTAGCTGCCGTAATGCAACAGAACCGCAAACAAATGCTGCACTACCCAAATGCCCTATATAGAAAGTATATTATTGGTGTATCACACCCCTGCCTCAATCATTCTTTTTTGGGGGCAACTGGTATATCACACCAATTGAAATGATTTGTTCCAATAGCGTTTGTCACTCTGTGTAGCTGTGGTAGCGTAGCAGAACCGCAAACAAATGCTGCACTACCCAAATGCACTATATCGACAGTATAATATTGGTATATCACACTCCTGCCTCAATCAGTTTTTTGGGGGGGCAACTGGTATATCACACCAGTTGAAATTATTTGTTCCAAGAGTGTTTGCCCCTCTGTATAGCTGCAGTATCGCAGCAGAAACGTACACAACTGCTGCACAATACAAATGCACTATAATATACTTTCTATGTTAGAAAGTATATTATAAGTATATCACACCCCTTAGTATGTCACACCTATCAATAGCACACCTATATCAGTCCTTAAAATAACTTTTTTGGCCCTATTAGCTAGCATTTGGTGTCTCAAATAGTCTTTCCCTGCTCCACACAGCAACCTCTCCCTACAGTGGCAAAAAAATGAATGCAAAATGGTGGCCAGATTGGGTTTATTTATAAGGTAGGAGGGGGGGGGTGTCCATGTGTAGAGTTGAGCGAACACCTGGATGTTCGGGTTCGAGAAGTTCGGCCGAACTTCCCGGAAATGTTCGGGTTCGGGATCCGAACCCGATCCGAACTTCGTCCCGAACCCCATTGAAGTCAATGGGGACCCGAACTTTTCGGCACTAAAACGGCTGTAAAACAGCCCAGGAAAGGGCTAGAGGGCTGAAAAAGTCAGCAACATGTAGGTAAATCCCCTGCAAACAAATGTGGATAGGGAAATGAATAAAAATAAAAATTTAATAAATAAAAATTAACCAAAATCAATTGGAGAGAGGTCCCATAGCAGAGAATCTGGCTTCCCGTCACCCACCACTGGAACAGTCCATTCTCAGATATTTAGGCCCCGACACCCAGGCAGAGGAGAGAGGTCCCGTAACAGACAATCTGGCTTCATGTCAGCAGAGAATTAGTCTGCATGTCATAGCAGAGAATGAGGCTTCACGTCAGCCACCAATGCAACAGTCCATTGGCATATATTTAGGCCCAGCACACAGGCAGAGGAGAGAGGTCCCGTAACAGACAATCTGGCTTCATGTCAGCAGAGAATTAGTCTGCATGTCATAGCAGAGAATGAGGCTTCACGTCAGCCACCACTTTAACAGTCCATTGGCATATATTTAGGCCCAGCACACAGGCAGAGGAGAGAGGTCCCGTAACAGACAATCTGGCTTCATGTCAGCAGAGAATTAGTCTGCATGTCATAGCAGAGAATGAGGCTTCACGTCAGCCACCACTGCAACAGTCCATTGGCATATATTTAGGCCCAGCACACAGGCAGAGGAGAGAGGTCCCGTAACAGAGGATCTGGCTTCATGTCAGCAGAGAATTAGTCTGCATGTCATAGCAGAGAATGAGGCTTCACGTCAGCCACCACTGCAACAGTCCATTGTCAGATATTTAGGCCCAGCACACAGGCAGAGGAGAGAGGTCCCGTAACAGAGGATCTGGCTTCATGTCAGCAGAGAATCAGTCTGCATGTCATAGCAGAAAATCAGGCTTCACGTCACCCAGCACTGTAAGAGTCCATTTTCATAAATTTAGGCCCAGCACCCAGGCAGAGGAGAGAGGTCCCGTAACAGACAATCTGGCTTCATGTCAGCAGAGAATTAGTCTGCATGTCATAGCAGAGAATGAGGCTTCACGTCAGCCACCAATGCAACAGTCCATTGGCATATATTTAGGCCCAGCACACAGGCAGAGGAGAGAGGTCCCGTAACAGACAATCTGGCTTCATGTCAGCAGAGAATTAGTCTGCATGTCATAGCAGAGAATGAGGCTTCACGTCAGCCACCACTTTAACAGTCCATTGGCATATATTTAGGCCCAGCACCCAGGCAGAGGAGAGAGGTCCCGTAACAGACAATCTGGCTTCATGTCAGCAGAGAATTAGTCTGCATGTCATAGCAGAGAATGAGGCTTCACGTCAGCCACCACTTTAACAGTCCATTGGCATATATTTAGGCCCAGCACCCAGGCAGAGGAGAGAGGTCCCGTAACAGACAATCTGGCTTCATGTCAGCAGAGAATTAGTCTGCATGTCATAGCAGAGAATGAGGCTTCACGTCAGCCACCACTGCAACAGTCCATTGGCATATATTTAGGCCCAGCACCCAGGCAGAGGAGGGAGGTCCCGTAACAGAGAATCTGTCTTCATGTCAGCAGAGAATCAGTCTGCATGTCATAGCAGAGAATCAGGCTTCACGTCAGCCACCACTGCAACAGTCCATTGTCAGATATTTAGGCCCAGCACACAGGCAGAGGAGGGAGGTCCCGTAACTGAGAATCTGTCTTCATGTCAGCAGAGAATCAGTCTGCCTGTCATAGCAGAGAATCAGGCTTCACGTCAGCCACCACTGCAACAGTCCATTGGCATATATTTAGGCCCAGCACCCAGGCAGAGGAGGGAGGTCCCGTAACAGAGAATCTGTCTTCATGTCAGCAGAGAATCAGTCTGCATGTCATAGCAGAGAATCAGGCTTCATGTCAGCCACCACTGCAACAGTCCATTGTTAGATATTTAGGCCCAGCACACAGGCAGAGGAGGGAGGTCCCGTAACAGAGAATCTGGCTTCATGTCAGCAGAGAATCAGTCTGCATGTCATAGCAGAGAATCAGGCTTCACGTCAGCCACCACTGCAACAGTCCATTGGCATATATTTAGGCCCAGCACACACACAGGCAGAGGAGAGAGATCCCGTAACAGAGAATCTGGCTTCATGTCAGCAGAGAATCAGTCTGCATGTCATAGTAGAGAATCAGGCTTCACGTCAGCCACCACTGCAACAGTCCATTGGCATATATTTAGGCCCAGCACACACACAGGCAGATGAGAGAGGTCCCGTAACTGAGAATCTGTCTTCATGTCAGCAGAGAATCAGTCTGCATGTCATAGCAGAGAATCAGGCTTCACATCAGCCACCACTGCAACAGTCCATTGTCAGATATTTAGGCCCAGCACACAGGCAGAGGAGGGAGGTCCCGTAACTGAGAATCTGTCTTCATGTCAGCAGAGAATCAGTCTGCATGTCATAGCAGAGAATCAGGCTTCACGTCAGCCACCACTGCAACAGTCCATTGGCATATATTTAGGCCCAGCACCCAGGCAGAGGAGGGAGGTCCCGTAACAGAGAATCTGTCTTCATGTCAGCAGAGAATCAGTCTGCATATCATAGCAGAGAATCAGGCTTCACGTCAGCCACCACTGCAACAGTCCATTGGCATATATTTAGGCCCAGCACACAGGCAGAGGAGAGAGGTCCCGTAACAGAGAATCTGGCTTCATGTCAGCAGAGAATCAGTCTGCATGTCATAGCAGAGAATCAGGCTTCACGTCACCCAACATTGGAACAGTCCATTGGCATATATTTAGGCCCCGGCACCCAGACAGAGGAGAGGTTCATTCAACTTTGGGTAGCCTCGCAATATAATGGTAAAATGAAAATAAAAATAGGATTGAATGAGGAAGTGCCCTGGAGTCCAATAATATATGGTTAAGGGGAGGTAGTTAATGTCTAATCTGGACAAGGGACGGACAGATCCTGTGGGATCCATGCCTGGTTCATTTTTATGAACGTCAGCTTGTCCACATTGGCTGTAGACAGGCGGCTGTGTTTGTCTGTAATGACGCCCCCTGCCGTGCTGAATACACGTTCAGACAAAACGCTGGCCGCCGGGCAGGCCAGCACCTCCAATGCATAAAAGGCTAGCTCTGGCCACGTGGACAATTTAGAGACCCAGAAGTTGAATGGGGCCGAACCATCAGTCAGTACGTGGAGGGGTGTGCACATGTACTGTTCCACCATGTTAGTGAAATGTTGCCTCCTGCTAACACGTTGCGTATCAGGTGGTGGTGCAGTTAGCTGTGGCGTGTTGACAAAAGTTTTCCACATCTCTGCCATGCTAACCCTGCCCTCAAAGGAGCTGGCATTGACACAGCTGCCTTGGCGACCTCTTGCTCCTCCTCTGCCTTGGCCTTGGGCTTCCACTTGTTCCCCTGTGACATTTGGGAATGCTCTCAGTAGCGCGTCTACCAACGTGCGCTTGTACTCGCGCATCTTCCTATCACGCTCCAGTGCAGGAAGTAAGGTGGGCACATTGTCTTTGTAGCGTGGATCCAGCAGGGTGGCAACCCAGTAGTCCGCACAGGTTAAAATGTGGGCAACTCTGCTGTCGTTGCACAGGCACTGCAGCATGTAGTCGCTCATGTGTGCCAGGCTGCCCAGGGGTAAGGACAAGCTGTCCTCTGTGGGAGGCGTATCGTCATCGTCCTGCCTTTCCCCCCAGCCACGCACCAGTGATGGACCCGAGCTGCGTTGGGTGCCACCCTGCTGTGACCATGCTTCATCCTCATCCTCCTCCACCTCCTCCTCATCCTCGTCCTCCTCGTCCTCCAGTAGTGGGCCCTGTCTGGCCACATTTGTACCTGGCCTCTGCTGTTGCCAAAAACCTCCCTCTGAGTCACTTCGAAGAGACTGGCCTGAAAGTGCTAAAAATGACCCCTCTTCCTCCTCCTCCTCCTCCTCCTCCTCCTGGGCCACCTCCTCTTGCATCATCGCCCTAAGTGTTTTCTCAAGGAGACATAGAAGTGGTATTGTAACGCTGATAACGGCGTCATCGCCACTGGCCATGTTGGTGGAGTACTCAAAACAGCGCAACAGGGCACACAGGTCTCGCATGGAGGCCCAGTCATTGGTGGTGAAGTGGTGCTGTTCCGCAGTGCGACTGACCCGTGCGTGCTGCAGCTGAAACTCCACTATGGCCTGCTGCTGCTCGCACAGTCTGTCCAGCATGTGCAAGGTGGAGTTCCACCTGGTGGGCACGTCTCATATGAGGCGGTGAGCGGGAAGGCCGAAGTTACGCTGTAGCGCAGACAGGCGAGCAGCAGCAGGATGTGAACGCCGGAAGCGCGAACAGACGGCCCACACTTTTTGCAGCAGCTCTGACATGTCGGGGTAGTTGTGTATTAACTTCTGCACCACCAAATTCAGCACATGCGCCAAGCAAGGGATGTGCGTCAAATTGGCTAGTCCCAGAGCTGCAACGAGATTTCGCCCATTATCACACACCACCAGGCCGGGCTTGAGGCTCACCGGCAGCAACCACTCGTCGGTCTGTTGTTCTATACCCCGCCACAACTCCTGTGCGGTGTGGGGCCTGTCCCCCAAACATATGAGTTTCAGAATGGCCTGCTGACGTTTACCCCGGGCTGTGCTGAAGTTGGTGGTGAAGGTGTGTGGCTGACTGGATGAGCAGGTGGAAGAAGAGGAGGAGGAAGCCGAGAAGGAGGAGGTGGCAACAGGAGGCAAAGAATGTTGCCCTGCGATCCTTGGCGGCGGAAGGACGTGCGCCAAACAACTCTCCGCCTGGGGCCCAGCTGCCACTACATTTACCCAGTGTGCAGTTAGGGAGATATAGCGTCCCTGGCCGTGCTTACTGGTCCACGTATCTGTGGTTAGGTGGACCTTGCTACAGATGGCGTTGCGCAGTGCACACTTGATTTTATCGGATACTTGGTTGTGCAGGGAAGGCACGGCTCTCTTGGAGAAGTAGTGGCGGCTGGGAACAACATACTGTGGGACAGCAAGCGACATGAGCTGTTTGAAGCTGTCTGTGTCCACCAGCCTAAATGACAGCATTTTATAGGCCAGTAGTTTAGAAATGCTGGCATTCAGGGCCAGGGATCGAGGGTGGCTAGGTGGGAATTTACGCTTTCTCTCAAATGTTTGTGAGATGGAGAGCTGAACGCTGCCGTGTGACATGGTTGAGACGCTTGGTGACGGAGGTGGTGGTGGTGGTGTTGGTGGTACATCCCCTGTTTGCTGGGCGGCAGGTGCCAACGTTCCTCCAGAGGCGGAGGAAGAGGCCGAGGCGGCAGCAGCAGAAGAGGCCGAGGCGGCAGCAGCAGAAGAGGTAGCAGGGGGAGCCTGAGTGACTTCCTTGGTTTTAAGGTGTTTACTCCACTGCAGTTCATGCTTTGCATGCAGGTGCCTGGTCATGCAGGTTGTGCTCAGGTTCAGAACGTTAATGCCTCGCTTCAGGCTCTGATGGCACAGCGTGCAAACCACTCGGGTCTTGTCGTCAGCACATTGTTTGAAGAAGTGCCATGCCAGGGAACTCCTTGAAGCTGCCTTTGGGGTGCTCGGTCCCAGATGGCGGCGGTCAGTAGCAGGCGGAGTCTCTTGGCGGCGGGTGTTCTGCTTTTGCCCACTGCTCCCTCTTTTGCTACGCTGTTGGCTCGGTCTCACCACTGCCTCTTCCTCCGAACTGTGAAAGTCAGTGGCACGACCTTCATTCCATGTGGGGTCTAGGACCTCATCGTCCCCTGCATCGTCTTCCACCCAGTCTTGATCCCTGACCTCCTGTTCAGTCTGCACACTGCAGAAAGACGCAGCAGTTGGCACCTGTGTTTCGTCATCATCAGAGACATGCTGAGGTGGTATTCCCATGTCCTCATCATCAGGAAACATAAGTGGTTGTGCGTCAGTGCATTCTATGTCTTTCACCGCTGGGGAAGGGCTAGGTGGATGCCCTTAGGAAGCCCTGCCAGCGGAGTCTTCAAACAGCATAAGAGACTGCTGCATAACTTGAGGCTGAGACAGTTTCCCTGGTATGCATGGGGGTGATGTGACAGACTGATGGGGTTGGTTTTCAGGCGCCATCTGTGCGCTTTCTGCAGAAGACTGGGTGGGAGATAATGTGAACGTGCTGGATCCACTGTCGGCCACCCAATTGACTAATGCCTGTACCTGCTCAGGCCTTACCATCCTTAGAACGGCATTGGGCCCCACCATATATCGCTGTAAATTCTGGCGGCTACTGGGACCTGAGGTAGTTGGTACACTAGGACGTGTGGATGTGGCAGAACGGCCACGTCCTCTCCCAGCACCAGAGGGTCCACTAACACCACCACGACCATGTCCACGTCCGCGTCCCTTACTAGATGTTTTCCTCATTGTTATGGTTCACCACAACAACAAAAATATTATTTGGCCCAATGTATTGTATTCAAATTCAGCGGGATATAAATTTGAGGCCTAGTATTTAGGCGCTGGGTGACCGGAATGGATTTAGTGACAGAATTAGACTGGGATATGGCCAAAAAATAACCACACTATTGCTGGTTAAATGCACTTGGTGACTGGCGCAGCTTTCCCCTGATGTAGTATATGGCCAAAAAATGAACAGACTATTGCTGGTTAAATGCACTTGGTGTCACAGCTTGATCAACCACACTACTGAGGGTTAAATGCACTTGGTGACGGGCGCAGCTTGCCCCTGATGTAGTATATGGCCAAAAAATGAACAGACTATTGCTGGTTAAATGCACTTGGTGTGATAGCTTGACCAACCACACTACTGAGGGTTAAATGCACTTGGTGACGGGCGCAGCTTGCCCCTGATGTAGTATATGGCCAAAAAATGAACAGACTATTGCTGGTTAAATGCACTTGGTGTCACAGCTTGACCAACCACACTACTGAGGGTTAAATGCACTTGGTGACGGGCGCAGCTTGCCCCTGATGTAGTATATGGCCAAAAAATGAACAGACTATTGCTGGTTAAATGCACTTGGTGTGATAGCTTGACCAACCACACTACTGAGGGTTAAATGCACTTGGTGACGGGCGCAGCTTGCCCCTGATGTAGTATATGGCCAAAAAATGAACAGACTATTGCTGGTTAAATGCACTTGGTGTCACAGCTTGACCAAACACACTACTGAGGGTTAAATGCACTTGGTGACGGGCGCAGCTTGCCCCTGATGTAGTATATGGCCAAAAAATGAACAGACTATTGCTGGTTAAATGCACTTGGTGTGATAGCTTGACCAACCACACTACTGAGGGTTAAATGCACTTGGTGACGGGCGCAGCTTGCCCCTGATGTAGTATATGGCCAAAAAATGAACAGACTATTGCTGGTTAAATGCACTTGGTGTGATAGCTTGACCAACCACACTACTGAGGGTTAAATGCACTTGGTGACGGGCGCAGCTTGCCCCTGATGTAGTATATGGCCAAAAAATGAACAGACTATTGCTGGTTAAATGCACTTGGTGACGGGCGCAGCTTGCCCCTGATTTAGTATATGGCCAAAAAATGAACAGACTATTGCTGGTTAAATGCACTTGGTGTGATAGCTTGACCAACCACACTACTGAGGGTTAAATGCACTTGGTGACAGGCGCAGCTTGCCCCTGATGTAGTATATGGCCAAAAAATAAACAGACTATTGCTGGTTAAATGCACTTGGTGTGACAGCTTCACCCTGATGTAGGCTTTAGCCAAAAAACAAACGCACCATTGAGGGTTAAATGCACTTGGTGACAGGCGCAGCTTGCCCCTGATGTAGTATATGGCCAAAAAATTGGCCAAAAAATAAACAGACTATTGCTGGTTAAATGCACTTTGTGTGACAGCTTCACCCTGATGTAGGCTTTAGCCAAAAAACAAACGCACCATTGAGGGTTAAATGCACTTGGTGACAGGCGCAGCTTGCCCCTGATGTAGTATATGGCCAAAAAATAAACAGACTATTGCTGGTTAAATGCACTTGGTGTGACAGCTTCACCCTGATGTAGGCTTTAGCCAAAAAACAAACGCACCATTGAGGGTTAAATGCACTTGGTGACAGGCGCAGCTTGCCCCTGATGTAGTATATGGCCAAAAAATAAACAGACTATTGCTGGTTAAATGCACTTGGTGTGACAGCTTCACCCTGATGTAGGCTTTAGCCAAAAAACAAACGCACCATTGAGGGTTAAATGCACTTGGTGACAGGCGCAGCTTGCCCCTGATGTAGTATATGGCCAAAAAATTGGCCAAAAAATAAACAGACTATTGCTGGTTAAATGCACTTGGTGTGACAGCTTCACCCTGATGTAGGCTTTAGCCAAAAAACAAACGCACCATTGAGGGTTAAATGCACTTGGTGACAGGCGCAGCTTGCCCCTGATGTAGTATATGGCCAAAAAATAAACAGACTATTGCTGGTTAAATGCACTTGGTGTGACAGCTTCACCCTGATGTAGGCTTTAGCCAAAAAACAAACGCACCATTGAGGGTTAAATGCACTTGGTGACAGGCGCAGCTTGCCCCTGATGTAGTATATGGCCAAAAAATAAACAGACTATTGCTGGTTAAATGCACTTGGTGTGACAGCTTCACCCTGATGTAGGCTTTAGCCAAAAAACAACCACACCATTGAGGGTTAAATGCACTTGGTCGCAGCTTGTGCTGGCGCACCACAAGACACTAAATGGCCGCCGATCACCCCAGAAAAAAGTGACTGACAAACGGTCTGGGCAGCCTAAAAACAGTGAGCAATTGAGGATCAGCAGCTCAATGATCCACAGCTGCAGATCGATCAGTTAATCAAGTCCTTTGGAGGAGTTAATCTGCCTAATCTCGCCCTACTGTCGCAGCCGCAACCTCTCCCTACGCTAATCAGAGCAGAGTGACGGGCGGCGCTATGTGACTCCAGCTTAAATAGAGGCTGGGTCACATGGTGCTCTGGCCAATCACAGCCATGCCAATAGTAGGCATGGCTGTGATGGCCTCTTGGGGCAAGTAGTATGACGCTTGTTGATTGGCTGCTTTGCAGCCTTTCAAAAAGCGCCAAGAAAGCGTCACAAAAGCGCCAAGAAAGCGACGAACACCGAACCCGAACCCGGACTTTTACGAAAATGTCCGGGTTCGGGTCCGTGTCACGGACACCCCAAAATTCGGTACGAACGAGTTCGCTCATCCCTATCCATGTGCTGAAGCGTCTCAATTGGCTGTCCTGTACCACCTGATAAATGTGTTATGGGTTAAAGTTCTTCACAATGTAAAATAATATGACATATCCATATGTTCGCCCATTCAGTGAACCGTGAACGAGTAAAGTTCGCTGCGAAACGACCGCCGGGCGAACCGCAAGGCTGACTGGGTTTTATATAGGCCAATAAAGACCCGGGCTGGATCGTGGGGAGCAGCCACCCAACCAGCACTTTGGCTACTCCCAGTAAGAGCCGCCCGGATCGGCTTTACAGCCACACTAACAACAAACAGTGTCAACCAGCACTAGCTGCCGCTGACACTTAAAACTACTTACCTCACCGAGGCCAGGAATCTCGGTGACAAATACCTTCCATCAATGATGGCCCCTTGCGCCTTCCTACAACATATATATCTATATTTACCATATATATATGAGTATCTTCAATGTGACAGGATGATCTTCTGCCTGTGTGAGCTAGGAGATGTTCATGTGACAGTTTTTTTTATGCAAAGTTAGGATGTGCAGAGCAGGGTGAGGTCAAATGATTCACATCCATAAATATTCATGAGGGAGAGCTTAGTCATTGTTGTTACACTCCCCTACAGCTTTGCTGCAGCATGTAAACAAAGCAATAATAACAGAAGCATGCAAAGGTGTAATTATGGGTTTTTCTCTTAGGAAATCAAGCTTAACTAATGTATATGTACTGTATGTCCTGATGAGTTTTTTATACGTTTTTTTATTATTATTTTTTTAAATAACTCGGATAACCCCTTTAAGGCCTATATTATTCCTGTTCTAGGCCAGTAGATTTTTAAAATCCTCCTTTGCCCCCTGCCATATGACAAAAATATAATCTATAATTCTCGCCCACATTACAAAATCCACTGTAAGAAGTTATCCGTTGTGTGGAGAAGTGAGAAAATGACAGCCCTTTTTAGCGTATATTAGTGGCAAAAAAAAAAAGTATTATTTGCCGTTCTGCTGTGCAATTATATGTTGTAAAACTTTTTGGGCGTGTATTAGTGGCAAAAAAATATATAATTTGCCGTTCAGCAGAGCAGTTAAACATTCAAAAGCCTTTTTGGCGTGTATTAGTGGCAAAAAATGTATTTTCCAGTCAGCTGTGCAGTTTCTTCTTAAGCCTTTTTAGGCTTGCATTAGTGCCAAAAAATGGCATATTAGCTGTTGTGTGGTGAAGTGAAAAAATGACAGCCCTTTTTAGCGTGTATTAGTGGCAAAAAAAGTATTTGCCGTTCAGCAGTGCAGTTATGTTATAAAGGCTTTTTTGGTGTGTATAAGCGGGGAAAAAAAGGGCTTTTTAGCCATTGTGTGGTGAAGTGAGAAAATTACAGCCCTTTTTGGCCTGTATTAGTGGCAAAAAAAACAAAGATTTTTGCTGTTCAGCGGTGCAGTTATATGTTCTAAAGCCTTTTTTTGCATGTATTAGAGTGAAAAAAGGACTTATTAGCCATTGTGTGGTGAAGTGAGAAAATTACAGCTCTTTTTGGCGTGTATTAGTGGCAAAATAAAAGGAATTATTTGCAGTTCATTTGTGTGGTACAGTATTATTTGCCGTTTATTTGTGTGGTGAAGTTATATGTTCTAAAGCCTTTTTTGTTGTGTATTAGTGGCACATTTGTTTTATTATTTGCCGTTCAACAGTGCTGTTAAATGTTCTAAAGCTTTTTTGGCTTGACTAATGGCAAAAAAGAGCTTATTAGCCGTTGTGTGGTCAAGTGAGAAAATTACAGCCCTTTTTGGCGTGTATTAGTGACCCAAAAAAATATTATTTGCCGTTTAGCTGTGCAGTTATATATTCTAAATACTTTTTGGGTGTGTATTAGTGGCAAAAAAAGGGCTTATTAGCCATTGTGTGGTGAAGTGAGAAAATGACAGCCTTTTCTGGCGTGTATTAGTGGCAAAAAAAAGTATTATTTGCCGTTCAACTGTGCAGTTATATGTTCTAAGGCCTTTTTTGGCATGTATTAGGGGCAAAAAAAGTATTACTTGCCGTTCAGCGGTGCAGCTATATGTTTCAAAGCCTTTTTTGGAGTGTTAGCCATTGTGTGGTGAAGTGAGAACATTTCAGCCCTATTTTGTGTGTTGGTGGCAAAAAAATGTATTATTTGCTGTTCATTATTATTTTTGGCGTGTAAAAAAAGTGCATTTTAGCCGTTGTGTGGTGAAGTGAGAAAATTGCAGCTCTTTTTGGCGTCTATTAATGGCCCCCCAAATTTTTTTTTTGCCAGAAGTGACAGGCCCTGCATGGGGGGGGGGGGAAGGGGGGCAGAGGCCTAAATGTTTCTGGCACAGGTCGCATCAGAGTAAGGAGGACTGGCAGCAGGGGTCATTTCGAGAGGTATAAGCTCCAGGTGTCATCTTGCAGTCGTGTCTTGACCAGCAACCCAGCAGTTCTTGAATGGTTGACTTGGTCATCTCCTTTGTCCCAAGTGACATCAGACACCCCAGCCAAGAGTCGGTGGGTTCATCAGACACAACTCTTAGTTGGCAAGCCCTGTGCCCTCACCTGTCCTCAACCTGCCTCTGTCATTTTCTGTTCGTTCAGCCAGAGAAGTATTATATGCTGTGGGCTCTCAGCAGCTATTGCCCAGCCAAGATCTGAAGGAAACATCCGCCGCTTCCTCCACTAGGTGGCCAAGTAGTGATGAGGAGAGTGGCGTGGGAGCTGGTGTTGCAAGCGGTCAGGCTCAGAGACTGTTGAGGAGGACATCAGTGACGTACAGACTGATGATGTAGCTGATCGCACTTGGGAGCTGGGTGAATTAGGGGCTTTTTTCATTATCGGGAGAAAAAGGTGACAGCTTGCGCGTGAGGCAGCAGCGGAGCTAGCAATGTTGGCACCATGGCCCTGCATCAACATATGAAGCGTCACCATAAAGTGGCCTGGGAGAACCATGGCTATGATGTGGTGGTCCAACTGAAGGGAGCTGTCTATCATTCCCATCATCTAAAGGTTCTGATGCTCCTGCTCCTCGTCCTCCTACTCCTCGTCACTCATTTTGTCAGCAGTCGATCACCGACGCGATTGCTAAGAGACGGCAATACGAGTCTGATCATTTTATGGCGCAGAAGCTGAATGTGCTCCTGGCCAAGTTGCTGATGCTGCAGTCCCTCCCTTTCCAAGTGGTGGACTTTGCACTTTTCAGAGAACTGATGGCTTTTGCCCAGCCGAGGTGGAGAATCCCAAGCTGTCTTTTCTTTGCCAAAAAGGCAGTACTATCCCTGCACAAATATGTAGAACAGAAGGTGGGTCAGTCCATGAGCCTGCCAGTGTCTGCCAAAGTGCACGGCAGCGCTGACATGTGGAGCTATAACTAGAGTCAAGGAGAATATATGCCCTTCAGTACTGACTAAATGTGGTTTCTGCCCAGCCAAACCAGCAACTTGGCCAGGTAACGCCACTTCCCCCTCCGTGTTCTCACGCCATTGGTCCTGCGACAATGTCTGCCTCAGTGCCCCACCAGCATACCACATGTGCAGGGCACGGCATTGTCACACTGTTCTGCACCTAGTTTGCCTGGGCTAACAGAGTCACACAGGGGAGGAACTGCTCCGTGTCCTTCATCAAGTAATCGAATCCTGGATTTCTCCGTGACAACTCAGAATCGGAACCATGGTGACCGACAATAGGAAGAACATGGTGTCGGTGCTGCTTCAAGGAGGGCTGAGCCATGCACTTGCATGGTGCAGATGTTCTCTCTGGTTGTCAAGCGGATCCTGAAGTCTTCCAACCATCTGCAAGACATCCTACTGGTACACCGGTACCAGTAGGATGTACAGGTGTATAAGTAGGATGTCTGCATGCCACTCGTACAACGGCAAGCACATCCTCCTTTAGCTGCATCGGCAGAACGGCGTCTCCCAACATAGGCTGATATGCAATGTTTTCACCTGTTGGAATTCCACCCTCCATATGTTGAACTGACTACGGTATACGAACAGAGAAAGGCCATAAATGATTTCTTGATGATCTAAGCGGACAGGAGTACTCCCCGTGACACCTGCCATTTGCTCAGACCATTTGACGTTATTTGTCAGTCGCCAAGACTACGGGATGAACAACGTCATTCCACTGCTTCATATCCAGGAATAGATGCTGGTAAATCTGGCTGGTCATGGGACTGGAGACGTGGGGCCTACATCCCATAACCACATGAGCCCTGTGGGGGCTGAACTGGAGGAAGAGGAGGAGGAGGACATTGGAGTACAAACAATGTGTAACGAAATGGGTGGTTTTCTACATATTCAACAATTCTGCCAAGCCAACCCAATAGGAAAGTTGGTTAACACCCTTACGTGATTCGATTAATGCGCATATTTAATTGCTGATTTTTGGCATAAGATAAACTATATTAAATAATGAAGAATATTCTAATTCAGTACTGACTAAGATATTTCAGCCTTCTTACATTGGCCTACAAGTAATGGTCCACTACCAGCCTGCTTTTTGCTTGTGGGCCAATGTAAGAAGGCTAAAATATATTAGTCAGTACTGAATTAGAATATTCTTCATTATTTAATATAGTTTATCTTATGCCAAAAATCTGCAATTAAATATGCGCATTAATCGAATCACGTAAGGGCGTTAAGCAACTTTCCTATTGGATTCGCTTGGCAGAATTGTCGAATATGTAGAAACTTTTCAGAAATAGAGGCTAAATTAGATTGAAATACACTGGGTGTCCCCAAGCACTGACTCCATATGTGGACATAGCTATATATGGAGTCAGAGCAGGGACTCGACTAAGCCGAACTAGAATCCCGAAACCCTCCCCTCTTCAGAGCAGCGGGTGCCTGGTTTATTGCTTGGGTTCTCCCATTGACTTCCATAGTGCTTGGGTGCTCTGTAGAGCACCCGAGCATCGGGAAGTGTTCTACTCGAGCACCAGAGCACACGAGCACTTGACCAACACTAGTTAGAGGGAATACAAGGAAGGATATGTTTTCCGCATTAGCGCACCTAAACCTTCCTCTCCGCCGTCTTTTATCCTTTTCTCACTTTTTTCTTTTCCATTATGTCTCAGCTGGCTAGGTGTAAATGGAAACATAGCTGTCTTCTGAGTTTACTCAATTAAATATGTATTTGTACTTTTTCTTTTGCTAGAAAACGAATAAAACGTTTTCTAAAAAAATAAAAATGTTTTATGCACAGTAATAAAGTACATCTTAAAATTCTGATATACAAAACTAGTAATATTATGGCTACAGGGCATCTATCAGCAGATTTGTACCTATGAAACTGGCTGACCTGTTGCATATGCGCTTAGCAGCTGAAGACATCTGTGTTGGTCCCATGTTCATATGTGTCCACATTGCTGAGAAAAATTATGTTTTAATATCTGCAAATGAGTTTGTAGGAGCAACGGGCTCACCTAGAGGCTCAGCTCTCTCTGCAACTGCAACAAGACATTTCGCCCCCCAACCCCCCCGGCTATGTCAATCAAAATGAAGATGGAACAGCAGTTGCAGATAGAGCAGAGCCTCTATGAGTAACAGCAACGCCCCTGTTGCTACTAGAGTCTCATTTAGATATATTAAAATATATTCAAACATAATTTTTCTTAGCAAGACAGGTACATATGAACATAAGACCAACACAGATGCCTTCAGCTGCCAAGTGCACATGCAACAGGTTAGCCAGTTTCATAGATACAAATCTGCCGACAGATGCCCTTTAACCCCCTTAAGGATACAGTAAATTTTCACCTTAAGTACCAAGAATACAGCCACATTTCACCTTAAAGGGAACCTGTCACCGGGATTTTGTGTATAGAGCTGAGGACATGGGCTGCTAGATGGCCGCTAGCACATCCACAATACCCAGTCCCCATAGCTCGGTGTGCTTTTATTGTGTAAAAAAAAAACTATTTGATACATATGCAAAAATTAACCTGAGATGAGTCCTGTACGTTAGATGAGTCAGGGACAGGACTCATCTCAGGTTAATTTGCATATGTATCAAATAGTTTTTTTTTTACACAATAAAAGCACACCGAGCTATGGGGACTGGGTATTGTGGATGTGCTAGCGGCCATCTAGCAGCCCATGTCCTCAGCTCTATACACAAAATCCCAGTTTAAGTACCAAGCGAAATGTTGCTAATCTGATCTTTCACTTTATCTTGTAATCACTTTAGAATGCTTTTACTTATCTCATTGATTCTGAGATTGCTTTCTTGTGAGACATGGACTTCGTGTTAGTGGTAAATTTGTGGTAAATTTGAGTTGATATGTTTCACCTTTATTTATTAAAAATACATTATTTTCTAATTGGAATTTTCCTGCTTTTAAGATGGATAATTATTTATTAACATTCACCTTATGTTTAACCTTATGTTGGCATTATTTTGTAAATCTCACTTTATTTCTTCTGTTGTTAGGAGGCTAAGAAAATTTCCAAAATCCACTTTTTTAAGGACTAATTCAGTTCTGAAGTAACTTTGCTGGGCTTATATAGTAAAAATAAATGACCCAATTTTAGAAACTATACCCCTCAAATCATTCCAAACTTTACATGTTTCACAAGAATTAAAGAAAATACTGGTGAAATTTCAAAATTTCAAAACTTAGAAAAGACTGGGCTCCACAGCAAATTTTTGAATGGGGCCCCTCTCCCCCAGTAATTTTTTCGCAACCCCTTCCTTTCATGCCGCCCCCATTCCTGTGGCTAGTAAAGATCGCTCTCTCAGACCAGTCCCGGAAGCTGTTCCATCCGTTTCCTACACTGTCTATATTGTCACTGTATATCATTTAATTGTGTTATACTGTTGAGGGGGCCCTGACCAGATCCTTTAGTCCTCCTCCTGGATGATCCCCTTTTGGGTCAGGGCCCCAAAGCAGCCGCTTCCCCTGCTTCCCCTTTAGCAATGCTCCTGAATGTTCGCGCCCATAAAGAGGGGATGATTGCTGCTTGTTAATGCAGCTAAACTGCCCATGAACTTCGGGTAATGCTCAGGAGTGAACAGTTTCTTCTTGATCATTGCCCTGTGCGTTGGCCCTTGTAAATGGACCCTTACACTAAATATGTCATAAAAGTTTGATCAGTGTAGTTTAAGTTAATTTAAGTCTATTTTATGTGGTATAAATATTATTGGTAGGGGCAGCTGCAGTGATCCCTTGAGAAGCCAGAGTGGAAGATGTGAGTGGTAGTCCTTTCCTTCTCCAAGTTCTCAATTAATAACAGACATTTTCAGATATCTCCTGCTCTGGGGTACTGCAAACCTGCTGAAATAAATTTGTCTTCTTGTAAATATAAGGTCACTACCCTATGGACACATAAAAATACAGCACCATAGAATGAAGTTCTCTGTGTGGTGCCAGAACTTCTTTCTATATGGCGTTCAGTAGAGGTGCTCTGTTTATTCTGTTTTGTTCTGTATGTTTTCAGTATCAAAACAAGATAATGTTTTGTAGTCCTCATATGAAATAATAATAATAACAATAATAATAATATTACCAATTAGAGATGAGTGAATAATTGAAACGTTCGATTCGGCTGATTCGCCGAATTCTACAAAAAAATTTGCTTTGTGACGAATTACTTCGCCACGAAGAGCATTTTTTTTATAAGTAGCGGGTGCAATGACAGGGAGCTGCTATAGCGCTGCCCCCGTCATTGTATCCCTAATATGCCGCGTTCATACATGATTGCGGCATCTGAGTGTAAAAACTGTGTAAAATTAACAATAAAGAAAAATTTTATGAAACTTACTGCCTCTATTTGCTCGTGATGGGCCAGCCCGCCGCCATCTTGCTTGAAGATCTGGAGCGGCGCGAGATTACGTTATCACTTCGGCCGGTCGCAAGCAAATGGAAGAGGTAAAGTTTGTATTTTTTTTTGTTTTTTACACTATTTCAGGTTACAACGATTTGCTGACACGAAGCACGAGGAAATTTGGCTTTGAGGTAAATCAAATTTATCCTAAAATTCAGGACGAATTCCACTTCAATGCATTCCATTCGCTCATCTCTAATAATAATCATAGGAAGCCGACATCAATCTAAATTTTCAGTCTTTATTGTTTTCTATGAGGGAAAATTGATATGTTCGAATGGTATCTATAATGGAACATATTGCAATTTTTAGTTCAGTGTGTCATTTTAGATTTTCTTCTTGTGTGAGTCTGTTATATATATTTCTACAAGTTTGTAAATTCTAGAGCTGCACTTTGGATATTCCCCTATAAGGCCCTCACTAATGTCTACTATTTTAGACCCATTTTTGCAAAACTGAAATTCAAAATGTATAGTTAGAACAATGAATGGAATTCAACAATGATTCCATAGCAGTTTTGTCGCATACAAAAGTTGCTAATTTTTGTACAAGACTGTAACTGTGCAAAAATTTTTGAATTATGCCATGTTCAGCACTTTTCCAAAGAGTGAGCAGGCAAAGACGGAAGCGACAGGGCATATGCGGCCTATTAGATTTAAAGGTGTTATCCCACGAATAATGTAAAAAATGAAAGTCAGATATCATATAGCACATGACAATACCTTTCTAACAAAGCTGACAGCTCAAGTGGAATGCTTTTTCTGCTGCAGCTCAGGAAGTGTGTCCATGCTCTGCCTATCACATCTCAGGAGACAGTTGAAAGATAAAACTGAGCATGTGCGGCCTTCTTAGTGAGCCGGTCAAACAAATAAGAATTTAAGTGGCCCTATACAGATACATTTTATTGAATAACTCAGTAGCTATACAAAATTTCTAATTACATGCAATTACAAAAGTATTCAGATCCAGGTGCTGGTTTGAAAACTGTAGAATCTTTTTTTGGGGACTACCCCTTTAAGCTAACTTATGTTAGAAAACTGGTGTTAAAGGGGTTGTCCAAGATTTCTTAATGGATAACCTATCCTCTGGATAGGCACAGGCACTCGCAGTAGTGCTGCAGTCTTCTGTCATCTCACCAAGTACAGTGCCATACGTTGTACAGTGGCTGTGCTTGGTATTGCAGCTCAGCCCCATTCATTTCAGTGAGGCTAAGCTGCACCTAGGCCATGTTACCGATGAATGTGACATCACTAGGGATGAGCGAACTCGAACTGTATAGTTCGGGTTCGTACCGAATTTTGGGGTGTCCGTGACACGGACCCGAACCCGGACATTTTCGTAAAAGTCCGGGTTCGGGTTCGGTGTTCGTCGCTTTCTTGGCGCTTTTGTGACGCTTTCTTGGCGCTTTTTGAAAGGCTGCAAAGCAGCCAATCAACAAGCGTCATACTACTTGCCCCAAGAGGCCGTCACAGCCATGCCTACTATTGGCATGGCTGTGATTGGCCAGAGCACCATGTGACCCAGCCTCTATTTAAGCTGGAGTCACATAGCGCCGCCCGTCACTCTGCTCTGATTAGCGTAGGGAGAGGTTGCGGATGCGACAGTAGGGCGAGATTAGGCAGATTAACTCCTCCAAAGGACTTCACTTGATTAATCGATCGATCTGCAGCTGTGCATCATTGAGCTGCTGAAATTCAAATGCTCACTCACTGTTTTTAGGCTGCCCAGACCGTTTGTCAGTCACTTTTTTCTGGGGTGATCGGCGGCCATTTTGTGTCTTGTGCGGTGCTGCGACCAAGTGCATCCAAGCTGCGACCAAGTGCATTTAACCCTCAATGGTGTGGTTGTTTTTTGGCTAAAGCCTACATCAGGGTGAAGCTGTCACACCAAGTGCATTTAACCAGCAATAGTCTGTTCATTTTTTGGCCATATACTAAATCAGGGGCAAGCTGCGCCTGTCACCAAGTGCATTTAACCCTCAATGGTGTGGTTGTTTTTTGGCTAAAGCCTACATCAGGGTGAAGCTGTCACACCAAGTGCATTTAACCAGCAATAGTCTGTTCATTTTTTGGCCATATACTAAATCAGGGGCAAGCTGCGCCTGTCACCAAGTGCATTTAACCCTCAATGGTGTGGTTGTTTTTTGGCTAAAGCCTACATCAGGGTGAAGCTGTCACACCAAGTGCATTTAACCAGCAATAGTCTGTTCATTTTTTGGCCATATACTAAATCAGGGGCAAGCTGCGCCTGTCACCAAGTGCATTTAACCCTCAATGGTGTGGTTGTTTTTTGGCTAAAGCCTACATCAGGGTGAAGCTGTCACACCAAGTGCATTTAACCAGCAATAGTCTGTTTATTTTTTGGCCATATACTACATCAGGGGCAAGCTGCGCCCGTCACCAAGTGCATATAACCCTCAGTAGTGTGGTTAGTCAAGCTGTGACACCAAGTGCATTTAACCAGCAATAGTCTGTTCATTTTTTGGCCATATACTACATCAGGGGCAAGCTGCGCCCGTCACCAAGTGCATTTAACCAGCAATAGTGTGGTTATTTTTTGGCCATATCCCAGTCTAATTCTGTCACTAAATCCATACCGGTCACCTAGCGCCTAAATACTAGGCCTCAAATTTATATCCCGCTAAATCTCTCGTTACCGCTGTCCTGTTGTGGCTGGGAAAGTTATTTAGTGTCCGTCAAAGCACATTTTTTGTTCTGGGTTGAAATACAATTCCCAATTTAGCAATTTCATAATTTAGTGGTTTCTGCTATATCAGAGCTATTTGAAATCTATCCCTAAAAGGGTATATAATATTCAAGGTGCACATTGGGTCATTCAGAATAACTTCACACACACCCGCTACTGTGTATTTCCAAGTCTAATTCTGTCACTAAACCCATACCTGTCACCCAGCGCCTAAATACTAGGCCTCAAATTTATATCCTGCTAAATCTCTCGTTACCGCTGTCCTGTTGTGGCTGGGAAAGTTATTTAGTGTCCGTCAAAGCACATTTTTTGTTCTGGGTTGAAATACAATTCCCAATTTAGCAATTTCATAATTTAGTGGTTTCTGCTATATCAGAGCTATTTGAAATCTATCCCTAAAAGGGTATATAATATTCAAGGTGCACATTGGGTCATTCAGAATAACTTCACACACACCCGCTACTGTGTATTTCCAAGTCTAATTCTGTCACTAAACCCATACCTGTCACCCAGCGCCTAAATACTAGGCCTCAAATTTATATCCTGCTAAATCTCTCGTTACCGCTGTCCTGTTGTGGCTGGGAAAGTTATTTAGTGTCCGTCAAAGCACATTTTTTGTTCTGGGTTGAAATACAATTCCCAATTTACCAATTTCATAATTTAGTGGTTTCTGCTATATCAGAGCTATTTGAAATCTATCCCTAAAAGGGTAGATCATATTGAAGGTGCACATAGGGTCATTCAGAATAACTTCACACACACCCGCTACTGTGCATTTCCAAGTCTAATTCTGTCACTAAACCCATACCTGTCACCCAGCGCCTAAATACTAGGCCTCAAATTTATATCCCGCTAAATCTCTCGTTACCGCTGTCCTGTTGTGGCTGGGAAAGTTATTTAGTGTCCGTCAAAGCACATTTTTTGTTCTGGGTTGAAATACAATTCCCAATTTAGCAATTTCATAATTTAGTGGTTTCTGCTATATCAGAGCTATTTGAAATCTATCCCTAAAAGGGTATATAATATTCAAGGTGCACATTGGGTCATTCAGAATAACTTCACACACACGCTACTGTGCATTTCCAAGTCTAATTCTGTTAGTAAATCCATACCGGTCACCCAGCGCCTAAATACTAGGCCTTAAATTTATATCCCGCTGAATTTGAATACAATACATTGGGCCAAATAATATTTTTGTTGTTGTGGTGAACCATAACAATGAGAAAAACATCTAGTAAGGGACGCGGACGTGGACATGGTCGTGGTGGTGTTAGTGGACCCTCTGGTGCTGGGAGAGGACGTGGCCGTTCTGCCACATCCACACGTCCTAGTGTACCAACTACCTCAGGTCCCAGTAGCCGCCAGAATTTACAGCGATATATGGTGGGGCCCAATGCCGTTCTAAGGATGGTAAGGCCTGAGCAGGTACAGGCATTAGTCAATTGGGTGTCCGACAGTGGATCCAGCACGTTCACATCATCTCCCACCCAGTCTTCTGCAGAAAGCGCACAGATGGCGCCTGAAAACCAACCCCATCAGTCTGTCACATCACCCCCATGCATACCAGGGAAACTGTCTCAGCCTCAAGTTATGCAGCAGTCTCTTATGCTGTTTGAAGACTCCGCTGGCAGGGTTTCCCAAGGGCATCCACCTAGCCCTTCCCCAGCGGTGAAAGATATAGAATGCACTGACGCACAACCACTTATGTTTCCTGATCATGAGGACATGGGAATACCACCTCAGCATGTCTCTGATGATGACGAAACACAGGTGCCAACTGCTGCGTCTTTCTGCAGTGTGCAGACTGAACACTAGGTCAGGGATCAAGACTGGGTGGAAGACGATGCAGGGGATGATGAGGTCCTAGACTCCACATGGAATGAAGGTCGTGCCACTGACTTTCACAGTTCGGAGGAAGAGGCAGTGGTGAGACCGAGCCAACAGCGTAGCAAAAGAGGGAGCAGTGGGCAAAAGCAGAACACCCGCCGCCAAGAGACTCCGCCTGCTACTGCCCGCCGCCATCTGGGACCGAGCACCCCAAAGGCAGCTTCAAGGAGTTCCCTGGCATGGCACTTCTTCAAACAATGTGCTGACGACAAGACCCGAGTGGTTTGCACGCTGTGCCATCAGAGCCTTAAGCGAGGCATTAACGTTCTGAACCTGAGCACAACCTGCATGACCAGGCACCTGCATGCAAAGCATGAACTGCAGTGGAGTAAACACCTTAAAACCAAGGAAGTCACTCAGGCTCCCCCTGCTACCTCTTCTGCTGCTGCCGCCTCGGCCTCTTCTGCTGCTGCCGCCTCGGCCTCTTCCTCCGCCTCTGGAGGAACGTTGGCACCTGCCGCCCAGCAAACAGGGGATGTACCACCAACACCACCACCTCCGTCACCAAGCGTCTCAACCATGTCACACGGCAGCGTTCAGCTCTCCATCTCACAAACATTTGAGAGAAAGCGTAAATTCCCACCTAGCCACCCTCGATCCCTGGCCCTGAATGCCAGCATTGCTGTGAAATGCTGTCATTTAGGCTGGTGGACACAGACAGCTTCAAACAGCTCATGTCGCTTGCTGTCCCACAGTATGTTGTTCCCAGCCGCCACTACTTCTCCAAGAGAGCCGTGCCTTCCCTGCACAACCAAGTATCCGATAAAATCAAGTGTGCACTGCGCAACGCCATCTGTGGCAAGGTCCACCTAACCACAGATACGTGGACCAGTAAGCACGGCCAGGGACGCTATATCTCCCTAACTGCACACTGGGTAAATGTAGTGGCAGCTGGGCCCCAGGCGGAGAGCTGTTTGGCGCACGTCCTTCCGCCGCCAAGGATCGCAGGGCAACATTCTTTGCCTCCTGTTGCCACCTCCTCCTTCTCGGCTTCCTCCTCCTCTTCTTCCACCTGCTCATCCAGTCAGCCACACACCTTCACCACCAACTTCAGCACAGCCCGGGGTAAACGTCAGCAGGCCATTCTGAAACTCATATGTTTGGGGGACAGGCCCCACACCGCACAGGAGTTGTGGCGGGGTATAGAACAACAGACCGACGAGTGGTTGCTGCCGGTGAGCCTCAAGCCCGGCCTGGTGGTGTGCGATAATGGGCGAAATCTCGTTGCAGCTCTGGGACTAGCCAATTTGACGCACATCCCTTGCTTGGCGCATGTGCTGAATTTGGTGGTGCAGAAGTTCATTCACAACTACCCCGACATGTCAGAGCTGCTGCATAAAGTGCGGGCCGTCTGTTCGCGCTTCCGGCGTTCACATCCTGCTGCTGCTCGCCTGTCTGCGCTACAGCGTAACTTCGGCCTTCCCGCTCACCGCCTCATATGCGACGTGCCCACCAGGTGGAACTCCACCTTGCACATGCTGGACAGACTGTGCGAGCAGCAGCAGGCCATAGTGGAGTTTCAGCTGCAGCACGCACGGGTCAGTCGCACTACAGAACAGCACCACTTCACCACCAATGACTGGGCCTCCATGCGAGACCTGTGTGCCCTGTTGCGCTGTTTCGAGTACTCCACCAACATGGCCAGTGGCGATGACGCCGTTATCAGCGTTACAATACCACTTCTATGTCTCCTTGAGAAAACACTTAGGGCGATGATGCAAGAGGAGGTGGCCCAGGAGGAGGAGGAGGAGGAGGAAGAGGGGTCATTTTTAGCACTTTCAGGCCAGTCTCTTCGAAGTGACTCAGAGGGAGGTTTTTGGCAACAGCAGAGGCCAGGTACAAATGTGGCCAGACAGGGCCCACTACTGGAGGACGAGGAGGACGAGGATGAGGAGGAGGTGGAGGAGGATGAGGATGAAGCATGGTCACAGCGGGGTGGCACCCAACGCAGCTCGGGTCCATCACTGGTGCGTGGCTGGGGGGAAAGGCAGGACGATGACGATACGCCTCCCACAGAGGACAGCTTGTCCTTACCCCTGGGCAGCCTGGCACACATGAGCGACTACATGCTGCAGTGCCTGCGCAACGACAGCAGAGTTGCCCACATTTTAACCTGTGCGGACTACTGGGTTGCCACCCTGCTGGATCCACGCTACAAAGACAATGTGCCCACCTTACTTCCTGCACTGGAGCGTGATAGGAAGATGCGCGAGTGCAAGCGCACGTTGGTAGACGCGCTACTGAGAGCATTCCCAAATGTCACAGGGGAACAAGTGGAAGCCCAAGGCCAAGGCAGAGGAGGAGAAAGAGGTCGCCAAGGCAGCTGTGTCAATGCCAGCTCCTTTGAGGGCAGGGTTAGCATGGCAGAGATGTGGAAAACTTTTGTCAACACGCCACAGCTAACTGCACCACCACCTGATACGCAACGTGTTAGCAGGAGGCAACATTTCACTAACATGGTGGAACAGTACGTGTGCACACCCCTCCACGTACTGACTGATGGTTCGGCCCCATTCAACTTCTGGGTCTCTAAATTGTCCACGTGGCCAGAGCTAGCCTTTTATGCCTTGGAGGTGCTGGCCTGCCCGGCGGCCAGCGTTTTGTCTGAACGTGTATTCAGCACGGCAGGGGGCGTCATTACAGACAAACGCAGCCGCCTGTCTACAGCCAATGTGGACAAGCTGACGTTCATAAAAATGAACCAGGCATGGATCCCACAGGATCTGTCCGTCCCTTGTCCAGATTAGACATTAACTACCTCCCCTTAACCATATATTATTGGACTCCAGGGCACTTCCTCATTCAATCCTATTTTTATTTTCATTTTACCATTATATTGCGAGGCTACCCAAAGTTGAATGAACCTCTCCTGTGTCTGGGTGCCGGGGCCTAAATATATGCCAATGGACTGTTCCAATGTTGGGTGACGTGAAGCCTGATTCTCTGCTATGACATGCAGAATGATTCTCTGCTGACATGAAGCCAGATTGTCTGTTACGGGACCTCTCTCCTCTGCCTGTGTGCTGGGCCTAAATATATGCCAATGGACTGTTGCAGTGGTGGCTGACGTGAAGCCTCATTCTCTGCTATGACATGCAGACTGATTCTCTGCTGACATGAAGACAGATTCTCTGTTACGGGACCTCTCTCCTCTGCCTGTGTGTGTGCTGGGCCTAAATATATGCCAATGGACTGTTGCAGTGGTGGCTGACGTGAAGCCTCATTCTCGGCTATGACATGCAGACATGATTCTCTGCTGACATGAAGCCAGATTCTCTGTTACGAGACCTCCCTCCTCTGCCTGGGTGCTGGGCCTAAATATATGCCAATGGACTGTTGCAGTGGTGGCTGACGTGAAGCCTCATTCTCTGCTATGACATGCAGACTGATTCTCTGCTGACATGAAGCCAGATTCTCTGTTACGGGACCTCTCTCCTCTGCCTGTGTGTGTGCTGGGCCTAAATATATGCCAATGGACTGTTGCAGTGGTGGCTGACGTGAAGCCTCATTCTCTGCTATGACATGCAGACTGATTCTCTGCTGACATGAAGACAGATTCTCTGTTACGGGACCTCCCTCCTCTGCCTGGGTGCTGGGCCTAAATATATGCCAATGGACTGTTGCAGTGGTGGCTGACGTGAAGCCTCATTCTCTGCTATGACATGCAGACTGATTCTCTGCTGACATGAAGCCAGATTCTCTGTTACGGGACCTCTCTCCTCTGCCTGTGTGTGTGCTGGGCCTAAATATATGCCAATGGACTGTTGCAGTGGTGGCTGACGTGAAGCCTCATTCTCTGCAATGACATGCAGACTAATTCTCTGTTGACATGAAGACAGATTCTCTGTTACGGGACCTCTCTCCTCTGCCTGTGTGTGTGCTGGGCCTAAATATATGCCAATGGACTGTTGCAGTGGTGGCTGACGTGAAGCCTCATTCTCTGCTATGACATGCAGACTGATTCTCTGCTGACATGAAGACAGATTCTCTGTTACGGGACCTCCCTCCTCTGCCTGGGTGCTGGGCCTAAATATATGCCAATGGACTGTTGCAGTGGTGGCTGACGTGAAGCCTCATTCTCTGCTATGACATGCAGACTGATTCTCTGCTGACATGAAGACAGATTCTCTGTTACGGGACCTCCCTCCTCTGCCTGGGTGCTGGGCCTAAATATATGCCAATGGACTGTTGCAGTGGTGGCTGACGTGAAGCCTCATTCTCTGCTATGACATGCAGACTGATTCTCTGCTGACATGAAGACAGATTCTCTGTTACGGGACCTCTCTCCTCTGCCTGTGTGTGTGCTGGGCCTAAATATATGCCAATGGACTGTTGCAGTGGTGGCTGACGTGAAGCCTCATTCTCTGCTATGACATGCAGACTGATTCTCTGCTGACATGAAGCCAGATTGTCTGTTACGGGACCTCTCTCCTCTGCCTGTGTGTGTGCTGGGCCTAAATATATGCCAATGGACTGTTGCAGTGGTGGCTGACGTGAAGCCTCATTCTCTGCTATGACATGCAGACTGATTCTCTGCTGACATGAAGACAGATTCTCTGTTACGGGACCTCCCTCCTCTGCCTGTGTGTGTGCTGGGCCTAAATATATGCCAATGGACTGTTGCAGTGGTGGCTGACGTGAAGCCTCATTCTCTGCTATGACATGCAGACTGATTCTCTGCTGACATGAAGACAGATTCTCTGTTACGGGACCTCCCTCCTCTGCCTGGGTGCTGGGCCTAAATATATGCCAATGGACTGTTGCAGTGGTGGCTGACGTGAAGCCTCATTCTCTGCTATGACATGCAGACTGATTCTCTGCTGACATGAAGACAGATTCTCTGTTACGGGACCTCCCTCCTCTGCCTGGGTGCTGGGCCTAAATATATGCCAATGGACTGTTGCAGTGGTGGCTGACGTAAAGCCTCATTCTCTGCTATGACATGCAGACTGATTCTCTGCTGACATGAAGACAGATTGTCTGTTACGGGACCTCTCTCCTCTGCCTGTGTGTGTGCTGGGCCTAAATATATGCCAATGGACTGTTGCAGTGGTGGCTGACGTGAAGCCTCATTCTCTGCTATGACATGCAGACTGATTCTCTGCTGACATGAAGACAGATTCTCTGTTACGGGACCTCCCTCCTCTGCCTGTGTGTGTGCTGGGCCTAAATATATGCCAATGGACTGTTGCAGTGGTGGCTGACGTGAAGCCTCATTCTCTGCTATGACATGCAGACTGATTCTCTGCTGACATGAAGACAGATTCTCTGTTACGGGACCTCCCTCCTCTGCCTGGGTGCTGGGCCTAAATATATGCCAATGGACTGTTGCAGTGGTGGCTGACGTGAAGCCTCATTCTCTGCTATGACATGCAGACTGATTCTCTGCTGACATGAAGCCAGATTCTCTGTTACGGGACCTCCCTCCTCTGCCTGGGTGCTGGGCCTAAATATATGCCAATGGACTGTTGCAGTGGTGGCTGACGTGAAGCCTCATTCTCTGCTATGACATGCAGACTGATTCTCTGCTGACATGAAGACAGATTCTCTGTTACGGGACCTCCCTCCTCTGCCTGGGTGCTGGGCCTAAATATATGCCAATGGACTGTTGCAGTGGTGGCTGACGTGAAGCCTCATTCTCTGCTATGACATGCAGACTGATTCTCTGCTGACATGAAGCCAGATTCTCTGTTACGGGACCTCCCTCCTCTGCCTGGGTGCTGGGCCTAAATATATGCCAATGGACTGTTGCAGTGGTGGCTGACGTGAAGCCTCATTCTCTGCTATGACATGCAGACTAATTCTCTGCTGACATGAAGCCAGATTCTCTGTTACGGGACCTCTCTCCTCTGCCTGGGTTCCGGGGCCTAAATTTATGAAAATGGACTCTTACATTGGTGGGTGACGTGAAGCCAGATTCTCTGCTATGGGACCTCTCTCCAATTGATTTTGGTTAATTTTTATTTATTTAATTTTTATTTTAATTCATTTCCCTATCCACATTTGTTTGCAGGGGATTTACCTACATGTTGCTGCCTTTTGCAGCCCTCTAGCTCTTTCCTGGGCTGTTTTACAGCCTTTTTAGTGCCGAAAAGTTCGGGTCCCCATTGACTTCAATGGGGTACGGGTTCGGGACGAAGTTCGGATCGGGTTCGGATCCCGAACCCGAACATTTCCGGGATGTTTGGCCGAACTTCTCGAACCCGAACATCCAGGTGTTCGCTCAACTCTAGACATCACATCACCTAGACAAAGCTGCAAAAAGGCTGTGGCTTCAACTCTCAAACAGCTGATAGGCAGGGGTCCCAGGTGTCAGATTATCCATGGTCAGTAACTGATGACCTATCTAGTTGATAAGTCATGAGTTAAAAAATGTCAGACAACCCCTTTAAACCTGAAATGTATGCCACTGTCATGCCGAAAACAAATAGCAAAATCAGTTTTAATAAATTCACTCTAAGCTATAAAGCAATGAATGCTTGTGCTAAAACTAGGCATTTATGACATCCCGGTATTTCCCACACTTTTCTGCAAGTTATATTAGGAGATTTATGATCTCCGGTGACAACTATGTACATGCTTTCAGTCTGAGAAAAACATTTGTATACTTATTAATGCTAATATATGGTCTAAGTATGACATATGTGAAAGACATTAGAGAACAACATCAACGGCTTGCTCCTGTATTTTGGCATTTAAATAAGGATGACATTGAGGGTACAATTTGACAGATCCTGTGCACTCTTTCTTCAGTAAATCAACTAAAAATGTTTGGTAGTTGTAAGTGCAGCAATAAATTACTGCAGAACATATTCCATATCCTTTTTGACTTACTGTACGTGTCCCCCATGTGTATGGCTGGAACAACAGTGGTTGAAGAAAACTAAACAAATCCTAGCCAGAATGCAAGGGGGGTGGGGTGTGTGTTGCAGACCCTTTTTGTTTAAGCAAAAGGCTTTATTTATTTTCCCACACCGAGGTACAATATCCTTGGTAGTTACAGTGATAAATGTTGGTACAATATGCTTGGTACTTGGTAGGTTAACGCTTTTGAACAATTGTGTACCACCAACTCCATCTTTGGAAATAGCCATCTCCTTATTGGTGCCAGAAGACTGTGCGCCGCACCAGTAATACCCCAGAGGGCCAGCTTGCCAGCTTGTGGGTCTCTGGCTACACTGAAGAACAAAAAAAGGAGACAATGGAATGAATATCATGGAATAGAGCAAATAAAAGAGACTCTTATGCAGTAATAAGTAATGTTAACAGATGAATCTGTCATGTCTCTGGATATACAAAATGTACCCCACTTAGGTGATATTTGCAGATCCTTGCACTATTAGGTCACTGCCATTCCCAAAATCACCTACTGACCACCCACGGCTGTACAGATGTAGACAGCCCTATTTTGAAAGCAGTTGCTCCATGATTGTCACTTTAATGCAATATCTTGTATTACTGTAATGTATTATTGCTGCATTGATGCGTTAAAACAATCAAAATAACAGTCTTCATCTGTACAAACATTTACGCCACCTTATACTATTCATTACCAGAGTATAGTCCCTGACCACAGGGTGGTCCATACTGTTTGAGTCTAAAAATTGCGACACCATCTCTTTAAGACTACCACTTACGCACACAGTTCTGGAACTACAAGAATACACAGTACAGTAACTCCACTTAACTGGAATTTGGCAAAAAAAAATGCATAGCTGTTCACAAACTTAAAACACTGCTACAGAATAGAATGTCCTACCAGGATATTTAACTGCGGGGGCAGATCTCCTGGGTACTGCTCAGAAAGGTAATAGAATATGAAAACGAAGGGGAGCAGTGACAATTTTAAAACTTAACTTTTACTAGATACATTCCCCCAAAGTGGGGAATAAGAGACCCCTTACAGACACAAATAACAAGAAGACAGACAAGACCCCTATAGAGGGGGTTTATACGACGGTATCGTGCAACATAGGTGGTGCTGCACACCAAAATAGGTCTCGTCCCCTCCCAAAAAACCTGTGGAGATTATCACACAGACCTGTGGTGGAGGGACCGAGTGATCCCTATTGTCTGCCTCCAAAAATGGAAACAGACGCAATAAAATGGAAAATTCTTACCAATTTATTTTGGGTCTCGCTTAGCGACCACATATACGTGGGTAAAGGCAGGAGGAGGTCACGTGTGGCAGGTAGGTACTTCATCCGGTATTCAAGGTAGACGGAGAAGGGCGTCAGGGATATCCAATTGGTCCGGTATAAGAGTGGTATCAGGAAAGAGACTCACCCTAGTACCTCCCTGCTTGGCCTGACCTAGCCCTAGTGACCTAACACGGGGTCCGTGCCCCGCAAGGGGTGGCCCCGTCCGGAACCTTACCCTGGTAAACAAGCCCTAAGTGACCCTAACGGAGGGTGACTAGGGGAAAGGTTGTTTAACTCAAGGCAGGTAAAAGTATAGGTATGAATGGGTTGTAAATATCATAAATATATAAGGATAGTGGAGACTAGGACGCACATATAACTGCACGTATCCAATGATATGTCAACGTGTCCCAAAAATCATCAGGGGACACGGGGCTTAGTAATATGGCTCCTGTCAGTCAGATAGTTGCCACTGTAATAGATATCCCAGTGTAGCAAGAATGTGGGGGGTAATAGATTAAGAGATACCCTCCAAGGTAGAGACTGAGGACCAAGTGAGGCATATGGAAAACATTGCTGCTGGAGCGGTCTCACAAGTGTCCAGGATCGGCGGCACACAGGTTCAGTGTGCCGTCACACGAGGTGTATGCCTTAAAACACTGCTACATAAGATTACTTGGCATAGTTGAATGTCCTCATTTGCAGGAGGGGGGTACTTTAACAAATGACACACATAACCTTTTGTTGGGCCAATTGCAGACGTTACCTCTTATTTGCATACACATTTACCTCTAATTTGCATACATAATATTTTGCAGAGGAGAGAAAAGTAAGAGGATGCCTGTTTTCAATAGTCTTGGAGGATGTGATTGCCTATTTATCAGGAATCAATGCAGAAAAAAAAAACCTCAATTTAATCTCCCCCAACTATAATGCCATTTTGCTAACATTGGGTATATTATATACTTTATACCTTGACTAGTTGGATTGTACACAGAGGATGCCGCAAAAATTAAGATAACACCTTTCCACCTCCTTTATTAAGGCATACAGATACAGGGGAAAGATATCCCGCACTCAATATTATACTGTACTAGATTAAGTGGAGAGCAACGCTTGGTCTTGGCAGACTTATCTGGCCATGTTACCTGGTTCCCTGTACATTTCAATGATAGGCATGTCATATTGCCAATTTATAACTGACAGCAATTGTTGTTGATAGTGAATTGATGAGGTCTCGTGAAACCAGACTTGCAGGCTGAAGGCATTTTGCTGCCAGTTCCCTGATCTGCTGCAGGAGGGCAGAGAAGGGGCAGAGGGTCCAGAGAGAACCACAGGAAGGTTAGTGGAGCCACACCCGTGCCCACCTACCATGGGCACATGGTGCCATTGTAGCACCATCATTGTTTTTCTTGATTGTGGTTTATTATGTTATGCAGGTTTATTTTATTCACCTAGAAATACTATTACATCAAGGCGTTCATTTTTGTAAACTCCATCCAATCACCACTAAGTGTCAAATAGATTTTTTATGCAGTAAATTCCATTTTAAGTGATCTGGAACTATAACCAAATATGCGAATAGCTGCACATTCAATGTTGGTATAGTCGAAGAACTACAGAAACTGCAGACATTTCTAATAAGGTGCTGTTACAACCAGCTCCTACAGTATGCATTAGGTTGTTTGGGGCAGCTGCTATGCAACTGTTACACAGATGATCCATTACTGTTGGTCAGTTGATCACTAGAGCAGGTCAGCCTCAGTTGGGAAGGAGTTCCTGATTTGATAGCCTTTCTTTAAATATTTTTGGTCTTTGCTGTGATCATGTCAATGATAGTATAAGCTCTGTGGGTTTGTATGCAGAAAATCCTTGTATCTTGTATATGTATTTGTGATTATTCTAGTCAATGTCTATTTTCAGCATCTTGCAGTTTTTTGTTTGTTTGTGTCCTTCTTAATTCCAGTTAAGCTCTGCTCAGTTTTGTTTTCTTGTTCCAGTGCCGCTCAGTTGTTGTGCTAAGGAGGGCTTAGTAGGGAGATATTTAGGGACATTTAGGGTCAGTGGTTTTGACTTAAGGTCAGCCTTCACTGGCAGATCTAGGGAAAGATTCAGGAACAGTTAATTAGAGTGAGCTGTTGTCCATTTATCTTTATGGCTATCGTTAGCCATCTGCTTCATTAGTAAATAGTGATATTTAAAGATGAGTGAAGTTTACAAAACTTTGATTCGGCTTCTTCGCCACAAAGCGCTTTTCAATGTAAGTAAGGGGCGCAATGATGAGAAATGTCAATTGTACACCAACGACCCCTGTCATTGAACCCCACTGATGTTGCATTCATCGCTGATTGAGATAGAAAATTAGGGGGGAAAAAAATATTTGACCACTTGATTGAAGGTTGTGGCGAAATCTCACGCAGTGCGTGATAACATCATACATCACTGCGGACAAGATTTCACACTGCCATTCTAGGCAAAATTGATTTGTTACCACGAGGCATAAGGAAATTTGGCTTCGTGACAAATCAAATTTTCCCTGAATTTCGGATTGAAGTCCACTTTGAATACTTCGATTTGCTCAACACTAGTGAAAATCATCACTTATATAATTCATTATCTGCCTGACCTCTCCTTCATCCATCTGTTAAACATGATCATTCAGTTCAGTTGTCATCTATGGGTGAATTTCTACTTCTGTACATTTGTTACCTGCCAGTGTTGATGCATGTTTCATAGTATTTTTCTTATGTCAGTATGGTTGTTATACTATTTGGCCCTTTAAGTCCTGGAGGTATCTGAATACCGGGAAACACTGATAGTACCCAGAAAAGATGACAGCTATTAGCTAAGTTCAGTTCTGCAGTCCTGTTGACAATCAAAGTGTTTATAGGTGGTCTATGTGTACTAGGTATATCAGGTTAGATCTTCATCTTTCAACTAGTGCGCCCTTGGTTTATATCATTCCTGTATGATTCAGCAACATGAACTACTAATATACACAAAAGTATTAATTATTATAAACAGATACCATATTCTTATGTATCAAAAGTTTTAATCTTCAGTCCCTTTTAAAACCTGCTACTTTTATGTGACCCTGTATATAAACTCAATTAAAAGAATTCTAATGCTGCTCACTGTAAAATATTTGTGGAAAATCACTTATTTCCATCATTAAGTTGACTGATTACAGGAATAATACAGTGAGGTTCATCAGCATACTGTCCTGTATTATGTTGGAGGTCAGAGACCCTTTCTTTGGCCACAATGTAAGTGCCTTGTTGTCTTCCAACACTCCTCACACCCCCAGCAGCCCAACCTCATGTCTACCCCTGTCAGTGATATATGGCATAGATAAAGCCATCTCTTAGACATATATGTCCTTCTGTTTCAAATGTTTGTTTTGACATACCTATACGGTATTTCACCCCCTCGTGCATCAATATAAATTCAGTCAGCAGTGTGGACTTTTTTCACCGAATACCAGTTATCTTGTATCACATCCAATTTAACACTCACCCAATACAGCTTGTAGTGTCCTTGAGGACTCTAGAGGGGCAAGGATGTTTATGGAGAGCTACAGTTATTAGAACAAAATATCAAACTGTCTATGCTCTATATGTGTGCTATATGTTATCAAAACTTGATAGTCATAGTTTATCCTTAGGCTATCAATGCCATTTTAGAGGGGCTTGACTCCTGGATCTCGCACTAATCAGATGACTAAAGAGGACACATTGAACTATATATTTTGTAGCTATTGTGCCTAGTACTAAAGCTCTCTGCAGCTGAAAAAAATGGATGTTGCCATGCCAAGTATACAGTGAAGAGGGTGCAGTGCTCATTGAAATGCAACAGCCCCTTAATGATTGTGGTGGTGCCTAGAGTTGTGCTGCCACTAATCTGATATTGCTGGCTTATCCTAAGTTCTGGATAATAGCAATTTTATTGTAAAACAACCTCATACTACTTATAATAAAAGGAAATAAATGTTTCACAAATGCAGTTTTTTTTTGTTTACATTCTTTTGAGAAAGCTGTTTCTGCAAAGAATGAAGGTGTCAAAGTGTATGTTTGAGCACATTTCTGGGCAGTTTTTCCCAAATCTAACACAGAAAGGAATTTAGAGTACATAATAAAAGGAAATAAATGACACAAATTAATTTTTTTAAACATTTTTTGAGAAAGCTGTTTCTGTAAAGAATGGAGGTGCCAAAGTGTACGTTTGAGTCCATTCCTGGGCAGCTTCCCAAAATCTAAGACAGAAAGGAATTGAGAGTACATATTTTTATAAAAAAAGAAATTGGTGTCAAGTTACTAAGAGATGTGTAAGAAAATATACCTCTGGATGCAATATGAACCCCTTCTATTGTGGTTGCAGAGCTACAGTATATGGTGGGACACAATAGGATTGTTCTTCTTACCATCTTTGAAAGCCCAGTATTACTAAAATAATACTCACCTTGAAAAGGAATATGCTGAAATTGCATATTTTACTATCATTTGTAATGTAATTGTCTTTCTGAGATATCTTATGAGATAAGTCTTGCAGGCATCATCTATTTGCATGAATCATTCACTGCATATAAATATATATTTTTACATTTTGTGCCAAAGAGTCATATGTGAACATGGGAACCTGTCACGGCTGGCGGTGGGGAAAACCCCCAGCCGTGCGGTGCCAGGAGATGGTAGGGTTACCCCTTGGCCGGGACCACAGAGTTAGGGAGCAGGTCACCTCCTATTGCATCCCTAACGCTGACCCTGTCTCCTATCTGTATGAGCCGACCTTGGTGGTAGGAGGACTCATACGCCGGAACCTTAAAGTCCCTACGAGCCCTCAAGTCGGCCCTGTACTAGGGGACAGAGTGAGACGACCTGCTCCTCCTAGGCACGGGGGAGCAGGAGTCTCAACGGCCAAGCAACACAGGGGAAACATCAACAGACATATGGAAATGACAGGTAAGTGAGACTAGTCCTGCACTTACCTGCCACAGACACACAAACCTGGAACCCATGAACAAGTGCTGATGTCCACAGCAACATAAAGGACACAGCACACACCAGACATACAAGGGAAACCAGGAAACCATAAGCTGCACTAACAAGATAACCCCACACACACCTAGATAACACCAAGAAACATAGAAATTCCCAACACAGGTTTTTGACCAGAAGGATGGTCCCCACCAGGCAGATGGAGGAGACAGGAGGCTGCTCCAGCCAGCATGGCTGAGAGCAACCTACTGAGCCCAGCCAGGGACTGAGGCTTTATAGGCCAAGAGGCCCCACCCAACGATCAACCACACCCAGTGACATCACACACACTGGGAAGGAAGTTAACCCTTCCGCACACAGAAGGGAAAACACACATATAAGGGGAAGTGCACATAATACATAACCCACACCAACCCACTCACCTGTTACCGCCAGCAACGGCATGGGTGGCCACCATGTTCTGGGGAACAGCCCGCAGGCCGAAACCCTGCCACCACATGCATACAACAGACGTTGCCGCGGACAACCACAGGTGAAGGGAGGTGTCTACGTGCATACAACACATAACCTCGTGCACCACAAAACGACAAAGGGAGTGCACATAAAACACGTTGCCAAGGGCAACCGCACGCACACTTGTTGTCCGCGGCAACCGCACCTGAGGCAAACAACTAAGTGCCCCAGCTGCGGTTGACGAACTCCCAAACCGCGGGCAACAGCATGCGGCACCCAAGGAGTCACGACCATGACCAGGGGTCGTGACAGAACCATGTTAAAGCTGACATATACGACACGTTTCACTCTATCAGTCAGCTTTCCAATACAGGCTATGTAACAGGAAGACAAGCTTCTTGATTCATGTGCCGGGAGATATGCAGAGCTTGTGATATATTTGAAGGTAATACACAATAAATATTCATCTATAAGAACATACACATCTGTCATGGAAATGTAGGCAGCTATTGGAGAGCAGTAGGATGTACATCAATGGACAGATCTTGGCAGGAATGAATGGGAGCTGATCTTGATGCTTGAATCTACAGTATTAGCATTTTACCTGTAAACAAAAGTTTTAGATCATATTACTGGAAAAATATATACAGGTGAAACTCAAAAAATTAGAATACGATGCAAAATTCATTTATTTCAGTAATCCAACTTAAAAGGAGGTGAAACTAACACATGAGATAGACTCATTACATGCAAAGCGAGATATTTCAAGCCTTTATTTGTTATAATTTGGATGATTATGGCTTATAGCTTATGAAACTCCAAAGTCACCATTTTGAGGTACCCTTTGTTCAGGGGATGTGGATAAATTAGCTGAATAGAATGTGACACTTTGAGCCTAGAATATTGAACCTTTTCAAAAAAAATTAATTTTAAGCTGCATTAATGCAATTCCTTTTAATTTGCGACAACTGAAATAAATGGACTTTTGCACGATATTTTAATTTTTTCGAATTTCATCTGTATATAATCTCACTAGTAAATGATGACTCAGATACCATGGTTGCAGTTGATCATGGCATCTGGGGGTTTAAAAGTCTGTAATCGGCATTGTCTTTGATCATGGACCCTGCCACCAGAGGGCTTCTGTGTAAAACTGCCAACCGCTGGCTATGGCACCCACTCAGCACATGAGCGGGCACTTTCTCTAAAAACTTGGCATCCACTGTACATATATAGTAGTTGGTATGTCTAGAGATGTTTATTCAGTTTAAGTCACACATTTGCTGGAATCTGAGGGGGGGGGGGGGAACTTTTTAAAATGTGCAATTCATAAATGTGTCTAAATCCTCACTATGCAGCAGGCCATACAAATAGTTTGAATGGCAGAATGGTTAATGAATGTGTCCCAGAGCAGATAACACCTCATTTTGTAGTAAAATGCACCTGAAAAAACCAAACACATTGATAAATGTGAGTCATACTTCCTAGCTCAACTGAGAGACAAATCTCTCTTCCAGGTATTGTCATTGAAAGTTGAAAAACTGATGGATGGCTAGTATGGAGTTTTATTGACTGGTGAATTTCTAGATTTATTCTGTTTAGAAACGTATCTTGCACTAGTACTGACAGTGACAACTTCAAGCAGTCATTTTCATTCTTAAATGGGTTTACTAAATTCTAGATAATGATGACCTATCCTCAGGCTACAGTAGGTCTAAGGGTCTGACACCCATCTTCCCCACCAATCGGTTCTCAGCAGCCACCCAACACCAGAATGGGAGCTGATGTACACTAAACCTGGACAGAAACTACACAGTGGACAGAGTTTTCTGCTTTTTGTTCAGTCCTCTGTGTTTTTTTATGATGCCCAACAGCTGCTGAGAACAGCTGTTCGGTGGAGATATTGGGTGTCTATCCTGAGGATATGTCATCAATAACTAGAATCCAGAAGACCTCTTTAAAAAGCAAAAGGACAATGTAGACAATCTAGAATAAAACATTGAAGCAAGCTGATTCAGTTCTATCTTGAATTATTTAGAAGTGCATCCATTTTTTTCCTGCTTCATTCATCTTTTCAAAGTTTGTCTTTAGTTACATATACCAAAGCTTGCCAACACTTTTTCCTTGTTTTTGTTGTCTCACAATTTTTTCATGCTAGATAAATCTCCTTTCCATCCTATTTGCCTCACATGCATGCATGAAGATGGAACATTGGACTCCCAAACCCTCTTTACCTAGCAAAACTTATCTTTTCCTGATAATAGGTCCAGTTTGCCCCAGCATAGTACCACCAATGTCCTGTAGTACTATACACCCACCCCAAATTAACGCCATATACAGCATTTGTCACCTTCAGGCACTTGGATTTACTTTAATGTGATACATTTAAAAAATTGTTACGGAACTATAGTAATGCTCCAGTACAAAGCCAACTCAGTTATTATAACAAAAAAATAAATACGCAAAAAATTCACCAAAGCTCAAATAAATAATACATTTTATTTAGATACAATCATGAAGATTAAAAACTGGATGAATCACTACAACAGAAAAAATATAGTAACAAACAATATATGGCACATGTAGCATAAAAGCTTTAGTGACTGGATGTTGGAACAATGAAAAGGCTATGAAAAATAGCTGAACGAAATATGTTTGGGGACTATCAAAATGGCTAATCATCCCCCCACCATACTAATGATTGCAGGGCTGCAATAGTACAGTCGTGGCCAAAAGTTTTGAGAATGACACAAATATTAGTTTTCACAAAGTTTGCTGCTAAACTGCTTTTAAATCTTTGTTTCAGTTGTTTCTGTGATGTAGTGAAATATAATTACACGCACTTCATACGTTTCAAAGGCTTTTATCGACAATTGCATGACATTTATGCAAAGAGTCAGTATTTGCAGTGTTGGCCCTTCTTTTTCAGGACCTCTGCAATTTGACTGGGCATGCTCTCAATCAACTTCTGGCCCAATTCCTGACTGATAGCAACCCATTCTTTCATAATGACTTCTTGTAGTTTGTCAGAATTAGTGGGTTTTTGTTTGTCCACCCGCCTCTTGAGGATTGACCACAAGTTATCAATGGGATTAAGATTTGGGGAGTTTCCAGGCCATGGACCCAAAATATCAACGTTTTCGTCTCCGAGCCACTTAGTTATCACTTTTGCCTTATGGCACGGTGCTCCATCGTGCTGGAAAATGCATTGTTCTTCACCAAACTGTTGTTGGATTGTTGGAAGAAGTTGCTGTCGGGGGGTGTTTTGGTACCATTCTTTATTCATGGCTGTGTTTTTGGGAAAAATTGTGAGTGAGCCCACTCCCTTGGATGAGAAGCAACCCCACACATGAATGGTCTCAGGACTGTTGGCATGACACAGGACTGATGGTAGCGCTCACCTTTTCTTCTCCGGACAAGCCTTTTTCCTGATGCCCCAAACAATCGGAAAGAGGCTTCATAGGAGAATATGATTTTGCCCCAGTCCTCAGCAGTCCATTCACAATATTTTCTGCAGAAGATCAATCTGTCCATGATGTTTTTTTTGGAGAGAAGTGGCTTCTTTGCTGCCCTTCTTGACACCAGGCCATCTTCCAAAGGTCTTCACCTCACTGTGCGTGCAGATGCGCTCACACCTGCCTGCTGCCATTCCTGAGCAAGCTCTGCACTGGTGGCACTCTGATCCCGCAGCTGAATCCTCTTTAGGAGACGATCCTGGCGCTTGCTGGACTTTCTTGGACGCCTTGAAGCCTTCGTAACAAGAATTGAACCTCTTTCCTTGAAGTTCTTGATGATCCTATAAATTTTTGATTGAGGTGCAATCTTAGTAGCCACAAGATCCTTGCCTGTGAAGCCATTTTTATGCAATGCAATGATGACTGCACGCGTTTCTTTGCAGGTCACCATGGTTAACAATGGAAGAACAATGATTTCAAGCATCACCCTCCTTTTAACAGGTCAAGTCTGCCATTTTAACCCAATCAGCCTGACATAATGATCTCCAGCCTTGTGCTCGTCAACATTCTCACCTGAGTTAACAAGACGATTACTGAAATGATCTCAGCAGGTCCTTTTATGACAGCAATGAAATGCAGTGGAAAGTCTTTTTTTTTTCGGATTAAGTTAATTTTCATGGCAAAGAAGGATTATGCAATTCATCTGATCACTCTTCATAACATTCTGGAGTATATGCAAATTGCTTTTATAAAAATTTAAGCAGCAACTTTTCCAATTTCCAATATTTATGTAATTCTCAAAACTTTTGGCTACGACTGTAGATAAGAAACACTTTTCCCACATTAGTATATATAATAATTAGGGATGAGCGAATTGAATCCAATGAAGTGGAATTCGATACAAATTTCAGGATAAATTTGCTGTGAAGCTGAATTTCCTCATGCTTATGTGGTAGCAAATCGATTTAAGCTAAATGAGTGCAAAAAATAAATAAAAAATCTTACTTACCTCCCCCATTTGTTTGTGACAGGCAGGTGGCCACCATCTTGATTGAAGATCTCAGTTGAAATCCCGTGTGGGGTGACGTATGACGCAAGATATTTTGCCGCAAGAGATTTTGCACAAGATCTTCAAGCAAGATTTTTTATGTTAATTTTAAACTGTATTATTGCTCTCATATGCCGCGATCATGTATGAACACGGCATCTGAGGGGTACAATGATGGGGAGCGGTGCTATCGCAGCTCCCTGTCATTCTACTCGCTACTTACAAAAAAAGCACCTTGTGATGAAGTAATGCGTCACAAAGCATATTTTTGGGTAAAATTCGTCAAAGCAGCGGAAACGAATTTGCCAAAACTGTGCTTAATTCTAATAATAATGTATGCATTACAATGACAATTAGTGAGGACAAGCACCCAGAGGAAGGTGTGCCGAAACGTGTGTTGGGGTGTGCAGTTCTCTTGACGTGAAGATTGACTATGGGTAAGGAAGCACATGGCGCTTGTCCTCATTTATTGTCATTGCAGCACATGCATTATTAGATATACTAATATGGGTAAAGTGTTATCTACTATTACAGCCCTGAGTTTATTAACTATAATTAATAATGGTATGTTGGAGGGATGATTAGCCATTTTGTGCTATATTTTGGCTTAGATGCTTTTTATGATAGTCCCCAAAACATATTTTGTTCAGCTATTTTCATAGCCTTTTGATTGTTCCAACATCCAGTCACTATACATTTTATACTACTGTACATGTGCCATATATTGTTTGTTACTATCCCTCAGGAAAACCATTTTTTTTTCTGTTGTGGTGATTCATCCGGTTTTCAAATCTTCATGATTGATAAAATGTATAATTTATTTCGGCTTTGGTGACTCAATTTTTTGCGTATTTTTATTTTTTTTACTGGGGCTTAAAACTCGGTTATAAAATGTATCAGCACAGCGGACCTGTAAAGAGATTTTGGCATTCATTTAGTCTGACTGAAAACGTGCCAGACAGATTGAAATTGGTATTGTATAAGGCCATGTTCACATAATCAGTGTTTGGTCAGTGATTTCCATCAGCGATTGTGAGCCAAAACCAGGATTAGGTCAAAAACACAGAACAGGTGTGAATCTTTCCATTATACCTTATCTCTGTGTACTGTAGGTCCCGCACCTGGATTTGGCTTACAATCACTAATGGAAATCACAGACCAAATACCGACCAATAAACTAACCCAAAGTGGTCCATTTGGGAAAGTGTAATTGCTTATGACCGATGTAAGGAATTATCATAATACTTCTTGTTTAACTAGAATACTGTACCAATGATAGAAATTTAAATTGCAGTGCAGTATATTGTAAATAAATATGCGCAAGCTAGATCTATAAAATGTGTATATTTAGTTCAGGTCCTGCAAGATAGATGCATATTCACTGTGCATATCCACAGATATTAGGAATTTCATGATAATGTCATTTATGGTCTTTTTATGTAGCCTTTTCATGGAAGCCATCTATTAACAATAATGTCTTCCTGTTCTAGCTGACAGGTCTCTAAATGATCTACTGCAGTTCTTATGAAGCACTTAACTTGCTTTTAGGTTGGAATCACACATGCAGTTTCTAGAGAAGCTAGAGCCGTTTCTGACTTAAAAACTACACTTCAGGGGGCTCATGCTGTGGGGATTCGCTCTGGTAGTTAGGACTAGCGTATGCAGTATAGAGGCAAAGTACACAGTTCTTGAATCAAACAGCGGTGTTTATTCACACATTGGTGTATAACAAAATGCAGATACGGTGTATCACAAAATGCAGGTGGGTTGGTGTTTGTTCACACACAAGGAAAGTCCATAAACAATAAAAGTTACCTTTTCTCCTGGGTGTTAATTTACACCCTGTTAGTAGTTCAGCCTCATCAAGTCCATAGGCGGCCTGTTCGCCTTTAGAGGGGTCTGAGTCCTCCAGCCCGGCTCAAACCTCAAATCTAAGCACAGCCCTCAGTTCACAGCACACAGACTCCTGAGCTCCACTGTCAGAGGGAGGTAAATCCACCACACCTGGCAGGGCTGGCTGTTTTTTATGCCTGGCAAAATCTGGCCTGGAACATGGGGAGTAGTCACCCACCCAGCACTTTCACTACCCCCAGTCAGAGCCGTCCTGGATAAGCTATGATAGCCATGCGAAATCTCAAGGTGTCAATTAGCAATAGCTGCTGCTGACACATAAAATACCGACTCTTACTTCACCGACACCAGAAACCTCGGTAACAAATACCTTCCATCCACGATGATTCCAGGTACCTTCTTACAATGCACACAAACATATTTTTGTCCGCAGCCGACCTGCAGTTTTTTCTGATCGGATGCAAACCCATTTACTTCAATGCGGCCTCAGAAGATGAAAACAGCAGCCTGTGTGCTGTCCGCATCCGTATGTCCATTCTGTGGTATCCACAAAAATATAAAACATTTTCTATTCTTGTTCGTTTTATGGACAAGGATAGGACTATTCTATATATGGCAGGGCGTTCCGTTTCGCAAAATGTGGAATGCATGCAGCTGTTATCCGTGTTTTGCCGTTCTGTAATTTGTGGACAGCAAAACAGGCTGTGTGCAGGAGCCCCCGAACTGTATAAAAAACTAGAAGTGTGTTTTCAGTCCAAATGCCATAGCTAGAGGAAAGATCAGTTCCCACCCTATATCTGCATTTCAACCATTATTTTCACCGTACTATAATAATTGATTTCCAAAATTATAAATTAATTCACTCATCTGTGATTAAATAAAATAATGGAGCATGATTTGCATCACATTTACCAACTATTTAACACGTTTTCTAAGCTTTTTTACGCCTCACTTGGCAAAGGGACTTGGCTTCAGGGGAAAGGGATGTGGCTTCATGGGAAAGGAATGTACTTTTATACACCTTTGTGCGCTAAAAAAATGCCAAAAACATTTTGGGAGTAAAAACTTCACCAACTTATAGGTGGCATAAACTTAAACTAGATATTTTTTATGTCCCACGGACTAATTTTTGGTGCATGGACAGAATTCTAGTGTAAATCTGACTCACGATTTATGATACTACAAATTTCGAAAGATCCATGCACCAGAATAGTAAATTTGTAAGACTGTGATTTGTGTTCTTAGACAAAGTGTAAAGTGCGATACTGTGAGTAAGTCTGCAACATTACCTGTATGTTTAACATTTTTTGGGGGACATTTGATCAGTGGGGGTCCAACACCCAGGACCCCCGATGATTAGCTGTTGGAGACAGCACCAGCACTCGCAGTGGTGCAGTGGCCTTCTCTCAGCTTTCCCTAGGCCGTGTGATGTCACGTTCATTGGTCACAAGGCCTAAGCTCAGCTCAGCCCAGTAAAAAGAATGGGGCTGATCATGATACCAAGTATAGCTGCTTTCAAATGGACAGCAATGTGTTTGGTGACCTGATCGGCAGGGACCCTGGGTGTCCGACTACCACTAATCAGATACTGAAGACCTATACAACAGATAGGACATCAGTAGAAAAGTCTCAGAAAACCCCTTTGATACAGTTCCATATAGTTCAGTTCAATAGCTCAACGGGTAATATAATATTATAATTGGATAATACATTATGTTTAAAACATATATATATTTTCAAGGGCAATTAGCATTCTACAGGAATAATTAAATGACATTGATGTTAACATAGGGATAGTGAATGTTTGAGTTTTATGTTGCCTGAAATAATGTAGACTCATAACCTGATGCTATATAATATATTGTACAATGTGTGTTCTTTCTCTGCTGTTAATGTATATTTCATCATGCTTATATAACTTTTGAGTTGCGTAATCATGATTGCTCATATCCTGCTCACGAAAGTAGATTTATAATAAGCTTTACTATGAAGGGAAAGAGTGAAGACACAGTTACTGCAAAATTCAAGATATGATTGTAAAAAAAAATGAATTAAATAGGCCTTTAAAGAAACGTAAATGAGTTATTTTGTGTCCATGCACATGCTACAGAAGTCACCCCATTTAAGTATATGGAATGTGATTTTCAGTTGCAGAAATCGCTACAAGATATTTTTGCGAATCTGTAGAATAGACTTCCTTTAAGACGTGGTCACAGCAGGAACAGTAGACAGTAAATGACATTAATTCTTATGAAAATGTGTAGAAATCTGAGTCTCAATTCCTTCTGGGATTCCCGTCCCCACCAATCCCTTGGTTGAACTTGATGGACTTACCGTATTTTTCGCCCTGTAAGACGCACCTAGGTTTTTGAGGAGGAAAATAAGAAAAAAAAAAATTCACCAAAAGGTGTGCTTTTGGTGGGTTTTGAACTAATGGTGGTCTGTGGATGACACACTGTTATGGATCTGTGGAGGACAAACTGTTATGGGGATCTGTGGATGGCACTGTTATGGGGAGGATCTGTGGATGGCACTGTTATGGGGGGATCTGTGGATGGCATTGTTATGAAAGGGATCTGTGGATGGCACTGTTATAGGGGATCTGTGGATGGCACTTATGGGGGATCTGTGGATGGCACTTATGGGGGATCTGTGGATGGCACTTATGGGGGATCTGTGGATGGCACTGTTATGGGGGCATCTGTGGATGAAACTGTAATGGGGGCATCTGTGGATGACACATATATAGCATCTTATGCTATATAACTGGTGTTATAATCGCTGCGGGGCTCGGTGAAGTTACTGTACTCTAATACACTGGGCCCCACACCCACCAGTATTCAGATGTAAACTGAAGGCAATTGATATGTAAACTGTAAGCAATCCATATTTAAACTTCAAGATAGTGCAATCCGGGTACCTTATTACTCACTATTGAATGCCCGTACTTGCAGGCAGGCTGGCCGGTCACACACTTCCTCATGGCGCAGGCTCCGCCTGCTTCATTGATAAAGTGGGCGGAGCATGCACCATGAGGAAGTGAGTGACTGGCCAGCCTGCCTGCAAGTACGGGCATTTAATAGTGAGTACTAAGGTACGCATATTGCCTACAGTTAACATATCAATTGCCTACAGTTACATGTGAATACTTTTGTGTGTGTGGGGCCCGGTGTAAGAGTACAGTGACTGCACCGGGCCCCGCCGCGAGTTGCCTCCTGCCCCTCCTCCCTCCCCGCTGATACATTGCAGCCTGCAATGTAAAAATGGCAGCATTCGCATCATAAGACACACTGCCATTTCCCCCCCACTTTTGGGGGGGAAAAAGTGTGTCTTAGTGGGCAAAAAATACGATATGTCTTTTTTCAACTGTATTAACTATATAAAACCAGGAGCCGCACACTTCCAGGTACTTTCCTTGGCTGAGATGGAGGAAGATGACACAGTTTAAAAAAATATATTATATATATATATATATATATATATATACAGTACAGACCAAAAGTTTGGACACACCTTCTCATTCAAAAAGTTTTCTTTATTTTCATGATTGTAGATTCACACTGAAGGCATCAAAACTATGAATTAACACATGTGGAATTATATACATAACAAAAAAGTGTGAAACAACTGAAAATATGTTATATTCTAGGTTCTTCAAAGTAGCCACCTTTTTGCTTTGATTACTGCTTTGCACACTCTTGGCATTCTCTTGATGAGCTTCGAGAAGTAGTCACCTGAAATGGTCTTCCAACAGTCTTGAAGGAGTTCCCAGAGATGCTTAGCACTTGTTGGCCCTTTTGCTTTCACTCTGCGGTCCAGCTCACCCCAAACCATCTCGATTGGGTTCAGGTCCGGTGACTGTGGAGGCCAGGTCATCTGGCGCAGCACCCCATCACTCTTCTTCATGGTCAAATAGCCCTTACACAGCCTGGAGGTGTGTTTGGGGTCATTGTCCTGTTGAAAAATAAATGATGGTCCAACTAAACGCAAACCGGATGGAATAGCATGCCGCTGCAAGATGCTGTGGTAGCCATGCTGGTTCAGTATGCCTTCAATTTTGAATAAATCCCCAACAGTGTCACCAGCAAAGCACCCCCACACCATCACACCTCCTCCTCCATGCTTCACGGTGGGAACCAGGCATGTAGAGTCCATCCGTTCACCTTTTCTGCGTCGCACAAAGACACGGTGGTTGGAACCAAAGATCTCAAATTTGGACTCATCAGACCAAAGCACAGATTTCCACTGGTCTAATGTCCATTCCTTGTGTTCTTTAGCTCAAACAAGTCTCTTCTGCTTGTTGTCTGTCCTTAGCAATGGTTTCCTAGAAGATATTCTACCATGAAGGCCTGATTCACACAGTCTCCTCTTAACAGTTGTTCTAGAGATTTGTCTGCTGCTAGAACTCTGTGTGGTATTGACCTGGTCTCTAATCTGAGCTGCTGTTAACCTGCAATTTCTGAGGCTGGTGACTCGGATGAACTTTTCCTCTGCAGCAGAGGTGACTCTTGGTCTTCCTTTCCTGGGACGGTCCGCATGTGAGCCAGTTTCTTTGTAGCGCTTGATGGTTTTTGTGACTGCTCTTGGGGACACTTTCAAAGTTTTCCCAATTTTTCGGACTGACTGACCTTCATTTCTTAAAGCAATGATGGCCACTCGTTTTTCTTTACTTAGCTGTTTTTTTCTTGCCATAATACAAATTCTAACAGTCTATTCAGTAGGACTATCAGCTGTGTATCCACCTGACTTCTCCACAACGCAACTGATGGTCCCAACCCCATTTATAAGGCAAGAAATCCCACTTATTAAACCTGACAGGGCACACCTGTGAAGTGAAAACCATTTCAGGTGACTACCTCTTGAAGCTCATCAAGAGAATGCCAAGAGTATGCAAAGCAGTAGTCAAAGCAAAAGGTGGCTACTTTGAAGAACCTAGAATATGACATATTTTCAGTTGTTTCACACTTTTTTGTTATGCATATAATTCCACATGTGTTAATTCATAGTTTTGATGCCTTCAGTGTGAATCTACAATTTTCATAGTCATGAAAATAAAGAAAACTCTTTGAAGGAGAAGGTGTGTCCAATCTTTTGGTCCGTACTGTATATATATATATATATATATATATATATATATAGTGGACAAGGATGAAAATATGACCTCGGCATTAACTAAGATGCAACAATCCTTTATAAATAGGGGGTACCCGAGTGGGTCAGTGAAAAAGACATGCTGATAGAGCAAGGGATATCCCGAGAGAAGAATTGTTAGTGCTGAAACAAAGACAGGTTAATGACAGATTACCTTTTGTGTCAACATACAATGAGTTGAGTCCCAATATTGAAAAGATCGTAAGGCGCCACTGGGGGCTGCTAAGTAGTGGGCATCCCAATATAGCGGCCTTTAAACAACAGCCTATGATGGCTTATAAAAGAGCAGGCAATATTAGGGATAAAGTGGTGCACTCTAGATTACCTGAAAAGGGCCAGTTGAGACAGACGTTTCTTAAAACAAAGCGTATGGGATCTTTCCCGTGTCTGGGATGCGTGAATTGTAAACTGATGCATAAAGGGTCGGTGTTCGCGCATCCAGACACGGGAGAAATCTTCAGTATAAAGCATTATCTCACATGTGATTCATCATGGGTGATATATGTTTTATGGTGTCCGTGTAAAATGCTCTACGTGGGCGAAACTACGTGTGATGTAAAAACCAGGTTGAACAATCACAGACAATCTATTAGGAATAAAAGACGTGATTTGCCTGTGTCGAAACATTTTGTCGAAAAAAATCACAAAGAGAATGATTTGAGATTTATGGTCTTGGACCATGTAAAACCATTAGATAGAGGAGGGGATCGTTTAACTATCTTAAAGAAAACCGAGCTCAGGTGGATTTTCCGATTGGATACTCTGAAACCCAAAGGGTTAAATGTTGAATTTAGGGTGACAGGAAGGATGGTTGTTTTGCTGCTCCTATCTCTGTTTGTATCCAGTATACTGTATGGGGTGGACCCAATGGATGTTACATGATTGACCCAAGTTAAAATGTTATAAATTGTACTCTTTGGAAGTATGTTTCAGGCGTTTACCTTAGCTGGTTGGTAAGTGGAAAGAGGGAATAGAAGGAGTAAAAGGCGTAATATAATGCCCAAACAACTACCCTAAAGAAAAATGGCGGAAAAGACCTGTGACTGGGCTCGGATCACTGCCGCAGCGTACTGGCACGCGAGTGTGCGTGGTAGTCGCTGACAGAGTGAACCTGACGTCATGACGCTAGGTCTCCGCCTACGGATGACGCATAGGAGTTATGTACTGCGTTGTCGGTGGGGAAGGAATTGACACATGTGCACTGAGGAGGGAGAGACGCGGAGTAGTGGCGTGCCTCCACACAAGTTCAGACGCCATCTCCTTTCTATTCCACCGCATGTAGCCACAGCAAGGTATTTTAATATATAGGATCTATATCGCACTATGCACTTTACTGTATGCACTTTTATGTATGAAATATGGTGATGAAGAATCATGATTGATGTTGCAATAGTGATGAAGCACTGCGAGTTGTCTTTATTTATGCACATTGAGATAATGAATGAATTGTAACATGCCTTAAATATGGGAGTGTACTGGTTTTGTATTGGTTGATGAATTAATTGGTTACAATGTGATGATGTACTTATACTAGCACATATGCACTTTATGTTCACCTGACTTGAGAAAGGTTCTGTGAGAGAACCGAAACGTTATCTTATTTTTGACATGTGTGAATAAAACTACACATTTTTTTATACTTCAAGGAGTGCTGCGGATTTTCTTTGCTGCTATATATATATATATATATATATATATGTACAAATCATCTAATTTTTCCTAGAAAGAAAAAAAAAACTATAAAAAAATCATGGGCATCGCCTCATCAAAAAACGCCTGTGCTATTAAAATATAAGACATTCATTATCAATGGGGACAAAACTGAATGGAACGCAGTGCACCACAATGCATTCCGTTCCATTTGGTTGCATTCCCATGCCGGACACAAATCGCTGTAGCGTTTTTGTGTGCATTATGGCATACTCATCAAGACGGATCCGGCATAAAACACAATGTAAGTCAATGGTGCTGTATCTGTTTTCTCAGACATGGAAGAAAACAGGTCCGGCATCGATTGACTTACAATGGTTTTAGTGCCAGATCTGTCTTGATCATTTTAGAGATAATACAACCAGAACGGATACAGATGATTGTATTATCATAAAGTAAGCATTTTTGCTGATCCCTGCCAGGTCCAGAATAAAACACTGATGAGAAAGTAACGAAAAAAATAATCATGGCCGCTTTGCCCTTTTTATCACTTGACCTCCCCCCAAAAAAATTATAAAAAGTGATTAAAAAGTGACACACACTCCAAAACGGTATAAATGAAAACTACAGATCACAAAAACATGGGCTCTCACAAAGTTCCAACTATAAAAAGTTATGGGGATCTGAATGTGGGGATGAAACGAAAAAAAAAAAAAATTAATTCCCAAAATATATATATATTTTTTTTTTGTATTAATATACAAGAAAAACTATATAAATGTGGTATAGCCATAAACGTACTGACCTAGAGAATGAAGTTAATCGATCAGTTTTACCAAATAGGAAATGCCATAATTAGAGATGAGCCAAATTTTCAAAAATTCGATTTGCTGGTTTGCCAAATTTTTGGGGAAAAATTTGGTTAGATCCGAATAGATTTGTGGCGAATTTTGTTAAAAAGCAGCTATTTCCTGGTTGCAGAGAGCCTTTATAGTGGTGTAGAACACTGTGCCTTGCAGTAACACACATAAGGAGTCTGCTTTGGTAGTGAAATAATACTATGAGTCCGTATGACATGCAGATGACAGGTGTTGCACTTAGAATCATTGCACACTTCACTTATTAGGGCAGTCATGGTGCCAAAACTGACCAAATAACTCATATATGAACTCAGCCTTTCAGGTCGATGTTAGCGTAAAGAAGAAGTGCACTCCTTTTACACCGTCATCAGCTGATAGATGTCTACAGAACCTGTTCTATTAAACGCTTATACAATTAGAGCCCCCAACAGAGTGGAGAGGGTGTCAGTAGTAAGTTTTTGTTGACGTCACTGATTAATTTGCCCTTCCTCTGATCTTTCAGAACAATAACCCACAAAAAACACATCCTATCTGTGGAGCATCCGCCTTCACTCGGTCAGCATTTGGTTAGTAATCCATCAGTATTATTAATGCCAAAAAAACAGGAGTGGATCCAAAACAGAGATGACAAGCGAACAAAATATTTGCATGTCTTCTGTGTTTTGTACCCACTCCTGCTTTTGGCTACCAAATCACAAGCCAATTCTGATGGGACCATAGAGGTCTTACAGCTGCTACACAGAAAGGATCCATTGTGTGTCTCGTTTTTCCTTCCTTCTTACATATCAGAAGAAGGGTCAAATAAATGATAAAGTCAGACAGGTCGAAAGGCAAAATAGTGGCCCAGTCATGAAGTGGGGAGGGTGGTAACCGCATGAGAAGTCCACAGAGTGGCCCTATGACACAATGGTTAGGTGGAAGCAGCATGAGGAGGCCACAGAGTGGCACAATGACAGTGTGATGCCAGCTTCAGGAGTCCACAGAGTGGCAAGGTGACTTAGTGTGGAGGTGGAAGCAGCATGAGGAGACCACAGAGTGGCAAGGTGACATAGTGTGCTTGAAAAAGACCATGACGGTTGAAACATCGCACTAAGTTGGTTAATAAAGTTTGGATTACAGAAGACAAGTGAGTGCTGCGGTCTACTTACAAGTTTTGCAAGCAGCATGAGGAGACCACAGAGTGGCAAGGTGACATAGTGTGGAGGTGGCAGCAGCATCAGGATGCCACAGACTAGCAAGGTGACATAGTGTGTAGGTGGCATCAGCATGAGGAGACCACAGAGTAGCAGGATGACATAGTGTTGAGGTGGAAGCAGCATCAGGAGGCCACATAGTGGAAAGGTGACATAGTGTGGAGGAGGCAGCAGCATCAGGAGGCCACATAGTGGCAAGGTGACATAGTGTGGAGTTGGAAGCAATATGAAGAGGCCACAGAGTGGCAAGGTAACATAGTGCGGAGGTGTCTGCAGCATCAGGAGGCCACAGAGTGGCAAGATGACATAGTATGGAGGTGTCAGCAGCATCAGAAGGCCACAGAGTGTCAAGGTGACATAGTGTAGAGGTGGTAGAAGCATCAGGAATCTACAGAGTGGCAAGGTGACATATAGTAGTTCAGTTTGTCCTCCCTCTCAGCGGGTGTAAAAAAAAGCCCTCATTTTGGACCGGTAGCAAGGGTCCAACAAGGTGAAAAGCCAGAAGTCATCCCTCAGCTGAATGGTGACAATTCGACTGTCACTACTCAAGGAAGAGAGCATGCATCTGGCCATTTGCGCAAGTGACTCTGAGGTACTCCCTGCCTTCATCTCCACTGCACACTGCCACTGTGTGTCTGGGTCCTCTGCCTCTTCTTCCTCATCGCCCTGTAGCTCCTCTGGCTGCTCTTACTCCTCCTTTCTGTCACCTGTGTAGAAAAAACACACATTTCGCTACACATTGCTTGTGCTCCAATCTCCTCCTCCTCCTCCAGTTTAGCCCATACAGGGCTCATGTGGCCGTGAGATGTGGGCGCCACGTCTCCAGTCCCCTGATCAGCCAGATTTACCAGCATCTGTTCTAGGACATAAAGCAGTCGAATGACATTGTTCATCCCATTTCGAGAATTCGCGAATATCGCCATTTCGAGAATTCGCAAATATTTACATTATAGTGCTATATATTCTTATTCGGAAAGTGTTGATCGCGAATATTGTAATCGTGATTTTTTATCACAAATATATTACATTGCCGATTTTGGCAGTCAATTAAATAATGACTGGAGATCACAAATTCTCAAATTTGCTAATTTATGGTGAATATTTGGCCAAAAATGTGCAAAATATCGTGAAATTGAATATTGCCTCATTAATCCCGTAGTCCTGGCGACTGACAAATAAACGTGGCCTCCTCAAAGGGCCTGAGCAAACAGCAGGTGTCACGCATGAGCTGCCACTAGCTTACATCAAAGTTACACAGGGGAGTACTCCTGTCCACTTTGATCATCAGGAAATCGTTTATGACCTTTCTCTGTTCATACAGTCAGTCCAACATGGAGAGGGTGGAATTCCAACAGGTGGAAACGTTGCATATCAGCCTATGTTGGCGGATGCCGTTCTACCGCTGCAGCTAAAGGAGGGTGTTCTTTGAGGTGTACGAGTAGCTGAAGTGCATGCAAAGTTTCCTGGCCATTTTTAGGATGTCTTGCAGATGGGTGAAAGACTTTAAGAACAGCTTGACAACCAAATTGAACATGTGTGCAATGCAGGGCGCATGACTCAGCCCTCCTTAACGCAGCACTGACACCATGTTGTCGGTCACCATGGTTCCAATTTTGAATTGTCGCAGAGAAAGCCAGTATTCGATTTCTTGCTGAAAGACACAGAGCAGTTCCTCCCCTGTGTGACTCCGTTCACCCAGGCAAACGAGGTGCAGAACAGTGTGACACCGCTGTGCCCTGCACATGTGGGATGCTGGAGGGGCACTGTGAATTATCCCTGCAGTGGAGGCTGAGGACACGGAGGATGAGGAGGCAGAGGCGGACATTGTCGCAGGACCAATGGCATGAGAACGTGGAGGCGGAAATGGCATCACCTGGCCAAGTTGTTGGTGTGGCTGTGCAGGAACCACATTCATCCAGTGGGCCGTAAAGGACATGTATTGTCCCTGACCGTAGGTACAGCTCCACACGTCGACGCTGCCGTGCACTTTGGCAGACACCGACAGACTCAAGGACTGGCCCACCTTCTGTTCTACGTGTGTGGGCAGGGCTGTTACTGCCTTTTGACAAATAAATGATGGCTTGGCAAAGAAATGACGGCTCGGCACAAGCTGTCAGTTCTCTTTCTCTGTAAGGTGCAGAGTCCACCACTTGGAAAGAGAGGGACTGCAGCACAAGCAGCTTGGACAGGGGCACATTCAGCTTCTGCACAGTTGGATGAGTGCTTATATACTGTTGTCTCTTGGCAATCGCTTCGTTGATCGATTGCAAACGGAATGACTAATAAGGTGTAGGAGGAGGAGGAGCAGGAGCATCAGGACCATCAGATGATGGAAAGGACAGACCCCTCCCTTAGGCTGAGGTGGTGGAGCCTTGACTGCCTGAAACCGGGTGCATACCACTGGGCGATGCAGCGGTTGCTGCGGCAGACTGGACCACCACATCGGAGCCACGGTTCTCCCAGGCCACTTTATGGCGATGCTGCATATGTTGATTCAGGGCCGTTGTGCCAACATTGGCACATTGGCCACACTTTACCTCCTGCCCACAGATTCTACGTATGGCCGTGTTCACCTCCTCTGGCTGATTAACAAAGAACTGCCACATTGCCGAGTAGGTGATTTTACCCCCAACACTCCACACTGACTTACTGCTACCACCACCGCCTCTGTGAACCTTGCACCGCTACTTCCCGGGCAGGTAGGCTCCTGCGAAGCGGGTGGTCTACATCAGGCATGTTTGGCTCCCGACTTCCCACTGCTGCCACCCTTCTGACTCCCGGCCACGCTAGCAAATTTATGGCTCCGCTGCTGCCTCACAGGCAAGCTGCCACCCTCTTCTCCTGATGATGAAGCCCTATCGTCACCCGGCTCCCAAGTACGATCAGCTGCATCATCATCATCGAATACTGTCTGCATGTCACTGTCATCCTCAACCGTCTCTGGCTCAGGAGGCTGACCGCTCACAACACCAGCTCCCATGCTACTCTCCTCATCACTACTTGCCCGCCTACTGGAGGAAGCGGCGGATGTCTCCTCCAGATATTGGCTGAGCAGTAGATGCTGACTGTCCTCTACTAGCTCGTCCTCTCTGAAAAGGAGAGCCGAACCTACGGCATATAATACTTCTCATGGTGAGGGAACTGAAAATGGCAGAGGAAGGTTCAGGACAGGTGGGGGCACAGGGCCTGTTCCCGGGCCATGCCAACTAAACTTCGTGTTAGAGGAACCCAACGACTCTTGGCTGGGGGTGTCTGATGTCACTTGGGATGAAGTGAATGACCGAGTCAACCATTCAACAACCGCTGGGTTGCTGGTTAAGACACGTCTGCTAAATGACACCAGGAGCTCAGGCTTCTCGCTGCGACCCCTGCTGCCATGCCCCCTTACTCTGCCTGCGCCAGACACATTTAGGCCTCTGCCACTCCCCTGGCACTTCTCCGTCTGACATGCTGTTAGATCAAATAAATAAATAAAAAGGAAATTAAAACACCCCCAAAAATTCTGTAATTTTCTCACTTCAGCATACAACGGCTAATAAGCCCTTTTTATTTTCCACTAATACACGCCAAAAAGGGCTGTAATTTTCTCACTTCACCACACAACGGCAAATACTTTTTTGTGCCACTAATGTACGCCAAAAAGGGCTTTAGAACATATAACTGCACTGCTGAATGACAAATAGGCCCTTATTTTTTTCCACTTATACACAACACAAATGGCTTTAAAACAGATAACTGCACCGCTGAGCGGGAAATATATATTTTTCATTTTCCACTAATACACGCCACAAAAGGTTTTAGAACAGATAACTGCACCGCTGAGCTGCAAATTTATTTTTTATTTTCTCACTAATACATGCCACAAAAGGCTTTAGAACAGATAACTGCACCACTGAGCGGCAAATAAATATTTTTCTTTTTCCTCTAATGCATGCCACAAAAGTCTTTAGAACAGATAACTGCGCTGCTGAGTGGCAAATATATATATTTTTTTCACTAATACTCACCACAAAAGGTTTTAGAACAGATAACTGCACTGCTGAGCAGCAAATATATTTTTTCTTTTTCCACTAATACACGCCACAAAAGGCTTTAAAACAGATAACTGCACCGCTGACCGGCAAAGGGCTGTAATTTTAGCACTTCACCACACAACAGCTAATAAGCCATTTTTCCCACTAATACAAGCCAAAAAAATGCTTTAGAACATATAATTGCACCGCACAAGGGCAAATAAGACATATAAATATTTCCTTGTAATAAACCCTGTTAATGCCTGTATCAAACACTACTAGCACCCTAATAAGAATGGTTTGCTGGAATTACAGAGCTGTATAATGGCAATTATCCCCTACTGAACCCTGTTCAACATAAATGTTGCGGAATGATCCCTCCCTATCCTTTCCCTACACCTTGAATAATGTTTCCCTGCACTTGTAAATCATTATTTCTAACACTCTCCCTAGTGCCTGCAGACTTCTTTCCCTGCACTAAATACACTGGTAAATGGCAGAATCTAAGATGGCTGCCACTATTTATAGGGCTGTGACATCACAGGGCTGGCTGCTGATTGACTAAATGCATGAGATTATGGGTGATCCCACCTTCCCAGAGTTCCTTTCTCCATGTCCTCACATGTGCAGCAGCCATTTAGGAAAATATGTTATTCGTTTCCATGAAGCCTGAGGAAATTCGGCTTCGGTGCAAATCAATTTTTTCCTGAAATTTGGATCTAATACCACTTTGTCAGCTTCGATTTGCTTATCTCTAGCTATAATAACAAAACCCATAAAACTGTGGCAAAATAGTTTTTTTTTTCTTTTCCATTTCCACAGCACTTGGAATTTTCTGACAGCTGCCCACTACATTGTATGAAATATCTAATGGTGCCATTAAAAAGTACAACTTATCCCACAAAAAACAAGCCTTCATATGGCTATGAGAATGGAAAAATAAAAAGGTTATGGCTCCAGGAAGACAGGGAGTGAAAAATTAAATTGCAATAATGGAATATTGCAGGCTCCTGAAGTTGTTAAAGGGAGCATGTCTGCTACTTTATACATATTAAACTGCTGTAATTGCCCTATTAGCTGATATAAACAGTTTGTAACAAGTTGTACCTTTCTTTCCCTTTTCTGTGTATCCGATGTTCACAGAACAAGGTTTAGCCACTAAAGTTATCTACAGAGGAATGACAGTAGTTTAATATTTGTAAAGTAGCTGACAGACTCCCTTTAATCCAGACCCCTGACCAAACCACAAAAATTAATTCAGACAAGCCCCTAAGATTAATTTTGACCCCAAAACAGACCCCTAAAATGATTCAAACCCTAGACCAGACCCTGAACAAATTATCATATTTTCACCTTATAAGACGCCCTTGCCTATGAGATGCACCTTGGTTTTAGAGGAGGAAAATAAGAAAAAAATGTTAGTAAGACCACAATCAGACCTCAGCTCAGACCCCCAATGTTCATAGGATCCCCAAATAGACCTCAGCTCAGACCCCAATGTGAAAAATACCACCATTGAGACCTTAGATCAGACCTCCAATGTGAATGACCGCCAATCAGACCTCAAATAAGACCATCAATGGGAATGACCCCAAATAAGACCTTAGATCAGAGCCCCAATGTGAAAAATACCCCCACTCAAACCTCAGATCAAGCCCCAATGTAAATAAGACCCCTCATACAGACCTCAGATCAGAGCCCCATGTTAATCAGAGCTCAGACTAGACAAAAAATAAAATAAATTACTTCTCCTGCTCAAGGTGCTGACGCTCCTGATATCCAGCGCTCTTCCTGGCCTGCAGGAGAAGCGCTCATTAGTAATCACCCCATAAGCAGCACTGACATTTTCCCCTTACGTTAAGGAGACAAATTCAGCGAAAAATATGGTATCTGTTAGTTAAATAACATGATGCCTTCTCTTAAATGACAAAACATACTTAGTGTGCTAAGGTAAAAAATTTTGGGGGAAAAAATGCTATGTTGTTAAAAATATGAAATAATAGTTAGATATAAAAATATGCAAAGTTTAAAGTTTCAAATACTCAATTCCAGTGTGGGAATACTTGCAGTAATAGTCAGCACTTCACTGTTTGATCACCACCCTGTGTAGATATGTTATGTTGAAATAAGAATGATAACCTGCAAATCTGGCAACGGACGCTGATGTGCAACAAACACAAAATTAAATGTAATGCATTTTAACTGAAAAATCATATGCAGTGAAACAGGAAGTAAAAGGAGATATATAAACCCCATATAACTGAACAGGCAATGATTGATAATAATGAGGAAGTTCCTAATGAGTTTGTTGTTCCCATACACACAGCAGAAAGACTGAATAAATATTTATATGGCTGTCATTAACTCTCACAACAGAACAACCAAATACTACTGTATATTTCCTACAGGATGAATTATCTAACAAAGGCTTTTCACCAGGTGTCTCCCCTGTATTTATACTGGGATTAAACATTTTCACCATGAATACTCTGATGCTAATACATCAGGTAATACCTCTTCTAGAAAAGGCCATCAAAATACTCAGAAAAGCTTTAAATAACTAAAGTTATTGATAATGCATTTAAATAGTCACATTCATGTTGAAATATATAAGAACAAAATGACGTTCAGTTTTTCTGGCAAAAACTTTTTGGTTTATTATTTATATTGAAAAAAAGAAAGGAAATGAATCAGTGCATCCTGCATGGTAGAACAAAAATGGAGGTGTAAATAGTCAGTTAGAGGGAAAGTCACACAGGCATAGCAGCATTCTTTAAACTGTGCATAATCTATATACAAATGAATGCCTCATCTAATATACAATCAGAGGTTCTTAGCATATATTTGTTTTTGTTTATAAAGAAGTATCTGGGCCCATTCACCAGCAGAAAGGTGACATCGATAAAGATAGGTACCTAACTATAAACTTATTTCTATTGCGTTCATTGGCATCTACTTTCACTTATTTCTATGCCGATTATTGGCATTTATTTTCAAGGAGAGCTGAACCCATAAAAACAATGATTTCTATCATTATTACCTCTCATTGTGAGCAGGCAATGACCCGTTGGCCCAGATACTGTATATCAAACAATATATCTGCTAAGAACCTCTGATTGTATATTAGATGAGTTATCAGTTTATTTATGTAGATAATGCACAACTTATTTTTTTTTTTATCAAGTACGCTCTTTATTTTACAAATATATACCAATACTTTTATGAAGATGAAAAATGACACCACATATTATCAGAAGGATTTAGGCCCCTTTCACACAGGCGAGTATTCCGTGCGGGTGTAATGCGTGAGGTGAACGCACTGCACCCGCACTGAATCCGGACCCATTCATTTCAATGGGTCTGTGTACATGAGCGATGTTTGTCACGCATCACTTGTGCGCTGCGTGAAAATCGCAGCAGGTTCTATATTCTGCGCCTTTCACGCAACCCAGGCCCCAAAGAAATGAATGGGTCTGCATGAAAATCGCAAGCATTCGCAAGCAAGTGCCGATGCAGTGATATTCTCACGCATGGTTACTAGAAGATGATCGGGATGAGCAACACCAGACCCCATTAAAGTCTAATCACTATATTATTTTCCATTATAACATGGTTATAAGGGAAAATAATAGCATTCTTAGTACAGAATGCTTAGTAAAATGTTGAATGATGGGTTAAAAAAAATATATATTATGCACAACTTATTTAAAGAAAGCTGCTATGCTTGTGTGAATTTCCCTTTATTATTTATATTGGACTAACCAATGCATATATTAGATGCATGTTCTCAAAAAAACGGCCCAGATTTACAAACATGTCTGGGCCAAAAATAAGTCCCCCCAAAAAAGTGGTACAAATTGGCATCAATTTAGTGCATCTCGAGATTGGGGCAGGACAATTTTGCCATAAAAATCTGTCTGAAAATAAGCTAACCTATAATTGCTATACAGTCAAAGTGTCTATCCCTGCATTATTCATCCTGAGACCCTGTGATAAATTGACACCATCTATCTAGAAGACTAATAAATCTCAGTCAAAATGTATAGAGTATGAATATTTTTATGTGGCTATTTACATCAGAAAATATTGTCTAAAACATACTATAAAAATGTAATAACCCTATGAATAACTGATAGTGTTGCATATTTTTATTTGTGCAGTGAGTTACTGACTTTACTGTTTAATACATAAGAAAAATTTGATTCATTTATGTGAAATTGTGAAATACTGGTGATGGGCTTTGTTATTGAGTCTCTCCTGCCCTATGTTTGTGACTGTATGGCTGTGTTACAGAAAATCCTTAAAATTTTAATGCACAAATCAAATCTGAGGCAAATGAAAAAAATTATATATCCACAAAATACAGATTGAGGGTTGCGATATACCTGCTTCCACTAAATATTGATTAAGGGGTTCTATATACCAGCTTCCACAAAATAATGATTAAGGGGATTGATATACCTGCTTCTACCAAATATTGATTGAGGCCTGTGATATAACTGCTTCCGCAAAATACTGATTAAGGGGTTTGATATACCTACTTCCACAAAATACAGATTGAGGGGTGCAATATACCTGCTTCCACAAAATACTGATTGAGGGGTGCAATTTACATGATTCCACCAAATATTGATTAAGGGGTTCTACATACCTGCCTCCACAAAATACTGATTGAGGCCTGCGATACACCTGCTTCCACAAAATACTGATTAAGGGGATTGATATACCTAGTTCCACGAAATATTGATTAAGGGAATTGATATACCTGATTCCACCAAATATTGATTGAGGCCTGCGATACACCTGCTTCTGCAAAATACTGATTAAGGGATTTGATATACCTGCCTCCACCAAATACTGATTGAGGCCTGCAATAAACCTGCTTCCACAAAATACTGACTGAGGTGTGCGATATACCTGCTTCCACAAAATATTAAGGGGTTTGATATACCTGCTTCCACAAAATACAGATTGAGGGGTGCGATATACCTGCTTCCACAACATATTTATTAAGGAGTTCTATATACCTGCCTCCACAAAATGCTGATTGAGGGGTGCGATATACCTGCTTCCACCAAATATTGATTAAGGGGTTTGATATACCTGCTTCCACAAAATATTGATTAAGGGAATTGATATACCTGATTCCACCAAATATTGATTGAGGCCTACGATACACCTGCTTCCACAAAATACTGATTGAGGGGATTGATATACCTGCCTTCACCAAATATTGATTGAGGCCTACGATATACCTGCTTCTGCAAAATACTGATTAAGGGGTTTTATATACCTACTTCCATAAAATACAGATTGAGGGGTGCGATATACCTGCTTCGACCAAATATTGATTAAGGGGTTCTATTTACCTGCTTCCACCAAATACTGATTGAGGAGTGTGATATACATGCTTCCAACAAATATTGATTAAGGAGTTCTATATACCTGCTTCCACAAAATACTGATTAAGGGGATTATTATACCTGCTTCCACAAAATATTGATTGAGGGGTGCGATATACCTGCTTCCACAAAATACTAATTGAGGGGTGCGATATAGCTGCTTCCACAAAATACTGAATAAGGGGATTGATATACCTGCTTCCACAAAATACAGATTGAGGATTGCGATATACCTGCTTCCAACAAATATTGATTAAGGGGTTCTATATACCTGCTTCCACAAAATACTGATTAAGGGGATTGATATACCTGCTCCCACCAAATATTGATTGAGGCCTGCGATAAACCTGTTTCCACAAAATACTGACTAAGGGGATTGATATACCTGTTTCCACAAAATATTGATTGAGGGGTGCGATATACCTGCTTCCACAAAATACTAATTGAGGGGTGCGATATAGCTGCTTCCACAAAATACTGAATAAGGGGATTGATATACCTGCTTCCACAAAATACAGATTGAGGATTGCGATATACCTGCTTCCAACAAATATTGATTAAGGGGTTCTATATACCTGCTTCCACAAAATACTGATTAAGGGGATTGATATACCTGCTCCCACCAAATATTGATTGTGGCCTGCGATAAACCTGTTTCCACAAAATACTGACTAAGGGGATTGATATACCTGCTTCCACCAAAAATGGATTGAGGCCTGCGATAAACCTGCTTCCACAAAATACTGATTAAGGGGATTGATATACCTGCTTCGACCAAATATTGATTGATGCCTGCGATACACCTGATTCCACAAAATAGTGATTAAGGGGATTGATATACAGTTGCAAGAAAAAGTATGTGAACCCTTTGGAATGATATGGATTTCTGCACAAATTGGTCATAAAATGTGATCTGATCTTCATCTAAGTCACAACAATAGACAATCACAGTCAGCTTAAACTAATAACACACAAATAATTAAATGTTATCATGTTTTTATTGAACACACCATGTAAACATTCACAGTGCAGGTGGAAAAAGTATGTGAACCCTTGGATTTAATAACTGGTTGAACCTCCTTTGGCAGCAATAACTTCAACCAAACGTTTCCTGTAGTTGCAGATCAGACGTGCACAACGGTCAAGAGTAATTCTTGACCATTCCTCTTTACAAAACTGTCTCAGTTCAGCAATATTCTTGGGATGTCTGGTGTGAATCGCTTTTTTGAGGTCATGCCACAGCATCTCAATCGGGTTGAGGTCAGGACTCTCACTGAGCCACTCCAGAAGGTGTATTTTCTTCTGTTTAAGCCATTCTGTTGTTGATTTACTTCTATGCTTTGGGTTGTTGTCCTGTTGCAACACCCATCTTCTGATGAGCTTCAGCTGGTGGACAGATGGCCTTAAGTTCTCCTGCAAAATGTCTTGATAAACTCTGGAATTCATTTTTCCTTCGATAATAGCAATCCATCCAGGCCCTGACGCAGCAAAGCAGCCCCAAAACATGATGCCCTCCCACCACCATACTTCACAGTTGGAATGAGGTTTTGATGTTAGTGTGCTGTGCCTCATTTTCTCCACACATAGTGTTGTGTGTTTCTTCCAAACAACTCAACTTTGGTTTCATCTGTCCATAGAATATTTTTCCAGTACTGCTGTGGAACATCCAGGTGCTCTTGTGCAAACTGTAAACTTGCAGCAATGTTTTTTTGGATAGCAGTGGCTTCCTCTGTGGTATCCTCCCATGAAATCCATTCTTGTTTAGTGTTTTACGTATCGTAGATTCGGATGTTAGCATATGCCAGAGACTTTTGTAAGTCTTTAGCTGATACTCTAGGATTCTTCTTCACCTCATTGAGCAGTCTGCGCTGTGCTCTTGCAGTCATCTTGACAGGACGCCACTCCTAGGGAGAGTACCAGCAGTGCTGAACTGACATTTTGTTTTACTATGGACTTATGAACAGCAAGGCTTTTGGAGATACTTTTATAACTCTTTCCAGCTTTATGCAAGTCAACAATTCTTAATTGTAGGTCTTATGAGAGGTCTTTTGTGCAAGGCACCATTCACATCAGGCAATGTTTCTTGTGAAAATCAAACCCAGAACTGGTGTATGTTTTTTATAGGGCAAGGCAGCTATAACCAACACCTCCAATCTCATCACATTGATTGAACTCCAGTTGGCTGACACCTCACTCCAATTAGCTCTTGGAGATGTCATTAGTCTAGGGGTTCACATACTTTTCCCACCTGCACTGTGAATGTTTACATGGTGTGTTCAATAAAAACATGGTAACATTTAATTTGTTGTGTGTTATTAGTTTAAGCAGACTGTGATTGTCTAATGTTGTGACTTAGATGAAGATCAGATCACATTTTATGACCAATTTGTGCAGAAATCCATATAATTCCAAAGGATTCACATACTTTTTCTTGCAACTGTACTTGCTTCCACCAAATATTGATTGAGGCCTGCAATACACCTGCTTCCACAAAATACAGATTGAGCGGTGCGATATACCTGCTAACACAAAATATTAAGGGGTTTTATATACCTGCTTCCGCAAAATACTGATTGAGGGGTGCGCGTATACCTGCTATCACCAAATATTGATTGAGGCCTGCAATACGCCTGCTTCCACAAAATACTGATTAAGGAGTTTGATATACCTGCTAACACAAAATATGGATTTAGGGGTGTGATATACCTGCTTCCACCAAATATTGCTTAAGGGGTTCTATATACCTGCTTCCACAAATTATTGATTGAGGGGTGCGATATACCTGTTTCCACAAAATACTGATTGAGGGGTGCGATATACTTGCTTCCAAAAAATACTGATTAAGGGGTTTGATATACCTGCTTCTACAAAATTCAGATTGAGGGGTTTGATATACCTGCTTCCACAAAATACTGATTGAGGGGTGCGATATACCTGCTTCCACAAAACAATGATTAAGCGGTTCTATATAGCTGTTTCCACAAAATACTGATTGAGGGGTGTGATATACTAGCTTCCACAAAATACTAATTAAGAGGTTTGATATACCTGCTTCCACAAAATACAGATTGAGAGGTGCAATATACCTGCTTCCACCAAATATTAATAAGGGGTTCTATATACCTAATTCCACAAAATACTGATTGAGTCGATGGCTGTCACGTGGGTGCCCACAAGAGAGGAAGAGGAGGGGAGTTCAGAGTGTGAGACGGAGCAGCAGATAGAGAGAAGAAGCAGGCAGAACTCGCAGTGCTCTGGACACAAAAAGCAGACTGCAAATGGATCTGGAGCAATCCATCCTCCATGCACGGTCACATCTTGTGCTCCCAGGACGCCAGCACATGGCTCCGCAGTGTAGGTTTTTCTTAATGTTTCAGCTACTAACAATAGTGTTGTCATCTGCAGCCTGTGCTGTCAATGCATAAGTAGCGGTAAGCCCAAAACTTACCTACGGACAACCGCCTTAAGAAGGCACCTGGCCTCCCATCATCGAGCCCAGTGGGAGAAACGCCATCAGACCCCACAAAGTCACACTCCTGGTGCTCCAAGTCCTGCCTCTTCTCCTTCTCCTACTCATCTCTCCTCCAATTTGTCCTCCAATCCACCTTCCACCGTGCCGTCGTCACATTCATCTGGCAGAAGGTAGGCTTCGTGGCCCAAATATTCGAGCGTAAAACATTGATGATGCCAGATAACCCTCTTGACCAATGGCTGACCACTGGCTTGTCGGAACTGCTAGCCCGCTAAGTACTGCCATATAAACTGGTGAACTCGGAAACCGTTAGAAAATTCTGTTAGAAAAGTGTTACCACCATGGTCTGCCTCTTCTTCTTCTCCGACTCCATCCTCCATCTTCTCCTCGACTGACTCCTCTTTTTCCACTGCTACCGCCTCTTCCGTTGCATCCCCAAGCTCCCCAGAATCTATTCGACTTCCCAGGTGATAAGTTGCTATTCTATGCTGTGGCTGTTGTGCCTGGAAGGCAAAAGCCACACCGGCCCTGCACTGCTTTCAGCTTTGCGGTCACACGCCGATCAGTGGCTAACCTAGCTCAATTTGTTAGTTGGTAAAGTGGTGTGCGACAACGGTGCCAATCTGCTGAGTGCGCTGAAACAAGGCAAAATGACACACTTGATGCTCATGACACATGTCCAGTTGTGCAGCGATTTGTTGGCAAATACCCCAGGGTCCAGGACGTCTTGCAGCCGGCCAGGAAAATCTCTGTCAATTTTAGAAGATCTTACATGGTCATAGCTCGCCTTGCTGATGTTTAGCAGCGACACCACCTGCCCGTCAGCTGTCTGATTTGTGACAGTCCGACGCTCTGAAACTCCACCTTGTATATGCTTGATAAGCTGCTCCAGCAGCAACGTGCCGTTAACGACTACCTGTAAGAACTCGGCAGCAGGACAGGTTCTGGGTAGCTTAGTTTCTTTTCACCGCGTCAGTGGCTGCTCATGCGCGACACATGCAGACTTCTGCAGCGATTTGATGAGATCACCAAACTGGTCAGTAATAGCCAGGGCACCATCAGTGACATCGTATCTTACGCCTTCTTTCTGGAGCGTGCATTGCGTCATGTCATTGATCAAGCAATCAGGGAGCAGGAGCTGGAATATGAGGAAGTCGCAATGCTGAATGAATTCCTGGGGGGGGGCTACTCCATCTGAGACAAGTCAGCAGGAGTGTGAAGTGGAGTCAGAGGAGGATGGTGGCTGGGAGGAGGAGGAAGAGGAAGGTTTTGAGGGGGACTTTAAAGTTTTTGGGTATCTCTGGTGTTGTCCGTGGCTGGGGGAGGAGATCGAGGACTACATTCTCCTGGGCGAAGAGCAGTAGCCAGGGCACTCCACCGCTTCCAATTTAGTGCAAATGGGGGCCTTCATGCTGCAGTGTTTGAAGAGGGACTCCTTTATAAAAAAGTATAAAGGGCAAGGACCAGTACTGGGTGGCAACGTACTTAGTACAAACAGAAAATGGCGGACATGTTACCAGCATCAAACAGGGCTTTCAGAATGCAGCATTTCCAGGCCTTGCTGTGAGAGATGCTGCATTCTGCTGTTGCAGGTGCTGGCAGAGGAATTACCACCCACAGCTAAACAGGTGTGGGTACCAATCCTACCGCGCCTGCAAGAAGAGGGTGGTTTGAAGATGTCTTGGTCACTTTGGATATGAGATTATTTTTGCAGCCAACCCATCGACAGCAGCCCTCCAGATCCAGCCTAAGGGAACGCCTAGACTGACAGGTGTCCGACTACATCGGGTTAACAGCTGATGTGGACGCTCTGAGAAGCGAGCAACCCCTGGACTATTGGGTGTGCAGGCTTAACCTTTCACCAGAGCTGGCACAATTTGCCATGGAACTCTTGGATTGCCCCTCGTCAAGTGTCCTGTCCGAAAGGACGTTCAGCGCAGCAGGGGGGATCGTGACCGATAAGCGCACTGGCCTAGCTCACGACAGTGTGGACTACCTCACATTTCTAAAAATGAATGAGGCATGGATCTCGGAGGAATTTAACACCTCTGATGACCACATGTAATTGCATTTCCTCATGCCAGCCCACACTTATATGCCACCACAAAGAACAAAGAATCGTCCTTGTATATACCGTCCGTGACATAAAAGGCCTTTTCTGTCAGGTGAATTCCTAATTTTTGGGGTCTGTACTCCACTGGCCTACAGAAAAATTGTTATTCAGTGACTGCCTAATGTACCTCCAGCCACATAATCACTTGTTCTTTTCTGTCAGGTGAATTCCTAATTTTTTGGGCCTGTGCTGGACTACAGTAAAATTGTTATCCAGTGACTGTCTAATATACCTCAAGCCACATAATCACTTGTTCTTTTCTCTCAGGTGAATGCCTAATTTTTGGGTCCTGTACATTTTTCTAGGCTCCAGCAGGGCACATTTTTGAGAGTATCCTTTTAAGACACATAAAAAATGGCCCCTGATTAAAATACATATTTTTTGTGGGAATTGTTGCTATTGATCCCCTTTTGGTATGTCACTGTCCATTTTTTGGGACTATTTGTGCACTTCTAGTAAGTATTTGGTGGCTGAAAATATGACATGAAGGTTTTTCAGGTTCACCCATCACAATTTGGGACCTACATCTGTGAACCAGCAGAGAAAGCCACTGATTGTGCTTACATTGTTATGTGGAACACAGGGGACAGCCAAATCACCTGCTGTCCCCATGCTGACAGATCTCTATTTAACTTTAGTGAAGATTTGGCAACATATAACTATTGCAGTCAATCACTGGCTATAGCAGTGGCATGATGACATCATTGATGTGACTAGTGATCTGCAGCAGAGGTCACATTTCAAGTGGACATAACATTGCAGCAACCAGGTAAACTAAAGACCAATGGGCGAACAGGTAAACATAAGAACCAGAGAAGCGTTTGATTTTAGTGTTTGCTAAAATAAAAAAATAAAAAAATAAAGGCATTGAGCTTGTCCAAGATCAGAAAAAAAAAATGGGTCGAGGGGGAAAAGTTTGGAATAAAGTCATAAAAGAACCATTACAGCATGTCAACACAAATGACCACTGCAGCCAATCACTTTCTCAGCATGGAGACAGCTGTGCCCAGCTTTGAGTGCTGATGTGATGCCATTACTGTAGCACCGCAAATAAAGTCCAGAAGAAAGGGGGGCACCAGAGTGATGGCACTTGAATGCCAGTGTAAATTAAGGTATTTTATTCATGCATATACTTTTTCCCCTTGTCCTGTTTTTGCTGATCCTGAACAACCCATTTAAGGCAGTTTATCAGAATCAGTGGGTCAGGAACCACATTTGTTCCTTTGGACCCCTGTATGTGTCTCTCAAGCACCATATAACATTAGTGCACTACTAGCACCACGTAGGTTCTACTAAAACATTATAACAAGGTCAAAACCATTTCATTGGTAGTCAGGGACATTGCTAAGAGCTAAACTCTTATAAAAAAAAATGCCCCAGGACTGTTTTCTCTGTTTAACAATAGACCATTATCAGGAAGGAACGATTTGTTCCTCATATTTGCCCATCAATAAGCCTGTGTAAAATGGCCTTTGAAGAATCATCAAAAGACATGTTCTTCCATTCCTGCTGTACTGAAATTGCATGGCAGGTGTTGGCCTGTGTTCTGTAATTACCAGAGAACATGTTACATTGTAATTTGATCAGTGAATGAAATCAAATACTCCAGCTTTGAGATATTCTCTTTATTATAATGGTGCCCCCTGGCATTCAATATGAATGAATAATAAATGGTGATGTGCACATCTACCTACTGAGCTGGATAAACATGGTCGCACATGCTCAGTTTTACCTTTCAACTGCTACTAGCTACTGTATATCTACTGTTGAACCTGTGACAGTTACAGGGAAAGAGCTTCAGCAGAAGGACACACCTCTGAGAAAGGAAACACCCCCTGAGCTGTGACTTGGAGGGTGCTTCTGTAGAAGGACACACCCAGAGAAAAGAGAGAACCCTGAGCTGCCAGCCAAATCTAGCAGAGCAGCTGGAGCACTAAATAGGGAGATCTCTGAATCTCCCTAAAGTACAGGGCTGGTTTTAGCTTTTTTAGAAAGACATTGGCATGTACTATATGATGTCTGAGTTTTTGTTTTGTTTTTTGTATCATCCTTGACATAACCCATTTGCTGGAAGCAGGGATGTTGCTAGGTTGAAACGTTCAGGGTCTGGGCCCCTGATGTTTTGTCCCAGGCCTCGAATGTACTGCCTGCCAGCTAGATACAACTGTATTGCTCTCCTCAGGACTGCAATACAATTGCATCTAATGCACTGGAAATGCTGAAGGACCTGTGTTGACATCACAGGTCATGTGACCAGTAAAACAGGCAGTGGTTGAGAAGAACCTGCAATTATGTCACCATCATGTGACCAGTGCAGGAGAGGACGGCAGTAAGGAGGAGAATTCCCAGGGGAAGAAGCTGTGGTGATGTCTTCTAGGAGAGGTAAGTGAAGGGAGAGGCTGAGCAATGCTGGGAGTTGTGTTTATTTAACTGGGACTGTATATTAGGGCTGAAGGGAGGGATGCTATTTACATGGAACTGTGTGTTTTAGGTGGCTGGGGAAGGGGTCATATTATTTACATGGGACTGTATAATGGTGGCTGTAGGAGGGAGTGATGTCATTTACATGGGATTTTATTTTAGAGGAGGGAGTGATGTTATTTACATGGGACTGTATTGATGGAGGCTGTGTAAAGGAATGATGTTACTTACATGGGACTGAATGTTTTAGCGGGTTGGGACAGGGTGATATTATTTACATGGGATTGTATGTTGATGGCCCTGTGGGATGGAGTAATGTTATTTACACGGGACTGAATGTTGGAGTGGGCTGGGGCAGGGTGATGTTATTTACATGGGACTGTATGTTGAAGGTGGCTGTGGGAGGGGACTATGGTATTTACATGGGACTGTATGTTGGAGGCTGCTGTGGGAGGGAGTGCTGTTATTTACATGGGACTGTATGTCAGAGGGGGCTGGGGGAAGCAGTGATGTTATTTACATGGTACTGTATGTTGATGGCGGCTGTGGGAGGGAGTGATGTTATTTACATGGGACTATATTTTGGAGGGGACTGTAGATAGAGGGATGTGATTTACATGGGACTGTATATTGAAGGGGGCTGGAAATTGGGTGTGATGTTATTTACATGGGACTCTATGGCGGACGGGCTGAAGGAAAGGGAGTGATGTTATTTACATAGAACTGTATTTTGGAGGGGGCGGGAGAGATGGTGTGATGTTATTTACATGGGACTGTATGGTAGAGGGATGAATATAACTACAGAGGGCACTACAAATCCAGGGGACATTATAGGCATTTTTATTACTACTGTGGGCTCTATAGGAGGGACTTATAGATCCACCTTATTTCTACTAGGAGCACTATGGGGGCCTTATTACTACTGAGGGGTCTGTAGATAGCTTTATTACCACTGGGGTAACAATAAGGGACTTATTTCTACTGGGGGATCTGTGAGGGTATTATTAATACTGGAGGTCTTTTCTACTAATGGGGGCACTCTTGGGGAGCGTTATCATGGTTGGGGGCACTGTAGGGGGCAGTATTACTAATGGGGGCATTTTTGGGGAGCATTATCACTGTTGGGGGCACTGTAGGGGGCATTATTAATAATAAGGGAATTCTAGAAGGGAATTACTATTGATGGGACTATGAGATGCACTAGTAATATGGGGGGACTATCTGTATGGTACAAATTTTTCTTCGGGATAGTATTTGGGGGTATTGGGGAGCACAGCGAGCAGCAGGATAACACTGTGGGGACTCCAAGTTGGGGGATGATGATAGAAAATTGAGGAAGCTAAGATGTCTGTGTGTCACACTCTGCAGAGACGAGGCACGGCTGAAAGAAGTTGTACCGATCAAATGGAGAAGATGATGACAAAGAAGATCTACATCGGAGGAGACGTTACCTGGGAGGCCCTGGATGTGACAGGTATGTGCTGCTGTTTAGCAAGTACACCAAAATGCGATGTGTCGGGGGAGGGAGTGGGTCAACTTAGAAAGCTGGATCTTTTGAGACCATAGCAACACCCCTGGTTAGAAGGGTAGCCAGGCTTTTTGATCAAAGTGTTAAATAGCTTTATGAACATAGCTTTTGGCTTATGAAAAATTGGAAAATCTGGGAACTGCTTGTTTTTGTGGATTTTTTGGCTTGCTTTCAGTCAGTCTTGATTGCATGTCATACCCTATACTTCCTTACTTGTGAAGTCAGCACTATTTACTGTAGCAGAAGGTAAAGATTAGTATTGAGTGAAGTGAGCTTCGGATGCTTCATTCAAAGTCTCTTCATTTAAAACTTCGGCATAATACTGTACAGACATCCGTCTCTATACAGTTTTAGATTGTTATTCGTGAAGTCGCGCGTGACTTTGTTGAAATACTTCGGCAATTGATTGAAAACCACTTTCAAACTAGAAACCAAACTCGGCTTCGGCTCCAAGGTACTAGTTGGAACCAAAGCAGAGCTTAGTTTCAAGTTTTTAAGTGGTTCTCCTATTTAAAAATCAATTACCTAAGTTATTCGACGAAATCATGCGCAACTGCACAAATATCTTACTTCGGCTCATCAGAGCCCATACATTCTAATACTGTACGGAGATGGATCTCTCTGGGGAGTACTCTTTCTTGTTACTTAGAGAGCCTAGTATATGTAGTGCATGTGCGGAGTATTGCAGGTCAGGCAAAGCGCCTCTGGGTTTCTGGGCAAGATATCCAGATTAGATTAAGGCTTTGCTCAACACTAGTACAGATGTATCCCTTTTATTTTGCTAGAATTTTATTTAGGACTTCTCACAAAGCAAATTCAATACAGTATTGCAACATGTTATCAAAACCCTTGACAGGTTGTGAATCACATCACAGCCACTAGGTGGCCACACATATAGCATAGACATCCTGTGACAGAGCATCACAAAATCATGCTTTTGTTCAAAGCTAGTCATCTCCCATTATACATTATGAAATGAAAAAGTAAGGAAAGACAGGTCTGTAAGAATAGAAAGTGAGTACTCACCCCTATGTAGTTGTGTTGCATGAGATGTATATGAAAATATGTGAGAGGTTTTGTGACAAAGGAGACTTGTAGGGAAATCAGGGGCAGAAACTGGCGGTTTTACTCATGTCTTACAGTTGCTCTAGTTTTAAAGGTCAGTTTTTATTCAATTCTATTACTGATTTTGTACAGAGAGTCTTTTAGTAGTATATGGAGAGAGGACTTAAATTAGCTGTAGTGGAGAGTGGCTACAGAGAGCTTCTCTCTTTATCTGGAGGACCCAGCATATTGGTGCATTGTATAGACAGCTAATTTGTTTCTATGATCATCATGCTTTTCTTAAATTCCCCTTTGGTGGCACTGCAAGATTTATCTGTAGATTACAGCCGATTGCTATGGTTGGGAATTGGGATTCCATGGGATAACTTGCATTCAGCTTATATTTTGGGATACTTTTCCAATAAAAAAATTCCAAACCCCCTTAGATTTTATTTTGCTTTGTGTGCAAAATACCTGTAAAGGTGAACAATCAATGCATTTTTTTTTTAACTATTCTCTTTTGTGTAGTTTATTTATAGCATGGACCCTAGAAGCTGACTGTGTTAAAAATCGCACAAAGGCTTCATAGAAAACTTGTCTTGCAAGAATGAAATGTTATCTAAACTGTTTGCCTTCTATCTGGCTGTTATAACGAAATACAATGTTGTATGGTTGTGTCCTGAATTTTCTTTTATGAACACAAGAAATGTGTTTTACTGCAGTTTATCTCTTTGTTGATAACATCTGATCCTTAGAATTTCTTGAGTACATCAGCGTGTATACTTTAATGCGTGTAATAATAGCAGATTGAACTGTCCTTTTCATTCAAACGAATGCGTAAAACACATTTATATTGTTTCAAAGCCCTGGCATCTCATTTTGGTGACAAATAGTAGACATAATAAGGAACCAGAACTATCCACCATTGTAATTATGACTTGTAATATATGTATATCTATATTACACTGCATTGTCAGAACTTTTCATTAAGACATATACAGTTGTTCCTACACTGCTTTACATATTGCCTATTACAGATGGACTTTCAGTTGATTTTTCTTGTATGCTAAAATGTCAATGTCGTAATGTTCAAATTGAGCTAATTGCTTGAAATTCTTTTTGAGTCTGACTCAAAACGTTCAATTCAGGTACAAATCGATTTAACTCTAATCAAATATGCTCCAATTGCCCTAAAGTTTGGTGTATATCCCTCTCTGGTCTCTTATTCTTTTTGAATTCAGTCATGGAGGGAGAAAAAAACTAATATAGTACTTTAGGTTTCTGGGCAATATATATGCATTATCTGCGACTACTCTTTCTCATTAAAGAGAGTGCCTAGTACAGTATATGTAGTGTGTGTGCGGAATATTGTAGGACAAGCAAAGCTTCTCTGAGTATTTGGGAAAGATATTCAAATTAGCTTTCCTAAGCCTATATGATGCCAGAAGATAGTACTAATTTTCATATATTTTTTCCCATAAACGCAGAGGAGCATTGACTGGTTACGACAATACTCCTAATTATTATTATTATTATTATTTATTATTTAAGCGCCATTCATTCCATAGCGCTGTACATATGATAAGCGGTGCACATACATAACACAGACAATTGTACTAATCATAAACAAGATGAGTTACAAACTGGTACAGAAGGAGAGAGGGCCCTGCCCGTGAGGGCTTACAATCTACATGGTATGGGAGACGGACACAGTAGGTGCGGGTTAAGTTGGTCATGGCGGTATAGAGGCAGCAGGGTCATTGGTTGTAGGCTTGTCTGAAGAGGTGGGTTTTCAGGTTTCTTTTGAAGGATTCCACTGTAGGTGAGAGTCTGATATGTTGTGGTAGCGAGTTCCAGAGTATGGGGGATGCACGGGAGAAATCTTGGAGTCGATTGTGGGAAGAGGCGATAAGAGGAGAGGAGAGAAGGAGGTCTTGTGAGGATCGGAGAGTGCGTGTGGGGATGTATCGGGAAAGTAGCTCAGAGATGTAGAGAGGGGACAGGTTATGGACGGCCTTGTATGCGTTTGTCAGTACTTTGAAGTGGATTCGTTGGGCAATGGGGAGCCAGTGAAGGGATTGGCAGAGGGGAGAGGCAGAGGAGTAATAAGGTGAGAGGTGGATTAGTCGGACAGCAGAGTTGAGGATAGATTGGAGGGGTGCGAGGGTGCTAGATGGAAGGCCACAGAGGAGAATGTTGCAGTAGTCTAGGCGGGAGATAATGAGGGCATGTACGAGAATTTTCGCAGAGAATGGCGCATACTCAGCACCATTCATAAGCAGAAATAGTACCCCAACAAAGGCATCTCAGGCAGCGAATCAAATTTTGTTCACTCGGCTATGGGTAGTTATCCAGAAAGAGCTGGATGTCTCTTTTTCAGAGAGCCATTTTGTGGTAATACAAGCGCAGCAATAGATTAATCTTATTATGAGAAATTATTGACTGAACAGTTTGAGGCTCCACTGGAGAAGATCTTTCTATGAAAAAAGCACTGATTGAAAAGTTTGAGGTTACCACTGAAAACTCAGTGGGGCAAATTGATCTATGAAACACCAAGAGATAAGTATATATATATATATATATATATATATATACTACAGATTCAAATCAATTATATCTGAACTAATTGCAATTTCATACCATACTTTTTGGGAAATTCCAGATAAATTCTGTTAAGAGTTACTTTCAAATCTGACAGATGGTATTGCCTATCTCACTTCCCTGCACATCATTGTAAATTTATAGTGCTGGCTGGAAGTCGTTGCTGCACATTAGTGTTAATGTATGATGCAGGGATATTTGCTTAGGAGTTGTGCCTGGACCATCCGTCGTGGATACATACAGCTGTCACCCTTCAGCAATGGCCAGTCATTACTAACTGTATTACCGGTTTTACAGGGGTAGGGGATGTCTCGCTGTAAACCCATTGGCACCACAGCCATGTAATTATGAGGTGATGATCGAATGATGTTGCAGTTGGGTGCCTAACAATGGTCCCCAGGTCTGCCATGTACTAGAACCTCAGCCTAAGGCAGGACCTAATATATAACTTCCTGCTGACCAACAAGTTACACCTTGCCTCAGTGTTTTTTGCTAAAAAAGTTGACAAAAAATCTAGAGTTTCTGTGAAAAAAGTCTGCTCACTTGGTTGTAGTATATTTAGTCTTGACAGCTTGAGTAAAAGCAAAAAAAAATGCAACAGCACTCTGGAAATATAGAATATATAAATTAATGCTGTATTTACCATATAAAAAAAAAATTAGCAAATATATTTTGATCAAAATCATTTGTGCCCATCCACCATGGCTAAGTGACCTGTTTTGTATGGGAACCTACTCATTACAATATCTATTCTTGTGCTATAATAAACTTACCTGTCTGGGCTCCAATGCTCTGCTTTCTCCCCCGCAGTATAAGTGTGCTGGGGGGGGAGACAGGCAGTGGGCTGAATGACATCCCAGCTGCTCAAATGCCTTTTGTGTGTGGTGTCTGACCTATAGGAGAGTCAGGTCACTGGACCAATTAGGTTCTGGTCCGGGGGTTCTCTATTTAAATCTCCTATTGTCATTTAATCCTTCCCAATTATAATACTATTTGGTTTGCTAGCGTTGTTCCTGGTTCCCTTTTCCTGATTTGCTGCTTGATATTCTGTACTTCTGTAATTCTGGCTTCTCTTCTGACCGCTCTTGTCTCACCTTTTTTTTTTTTTAAAGCAGCATCTGAGGGGTTCAATGATGGGGACGGTGCAATTGCACCCACTACTTACAAAGAAATGCGCTTGGTGACAAAGTAATTGGTGACAAAACAAATTTCTTTGGGAGTAGCCGAATCAAATGTTTGTAAACTTTGCTCATCACTAATGACAACCCAAACAACGATCCACCCCCTTAGAGTGAAAGGTCTGTACTGAAGTCAATAAAGATATGGGTCCAATGTCTCTGGGGAATAGGCAAGGGACAAAGCAAACCCACAAGATGTCTCCTGGATACCTTGGCATTGGCACACACACATTAAACAAAAGCACCAGCAAGGTGTGACCAAGTAGGCCACCAATAGGCCCGGGAGACCAAATATTTAGTCCCTGCAATCAAAGTAAAAATAAAAATACCCGCCCCCCAAAAAATTGAAAAAAATCACATATAAACACTTACAAACACAAAACTCAGACAATAATCTACAACAAATGATATAGTCCTCAGATCAGTATTGTCCTTTTGCGCTGCAGTTTTTCTTGTGAGGCGGGTACCCTTCACAAATAACTAATGTATATAATATAGAAAACTGGGCTGCTTCAACTTGAGTGCAGTTCACACTGAGGGATACAAAAGGTATTGTCACGGCCATGGTCATGGTCGTGACTCCTGAACCGCATGCTGTTGCCTGCGGTTTGTTATTGGGTGTTCAACCACAGGTGAGGGCCGCTAGTGTGCTGCCTCACTTGTGGTTGCTGCGGGCAACAAGTTATTTTGTATTGTCGCAGTAGAGCAGCCTGAGCTGGTGCTAGGCAGCTTGTAGCAATGTTCATGCGGTTGCACCTAGCAACCTCTCTGTTAGGTGTATGTGTGTATGTTATGCACTTTGTATGTCTGGTGTGCACGAGGTTTATGTTAGGTGTGCACTGTGACTCTTCCCTTCACTGTGGCTGCTCGTGGCAACGTTTGGTTTGGTTGTGTACATGTGGTGGCAGTGTCTTGGCCTTCTGGCTGACTCCCAGGACATGGTTGCCACCCATGTCGTTGCCTGCGGTAACAGCTGCAGTGTGATCTTCATTTGGACACTTCCCCTTTAAGTGGTTTCACTCCCTGGTTAGTGTTGGAAGGGTTAATTCCCTCTCCTATGTGTGTCTGTGTGGGTGTGGCCACTTTGGGCTATAAAGCCTCTTTGGAGATCAGAAGGTGAGGGGTTCTTCAGCCATGCTTTGCTGGAGACACCCTCCTGGTAATTCCATCTGCCAGTGGGGGCCACCCTTGTGGTCATAAACAAATTGTTATGTATTGTTTATACACAATGTTATGAGGATGTGTTTGTGTGTCATGTCTATTCTTTACAGCGTATGGTTTCCTGGTGTCCTGTGTGGTGTGTGTGCTCTGTCGTTTGTGTTTGTGGACAGCAGCACTGATACTTGGGTCCCAGGCTCTGTGTCTGTGGCAGGTAAGTGTTAGTACTAGTTGCACTTACCTGCCATTGCCATATGACTGTTTCTGTTTCCCCTGTCTTTATAGTTTGGCCATCTTTAGACTCCTATTTCTCCATGTCCAGGAGGAACAGGTAGTCTACCCAGCTCCTAGCTTAGGGACCTGCGGAGGGCTAGTAGGGATCCGAGGTTCCAGAGCATGAGCCCTCCTACCTTCAAGGTCGGCTCATGTCGCTAGGAGTTAGGGTCAGATTAGGGAAGCAATAGGAGGTGACCTGCTCCCTAATTCTGTGGTTCTGGCCAAGTCGTGACTACCATCCTCTGTCATCGCACGGCTGAGGGTTTTCCCCATCCTCAGCCGTGACAGGTATCTATCAATGTGATTCCTCAGTTAAAGTTCCCACTAAGGTCAATGCTCAAATCTCCCAACGACCCAACATAGTGAAAAATCGCCAATTGAGTTTAAATAGCGCTGCAGAGGCAAAACCAGGGTCAGCGTTTTATTAGAGGACGTGCACATTTTATATGCATGTTGTTTTATGGATCTCGTGAGTACAATAAATCATGTTATTTAAAGTCAGTTAGCGGTATTTCACTATGTTGGGCCGTCTCTTCTTTTTCATAAATTTTCTATAATAATTAGTGAAACCAAGAAACCATTGCAAAGCCTAGCCCAATTGACAACGGATGCAAGACATGCGACAATCAATCTGGGGAAAACACCAAGATATAGTCCAGATACACCACTAAAAACTTACTCAGGAACAGGGGTGTAGCTATAGGGGAAGCAGGGGAAGCAGCTGCTTTGGGGCCCTGACCCAGAAGGGGCCCATCCAGTAGGAGGAGGACTAAAAGATTTTGTCAGGGCACCCTCAACAGTATTACACAATGAAATGATATGCAGTGGCAGTATAGACGGATGAAACAGCTGCCGGGCCTGGTCTGAGAGAGTGATCTTTACTAGCCACAGGAATAGGGGCGGCATGAAATGAAGGGATTGCAAAAAAATTACTGGGGGAGGGGGCCCCATTAAAAAATTAGCTGTGGGGCCAGTCATTTCTAGCTACGCCACTGCTCAGGAACTTAAAAAAAATATCATTGACTAGATTCTGAAGTTCAGCTGGGTCATTACACAGCCCAAAGGGCATCACCAGGCATTCAAAATGCCCTTCGTGGGTGCTGAATGCCAAATAACCCATTTTTCAGACGATGTTCCTTCCGGACATGGTGCTGACTTGCATAGGCTCCACTGACTTCAGTGGATTTGTGACTTTTCTACACCAAAAACAGGTGTATGGGGAATAATGAATAATCAATGATAAAGAATATGTAAATAATGGCACAGGAAAACTCTATATTCTGCAAAAATTATAGATATACTATATATGGTATTCAGATTTTCTGGATTTAGTTCGAAAACTGTCAAATTTGGTATAGTCATGACATATAAAGTATAGGCAGCCATCCAGTAAGGAATCAAAGACCTTTACGCACACTCTGTACTAAAGCCATGAAACTACAGTATATTTACTGGTTCTGCAGCAGAAATGAATGAGAGACAGATTTTTTTTCTGCAGAAAATGTGCAAAAAAAATCTACAAGGATTTTTTTCATATTTTCATTATTTCATGATGTTTGCAAAGAAAATGTAAATTGACTGTAATAAGTTGTATGTGTAAAATCGTACTGCATTGTGTTTTCATAAATGTGAGCATGACATGAAAGAATGATGTGGTAATCAGACTATTTTAACCCAATGAATATGTATGTCTTTAAAAAAATAAAGTGTGTGGGTGTATACGGTAATAATAATTTAACAGTGATAATATACAACCTTATATAAGGGCATTTCAGAGAGTTTTATAACACTGCCAATTATTCACACTGACATGTACTGTAAAACAAATATTTGATCATCTAGTAACAACTAAACGAAGATGAAAATTCTGAGTTTATAACCTAGGAAATGAAGGGTGTGACACAAAGTACAAAGTGCTGATTTAGTTCAATGGCCCAGCCAAATTAATGAACTGTTGAGGAAATATAAATACTGCCAGTCACCAGGTAGTATTGCTGCCAACACAATAACAGGTTCTTCCAGCATAGGCAAGTGTTCATGTTCCTTTGTTTATATATGCCCAAGTGCTCCAGAGCTGAGGCATTATATTATAGCTAAAATATTTATTGTAATTAAGCAGCATTTCACAATGTGTGGTTTACCATAAGGCTATGGGTAAACCTACTAAATTTTCTGAGTGAGTTGTTAAGGGCACAGAAATAGATGTAAAATTAAAGGCTATGGACACCTTTGGAGCCATTTTTATGCTGAAAAATATTTTAATTATAGTTTTACAGCTTTTTTTAATTCAAAAGCTATTACATGAAAATCAGTAAGAAAAAGTGTGCTCTGAAGGTGTCCATATATCTTTAATGGGAATGTGTCATCAAAAAATTACCTGCTATGTAAATCGTTTTTTAATGTTTAGCATATTTTGAAAGCATTTTTTATGATGTTTTCAATGTATTCCATATATTTAAAGAGGTTGTCTCATCTCGCTGTTACTAAGGCAACATGAGACTCAGTACCGACCACCTCCAGGCCAGGACACTGCAGAGTGCTCAGGATTTGTGCTCTGGCGCTCTGCTGTTTCAGTAGCTCTCATTGCCGTGCATGAGAGCTACTGAAACAGTGTAGCACAACAAGCTATGCTGTTTTTGAGTTAGGGAGTGCTCTGCTGTTACCCGGTTGGTTGGTGGTTTGAACTGTGTCTCATCTCGCCTTAGTAATGACAAGATGAGACAACCCCTTTAAACAAAAAAGATAAAATCCTGCAGTTTTCGCAGTGGCCACTATGTCTAATAATTAGCTCCACTTCTTGGTCTGTACAGATCACTTTACTGCTGTTATATATTATTCTAATCCTGCCTGTAATGATATTACTTCTGTGTATAGATAAGACAAGATCTTCCATTTACAATAGGCAATTGCCAGAGCTTATCTCTTCTTTCCTTGTACAATGACCTCTGCACAGGTCACAGAGCATGCCTGTAAAAGTCGATAGGGTCCTCTTCTGACCATTGGGTCTCTTGCCCATTTTCTTAACGCTTTCTAAATGCTGTTAAGAACAGCTCAGGCAAGACTGCAACCCCCATAATCATGTTCAGGAAATAGAATAATACAATTCAGAAATTAAAAACTGATTAGAAAAAAAGGGTATGTGCTTCTATCTGATCTTAATTGGCAGATACATTTTTGGTGACACGTTTCCTTTAAGCTCTGTTGTTAAGATTATGAATTTAGGTTCTTTTTCATTAATACTAGATGTGTACCACTCTGAGGTTGTACATGACACGAGGAAATTGTAGCCCTCATGATTACTGTCTAAAACAACTTCCAGGCAAAGGCAGTAAAAAGGAAATCCCAGAACCCAGGTGAGTCAAGAAGATGGATGAGCAGTTCCATTGTCAGCAAAACAAGGAAATCCTGACCAAGCATACAGAAAGGACCAGGGAACAGCGAGCACAAACTCAAACAAGACAGGACATAATTCAACCAAGGAACAATAAAAAGGAGTCCAGGAGATGTAAGTGCAGTTTTGAATTAAAATAGAAGTGGTATCCCAGGATCAGCACAATATAAGGAAGTTAGCGCATTAATAAAATTGTATGTAGACAATATCTATTGTGAATTATAACTGGACACTTTCAATTGGAAAGTCTGTCTGGGTGATGTCTGAGTTTAGGACAAACATCACCCAGATTGAACACTGACCCAGTTAGTTGAATCTTCACATAAGCAATTTTCCACACTGACCACTGGTCTGTGCGGAGAAAAATCACAGCATGCACCATCTGCAGTGAGCCCCTGAGGGGCAGGAGCAGAGGACGTGAGTGGTAATGGCAGTAGCTGTCACAATCAATCATCACACCGTTGCTCCCTACGGCCATGCAGTGGAAGGAGGGCGCACCCATTCTTCCATCGGGGCACATAATGGTTCTGATGGTAGTTGGGATGCCTGTGATGTTAAGTGTTTGTATGGGTAAAAGGCAGAGTGTGTACAATGCAATGACCAGCCTATGATGTAGTCAGAAAACCAGGTCAAAGGTAGAAGAATAAACATCTTTATTGTAGTGCAAAATAGGAGTTGTAGCCCATCTAGCTATAGCAGTCAATTCCAACTGTACTCAGTACAATCCTTTCCCAGATGTATGGATATAAGCAAATATTGGAGTTATGGCCCTCTTTGTACACTATCTTGCTAAAAGTCTCTCTCAGTAGACTCTACGGCTGGCAATAATACCTTGGTAATAATGGCTGTAGTGTCCACTGCAAGATGCAGGATCCTGAAGGCACATCCAAGTGTGAATGGTGTGCAAATGATGTCTTTCACAGCAGCAATGGCTGTAGTACCAGGTTACCTTACTGACTTCTATGCTTAGCCATGCAGATTTTAAGTTCTCCAATTCTCTCCTTCTTTTTCTCCTAATCTTGCACAAATTCACACCGAGATCTGTTTCTCTGGAGATTTCTAGGTCTGAGAAGAGGGAGCATAAGGCACAGCTTCCTCTCTCACTAACCTCCCCCCTAAGACTGGCTGAGTTGGGGCGCATATTGGATCCCCACCCAACCTCTTGCAAAGGGCTAAATCAGTATTAACCCTGGTTTGATTGTCCCAACCATGCACACTTATGCTGGGCATAATACATAACATAAAAATATATGACATGACATAACATTACATTACACTAAATAACAAACAATTTGGTACTGCACATCCTGCTCCTATTTTACTGGATTACACAATTACTTCAGTGAATGGGTTCTGTGCAACGCATGTACTGCATAACAGACATCATCCATCTATGGATTTAAAAAACACAGACTGAAATGGGTGAGTTTGCAATCATCCATTTGAAAGGGTCCTAAGGTGATGTTGAAAGTGGAACATACTCGATTTGCAAAAATCTCCTTGTACTGTATGGCCACTTTCACATACGTAGTCAGTATTTGGTCAGTATTTGTCATGATTGTAAGCCAAAACCAGGAGTGGAACCTACAGAGAACAAATGTCATGGAAATATTTGTACTTCTGTGTTTTGTATTCGCTTCTAGTTTTAGCTTACAAATAATGATGCAAAAATATGTGAAAGTAGCCTGAGAATGATATAAGGAATTGGCTATTAATCTATTCACCAGGACATTGTCATTGTAATATTAAGGGTTTAGTAAATAGCTAGTACCTCTTCAGAGATTTGTTATTCAAGGTCATATGTTTTTTTATACCAGTTTTTCACTTGTGGCCATGATAAGTAGTTATTTACACATTGTAGCTTAATATGCCCTCTGACATCAATCATAATAAATTGTGTTACTTTTTTTTCCTGTTTGTTCTATTCACACGCTGGGCCGTCTAACAGTGAATGCTGAGGTTTAATAATTAATATGATTCAGAAACAATATAGAGCTTGGCAGCTTTTTCATATCTTCTTCATATTTCTGCAAACCCATCAGAGTTGTATGATCATTAGGGATGAGCGAACTCGAACTGTATAGTTCGGGTTCGTAGCGAATTTTGGGGTGTTCGTGACACGGACCCGAACCCGGACATTTTCGTAAAAGTCAGTGTTCGGGTTCGGTGTTCGTCGCTTTCTTGGCGCTTTTGTGACGCTTTCTTGGCGCTTTTTGAAAGGCTGCAAAGCAGCCAATCAACAAGCGTCATACTACTTGCCCCAAGAGGCCGTCACAGCCATGCCTACTATTGGCATGGCTGTGATTGGCCAGAGCACCATGTGACCCAGCCTCTATTTAAGCTGGAGTCAAATAGCGCCGCCCGTCACTCTGCTCTGATTAGCGTAGGGAGAGGTTGCGGCTGCGACAGTAGGGCGAGATTAGGCAGATTAACTCCTCCAAAGCACTTGATTAATTGATCGATCTGCAGCTGTGCATCATTGAGCTGCTGAAATTCAATTGCTCACTGTTTTTAGGCTGCCCAGACCGTTTGTCAGTCACTTTTTTCTGGGGTGATCGGCGGCCATTTTGTGTCTTGTGCGGTGCTGCGACCAAGTGCATTTAACCCTCAATGGTGTGGTTGTTTTTTGGCTAAAGCCTACATCAGGGTGAAGCTGTCACACCAAGTGCATTTAACCAGCAATAGTCTGTTCATTTTTTGGCCATATACTACATCAGGGGCAAGCTGCGCCTGTCACCAAGTGCATGTAACCCTCAATGGTGTGGTTGTTTTTTGGCTAAAGCCTACATCAGGGTGAAGCTGTCACACCAAGTGCATTTAACCAGCAATTGTCTGTTCATTTTTTGGCCATATACTACATCAGGGGCAAGCTGCGCCCGTCACCAAGTGCATTTAACCCTCAGTAGTGTGGTTGGTCAAGCTATCGCACCAAGTGCATTTAACCAGCAATAGTCTGTTCATTTTTTGGCCATATACTAAATCAGGGGCAAGCTGTGCCCGTCACCAAGTGCATTTAACCAGCAATAGTCTGTTCATTTTTTGGCCATATACTACATCAGGGGCAAGCTGCGCCCGTCACCAAGTGCATTTAACCCTCAGTAGTGTGGTTGGTCAAGCTGTCACACCAAGTGCATTTAACCAGCAATAGTCTGTTCATTTTTTGGCCATATACTACATCAGGGGCAAGCTGCGCCTGTCACCAAGTGCATTTAACCCTCAATGGTGTGGTTGTTTTTTGGCTAAAGCCTACATCAGGGTGAAGCTGTCACACCAAGTGCATTTAACCAGCAATTGTCTGTTCATTTTTTGGCCATATACTAAATCAGGGGCAAGCTGCGCCCGTCACCAAGTGCATTTAACCAGCAATAGTCTGTTCATTTTTTGGCCATATACTACATCAGGGGCAAGCTGCGCCTGTCACCAAGTGCATTTAACCCTCAATGGTGTGGTTGTTTTTTGGCTAAAGCCTACATCAGGGTGAAGCTGTCACACCAAGTGCATTTAACCAGCAATTGTCTGTTCATTTTTTGGCCATATATATACTACATCAGGGGCAAGCTGCGCCCGTCACCAAGTGCATTTAACCCTCAGTAGTGTGGTTGGTCAAGCTGTCACACCCAGTGCATTTAACCAGCAATAGTGTGGTTATTTTTTGGCCATATCCCAGTCTAATTCTGTCACTAAATCCATACCAGTTACCCAGCGCCTTAATACTAGGCCTCAAATTTATATCCCGCTAAATCTGTCGTTACCGCTGTACTGTTGTGGCTGGGCAAGTTATTTAGTGTCCGTCAAAGCACATTTTTTGTTCAGGGTTGAAATACAATTCCCAATTTAGCAATTTCATAATTTAGTGGTTTCTGCTATATCAGAGCTATTTGAAATCTATCCCTAAAAGGGTATATAATATTCAAGGTGCACATAGGGTCATTCAGAATAACTTCACACACACGCTACTGTGCATTTCCAAGTCTAATTCTGTTAGTAAATCCATACCGGTCACCCAGCGCCTAAATACTAGGCCTCAAATTTATATCCCGCTGAATTTGAATACAATACATTGGGCCAAATAATATTTTTGTTTTTGTGGTGAACCATAACAATGAGGAAAACATCTACTAAGGGACGCGGACGTGGACATGGTCGTGGTGGTGTTAGTGGACCCTCTGGTGCTGGGAGAGGACGTGGCCGTTCTGCCACATCCACACGTCCTAGTGTACCAACTACCTCAGGTCCCAGTAGCCGCCAGAATTTACAGCGATATATGGTGGGGCCCAATGCCGTTCTAAGGATGGTAAGGCCTGAGCAGGTACAGGCATTAGTCAATTGGGTGGCCGACAGTGGATCCAGCACGTTCACATTATCTCCCACCCAGTCTTCTGCAGAAAGCGCACAGATGGCGCCTGAAAACCAACCCCATCAGTCTGTCACATCACCCCCATGCATACCAGGGAAACTGTCTCAGCCTCAAGTTATGCAGCAGTCTCTTATGCTGTTTGAAGACTCCGCTGGCAGGGTTTCCCAAGGGCATCCACCTAGCCCTTCCCCAGCGGTGAAAGACATAGAATGCACTGACGCACAACCACTTATGTTTCCTGATGATGAGGACATGGGAATACCACCTCAGCATGTCTCTGATGATGACGAAACACAGGTGCCAACTGCTGCGTCTTTCTGCAGTGTTCAGACTGAACAGGAGGTCAGGGATCAAGACTGGGTGGAAGACGATGCAGGGGACGATGAGGTCCTAGACCCCACATGGAATGAAGGTCGTGCCACTGACTTTCACAGTTCGGAGGAAGAGGCAGTGGTGAGACCGAGTCAACAGCGTAGCAAAAGAGGGAGCAGTGGGCAAAAGCAGAAAACCCGCCGCCAAGAGACTCCGCCTGCTACTGACCGCCGCCATCTGGGACCGAGCACCCCAAAGGCAGCTTCAAGGAGTTCCCTGGCATGGCACTTCTTCAAACAATGTGCTGACGACAAGACCCGAGTGGTTTGCACGCTGTGCCATCAGAGCCTGAAGCGAGGCATTAACGTTCTGAACCTGAGCACAACCTGCATGACCAGGCACCTGCATGCAAAGCATGAACTGCAGTGGAGTAAACACCTTAAAAACAAGGAAGTCACTCAGGCTCCCCCTGCTACCTCTTCTGCTGCTGCCGCCTTGGCCTCTTCTGCTGCTGCCGCCTCTGCCTCTTCCTCCGCCTCTGGAGGAACGTTGGCACCTGCCGCTCAGCAAACAGGGGATGTACCACCAACACCACCACCACCTCCGTCACCAAGCGTCTCAACCATGTCACACGGCAGCGTTCAGCTCTCCATCTCACAAACATTTGAGAGAAAGCGTAAATTCCCACCTAGCCACCCTCGATCCCTGGCCCTGAATGCCAGCATTTCTAAACTACTGGCCTATGAAATGCTGTCATTTAGGCTGGTGGACACAGACAGCTTCAAACAGCTCATGTCGCTTGCTGTCCCACAGTATGTTGTTCCCAGCCGCCACTACTTCTCCAAGAGAGCCGTGCCTTCCCTGCACAACCAAGTATCCGATAAAATCAAGTGTGCACTGCGCAACGCCATCTGTAGCAAGGTCCACCTAACCACAGATACGTGGACCAGTAAGCACGGCCAGGGACGCTATATCTCCCTAACTGCACACTGGGTAAATGTAGTGGCAGCTGGTCCCCAGGCGGAGAGCTGTTTGGCGCAAGTCCTTCCGCCGCCAAGGATCGCAGGGCAACATTCTTTGCCTCCTGTTGCCACCTCCTCCTTCTCGGCTTCCTCCTCCTCTTCTTCCACCTGCTCATCCAGTCAGCCACACACCTTCACCACCAACTTCAGCACAGCCCGGGGTGAACGTCAGCAGGCCATTCTGAAACTCATATGTTTGGGGGACAGGCCCCACACCGCACAGGAGTTGTGGCGGGGTATAGAACAACAGACCGACGAGTGGTTGCTGCCGGTGAGCCTCAAGCCCGGCCTGGTGGTGTGTGATAATGGGCGAAATCTCGTTGCAGCTCTGGGACTAGCCAATTTGACGCACATCCCTTGCTTGGCGCATGTGCTGAATTTGGTGGTGCAGAAGTTCATTCACAACTACCCCGACATGTCAGAGCTGCTGCATAAAGTGCGGGCCGTCTGTTCGCGCTTCCGGCGTTCACATCCTGCTGCTGCTCGCCTGTCTGCGCTACAGCGTAACTTCAGCCTTCCCGCTCACCGCCTCATATGCGACGTGCCCACCAGGTGGAACTCCACCTTGCACATGCTGGACAGACTGTGCGATCAGCAGCAGGCCATAGTGGAGTTTCAGCTGCAGCACGCACGGGTCAGTCGCACTATAGAACAGCACCACTTCACCACCAATGACTGGGCCTCCATGCGAGACCTGTGTGCCCTGTTGCGCTGTTTCGAGTACTCCACCAACATGGCTAGTGGCGATGACGCCGTTATCAGCGTTACAATACCACTTCTATGTCTCCTTGAGAAAACACTTAGGGCGATGATGGAAGAGGAGGTGGCCCAGGAGGAGGAGGAGGAGGAGGAAGAGGGGTCATTTTTAGCACTTTCAGGCCAGTCTCTTCGAAGTGACTCAGAGGGAGGTTTTTGGCAACAGCAGAGGCCAGGTACAAATGTGGCCAGCCAGGGCCCACTACTGGAGGACGAGGAGGACGAGGATGAGGAGGAGGTGGAGGAGGATGAGGATGAAGCATGGTCACAGCGGGGTGGCACCCAACGCAGCTCGGGTCCATCACTGGTGCGTGGCTGGGGGGAAAGGCAGGACAATGACGATATGCCTCCCACAGAGGACAGCTTGTCCTTACCCCTGGGCAGCCTGGCACACATGAGCGACTACATGCTGCAGTGCCTGCGCAACGACAGCAGAGTTGCCCACATTTTAACCTGTGCGGACTACTGGGTTGCCACCCTGCTGGATCCACGCTACAAAGACAATGTGCCCACCTTACTTCCTGCACTGGAGCGTGATAGGAAGATGCGCGAGTGCAAGCGCACGTTGGTAGACGCGCTACTGAGAGCATTCCCAAATGTCACAGGGGAACAAGTGGAAGCCCAAGGCCAAGGCAGAGGAGGAGCAAGAGGTCGCCAAGGCAGCTGTGTCACGGCCAGCTCCTCTGAGGGCAGGGTTAGCATGGCAGAGATGTGGAAAACTTTTGTCAACACGCCACAGCTAACTGCACCACCACCTGATACGCAACGTGTTAGCAGGAGGCAACATTTCACTAACATGGTGGAACAGTACATGTGCACACCCCTCCACGTACTGACTGATGGTTCGGCCCCATTCAACTTCTGGGTCTCTAAATTGCCCACGTGGCCAGAGCTAGCCTTTTATGCCTTGGAGGTGCTGGCCTGCCCGGCGGCCAGCGTTTTGTCTGAACGTGTATTCAGCACGGCAGGGGGCGTCATTACAGACAAACGCAGCCGCCTGTCTACAGCCAATGTGGACAAGCTGACGTTCATAAAAATGAACCAGGCATGGATCCCACAGGACCTGTCCGTCCCTTGTCCAGATTAGACATTAACTACCTCCCCTTAACCATATATTATTGGACTCCAGGGCACTTTCTCATTCAATCCTATTTTTATTTTCATTTTACCATTATATTGCGAGGCTACCCAAAGTTGAATGAACCTCTCCTCTGTCTGGGTGCCGGGGCCTAAATATATGCCAATGGACTGTTCCAATGTTGGGTGACGTGAAGCCTGATTCTCTGCTATGACATGCAGACTGATTCTCTGCTGACATGAAGCCAGATCCTCTGTTACGGGACCTCTCTCCTCTGCCTGGGTGCTGGGCCTAAATTTATGAAAATGGACTCTTACAGTGGTGGGTGACGTGAAGCCTGATTCTCTGCTATGACATGAAGCCTCATTCTCTGCTATGACATGCAGACTAATTCTCTGCTGACATGAAGCCAGATTGTCTGTTACGGGACCTCTCTCCTCTGCCTGGGTGCTGGGCCTAAATTTATGACAATGGACTGTTGCAGTGGTGGTTGACGTGAAGCCTGATTCTCTGCTATGATATGAAGACAGATTCTCTGCTGACATGAAGCCAGATTGTCTGTTACGGGACCTCTCTCCTCTGCCTGGGTGCTGGGCCTAAATATATGCCAATGGACTGTTGCAGTGGTGGCTGACGTGAAGCCTCATTCTCTGCTATAACATGCAGACTAATTCTCTGCTGACATGAAGCCAGATTGTCTGTTACGGGACCTCTCTCCTCTGCCTGGGTGCTGGGCCTAAGTTTATGACAATGGACTGTTGCAGTGGTGGGTGACGTGAAACCTGATTCTCTGCTATGACATGCAGACTGATTCTCTGCTGACATGAAGCCAGATCCTCTGTTACGGGACCTCTCTCCTCTGCCTGGGTGCTGGGCCTAAATTTATGAAAATGGACTCTTACAGTGGTGGGTGACGTGAAGCCTGATTCTCTGCTATGACATGAAGACTGATTCTCTGCTGACATGAAGCCAGATTGTCTGTTACGGAACCTCTCTCCTCTGCCTGGGTGCTGGCCTAAATATATGCCAATGGACTGTTGCAGTGGTGGCTGACGTGAAGCCTCATTCTCTGCTATGACATGCAGACTAATTCTCTGCTGACATGAAGCCAGATCCTCTGTTACGGGACCTCTCTCCTCTGCCTGTGTGCTGGGCCTAAATATATGCCAATGGACTGTTGCACTGGTGGCTGACGTGAAGCCTGATTCTCTGCTATGATATGCAGACTAATTCTCTGCTGACATGAAGCCAGATTGTCTGTTACGGGACCTCTCTCCTCTGCCTGGGTGCTGGCCTAAATATATGCCAATGGACTGTTGCAGTGGTGGCTGACGTGAAGCCTCATTCTCTGCTATGACATGCAGACTAATTCTCTGCTGACATGAAGCCAGATCCTCTGTTACGGGACCTCTCTCCTCTGCCTGTGTGCTGGGCCTAAATATATGCCAATGGACTGTTGCACTGGTGGCTGACGTGAAGCCTGATTCTCTGCTATGATATGCAGACTAATTCTCTGCTGACATGATTCCAGATTGTCTGTTACGGGACCTCTCTCCTCTGCCTGGGTGCTGGGCCTAAATATATGCCAATGGATTGTTGCAGTGGTGGCTGACGTGAAGCCTCATTCTCTGCTATGACATGCAGACTAATTCTCTGCTGACATGAAGCCAGATCCTCTGTTACGGGACCTCTCTCCTCTGCCTGTGTGCTGGGCCTAAATATATGCCAATGGACTGTTGCACTGGTGGCTGACGTGAAGCCTGATTCTCTGCTATGATATGAAGACTGATTCTCTGCTGACATGAAGCCAGATTGTCTGTTACGGGACCTCTCTCCTCTGCCTGGGTGCTGGGCCTAAATATATGCCAATGGACTGTTGCAGTGGTGGCTGACGTGAAGCCTCATTCTCTGCTATAACATGCAGACTAATTCTCTGCTGACATGAAGCCAGATTGTCTGTTACGGGACCTCTCTCCTCTGCCTGGGTGCTGGGCCTAAATTTATGACAATGGACTGTTGCAGTGGTGGGTGACGTGAAACCTGATTCTCTGCTATGACATGCAGACTGATTCTCTGCTGACATGAAGCCAGATCCTCTGTTACGGGACCTCTCTCCTCTGCCTGGGTGCTGGGCCTAAATTTATGAAAATGGACTCTTACAGTGGTGGGTGACATGAAGCCTGATTCTCTGCTATGACATGAAGACTGATTCTCTGCTGACATGAAGCCAGATTGTCTGTTACGGGACCTCTCTCCTCTGCCTGGGTGCTGGGCCTAAATATATGCCAATGGACTGTTGCAGTGGTGGCTGACGTGAAGCCTCATTCTCTGCTATGACATGCAGACTAATTCTCTGCTGACATGAAGCCAGATCCTCTGTTACGGGACCTCTCTCCTCTGCCTGGGTGCTGGGCCTAAATTTATGACAATGGACTGTTGCAGTGGTGGGTGACGTGAAGCCTGATTCTCTGCTATGACATGCAGACTGATTCTCTGCTGACATGAAGCCAGATCCTCTGTTACGGGACCTCTCTCCTCTGCCTGGGTGCTGGGCCTAAATTTATGAAAATGGACTCTTACAGTGGTGGGTGACGTGAAGCCTGATTCTCTGCTATGACATGAAGACTGATTCTCTGCTGACATGAAGCCAGATTGTCTGTTACGGGACCTCTCTCCTCTGCCTGGGTGCTGGGCCTAAATATATGCCAATGGACTGTTGCAGTGGTGGCTGACGTGAAGCCTCATTCTCTGCTATGACATGCAGACTAATTCTCTGCTGACATGAAGCCAGATCCTCTGTTACGGGACCTCTCTCCTCTGCCTGTGTGCTGGGCCTAAATATATGCCAATGGACTGTTGCACTGGTGGCTGACGTGAAGCCTGATTCTCTGCTATGATATGAAGACTGATTCTCTGCTGACATGAAGCCAGATTCTCTGTTACGGGACCTCTCTCCTCTGCCTGGGTGCCGGGACCTAAATATCTGAGAATGGACTGTTCCAGTGGTGGGTGACGGGAAGCCAGATTCTCTGCTATGGGACCTCTCTCCAATTGATTTTGGTTAATTTTTATTTATTACATTTTTATTTTAATTCATTTCCCTATCCACATTTGTTTGCAGGGGATTTACCTACATGTTGCTGCCTTTTGCAGCCCTCTAGCCCTTTCCTGGCCTGTTTTACAGCCGTTTTAGTGCCGAAAAGTTCGGGTCCCCATTGACTTCAATGGGGTTCGGGTTCGGGACGAAGTTCGGATCGGGTTCGGATCCCGAACCCGAACATTTACGGGAAGTTCGGCCGAACTTCTCGAACCCGAACATCCAGGTGTTCGCTCAACTCTAATGATCATATTTGTCTTAAAACAATTTTGACGAACATTTATGGCATATGTAAAAGAGCAGTATTATATTGATACTTTATTCATAGTGGTGTAAAGACTGTAAACTATTAACAATACCTTTTGCAGAAACCAGTTACAGCTATTAAATTGAACTGAATGCCAAAAGAGAATATAAGTAATTGCATTTCCTCAGTAATAATATAATAAGAATAATACATCACGATGGTCAAATGCTTCCTCTTTTAATCACATTGGGAAGCAAAAACAAGTTGTTCATAGCCCTATCAAAACAATTATACTGATGTGGTTGTTCTAAGCATCCATTGCTTGTTACCGGTACCCCCATCTCAACTACTCAAAGACTTTCCTAATCTCAAATATTTGGTTGAAAATATTATATTTTCACCTATACAACCATATTTTGAGTATCCATTGGTTGCTGCATACATGTCATTCTGCCTATTTAAAGATCAAGTGGTAATGTCCATGCCATATCTGCCATATTGTTTATAAAGATGTTTACAAATGTATATCAGAATGGTGTTATATATAGATGAATTTAAAAGTTTACCAACCTTTGAACAAACTTTACATACTTCAATAGTACAGATGACTAGAAGAAACTTTGTAATAAAGTTATTAGAGAAAAAGTGCTTCTTTCTCCACTTATTAGGCTCTTTACAAAGAATTCTATCACAAACTCACCTTTCCGGGCTCCGGCGGTCTAATCTCTAGCTTCGGCGTGGCCGTGCCGAGAAAGACATGTTGCTAATCCATGCCCGTTGGAGATGCGACGGCATCCTTAGCAACAGGATGCAATACTCTGCTTCTCCCCACAGCTGGCATGTACTGGAGGAGATTAGCTCTATTGGAACTTCTCTATTCCTATGTGCTAGTGTTTCTGATTAATGGAGTGCCGAGTCATGACCTATCAGGTTCTGATCCTGGAACTCTGTGCTTTATTTAAACCCCTTTCTGGCCATGTACTGCAAGTAAGTAGGGAAAGTGGGCTGGTTTCTAGGTCAGGGCTCACTGTCCATATCTGTTCCTATGTACAGGTGTTACAAATTATCTGCTAAATCTGTCTTTCTTTAAAAATAATAGGAATGGCTACAAAGCACTGCCAATGTAAATGAATTAGAGTTTGAGAAATAAAAATTACAGGAAACATGTTTCAATGTAGAACTTGCATCTTCATCAGGCCATACAATCATTAAAATGACCATGTTTATATAAGCAAAAACAGGGGGAAGGGGCAGGAAGTCAATAAGAGAGACCTTTGCTCTAAGCATCATTCAACCTACCAATGTAAGGGAAAAATCTACAAAATAAAAAAACATAAAACACATAAAAAGATCATAAGAAAATACAGAATGGCTCAATTAAATAATAAAATAAATGAAAAGAAAAAAGCATCATTAAATGAAAAAATTTGACTTAAAAAGATGATTCTACCATATCATTGAGACCATTTGGCTGTCCAACTTACATTATATATCCAAAATGACTCGTACTACAGTAAGTCTCAAAAATCTATATGGAACAGTTTATGGTACCAGTTATATGAGAATAATGAGAATGAAGCTGAAATCACAATCATGCAGTGAAGAACAGTGCTGAAAAACACTGGAGGAGATTTATCAAACTGGTATAAAGTAGAACTGGCTTGGTTTCCCATAGCAACCAATCAGATTCCACCTTTCATTTTTCACAGCTCCTTTGAAAAATGAAAAGTGGAATCTTATTGGTTGCTTTGAGCAACTAAGCCAGTTCTAATTTACACCAGTTTGATAAATCTCCCCCACTGGAAACTCTTCTGTACATTATGACAGTGGCAATTATTCCTGCACCTCAATGGTTGCACAGAATGTCCAATATACTGTAACCTAAGCAAGCATTGTAAGAGAGATTTAACAAAAGTTGAGCTGATGTTAAAGGGATTCTGTCACCAGGTTTCACCCCTGTCAGCTAAAAATATGCTGATGTTCAGGGCGTCTTCACGATTCCTAATGTGGGCTTATAAATGTCATATGTAGGCTTATTTAGCTAAAAAACAGCTATTACTAACCTGTCAGTCAAACAAATAAGGTGCCCTAGGGGATGTTAATGGATGCAAGGTGCCGGCCGCACCCGCCGCCGTTCGTGCCCAGCGCCGCCTTTCCAGACTTCTGCGCAGCCTGCTAATCCTCTGTGCCGCCTCTCGCTCTCCCTCCCTCCCCCCTCCTCCTGCTGTAAGATCTCACGCATACAGGGGTTGAGCGAAGTGCCGGCGCATGCGCACTTCGCTGTAAGAAGCCAAATGGAGAAGTCCACACGGGCGCATCAGGCAGAGCCCGCATGGAAAAGTCTGCACGCATGCGCCGGCTCAACCCCGCGAGAGATCTTACAGCAGGAGGAGGGGGGAGGGAGAGCGAGAGGTGGCACAGAGGATTAGGAGGCGGCGCAGAAGTCTGGAAAGGCGGCGCTGGGCACGAACGGCGGCGGGTGCGGTCGGCACCTTGCATCCATTAACATCCCCTTGGGCACCTTATTTGTTTGACTGACAGGTTAGTAATAGCTGTTTTTTTAGGTAAATAAGCATACAGATGACATTTATAAGCCCACATTAGGAATCGTGAAGACGCCCTGAACATCAGCATATTTTTAGCTGACAGGGGTGAAACCTGGTGACAGAATCCCTTTAATCAGTGGTGGTGGAATTAAGGTTAAAAGCTCTAAGAGTTATATAGTCACAGCAGTGGCAGCATTTTTATAAAAAAAATTTTTTACATACAATAAAACCCATTGTATAAGACACAGTGAATAAGATATAGACATAGCATATAGATTGTTCATTTTAACAGTGACATATGCGAAAATGGCAAGTTAACACAATGCTTCTTATACTACAAAATCCCTCCCCCCCCCCCCCCCAACAACAATCCTGCGGAGAGATGACTCCATTTTTTACTTCACACTTAAAAACTCCCTTGATGTTTGGAAGCATATAGAGCACTGGCTATAATGTAGCCTACTAGGGTCAAGTATATTATGAAATGTGATGGACGGCCTGAACGTTACCTGTAGTTTTGGAGAAATGTGGCCCCTAAGGTATGAATCACTCTGTCAGATATGCCAGTGATGTTATAATATGTTCCTAACTATGTCCCATGTTGTAGGTAGTAATACAATTATGCTTGAAGCTCTTGGTGTTTTCATGTACACTAGACAGCTGCAAGCAATCAGCCTGTGATAAAGCCAAAGCTCTATTAAATGCACATTTTGAAGCTCTCAGGATAGTTCTTTTCTCTGAATCTAGTAGATTAAACCTTTGCTGTAAAAAGGTTGCACACAACAGTTATTTCTAATCCTTTTAAATTGCCCAAAGGGCATATTTCTAATCCAGGGTGTATAATGGGTGCTGTTAAAATCCAGATTCATGTAGATGGTTTTAAAATAGGTTTTTGTAGTAAACTTTCCTGTGTGTTCTTTAGACACAACTAGGTTTAAAAGTTCCAATGTGTCTGGGGAGTAGTAATATGTGAAGGATAGACCCAACTCATTACTGTTGAAATTAAAATAGCAGCCTCCTCCTCACTCCCACTCCAGATAAAGAATAAATAACATAGTCAACAGGTCAACATAGGATGGTGCAAATCTCAATCCCATAGCACATCCTCGAATCTACCTGTAAACCTGTGAATTAAAACTAAAGATGTTTTGCTCTAATATAGAGCTATAGGATTGTAAAACAAATTTACGTTGAACCAGTTTTAAGGCTAAGCCTAAGGCCCCATGCACACGGCCGTGTTTCACGGCCGTGTGCGGGCCGTGGAACCGCAGCCTGGATCCCTCCTGAGAGCAGGAGCGCACGGCGTCACTGGTTGCTATGACGCCGTGCGCTCCCTGCTGCCGGCACAGTACAGTAATACACTGGTATAGATCATACCAGTGTATTACTGTATTGCGGCGGCAGCAGGGAGCGCACGGCGTCATAGCAACCAGTGACGCCGTGCGCTCCTGCTCTCAGGAGGGATCCAGGCCGCGGTTCCACGGCCCGCACACGGCCGTGTGCATGGGGCCTAAGGGTGTTGTCCATGTGGTTCCCTAGTATTCACTGGTTAAACCCTGAACAGGAATCTGGACTTTGCGGCAGAGAATCTACCAGGCCGCTGCCTCCTGGAGATGTCCTGGTGTAGTTGACAGCCAAACCAGGAGGGTCAGATACACCAGTGTAAAGTATAAAGGTAAAACGCCTATTTGGAAGATAGTCCTAGGTCAGGGCAGATTGAGTAGTGCATAGTCCAGGTAACAGTTCCAATGTCAGGGCAGGTGGCAAGAAGCAGAATCGCTGGACAGCTGCTGATCTGACCATAAAAAAATTAGGGGTGAGGGTCTGCTGCTGAGCTGACCATCTAAAACTTTAGGGGTGAGGGCCTGCTGCTGAGCTGACCATCCCAAAAATTATGGTTGTGGGTCTGCTGGTGAGCTGACACTTTAAAACATTAGGGGCGAGGGCCTCCTGCTGATCTGACCATGGAAAAAATTATGGATGAGGGCCTGCTGCTGAGCTGACCATCTAAAACATTGTGGGCGAGGGCCAGCTCCTGAGCTGACCATCTAAAACATTTTGGGGCGAGGGCCTGCTACTAAGCTGACCATCTAAAACATTAGGGGCAAGGGCCTGCTGCCGAGCTGACCATCTAAAACATTATGGGCGAGGGCTTGCTGCTTAGCTGACCATCTAAAACATTGTGGGCTAGGGCCTGCTCCTGAGCTGACCATCTAAAACATTATGGGCGAGGGCCTGCTGCTGAGCTGACCATTTAAAACATTAGGGGTGAGGGTCTACTGCTGAGCTGACCATCTAAAACATTTTGGGGCGAGGGCCTGCTACTAAGCTGACCATCTAAAACATTAGGGGCAAGGGCCTGCTGCCGAGCTGACCATCTAAAACATTGTGGGCTAGGGCCTGCTCCTGAGCTGACCTTCTAAAACATTATGGGTGAGGGCCTGCTGCTGATCTGACCATCGAAAAAATTATGGTTGAGGGCCTGCTGTTGAGGTGACCCTCTAAAACATTAGGAGTGAGGGCAGCCTAATAAGCATGTTGATATGGTAGAGGACGATGAAAAAAGGAAGATTGGACCATATACCCTTTTTTGTGGTGGAAGGGGTGCATGGGAGTACAGTGTATTTAATACACCATAAAAGCAACATTTAATGTGCCTTTATGTTCAGCCGCTTTCCTCTGGTGGAGTAGAGAAGTCAGGGGCAATCCAGGCCTTGTTCATTTTGAAAAGAGTCAACCTGTTCAGTTGACAGTTGGATGCGCTTATCAGTTATTATGCCCCCAGCACTAAATACGCACTCTGACAAAACACTGGCAGCAGGGCAGGCCAACACCTCCAAGGCTTGGACACCCAATAGTTGTAAGACACAGAGAGATCATTGAGGACGCTGCTACTTACTCCTTCACCATCTTCCAAAACTTTTCTCTCCTTGTGACACTAGGCCGCGCATCAGGGTGAGGCTTCTGGCGGAGTATCATGACACTGTCACAGGCCTTGGACAGTGTTGCCTTGCCTCTGTTGGAACTGCTGTGTGTTCCCCTCTTCTACCCTCCTCGGGTGCCCAAGGAACTACGTACTCTGCTGCCAGCGTTGTCAGCTGGAAATTTTGGGAGCAATTTTTCCACAAGGACCTTCTGGTATTGCACCATTTTGCTCATCCTTTCCACCACAGGAATGAGAGATGAGAAGTTCTCTTTGTAGCAGGGGTTGAGAAGGGTGAACAACCAGTAATAGGTCTTGGCCAAAATGTGTATAACGGTATAACGCAAGGGTCAAGGGAAAGGAAGCATAACATATAGTCAGAGTCCCAACAGACAAGACTTTGCTGTCCTCGTCAGGAGGATGACTCTCAATCTCCTCATCCTCTTCCTCCTTTTCGGCCCATCCATGCTGAACAGATGGAATAAGCCTGCTGTGGGTACTACCCTCTGTAGCGGAGGCAACTGTCTCCTGCTCCTCCTCCTCCTTATCATCATCCAATTCACACTGAGATGACAAACGGAGTTTGGTCTGGCTATCACCCTGTGTACTGTCTTCCCCCATTTCCACCTATTCCACATGCAAAGTGTCCTTCTTCAGTGTGAGCAGCGACATCGCTAATGCCAGTCAGCTTTATATCTATTTTTCAGGTGACAGAAACCCTTTAAGCACAGCCTGTTGCCACTTCCCCACTGCAGTGCTACACTGCTTCCAGCTACTGACTGATGGCTGACTGGTGATGCAAGATGATAATTCAGAAGTGAAAGTGGAGGAGGACGCGGGGGGGGGGGGGGTTCAGCCACTAATGTAGATGGTGGCGGAAATCCTGATGGAAGTAGGGCCCGCAATCCTTGGCTTTGCTAGCACCTGTGCCATCCCAGGATACCACTCGCTCCCGGCCTCCACAACCTTCACCCAGTGTGCCGTCAGGGAAATGTAGCATCCCTAGCCACAAGCACTTGTCTATGTATCATTTGTTAAGTGGACCTTCCCAATAACTGCGTTGGTCAGGGCAGAGGTGATGTTTCGGGACACATGCTGGTGTCAGACAGGGAAATGGCAACATTTCCAGGGCGAGCAGTTTGGAAAGGTGGGCATTTAGTGCTATGGCCTGTGGGTGGGTGGATGGGTATTTGCGCTTTTAGTTCAAAGGCCTGGGGTATGGACATCTGTATGCTGCACTGGGACAAAGAAGTGGATGTGCTAGCTGATGGTGCTTGTGAAGGTCCAGGTGCAGGGCAAGTAACACAAGGGAAGAGGAGGCAGTGGTGTGACCCGCAGACACTGATTGTGGAACCAGGTGTTTGGCACACCAATTAGGGTGCTTTGATGCCATGTGGCGGATCATGCTGGTGGTGGTGAGGCTGCTAGTGTTCATGCCCCTGCTCATTTTGGTACGGCACAGGTTGCAAATGACAATTCTTTTATCGTCTTTCCTCAAAAAAGCGCCTACCCCTTGGCAAGGTAAATTGCCACAAGGGGGTGCTCCAGGGAACAGTTGCAGGCCTGTTTGGTGTGGCCCGCCTTCTTCCTTTTGCCACACCACTGCCTCTTCCAGCCTGTTGCGGTTCAGCGAATCCCTCCCCCTCTGTACTGCTATCCTCATTCGGCTTGCCACCTTCCCAGGTTGGGTCAGTGATTTCATCGTCCAGCACCTTGTCTTCCACTTCCTCACTCTGGTCATGCTCTTGACTTGTTGACCTAACAACAACCTCACTTATTGAAAACTGTGTCTCATCATCAACCTCTTGAGACACTAATTGCCGTTGATTATCAACTGTGTCTCATCATCATCATCCACCTCATGAAACACTAATTGCCATTCCCCACTGTCATCTTCTTGTGACTGTGGATGCTCAAGAGTTTGGGCATCAGTGCACACAATCTCTTTATGTCCCTTATCGAGCGGGCTTAGTCAGAGGTCCAAATCAAGGAATGGTGATGAAAAGAGCTCCTCGGAATATCTGAGTGTGGGATCACTTGTTTGGGAAGAAGGAGGATCAGGGTGAGGATTCTGTTGACCAGACTCTTGGCTACTGAGACTAGACTTTGTGGAAGACAGTGTAGTGCATAACCGACTGGAAGTATTATCTGCTGCAATCCAAACGACCACCTGGTCACACTGGTGAGCGGTGTCCTGCGCCGCCCTGCAAACTGGGACATGAAGCTAGGTATCGTGGATGAGTGTGTTTCTTGTGTTCTGGCAGCAGGCACAGTTTCACCGCACTCAGGCCCACGGCCTCTGCGTGCACCATTAGCAGCACGGCCACTAACCCGTCCCTTACTGCTCGCCTTCTGCATATTAAATGGTATATATACTTGCAAGTATGTCACACGTACAGTAGCGCAGGTATTGTAAGTGTATGCACAAAAAAATTAAACTAAATGTCACTGATATTTAGGATGTGCAAACGTTAGACAGGAGATGTAGCACAGGTAATGTCATTGCCACCAGCTGCGAAAAAATTTGACGGAGTGTCACTGATATTTAGGATGTGCAAACGTTATACTGGAGATGTAGCGCAGGTAATTTCTGTCACCAGCGGCTAATTATTAAAATTACAGGGAATATCACTGATATTTATGATGTGCAAACGTTATACAGGAGATGTAGTGCAGGTAATGTCGCTGCCACCAGCAGCGAAAAAATTTGACTAAATGTCACTGATATTTAGGATGTGCAAACGATATACAGGAGATGTAGCGCAGTTAATATCACTGTCACCAGCGGCGAGAAAATTAGACTGAATGTCAATGATATTTAGCATGCGCAATCGTTATACAGGAAATGTAGCGCAGGTAATGTCACTGTCACCAGCGCTTAATAAAAAATTACAGGGAATATCACTGATACTTATGATGCACAAATGTTATACAGGAGATGTAGCGCAGGTATTGTAACTGTCCGCAGCGGACACTGCCTACGTAAAAAGTACACCGGATGTCACTGATATTTTAATATGCGCACAAGTTAAACAGGAGCGCAGATAATGTCGCTGTCCGCAGCGTCTACAGAAAAAGTACACTGATGTCACAGATATTTTTAGCCTGCGCACATGTTACACAGGAGATGTAGCACATTTAATGTGGCTGTCTGCAGCGGCCAAACAATTGCAAGCTATTTAGCGAAGGTTGCGCTAAAAATATATATTGCTGCCAGATACAAAAATAGTCCTTAAAATGACTTTTAGGTCTCTAACAATTGCACGCAATTTAGCAAAGGTTGCACTAATAATATATATTTCTGCCAGATACAACAATAGTCTTTAAAAGGACTTTTGGGTCTCTAATGGCACGCAATTTAGCACAGGTTGCGCTAAAAATATACATTGCTGCTAGACACAATAGTCCTTAAAAAGACTTTTGGGTCTCTAATACCAACCTTGCCTAACCAAAAAATTAAATTAAATTCCCTACACTATCTGTCCCTTCTACAGCACAACTCTCCCTGACTAAGACTAGCCAAACCACGTGTCATCGGGTTCTTTATAGCACCTGATAATGCGTTTCGGCCAGCCAATCACTGCAATGCCGGTAACCAACAGGGCTACGGCATTACAGTGAGTGGCAGTACTTACCTGCACGTTTATTGGCTGCATAGCAGCCAACAAACGTGCGGAGAGGAGACTTGAGCATGGCGCTTGAGCACACACGGTATTCGGCCAAACACCGTAACATAGTAACATAGTAACATAGTACATAAGGCTACATAGTACATAAGGCCGAAAAAAGACATTTGTCCATCCAGTTCGGCCTGTCATCCTGCAAGTTGATCCAGAGGACGGCAAAAAAAAACTGTGAGGTAGAAGCCAATTTGTCTCACTTTAGGGGAATAAAAAATTGCTTCCCGACTCCAATCAGGCAATCAGACTAACTCCCTGGATCAACGATCTCTCTCTAGTGGCTATTAGTGATGAGCGGCAGGTGCCATATTCGATTTCGACGAAATTCGCGAATATTCGATAGAATATTCGTTTTACATTCGTCGAAATCGAATATTTGTCATTATTCTTGTTATCGCGATTAATATGCGATTTAAATAATCGAATTTCGATTTTAACTTAAAGGCTACTCTCCTATTGAAATAGCAATGTGATTATTTCAAGTTATAATAATCGAATTTCGATTTCGTTAATTCTAGCCTAATATGGAATATAGCAGTGCTAAGTTAAAATCGAAATTCGATTATTATAACTTGAATTAATCGAATTGCGATTTCAACTTGGACCTGGTTTACTATGGTTGGCTTGGTAGAATTAGCGAATATGACGAATATATTCGTTATATTCCACAAAACGAATATGGCGAATGTATTCGTTATATTCCACAAAACGAAGATAACGAAATATTCTCCATCTTCGTTTTAGCTACCTATTCATCAACTTCGCTAATTCTAGCAATCATATAGGAAAGTTTACTATAGAGACAGCTAAGTTTAATTCGCTATGCGATTATATGACTGCTTTTTTTAAAAAAAAAAATGGAATAGTTATAACACCTGATAATTATTATAATTATTCTATTTATAAAAAAAAAAGCAAAGTAATGTAATCGCATAGCAAATTAAACTTAGCTGTCTCTATAGTAAACTTTCCTATATGATTGCTAGAATTAGCGAAGTTGATGAATAGGTAGCTAAAACGAAGATGCAGAATACTTCGTTATCTTCGTTTTGTGGAATATGACGAATACATTTGTTACCTTCGTTTTGTGGAATATAACGAATATATTCGTCATATTCGCTAATTCTACCAAGCCATTGAAGCCAACCATAGTAAACCAGGTCCAAGTTGAAATCGCCATGCGATTAATATAACTCGAAGTAATCGCATGGCGATTTCAACTAGGTAATTACATTCCTCCGCTCTCACACTCCTTCATCCAGCATAGGGCTGCTTCCCCAGGCTGTCAATCCAAGTCACCTCCCCCTCCTAACCCTACTATCCACAGCAAAGACAAAGACTTATATACTACCGGCACATACTGCAGCGCAGTGTCCGGCTTCACGTCTCACTCTGCCGATTCGGCTGTGTGCAGAGCAGTAGTTATGATTGCGATATTATGTCCCAGTTGTATATTCAGATTGTTACACCAGGGTGGAGGGGGGGGGGGGAGAGCTTGGACATAATATCGCTATCATAACTACTGCTCTGCACGCAGCCAAATCGGCAGAGTGAGACAAAAATTTGCAAAGAAAGATAGCCTAATCCCTAATTAAATAAATAAAAATACATACAGTACAAATATATATTACTGCATATGGTGTTACTTTACTTTATGAATAAAAATGAATAATTTATATACATGTATATGTGCGTGTATATAAATATATATTATAATTATTATTATTTATATTATAATATAACTTGTAATATATTTTTATATTTGTAAAAAATGCATTGCTAGTTATCAATAATATCAGTATTTACATTTCTATGCAGTCATGCATTGCGATTGGTAGTGGAACTATGTATATACACAATATACTGCTGCACTGGATATAAATATAACATAAAAAACTTCTGGGGACTTAAGCTTATATTAGCAAATGTATATCAAATGAACTTTACTGAGGCTCTGAATAAGGTTGCACCCCATCCCCCCTCCCCCTACAGGCAGTCTGTGAATGAGATCGCACGCTATCTTTCTACACACTGATGCCCTGCCCTCCCATTCACTGAAAGCCCGTCGACAAAAGGGACTCCCTGTTAGGGGGAAGGGGGGTATTGTCTGCAGGCTGAAAGTGCAGGTTATTTTCTGGCTGGAGACCCTTTCACTGCGCTTCTGGTGGAGTACAGTGTTTATTAACTAAAATCAGGACAATAGCTAAAATAATGACCAGCAATAAAAAATAGCAATACATATAAATAAGTGATAGATCCAGGAGCATACACAAACAAATAAATTAATATCCCATAAATACTGTAGGTCCTTCACTAACTGCCTGCTGTCTCTGTTATATGGCAAATTCCATTAAAAGGTTGAAGCGCTGACATTGATAGTTACTTACCAACTACTGACACCTTGTCTATACTGCAACAAATTGCTGTGAACTTTGATACATATATATATATATATATATATATATATATATATATATTCTCTATTCTCCTATTCTATGCTGCTACAATTATATTAGAATATGGAAGTGTCTTATTCCCCTCTGTGAATTGGAACACTATCTAACTCTGCTACATAAACTATGATATTTATGGGATATTAATTTATTTGTTTGTGTATGCTCCTGGATCTATCACTATTTTAAATTTATTGCTATTTTTTATTCATTGCTGCTATATTGATTTATTATATGTAAATATATTTTATATATTTATATTATATATACATTTACATATCGTATAATTAGTGTAATATTGTATAATTATTTTTTTAATACAGAGGTTATCTATATATGTCCATTATACTGTACAATACATTATATCTAAATCACCATACCTCATATGGATCATGGAATAAATAATTATACAATATTACACTAATTATACTATATGTAAATTTATATATAATATAAATACTGTATTAACATTCAGCCACTATAGGAACATAGCTAATAAATACACTCTGTATCCACTACTTCAGAGAAAAACAAATAAATAAAAAACTCCATCAAGATACAAAACAATATACACTTAAAGGATAAAAAAAAAACAGATGAATGCAATAATATAGATTGTGTATCTGACATACTTGAAGCAAACTATCTCATTACTTGAAATTGTGACATTCTCTAATAACTTTCCTACCCCCACTCTCAGTATGGCTACAATAGGATCTAAGGCCCCTTTCACACGGGCGAGGAGGGGCTGGATGGGTTAAAAATTAATAAAAAATAATTTAACTCACCTTAATCCACTTGTTCGCGCAGCCCGTCTTCTCTTCTGTCTTCTTTCTTCAGGACCTGGGTAAAAGACCTGTGGTGACGTCACTGCGCTTATCACCATGGTGATGGATCATGTGACGGACCATGTGATGAGCGTAGTGATGTCACCACTGGTCTTTTACCCAGGTCCTGAAGAAAGAAGACAGAAGAGAAGACGGGCTGCGCGAACAAGTGGATTAAGGTGAGTTAAATTTTTTTTTTTTTAATTTTTAACCCATCCAGCCCTCCTCCCCGTGTGAAAGGGGCCTTAGATCCTATTGTAGCCATACTGAGAGTGGGGGGTAGGAAACAGATGAATACAATAATATTGATTGTGTATCAGACATACTTGAGTATTATACCCCTTATTAACCCCTCCAGCCCTATTTTTAACCCTCCAGCCCTATTTTTAATAGATAGTAAGATAATAAGATAGTTTGCTTCAAGTATGTCAGATACACAATCAATATTATTACCAGGCCTTTCACCCAGGTCCTGAAGACAAAAGAGAAGACGGGCTGCGCGAACAAGTGTATTAAGGTGAGTTAAATTATTTTTTTAAATTAATTTTTACCCCTCCAGCCCCTCCTCCCCCGTGTGAAAGGGGCTTTAGATTCTATTGTAGCCATACTGAGAGTGGGGGGGGGGGGGGGGGGAAGGAAACAGATGAATACAATAATATTGATTGTGTATCAGACATACTTGAGTATTATACCCCTTATTAACCCCTCCAGCCTATTTTTAACCCCTCCAGCCCCTTCTCACCCATGTGAAAGGGGCCTTAGATCCTATTGTAGCCATACTGAGAGTGGGGGGGGGGGGTAGGAAACAGATGAATGCAATAATATTTATTGTGTATCTGACATACTTGAGTATTATACCCCTTATTAACCTCTCCAGCCCTACTTTTAATTCCTCCAGCCCTATTTTTAACCCCTCCAGCCCCTGCTCATCCATGTGAAAGGGGCCTTAGATCCTATTGTAGCCATACTGAGAGTGGGGGGTAGGAAAGTTATTAGAGAATGTCCCAATTTCAAGTAATGAGATAGTTTGCTTCAAGTATGTCAGATACACAATCAATATTATTGCATTCATCTGTTTTTTTATCCTTTAAGTGTATATTGGTTTGTATCTTGATGGAGTTTTCCATATTTATTTTTATTTATTTGTTTTTCTCTGAAGTAGTGGATACAGTGTATTTATTAGCTATGTTCCTATAGTGGCTGAATGTTAATACAGTATTTATATTATATATAAATTTACATATAGTATAATATGAGGTATGGTGATTTAGATATAGTGTATTCTACAGTATAATGGACATATATAGATATAGATAGATAGTAAGATAGATAACCTCTGTATTAAAAAATAATTATACAATATTACACTAATTATACTATATGTAAATTTATATATAATATAAATATATAAAATATATTTATATATAATAAATCAATATAGCAGCAACGCTGTATATATTGGTCTATTTTTGCCTGTAAACTTTTGGTGTATTTTAAAACTCACCCAGCGCTGGAGCTGTATTAATTTATTTATTTTTGTTTTTCATGTAACAATATTATTTGTTTTAATGGTGTCAGTGTTAACATCATAATTCATATTAGGTTTCCATTGCGCAATTGTGGAGAAAGAGATCCAACATTAAGAATAGCAAGAATAGGTGTGGGAATTGTCCTGGCAGAAGGGGGGGGGCTGCCGTCAAGGAGGAAATGTTCAAAAGGCTTTGCTAAATACAAATGTATCCATACTGTACATGTTGTTTTTCGATACTGTAATAACATTCAGCCACTATAGGAACATTATATATCTGTATACTGTACACTGCTCCATTACATATCTGTATACAACACTTCGTTATATATCTGTACACACCGCTCTATTATATATCTGTATGCAGTAGACCGCACAAAATCCGGTACAATGTATCACCAGGTGTTATCCAAATCTAATCCACTTGTATCACAGATCTAAAGACATAATGGAGCGGTGTATACAGATATATTATAGAGCTGCATATGCAAATATATAGTCTAATATTCTAGATGTACTGAATCATAATTGTGATTCAGTACATAAATATATGAATGTATAGTTAGTCCATTGTACAGTAGTTTATTATTTTTTATTTATTCTTAACCCCATGAGCCCTATTTTTAACCCTTCCAGCCCCTCCTCGCCGGTGTGAAAGGGGCCTTAGATCCTATTGTAGCCATACTGAGAGTGGGGGGTAGGAAAGTTATTAGAGAATGTAACAATTTCAAGTAATAAGATAGTTTGCTTCCAGTCAGGCGCAGGCAGTGTAGTCAGCGATACTGAGGTATAATACTGCAATGTACGCCATTAGTCGATCCTTTTGTATGTACTTGCAACCTTAATGAAGGGCGGCATTAGCATATGAATCGCGATTTGCATGTAAATACCTTCAGTGTTTAGGGGATAAGGAAGTTATTAGAGAATGTCCCAATTTCAAGTAATAAGATAGTTTGCTTCAAGTATGTCAGATACACAATCAATATTATTGCATTTATCTGGTTTTTTTTATCCTTCAAGTGTATATTGTTTTGTATCTTGATGGAGTTTTCCATATTTATTTTTATTTATTTGTTTTTCTCTGAAGTAGTGGATACAGTGTATTTATTAGCTATGTTCCTATAGTGACTGAATGTTAATACAGTATTTATATTATATGTAAATTTACATATAGTATAAATAGTGTAATATTGTATAATTATTTATTCCATGATCCATATGAGGTATGGTGATTTAGATATAATGTATTGTACAGTATAATGGACATATATAGATAACCTCTGTATTAAAAAAATAATTATACAATATTACACTAATTATCCTATATGTAAATGTATATATAATATAAATATATAAAATATATTTACATATAATAAATCAATATAGCAGCTAAAATAATGACCAGCAATAAAATATAGCAATGAATAAAAAATAGCAATAAATTTAAAATAGTGATAGATCCAGGAGCATACACAAACAAATAAATTAATATCCCATAAATATCATAGTTTATGTAGCAGAGTTAGATAGTGTTCCAATTCACAGAGGGGAATAAGACACTTCCATATTCTAATATAATTGTAGCAGCATAGAATAGGAGAATAGAGAATATATATATATATATATATATATATATATATGTATCAAAGTTCACAGCAATTTGTTGCAGTATAGACAAGGTGTCAGTAGTTGGTAAGTAACTATCAATGTCAGCGCTTCGATCTTTTAATGGAATTTGCCATATAACAGAGACAGCAGGCAGTTAGTGAAGGACCTACAGTATTTATGGGATATTAATTTATTTGTTTGTGTATGCTCCTGGATCTATCACTTATCTATATGTATTGCTATTTTTTATTGCTGGTCATTATTTTAGCTATTGTCCTGATTTTAGTTAATAAACACGTACTCCACCAGAAGCGCAGTGAAAAGGTCTCCAGCCAGAAAATAACCTGCACTTTCAGCCTGCAGACAATACCCCCCTTCCCCTAACAGGGAGTCCCTTTTGTCTACGGGCTTTCAGTGAATGGGAGGGCAGGGCATCAGTGTGTAGAAAGATAGCGTGCGATCTCATTCACAGACTGCCTGTAGGGGGAGGGGGGATGGGGTGCAACCTTATTCAGAGCCTCAGTAAAGTTCATTTGATATACATTTGCTAATATAAGGTTAAGTCCCCAGAAGTTTTTTTATGTTATATTTATATCCAGTGCAGCAGTATATTGTGTATATACATAGTTCCACTACCAATCGCAATGCATGACTGCATAGAAATGTAAATACTGATATTATTGATAACTAGCAATGCATTTTTTACAAATATAAAAATATATTACAAGTTATATTATAATATAAATAATAATAATTATAATATATATTTATATACACGCACATATACATGTATATAAATTATTCATTTTTATTCATAAAGTAAAGTAACACCATATGCAGTAATATATATTTGTACTGTATGTATTTTTATTTATTTAATTAGGGATTAGGCTATCTTTCTTTGCAAATTTTTGTCTCACTCTGCCGATTTGGCTGCGTGCAGAGCAGTAGTTATGATAGCGATATTATGTCCAAGCTCTCCCCCCCCCCCCTCCACCCTGGTGTAACAATCTGAATATACAACTGGGACATAATATCGCAATCATAACTACTGCTCTGCACACAGCCGAATCGGCAGAGTGAGACGTGAAGCCGGACACTGCGCTGCAGTATGTGCCGGTAGTATATACGTCTTTGTCTTTGCTGTGGATAGTAGGGTTAGGAGGGGGAGGTGACTTGGATTGACAGCCTGGGGAAGCAGCCCTATGCTGGATGAAGGAGTGTGAGAGCGGAGGAATGTAATTACCTAGTTGAAATCGCCATGCGATTACTTCGAGTTATATTAATCGCATGGCGATTTCAACTTGGATCTGGTTTACTATGGTTGGCTTCAATGGCTTGGTAGAATTAGCGAATATGACGAATATATTCGTTATATTCCACAAAACGAAGATAACAAATGTATTCGTCATATTCCACAAAACGAAGATAACGAAGTATTCTGCATCTTCGTTTTAGCTACCTATTCATCAACTTCGCTAATTCTAGCAATCATATAGGAAAGTTGACTATAGAGACAGCTAAGTTTAATTCGCTATGTGATTATATTACTTTGCTTTTTTTTTTATAAATAGAATAATTATAATAATTATCAGGTGTTATAACTATTCCATTTTTTTTCTTTTTTAAAAAGCAGTCATATAATCGCATAGCGAATTAAACTTAGCTGTCTCTATAGTAAACTTTCCTATATGATTGCTAGAATTATCGAAGTTGATGAATAGGTAGCTAAAACGAAGATGGAGAATATTTCGTTATCTTCGTTTTGTGGAATATAACGAATACATTTGCCATATTCGTTTTGTGGAATATAACGAATATATTCGTCATATTCGCTAATTCTACCAAGCCAACCATAGTAAACCAGGTCCAAGTTGAAATCGCAATTCGATTAATTCAAGTTATAATAATCGAATTTCGATTTTAACTTAGCACTGCTATATTCCATATTAGGCTAGAATTAACGAATATGGAATATAGCAGTGCTAAGTTAAAATCGAAATTCGATTATTATAACTTGAAATAATCGCATTGCTATTTCAATAGGAGAGTAGCCTTTAAGTTAAAATCGAAATTCGATTATTATAACTTGAAATAATAGAATTGCGATTTCAACGTAATTCTCAAATCCGACAGTACATTCTAGTATATGGAGACGTTCCCATGGTGATGGGGACGCTCCTTGAGCACGCAAGTCGGCAGAAGCGGCAACGGGCACTGACTGGAGAAGCCAGGAAGCCAGGAATCCAAAGGACAGGTAAGAACAACTTTAGGGAAGTGGGAAAGAAAAAAATATAAAAAAAAAAATATATAAAAAAAAAGAATATTTGAAATATCGAATTTATATCACTATATTCGAAATATTCGCGAATTAGCGAAGTGCCGATATTCGCGAAAAAAATTCGATATTCGAATATTCGCGCTCAACACTAGTGGCTATATCCTGTAATATTATTACACTCCAGAAATACATCCAGGCCCCTATTGAATTCCATTTTTGTACTCACCATCACCACCTCGTCAGGCAGAGAGTTCCATAGTCTCACTGCTCTTACCGTAAAGAATCCTCTTCTATGTTTGTGCACAAACCTTCTTTCCTCCAGACGCAGAGGATATCCCCTCGTCACAGTCACAGTCCTGGGGATAAATAGATTATGGGATAGATCTCTGTACTGACCCCTGATATATTTATACATAGTAATTAGATCTCCCCTCAGTCGTCTTTTTTCTAAAGTGAATAACCCTAATTTTGATAATCTTTCAGGGTACTGTAGTTGCCCCATTCCAGTTATTACTTTAGTTGCCCTCCTCTGGACCCTCTCCAGCTCTGCTATGTCTACTTTGTTCACTGGAGCCCAGAACTGTACACAGTCCTCCATGTGTGGTCTGACTAATGATTTGTAAAGTGGTAGGACTATGTTCTCATCACGGGCATCTATGCCCCTTTTGATGCAACCCATTATCTTATTGGCCTTGGCAGCAGCTGCCTGACACTGTTTTTTATAGCTTAGTTTGCTGTTTATTAAAATTCCTAGATCCTTTTCCATGTCAGTGTTACCCAGTGTTTTACCATTTAATAAGTACGGGTGACTTGCATTATTCCTTCCCATGTGCATAACGTTACATTTGTCAGTGTTAAACCTCATCTGCCACTTATCTGCCCAAGCCTCCAATCTATCCAGATCTCTCTGTAGTAGTATACTGTCCTCTTCAGTGTTAATTACTTTGCACAGTTTAGTGTCATCTGCGAAAATTGATATTTTACTGTGCAATCCTTCTACAAGATCATTAATAAATATATTGAAGAGAATAGGGCCCAATACTGACCCCTGAGGTACCCCACTAGTGACAGTGACCCAATCTGAGTATGTACCGTTAATAACCACCCTCTGTTTTCTATCATTAAGACAGTTACTTACCCACTTACAGATATTTTCTCCCAGTCAGAGCAGTCTCATTTTATATATACCGTGATGAGCCAAGCATCACGATGTGCCGAGCATCGCAATGCTTGAGCTGAACTTTTGTTCGGCCGAGCATGTTCGGTCATCACTAGTGGACAGGCAATTTATGATACATAACTATACAGACAAGAGACCACCTTCACTGGTTACCTCCAAGCTCAGGCAAGGGGGTGGAACCACAGCCCAGCTAAGTAGGGAGGCTGATAAGGACATCAGCGTGCAGGACGTTGGAAGAAACAGGCAGCTAGCCTAATACTGAGGGCATCATACTATCATTGGAAAGAAAATGTTAATTACCTGTATTCCCACTTTGTACAGTATATTTGAATATAGCACTGACACATCTGCTGTGAAGAAAGATGGGGAGTGGTGACTGTGGAGTTAAATTTATGTAGCTCATTGATTAACTTTGTAGAAGTAAGATGACAGTGTAATAACATGCTTCTATAGGTGTAAATTGATGAAGTGCAATTAGTTGCTAATGAGAGAGCCTATACCTGAGATAATAGGCCTTGGGGATTAATGGCAGGTGATAATAAGAAAGGTTATGGGGGCGCAATCACTTCTAGAATATCATTCCGATCCTGGACAATAGGTTCTCAGAATACGCAGAGTCAATCAAACGTTTGAATTCAACGACATATTCTGATTGCCGGTTCCTATCCAGGGTCTCTCTATCTCTCTGCTCCTCTGTTATATAATCACTCCTATTCTATATAACAATGCCACTACCTTTATCCTTGGCTCTAATAATAATGTCATAGTTCGATGATAAGAATCACAGTGCTGTCTTTTCAGCTGTGGACAAATTATGAGAATTTACATAAAGATATTTAGGACTCTTGAAGTCCTCATTCACTAGGTTAAAAAAAATACTAAATACCAGGACACATTGGATGTAAGGAATAAAATGTAGATTTAGATTTCACATCAATCTGGGCATGTCTAGATGCCTCAAGAGAGTCTTAGTCAGAAGGATCATCTGTCAGGGAGGAGATGGCAAAATACCTGGTTAAAATTAGCTAATAAATATAAGAATTAAGATCAAGAAATAATTAAAAGCCATTGTGTCTTATTGTTGGACAAAAACATAAACTAATCTCATCCTCTCCTAGAACATGATTTAAGACATTAAACATTTTTATTGTCTTGTTTTTCATTGGTAGGGTTGTTGTCACACTGCATCCCCTCTCCACCCCCAAATTCTATTTTTCTTTTTAGATGTGTTTTTAGGCACTCTGGTTCCATTACTGGAAAAAATGTATTGTCTAGCATCTTGGACTGGTGAAGATAAACATCAACATTATAGTAGCCTGCAGTGACAATGATGGAAGTCCTGTAGGCATATTGAGTTGCAAAAGATCCTGTAGGTTATGAGGAGAATGAAGACAAATCTTCCGCCTGGGTCTTCTTATCCAAAGATGCCATGGTGGAGGGTGACCAAGCTAAAGAAGTCTCTGCTTTGGTGACACTGACACAAGAACACAAGTGCTATGATCGATTTGAAATTTGAGACAAAGTAAGCAATTCTGTTGAGACTAGAGCAGCAAGTTCTAATGACTTCAAGGCATCTATAGGGATGGAGCCTAAAGGGGTTGCATTGGCAGAGTGAGTTTTATAAGCAATGGTGGAGTCATTGGCACCACTCTCTAATACAGGTGGCACAGGTTTGAAACTACTATTGACTGGCTGACCAGACAAAATAGAGGGGGAATGAATCACCTTAGTAGACTTCCTAAACCACAAGTGGTTTATAGGATTTAGAGTCATTACTAGAATTGCTTTTGTTTATACCATTATCTTTGGGAACTTGGGATAGAGACTGATTCAACATTGTATTTACTGAACCTTACATGCATTAGAGGTAAGCCTAGTGTTTGTATTGTGTAATTAAGCTTCTCATGGCGTTTATTTATGGCACTAATCCATAGTGTTGCCCAACCTATCAATACTTAAACCCTTGAGATAGTCCTCACGGTCTTTACGCTGTCTTGAAAGACTAAGATGAGCCATACACATGAGATAATACTTGGTCAAATTGTGGCTTATCAGATGTCCATGGAATCATTAATACGAATGATCCCATCAGCAACATGTTAGCATAAACTGGTCAACTAAAGAGTCAGTTCTTTAAAAAAATGACTCCCTTGTGTGTCAGCACAGTGTCAATTAATTGGTCAAATTTGGCTTAGCATGATATACAAGTGTAATTTTGGGCAACATTCTAAAATGTGTCCAGTCACACTTATGTCAGAAAAAAAGTTTTTTTTATTTATTATTGCAAACAATAGTTTGGGTTAATTCTTCAAGTGATGGCCGGGTGACTTTTATCTCTTGTGTATGGCTGGCTCAAGAGGGACTGTTATCTCACTGAAGGGTCAGATTACAGCTGCCTATAGAAGTCATACTGTATGTAGAGCAAAGGGGTAGTAGGAGTGAGATAAAAGAGGGAGAAAGAGACATTTCTCTAATAAGATAAATTACAAAGTTTTTAATTATATTCACCTGTACTACTGATTTATGCAAAGTTTGTTGAAAGCTTAGTGACCGTTTATAAAATTTACTAGAGATGAGTGAAGTTTTGAAAAATGTAATTCAGCTGTATCGCCAAATTTGACAAAATAAAGTTGCTTCATGATTATTATTATTTTTTACGAAGTGCATTTTTTTGTAAGTAGTGGGTGCAATGACAGGGAGTCACAATTGTGCCGCTCCCTTTCATTGTACCCCTCAGATCCCGCATTCAAAGCTGATCGTGGCATCTGATATTGATATTACAGTGTAAAAAAATAAAAATAATAAAATCATACTTGTCTCATCCATTTGATCATGAAGAGCCAGCCTCTGCCATCTTGATTGAAGACCTAGCACGATGATCAGTGATGATAATGAGATGACTACTGAAAGTGTTCTGTATAGAATAGAACAGTGATGGCTAACCTCCGGGACTCCAGCTGTGGGGAAGTTATGACTCCCAGCATGCTCCATTCATTTCCATGGAGTTCTCAGAACAGCCAAGCAAGGGGCATCTTGGGAGTCGTAGTTTTACCACAGCTGGAGTGCTGGAGGTTAGCAATCACTGGAATAGAAAGTGTCAGGCTATTATGAAGCTGTTTAAAAGATCTGCTAAAAATCTTAAAATATATATTTTAACAAGAATATATGATTTAAGCACTAGGTTGACTTCTACTCACGTTTCACATCAGGCAACAAGATGTTAGCAATGGATAATTTAAGTTCTGCTGTAAGATGAGATTTCCATGTTTAAACTTGTTTTTCCGGGACATCCCAACAATGCTTGATTGGATTGAGATTGGGGAATTTGGAAGCCAATTAAACAGCATTGACTCTTTCACTGTGACCCATTTCTGAGCATTTTTTGTTGTGTGGCAGAGTGCATTAGGAAAACTGTTGCTACGAACGCAAGTACTTGGCCTGCAACAATGTTTAAGCATAGTAGGTACATGTCTGATTAGCATCCGCATGAATACCAGGACCCAAGATTTCCCAGCAGAACATTGTCCAGAGCATCACACTGCCTACACTTTCATGTTTTTTTCCCCCATAGTGGATATCTCTGCTGCCCAGGTAAGTGATGGGCATGTCCACATGATGTAAAAGAAAACATGATTCATCAGACCAGGTCACCTTTCCTCCATTTCTTCATTGTCCAATTCTTTTGATCATATGCCCATTAGAGCTGCTTTCAGCAGTGGTCAGTATTTGCACTCTGACTAGTCCGTGGCTCATCAGCCCCATATGCAACCAGCTAAAATGCACTTTGTATTCTGACACCTGTAACCAAAATTAACTTTTTCATCTGTGCTACAGTAGCTCCTCTGTGAAATCAGACCATTACAACTAGCCTTTGCTCATTGAGCTTTGAGTGCCCCTGACTTTGTCATCAGCTAACTAGTTTGACCACTTTGGTACTAACTAATCCTGGAAATCAGCCATCACAATTTAGCCCTGTGAAAGTCACTCAGATTCTAACAATTGCTCATTTTCCGGCTTTCAATGCATCAACTTCAAGAACTGACTGTTCACTTGCTGTTTAATATACCCCACCCCTTGACCAAAGTCCTTATCATAAGGTAATCAATACCATCCACCTCACCGCTTAGTGATTGAATGCTGTGTCTAATTGATGTAGGTGAGCTTATTATATGGTAAATTAGCTAATAATGTGATATAAGTTCATTAAAGGATTGTCTGTTAAAGATTTTCCCATTTGAAAAGATTCTGACACAAAGATCAGCTGATCCTTGTAGGTCAGGCTTTCCTAACTAGTAGCAATCAGATGATATCACCGAGGAAGCCTGACTGTTCACTTATTTACCCTGATGCGACCTCTGCAAGAAAATAGTTACATGGTGATCTCAGTAGTCACTGTCGTATAAAATCAATTTCATATTTTGAAAGCAATATATACAGGTCATATGCGCATTTTGTTTGCTAGGTATTCTTTTATTAAAACAAGAGGAGACCTGTTCTTCTGTGATAACTCTGATTGATAATTGCTCTAACTTCTATCTTCAGGAAATTGCATTCTTGCTTTACCCTAGCACAGAATGCCTTCTAAGTGTCATATTGTGCTCATGCCCTCTTAGACATGCAATATATAACTATTTTTCTATTCTTTCTAATTTAATTTTATAGATAGTGGAGAAAAGTAGACGAAACCCACAATTTGGCTCTGCCAACAGTATACTGTAGATGCAGAAAAGTGGTGTTAGGAAGTTCTGCTTTATTGTAATAATAAAATGTCAACGTGTTTCTAGGACAGAGCATCCCCTTCATCAGGACATACATTGCACATGAGGCGCTGTGTGTTTTTGTCTTTGTTTTCTTTTTATATATATATATATATAATTAAATTTTATGTTAGTTAAGTTGTGAAAACCTGGCACTAATACATTTTTGTACACTGCTATAAGTTAAATAACATTTTAAGCAAAACTCACCATGGTTTACAATTTATTTATTTTTATAGCAGTGCAAGTGATCACAGTTGAAAACCTGATAAAAATTGACATAACTTTGTCTTCGTTTTTCAGTCCTTTTTCATTAAGTATTTAGATTACAAAAAACAAAAAGGTCAGAGATGCATCTTTATGGCTTTACATGGCTTAAAGCTTATCTCCATTGATCCACTTAAAAACCTCATTCAAGTTTCTAATTAGAATTGAAAATAATTGTTCTATATTGATTATTGTAAAACAGCAAATGTGGACCCTCAGGGTCAGGGCTGAACTTGAAGCCCATGCTGTGGACTGCAAATTGTGGTCTGCAATGCACGGGCACTGTCCGTGGGGCAGGCGCATGGGGATCAAAAACCCCTTCACTTGAATGGGTCCGCGATCCTTCTGTTCCGCAAAAAGATAGAGCAAGTTCTATCTTTTTGCGGTGTGCAATACGGCAACGGGCATCGCACGTTCGTGTGAACGAGCCCTCATACAACTGATTTGGCTTAGGGCTACTCCTAAGAAAGTTATGTAAGTGGTCATCTTGGTTTTTACCTTTTTAACCCTGCACGGGGTTCTGGTCTTTGCTGCAGGGGAACCAGGTGACAACAGTGCATAACACAGAAGTGAACAGGTAGAACTTTTGCCAGTGAGAAAGCTGATGACAATCAGCACAAAGTCATTATGATAACTAGACAGAGGTCAGGGCAGGTGGAACAGGTTTCACATGGTCAACAGGCAGAGGTCAGAAACGAAAGATCAGATGACAATATACACCATAGCAAGGACTAGGCAAGCTAGGAACTTTGTTGCTCAGGTACCTTCCCAAAGGTAAAGTCACCTTAAATGCCTTGAAAAGGCTAGCCGTAGGCTGAGGACAGATTACAATCTGCACTGACCCTTTCAAAGTTCAAAGCTGGTGAAAACACATGATCTATGGACATGGAGGACTGCAGGTAGAAAGCAAAGAAGACACAGGAGTATAGAGTGGAGTAGGCACAGCTACTAACAATCTGGCACCCGTGCCTACTGGAAAGAAGCAAGGAGATGAGAGCAGGGGAGTGGGTAGGTTACCGTGGGCATGGATTGCCAACATTACACTTATTAAGTCCACTGACCTACAGGCTATGCTCTCCGGTCATTTTAAAATGAGAGATTAGGCGGAGGCTTGAATTACTACAGCAACTCCTATTTGATGAGAGAGATGAAGATGTAGCTAAAAGAACTTAAATATGTTACCAAAAAAGAAATTGCAAGTTGCCTATAGAGAAAGCTTGCTACCTAGTAAAGTCCTGTAATCATAGCACTACTGACACTGATTCAAGCTAGTATTGTGAGCTAGCAAACCTCTTGATAAAGTGACCAGGGCATGTTTTTTGTTCACCTATATCAATAACATGGCAGACAGTATCTGGTTAGCAGGTAAGAAAGAAGAAGACAAGACAAATGACTGACCTTAAACAGTTTGGTAACATGGAGATATTGGCCACGCTGCAGATGTCGCACCCCAGGATTGCAGTGGGATCACAGTGTAGCAGTGCTAGCATAGAAATCAATGGGGTTGCTGTGCAACTTGCACATTTGCTGCAGTCATGTTCCCAGGATTGCAAAAAATCAAGCATGTGGGTCACACTGCTACCTCTATTCATTTCTAGACTAGCACCACTACACTGTAATACCTATGTCCAAGATCGCCATGTAGCCAAACCCTAAAGGAAATAACTTCACATATAGTAGTTAGTGCACATGAGAATCTAAGGATTTGTTCACATTTGTGTTGTCCCTGTAGCCATTTCAGCCATCTTTGATGGAAAAAGATAGAAGGCACAATCCAGATGTGAACAGGCTGAGCACTGTGAAGCACACATTAAACTCTGAAAATGATAGGAAAAATGTAAAAGTACCTGGAAATAAAAAGGATACAGTATAATTTAACATTACATTTTCAAACCTCCATCATCAATCAATCATGCTATAATAGTGGTCATGTAAAATGATGTGAGCGCTAGAAGTTCTGGAAAGTTAGTATTATTAATATTACTATATGTGTTACAATTTTTGAGGTAATATAATTTTTTGAGGTAATACAATTTTAAAAATGTTAAGAGTAAATGTACATCTTTACCTGATATATATCAATTAAATACAAATATATCAATTAAAGATCTATTCTTTAGGAAATGAAACAATAGAGTATTTCTTTTGAATGTGAATAAAATAAGTATGCCTTTCTATAGCAATAGTAACTAGTCCTTGTATACTTGACACCTGAACTGTTGAGATTATCTATCTTATGTTACCTTACCTAAGGACAATTGGCAGACACTGGTTTCGGGGTGTGCTAAATGGCAGCAATACAGTTTTTTTGTTTATATGCAAACTGGTTTGTTCAAGTAACAATGAACAAAGATTTCCCTGGTTTTGAACTTTTGAACTATAATAGAGGTCACGGTCATTGGCAATGACTTATTAATCCTTTAATTCCACAAAGAGTAAGTGCACACTCTCCTTACATAGATTGCATAGAGGTATTATGGTGCCATATGTCAAAGGCAGTATGCACAATAAATAAAGACATCTGATGTATTGTGCAGCTGGATTCCTTCACAAATTTAATTTCAAATTTCCAGTGAACCCTATTCATCTATATCTGTAAAGAATAAATCAAGGCAACTGGACGTACTGTAGATTTCTTGAAAACGTTTCACTCGTTCTTCCAACGAGCTTTCTCAATTCTGAGTGACTGTACAAGAATTCTGGGAATAAATATTCATTTATCACATATTTACTGGAAGTACGCGTGAGGTCTATAACTTTTAGGGCACAACTACACTGCAACATTTGTCACGCGACATTTTGTCGCACCAATGTCGCGCAACAATTTTGATAATGGCAGTCTATGGTATCGCACTGAGACATGCGACATGCTGCGACTGCGACGCGACAGTTGCAGGAAAAATCAATTTCGAATGGATTTTTTGCGACTGTAGTGTCGCAGCATGTCCATGTCGCAGAAAACTTGATGCAAACAATAAGTCATTTTCTGAATACACATTCACTTTTTCGACCCTGCAGTATGTAGAAGGAACATGCTTAGGTTCTAATTGTCTAAAGCTGCCCTTCATTGTTGATGAGCTTAATTGTCTGCCTTTTCTGTGTTTAAGGCTAAGTCTACATGACATTTGTCACGTGACATTTTTTATAATAGTCTATGGTGTCGCACTGCGGCATGAGACATGCTGCGACTGCGACGCAACAGTCGCAGAAAAATCTATTTCAAATAGATTTTTTGCAAATGTCGTGTCGCAGCATGTCGCATGCCGCAGTGCGACACCATAGACTAGCATCATAAAAATTGCCGCGCGACATTGGTGCGACAAAATGTCACGCGACAAATGGTGTCATGTAGAGAACCTTAAACATAGAAAAGGCAGACAGTTAAGCTCATCAACAATGAAGGGTAGCTTTAGACAATTAGAACCAAAGCATGTTCTTTCTACATATTGCAGGGTCGAAAAAGTGAATGTGGACTCAGAAAATGACTTATTGTTTGCTTCAAGTTTTTTTTATGTTAAACATATTTATAAAGAATTTTTGGTGGCGTTAGGTGATGTTCTTTTTAATTTTGCATTTAACTATTTATACAAATCATAAAATTCTGCTGTTTTCGCACTGGTCACTAAGCCTAATAATAGCCAACACTTTTTTATAGGTAGAGGCAATTACAGACAGGAATAGAATAACAGAGATCATCTATATATAGATAACACAGATAACACAGTTGGTGATATCAGTCGGCTGCATCCCTAATGTGGTCATGATTCTGCCTGATGAAGGGCTTATATTAGCCTGAAACGTTGCTTATGGTGTACCACTGTGCCCAGCTGATATAATATGAAATAAAATTCACTAAGCATCATAACTGCTGTCGGAGTGCTGTCTAAATCTATATGACGTATACAGTTCTTGTGGTGGAGCTAAGAACTAAACCCGGACGTGCACCCAATTCTGCCAGGTTAAGGAAGAGTGCTGTGGTCAAACAGATGTCCCCTAGAATACAGTGAGGTCCCCTCCTGTCCATTGTGTCTATGGCCCATGGTGGCTGTTGTAAAGCATATCTCTAAATGCTGTCAACAATAACTCGGGCAACATGGCAACTCCAAAATGATGTTCATTAACTAGAATAAAACTTCTACAATCTCATAATAAAAACAGATAAAATCGATAAAAGGACATCTGGTTTTAACTAGCAGAAAAAAATTATAGAAAAAACATTCCCTACAGTATGTCAAAAAAACATAAAATCACCAATCAGCTAGTTGTGCAGTCTTATATGATAATGAGATATTGCTCAATTAAGTTTGAATTGAAGGAATGCTCTGAATCTGGCCCAAACGGCTTCATTATGTTATGTCTATTACATAATTTATAGAGCAGCATCAACTCCATTAAAACTGACATACTGCTTGGTAGTGCTAATTCTGCTGATTAAAACCAAACCTGGATTGTGAAAATTGGTTGTGCAATTCCCAAGAAAAAACATCTAATTCTTCAGTGCAGCAAAAGATGTAGTCAGCACTGGAAAGTCGAGGAGCTAAAGTGCCTAAAGGGCTAAGGCCATCATTTGCATAAAAGTTAAAGTATTTTTTCTTGGGAATGTCACAACCAATTTACATGACAGTTATTTTTTTAATCAGCAGGATCAACCCTACTAGACAGTATGCCTGGGTTAACAGGGTTTATCCTGCCGACACATGCTTTTTAGGCCTCTTTCACACTACCGTTTTATTTTTCCGTTTTGCGGGCTGTTTTCTGCCTTCCGTATACGGTATGTATACGGAACCATTCATTTCAATGGTTCCACAAAAAAAACGGAATGTACTCCGTATGCATTCCGTTTCCACATTTCCGTTTTTCCATTCCGTTGAAACATAGAACATGTCCTATTATTGCCCGCAAATCACGTTCCGTGGCTCCATTCAAGTCAATGGGTCTGCAAAAATAACGGAACACATACAAAATGCATCCATATGTCTTCCGTATCCATTCCGTTTTTGCGGAACCATCTATTGAAAATGTTATGCCCAGCCCAATTTTTTCTATGTAATTACTGTATATGCCATACGGAAAAACGGAACGGAAACGGAAACACAACCGAAGCAAAAAAACGGAACAACGGATCTGTGAAAAACGGACTGCAGAACACTGAAATAGCCATACAGTAGTGTGAAAGAGGCCTTAAGGTGCGGTGCTTGATACAGGGAAGTTCAGTCACTTTTATGCTCCACTGATAATGTATGTGCAATGGTAATAATGCTGATAAGCTGATGTAGTCACCTCACTGGTCTACCCATAGTTTGAGCTGTGTTTTTACATTTTGTTTGCCCATGTTTGTCACATTCAACCACAGCATTAAGATATTTATGTTTTAGTCTAATGAATGTTGTGTAACATAAAGCTCCAGTACATTTCTGGGAAGGATACATTGAAATAAGTCAACCTTAACTTATGTAAACTCATATGCTGACAATTACTATTCGCTGTAAGTAAGGATATATTTATTGTGTTTATCTGTTTGACTTTGTTCCTCTTCACAAACATTTTAAACATTTCTGGAAGACAGCTGAAATGAAAAAGTGTAATGACTTTGTTTTGCTAAAAATATACTTATGCAAATCTGTGCATCTTAATAGTTACCAATGCCAAACAAGCCTTGTAAAGCATGAAACTTCATTCATACTCCCTTCTGCCTGTCCCCTGCTTCTTCCTAACTTTCACTTGTGTATCATCTCTTGCTGGAGATGTGGATGGTCAGGACTGGAGCCCATAGTCTTAGCCAGGAGTAGAACAACAGGTACCTGGTGAAAAATCAAAAGGGTGAAGCAGGAGGTTTATCAAGGAATAAGGCTGGTGTCATGGTCAGGATAAATCAGGAGTCAAGATCAGAGTAAGGGTCCATTCACACGTCCGTGTGTGTTTTGCCGATCCACGGATCCGCATATCCCACAAAGCACGGACATCGGCAATGTGCTGTGCTACTAAGCTTTAATAGGGTTCAGAGAGATTACTTTCCTATACCCTATTAATACATTTAGGGATAGGAGACGCAAGTTTAATTTGTATATCTCTTCCCCGCACCTTGGGGATATATCTTAGGCTACTTTCACACTAGCGTTCGTCGGTCCGCTCGTGAGCTCCGTTTGAAGGGGCTCACGAGCGGACCCGAACGCCTCCGTCCAGCCCTGATGCAGTCTGAATGGATGCGGATCCGCTCAGACTGCATCAGTCTGGCGGCGTTCAGCCTCCGCTCCGCTCGCCTCCGCACGGCCAGACGGACAGCTGAACGCTGCTTGCAGCGTTCGGGTGTCCGCCTGGCCGTGCGGAGGCGTGCGGATCCGTTCAGACTTACAATGTAAGTCAATGGGAACGGATCCGCTTGAAGATGTCACCATATGGCTCAATCTTCAAGCGGATCCGTCCCCCATTGACTTTACATTGAAAGTCTGAACGGATCCGCACAGGCTACTTGCGCACTTGCGAAATTTTTTAAAGTTATTAATGCAGACGGATCCGTACTGAACGGAGCCTCCGTCTGCATTAATATGATCGGATCCGTTCAGAACGGATCCGATCAAGCGCAAGTGTGAAAGTAGCCTTAGCCTGACACATTTGAGTGTTGAGTCATTGACTCCGTTTTTAATGAATAAAACAATAACGTTTATTATTTAGTTTTAATGTTCCAATCAGGCAGTAATTTTCTAGTGTTTGACTGGTGCTCATATCATCAATTTAATATCTAATCACTTAATCCGTCTTAATCTGTTTCAGTCGCATCTGAATGGCTTTTATTTGTCTAGAATTATTGGAGATTGAAAATCTCCACAACTCACACTAGCTTGTTAAATTCAAGGGCTTAAATATTCCATGTCCAGCACGATGAGGCCGTGTCCGCATATAACACTTGACACATGACTAACATAATTAAGATGATGAAAGACAGAATAGAGTTACTTATGCAGAGCACCACACACTGTGTCAGGGCAGTAGATTGGAACAGCCTTGTTTACGCATGCAGAATATCATTTCTCCCTCCGTAGACTTTTGGCTTCCTGGTGAAATTTTAGACAATTTGTTGAAACTATTTTGACATATGCTTACAGAAACGAAAATGCTAATTTGCTTTGGGGGAAATTCAGCAACATATAAAATAACTTTAATGCTTCCTGCATTCATTTGAATGAAGTATGACTGTATTTACTGCCTATTTTATATGCAGTGTATTATTATTTTTTTGCCCAAATATGAAAGGGTCTCTCCCCAGCAAATGATTTATCATTTTTCCATCACATTATACATAGTAAGGCCTCTTGCACACGACTGTATGTATTTTGCGGCCCGCAAAAAATGAATCCACAAAAAATACTGATGACATCCATGCAGGGCCGGTTTTAGACAAAATGTAGCCCTGGACAAAATCGAAATAATGTAATAATGTGCTAATAACACAGTCCGACGTCCAACACTTGACACCCCCGCCGATCAGCTGTTTGAGCAGCAGATGATGCGTGCTGTCCCATAGACATACAGCAGTGAGCAGGAAGAGGGAAAGGAGACGGCACGTGCGCACAGAGCATGACGTCTCCTAAAACAGCTGATCGGTAGGGGTGCCGGGTGCCCCTAAAATACCCTAGTAGTAATAAAATAACCATAATGCTCCCAGTGGCTCTAATGTCCCCCTGTAGTGCTCTTCACTAGTTCAAATATATAATGCTCCCCCCATAGTTCCAGTATATATATAATGTACCCCGTAGTGCCAGTATATAATGCTCCTACATTCCTCCCCAGTAGTGCAAGGCATATATATAATGATCTCCTTCCCCCCTTCCCTGATGCCCCCAGCAGTGCGGACATTTAGTATAAAAAAAAAAAAAAAAAAATTCTGATTTTTTTTAAATATGTGGCTTGTGTTGCTGTGTCCTGATGCATGTGGTCCCAATGATATCACCACTCCTGCTCCGGGTCTTACATAATCACGTTATCATGCAAGACCCAGCGCAGGAGATCGCATTGATGTTATTGCGGCTTCTTGCTCTGTTCTAATGCCTCACAGGCTTGAGGCCTAGCAGCCTGAGGCTTGTGAAGTAGGACGGCCATGAGTGCGCCCGCTACCCTTTATGGGTAGCAAAGTACCGCCCTAGGTGGATAACTGCCCTCCCCTATCCATCGTCTTGACCCTAATTCAGAGCACATTACCACAGGAGGTATAACAGTAGGGGACTACAACTCCCAGCATGTCCAAGCCGTTATTATGTGATATCAGACTACATTATAAAGAAAGAATAAGAGGAGAGGACTACAACTACCAACATATCCAGGGTGCTGTAATGTACCCTGATATTGCATAACAAGAGGTATAAGAGTAGAGGACTACAACTCCCAGCACTTCCCTGGCACTTGCATTGAATCCTTCACTTCTCTCTCATGCATCGCTGGTCTTCTTCATTACTTAACTGCATTTCTTAGCTCCACCTCCTGTTCTGGTCACATGATGGTGAGATTATCACAGACCCTTCATCACCCTCTTCTCTGCTTAGCTCCGCCTCCTGCAGGTGACATCACGGCAGGTCCTACAGCTCCAGTAGATGAGTGTTTTGCCGGTGTCTGGAGCTGTTAGTTTTCAGAGCAGCACTGTGGTAACGACTTGTGTTATGTGTACAGGGAGGGGGCCTTACACTGCATTGTAAAGTGCAGATTTTCAGCTGTCCATCTGTCCGCCTCCAGGGACGTTCAGCTGAACAGCAGCACTGAAGCAGGGGGCCCCTTAGATCATGGGGGCCCTGGACAATTGCCCAGTTTGCCCCCCAACGCCGGCCCTGCATCTTTGTGCATTCCGTATTTTGCGGAACGGAATAGCTGGCCCTTCATAGAACAGTCCTATCCTTGTCCGCAATGCGGACAATAATAGGACATCTTCTACTTTTTTGCAGAACGGAAATACGAATACAGAATTCACATGGAGCACCTTCTGTTTTTTTGCGGACCCATTGAAATGAATGGTTCCGCAAAAAAAACTGAATGGACACTAAATGAAAATACGTTTGTGTGCAAGAGGCCTAAAATAATGAAAAAAGACATCTGTCTATCTAGTTCAGTATTTTATCCTGCAAGTTGATCCAGAGGAAGGCAAAAAAAAAACTGTGATGTAGAAGGCAATTTTCCTCACTTTAGGGGAAAAACATTCCTTCCCAACTCCATCTCTAGTAGCCATAGCCTGTGATATTATTACACAGCTTAACTGTGATCTGCTCTCTGCATTGAGCTGCTTCAAGAGCCCCCCCCCCCCCCCCTGCTCTGAGTGACACCTGTAGTGGTCTCCTGCTCGGATGCAATAGCTGTCACTCAGAGCAGAGGGAAGAAGTTGTGAAGCAGCTCAGTGTAGAGAGCACTTCACAGTAAAACCCTGTCCTATGCCTTTGGAAGAGCAACATTTAGCAGGATAAAAGTTTATATTCACACTACTCCTGGTAAGAAAAGCATCCCAAAAGGTATGTTTGTCTTGCTTTCCCCATCTCCCACCTAGTACTTCCAGCAGTTTAGCATGGTGGAAAGTGAGGACAGCCTTCTTTTAAGGATGACACATAGAGAAGGCACAGATTCATGTTTTTGTTCTTGTAATACTAATTGAGTTGTTGCCAGGTGTAGTATTGTTAATGTTTCTAATAATAATATTTATCATCATCAACATATTTTATGTTAATAAATAATATTATTTTAAGCTAATGACAGTAAATGCCCTAGGCCTATGTCTTGGCCAAGGACACAAGCAAATAGCAGCTTGGCATCCTCTTCTACTTTTATAATCTGTAAAGTAATGTGAGGACAGATTTCCTGTCCTTCAGCTGGTATAAGCATACTATACATGTATTAAATGTAGGCTTAATGTAAAATGTAAATTAGGTGAAAGTGAAATAATCTATCTATCAAATTGGCGTTCTGGCCATGTGCGTTCTGGATTTTGCGGACCACATATGGCCGGCACTATGATAGAAATGCCTTTTCTTGTCCGTGGCTGCGGACAAGAATAGGACAGGTTCTATTTTTTCGGGGCCGCGGAACGGAAGTGCAGATGCGGACAGCACATGGTGTGCTGTCTGCATCTTGTGCAGCCCAATTGAAAATTAATGAGTTTGCACCCGTTCCGCAAAATAGAACAGATGCAGCCTATTTTGCAGACGTGTGAATGGAACCTTAAAGGGGCAGGGCGCTGTGGAGGTCAGGTAGGGTGGCCATTCAGGCCATCCTCAAAAGACGGGCTTAAAATCCCCATCCCCAGTTCCCGCTAGGCCACACACCCTATCTGATTAGGCCATGCCCCCTCTCACTCCACTCCCGACAGGGATTGAAAAAATGAAGGTAAAAATCAACTTCTGTCAGCTGCAGGGGTGGGAGGGAGGGTGACTTTCTTCCTGCAGCTCACACTCAGACAGCACAGTGCTGCTGTCTGAGAGTGAGCTGTTCAAAAGGACATCCCTGTGTCCATCCAGGCCCTGCACTGGACGGACGACAGGGAGTCTGAAAGCCGGACTGTCCAGCCTAAAACCGGACCTCTAGCCACCCTAGGGGCAGGTTGCTTGGGGAGGTCACAGTTAAAGGGGACGGTCCGCTATAGAGGTCAGTGTTAAGGGACATATTGCTGTAGAGGCCACTGTTAAGGGGGCGGGGTGTTGTGGACATTACTGTTAAGGAGGTGGGGTACTGTGGAGGTCACTGTTAAAGGGGCGGGTGCTGTGGAGGTCTCTGTTAAGGGGCAGGAAATGGTGGAGGTCACAGTTAAGGGGGCGGTCCGCTATGGAGGCCAGTGTTAAGGGGTGGGGTGTTGTAGAGGTCACTGTTAAGGGGGCGGGTTATTGTGGAAATCACTTTAACGAGACAGGGTACTGTGCAGGTTACTAATAAAGGGGCGGCTGCTGTGGAGGTCACTGTTAAAGGGGAGGGTGCTGTGGATGTTACTGTTAAGGGGGCAGGCTGCTGTGGAGGTCACTGTTAAAGGGCAGGAACTGTGGAGGTCACTGTTAAGGGTGAAGGGGACTATTAAAGGTGCAGTGAGGTACTGTGAGGTCACTGTTAAGGGAGTGTGGTACTGTGGCAGTCACTGTTAAAGGGGCAGCCACTATGGAGGTCTCTGTTAAGGGGGTAGGGAATGGTGGAGGTCAGTTAAGGGGACTGTAACCTATGGTCAGTGTTAAGAGGCGGGTGCTCTAGAGGTCACTGTTAAGGGGCGGGCCCCTGTTGAGGGGGTGGGGTGCTCTGGAAATCAATGTTAAAGGTGCAGGCTGCTGTGGAGGTCCTATTTTAAGGAGACAAGGAACTGTGGGGGGGTCAGTGTTAAGGGATGGGGGGGTGGAGGTCACTATTAAGGGGATGGGGTACTGTACATGTCACTGTTATAGTGGATACTGTTGACACACAAAAACATTAAATGAAATAGATTAAGTATACCTGTGCAAAGCCGGGTCCTTCTGCTAGTCCTTAATAAAAGTAAGCAAGTGTTACAGCCTTCATAGATATGCTTTGCAATAGCCACATGGACCATAGGAACATGGGATGAGTTGAGCTGTGACTATCACCAACTGTGAATGGTGGCGTCTCTGTTATCTGTGTATCGGTATTATCATTCATTGTAATCCTGTCTGAGATGATAAGACATGATTGCTGAAAAGTGATCTCTACAGAACAGAAAATGTCCGCCTATTATTAGGCTTAGCGGCCAGAGTCAAAATTACAAGATTTTAGGATTTTTTTTTCTTAGACAGTGAAATGCAAAAATAAAAGGTTTAAACATCCAGGTTCTTAAAAATAGATACTAACTTGATTTAAACAACACCCTTTCAGTAATTGGCGAGAGGGCAGCTGCCTAAGACATTGTTTCCCTTCAAATTATGGTGAAGATGTCACAATGCAGAAATGATAAAGGACATATCGCTCAGCTGCTAGGAGACAGGGCTCATTCATATTCTTTATATGTTCTTAGCCAGACTGATGAACACAGCAGTCATATCACAGACCAGGACCCTGACAGCTGTCTCTGTATACACACTTACACAGGGAATGCCATCAATCACTGATAATGTCTCCCTGTGTACAACTATCAGTGACTGACTGCTATCTATGTATACACACTTACACAGGGAATGCTATCAGTCACTGATAACACCTCCCCCTTATACAGCTATCAGTGACTGACACCTATTTTTGTATACACACTTACACAGAGAATGCTATCAATCACATAACACCTACTCTGTGTACAGCTATCAGTGACTGACAGCTATCTCTATATACACACTTACACAGAGAATGCTATCAATCACTGATAACACCTTCCCATGTACAGCTATCAGTGACTGACACCTATCTCTGTATAGATACTTTCACACAGAATGCTATTAAACACCTCCCTGTGCACAGCTATCAGTGACTGACACCTATCTTTGTATAAACACTTACACAGAGAATGCTATCAATCACATAACTATATATCAATCTGCTCAGCTACTCCTACTCTATAGCATGCTGCCTGAAGATTACACTACATGTAGTGGTAACAGGTCTTTTGTAAAGAAGAGCTTGATTTTTAGTTTTTTTGTAGTGTTTTTTTTTTTTTACATATATTTAGGGATGAGCGAACTCGAACTGTATAGTTCGGGTTCGTACCGAATTTTGGGGTGTCCGTGACACGGACCCGAACCCGGACATTTTCGTAAAAGTCCGGGTTCGGGTTCGGTGTTCGTCGCTTTCTTGGCGCTTTTGTGACGCTTTCTTGGCGCTTTTTGAAAGGCTGCAAAGCAGCCAATCAACAAGCGTCATACTACTTGCCCCAAGAGGCCATCACAGCCATGCCTACTATTGGCATGGCTGTGATTGGCCAGAGCACCATGTGACCCAGCCTCTATTTAAGCTGGAGTCACATAGCGCCGCCCGTCACTCTGCTCTGATTAGCGTAGGGAGAGGTTGCGGCTGCGACAGTAGGGCGAGATTAGGCAGATTAACTCCTCCAAAGGACTTGATTAACTGATCGATCTGCAGCTGTGGATCATTGAGCTGCTGATCCTCAATTGCTCACTGTTTTTAGGCTGCACAGACCGTTTGTCAGTCTCATTTTTCTGGGGTGATCGGCGGCCATTTTGTGTCTTGTGGTGCGCCAGCACAAGCTGCGACCAAGTGCATTTAACCCTCAATGGTGTGGTTGTTTTTTGGCTAAAGCCTACATCAGGGTGAAGCTGTCACACCAAGTGCATTTAACCAGCAATAGTCTGTTCATTTTTTGGCCATATACAAAATCAGGGGCAAGCTGCGCCTGTCACCAAGTGCATTTAACCCTCAATGGTGTGGTTGTTTTTTGGCTAAAGCCTACATCAGGGTGAAGCTGTCACACCAAGTGCATTTAACCAGCAATAGTCTGTTCATTTTTTGGCCATATACAAAATCAGGGGCAAGCTGCGCCTGTCACCAAGTGCATTTAACCCTCAATGGTGTGGTTGTTTTTTGGCTAAAGCCTACATCAGGGTGAAGCTGTCACACCAAGTGCATTTAACCAGCAATAGTCTGTTCATTTTTTGGCCATATACAAAATCAGGGGCAAGCTGCGCCTGTCACCAAGTGCATTTAACCCTCAATGGTGTGGTTGTTTTTTGGCTAAAGCCTACATCAGGGTGAAGCTGTCACACCAAGTGCATTTAACCAGCAATAGTCTGTTTATTTTTTGGCCATATCCCAGTCTAATTCTGTCACTAAATCCATACCGGTCACCCAGCGCCTAAATACTAGGCCTCAAATTTATATCCAGCTAAATCTGTCCCTAGTGCTGTAGCTGGGCGAGTTATTTAGTGTCCGTTCAAGCACATTTCTTGTTCTGGGTTGAAATACAATTCCCAATTTAGCAATTTCATAATTTAGTGGTTCCTGCTATATCAGAGCTATTTGAAATCTATCCCAAAAAGGGTATATAATATTGAAGGTGCACATTGGGTCATTCAGAATAACTTCACACACACCCGCTACTGTGTATTTCCAAGTCTAATTCTGTCACTAAACCCATACCTGTCACTCAGCGCCTAAATACTAGGCCTCAAATTTAAATCCCTCTAAATCTCTCGTTACCGCTGTACTGTTGTTGCTGGGCAAGATATTTAGTGTCCGTCAAAGCACATTTTTTGTTCTGGGTTGAAGTACAATTCCCAATTTAGCAATTTCATAATTTAGTGGTTTCTGCTATATCAGAGCTATTTGGAATCTATCCCTAAAAGGGTATATAATATTGAAGGTGCACATTGGGTCATTCAGAATAACTTCACACACACCCGCTACTGTGTATTTCCAAGTCTAATTCTGTCACTAAACCCATACCTGTCACCCAGCGCCTAAATACTAGGCCTCAAATTTAAATCCCTCTAAATCTCTCGTTACCGCTGTACTGTTGTTGCTGGGCAAGATATTTAGTGTCCGTCAAAGCACATTTTTTGTTCTGGGTTGAAGTACAATTCCCAATTTAGCAATTTCATAATTTAGTGGTTCCTGCTATATCAGAGCTATTTGGAATCTATCCCTAAAAGGGTATATAATATTGAAGGTGCACATTGGGTCATTCAGAATAACTTCACACACACCCGCTACTGTGTATTTCCAAGTCTAATTCTGTCACTAAACCCATACCTGTCACCCAGCGCCTAAATACTAGGCCTCAAATTTAAATCCCTCTAAATCTCTCGTTACCGCTGTACTGTTGTTGCTGGGCAAGATATTTAGTGTCCGTCAAAGCACATTTTTTGTTCTGGGTTGAAGTACAATTCCCAATTTAGCAATTTCATAATTTAGTGGTTTCTGCTATATCAGAGCTATTTGAAATCTATCCCTAAAAGGGTATATAATATTGAAGGTGCACATAGGGTCATTCAGAATAACTTCACACACACGCTTCTGTGCATTTCCAAGTCTAATTCTGTCACTAAATCCATACCGGTGACCCAGCGCCTAAATACTAGGCCTCAAATTTAAATCCCTCTAAATCTCTCGTTACCCACCGCTGTACTGTTGTTGCTGGGCAAGATATTTAGTGTCCGTCAAAGCACATTTTTTGTTCTGGGTTGAAGTACAATTCCCAATTTAGCAATTTCATAATTTAGTGGTTTCTGCTATATCAGAGCTATTTGAAATCTATCCCTAAAAGGGTATATAATATTGAAGGTGCACATAGGGTCATTCAGAATAACTTCACACACACGCTTCTGTGCATTTCCAAGTCTAATTCTGTCACTAAATCCATACCGGTGACCCAGCGCCTAAATACTAGGCCTCAAATTTAAATCCCTCTAAATCTCTCGTTACCCACCGCTGTACTGTTGTTGCTGGGCAAGATATTTAGTGTCCGTCAAAGCACATTTTTTGTTCTGGGTTGAAGTACAATTCCCAATTTAGCAATTTCATAATTTAGTGGTTTCTGCTATATCAGAGCTATTTGAAATCTATCCCTAAAAGGGTATATAATATTGAAGGTGCACATAGGGTCATTCAGAATAACTTCACACACACGCTTCTGTGCATTTCCAAGTCTAATTCTGTCACTAAATCCATACCGGTGACCCAGCGCCTAAATACTAGGCCTCAAATTTAAATCCCTCTAAATCTCTCGTTACCCACCGCTGTACTGTTGTTGCTGGGCAAGATATTTAGTGTCCGTCAAAGCACATTTTTTGTTCTGGGTTGAAGTACAATTCCCAATTTAGCAATTTCATAATTTAGTGGTTTCTGCTATATCAGAGCTATTTGAAATCTATCCCTAAAAGGGTATATAATATTGAAGGTGCACATAGGGTCATTCAGAATAACTTCACACACACGCTTCTGTGCATTTCCAAGTCTAATTCTGTCACTAAATCCATACCGGTGACCCAGCGCCTAAATACTAGGCCTCAAATTTAAATCCCTCTAAATCTCTCGTTACCCACCGCTGTACTGTTGTTGCTGGGCAAGATATTTAGTGTCCGTCAAAGCACATTTTTTGTTCTGGGTTGAAGTACAATTCCCAATTTAGCAATTTCATAATTTAGTGGTTTCTGCTATATCAGAGCTATTTGAAATCTATCCCTAAAAGGGTATATAATATTGAAGGTGCACATAGGGTCATTCAGAATAACTTCACACACACGCTTCTGTGCATTTCCAAGTCTAATTCTGTCACTAAATCCATACCGGTGACCCAGCGCCTAAATACTAGGCCTCAAATTTAAATCCCTCTAAATCTCTCGTTACCCACCGCTGTACTGTTGTTGCTGGGCAAGATATTTAGTGTCCGTCAAAGCACATTTTTTGTTCTGGGTTGAAGTACAATTCCCAATTTAGCAATTTCATAATTTAGTGGTTTCTGCTATATCAGAGCTATTTGAAATCTATCCCTAAAAGGGTATATAATATTGAAGGTGCACATAGGGTCATTCAGAATAACTTCACACACACGCTTCTGTGCATTTCCAAGTCTAATTCTGTCACTAAATCCATACCGGTGACCCAGCGCCTAAATACTAGGCCTCAAATTTAAATCCCTCTAAATCTCTCGTTACCCACCGCTGTACTGTTGTTGCTGGGCAAGATATTTAGTGTCCGTCAAAGCACATTTTTTGTTCTGGGTTGAAGTACAATTCCCAATTTAGCAATTTCATAATTTAGTGGTTTCTGCTATATCAGAGCTATTTGAAATCTATCCCTAAAAGGGTATATAATATTGAAGGTGCACATAGGGTCATTCAGAATAACTTCACACACACGCTTCTGTGCATTTCCAAGTCTAATTCTGTCACTAAATCCATACCGGTGACCCAGCGCCTAAATACTAGGCCTCAAATTTAAATCCCTCTAAATCTCTCGTTACCCACCGCTGTACTGTTGTTGCTGGGCAAGATATTTAGTGTCCGTCAAAGCACATTTTTTGTTCTGGGTTGAAGTACAATTCCCAATTTAGCAATTTCATAATTTAGTGGTTTCTGCTATATCAGAGCTATTTGAAATCTATCCCTAAAAGGGTATATAATATTGAAGGTGCACATAGGGTCATTCAGAATAACTTCACACACACGCTTCTGTGCATTTCCAAGTCTAATTCTGTCACTAAATCCATACCGGTGACCCAGCGCCTAAATACTAGGCCTCAAATTTAAATCCCTCTAAATCTCTCGTTACCCACCGCTGTACTGTTGTTGCTGGGCAAGATATTTAGTGTCCGTCAAAGCACATTTTTTGTTCTGGGTTGAAGTACAATTCCCAATTTAGCAATTTCATAATTTAGTGGTTTCTGCTATATCAGAGCTATTTGAAATCTATCCCTAAAAGGGTATATAATATTGAAGGTGCACATAGGGTCATTCAGAATAACTTCACACACACGCTTCTGTGCATTTCCAAGTCTAATTCTGTCACTAAATCCATACCGGTGACCCAGCGCCTAAATACTAGGCCTCAAATTTAAATCCCTCTAAATCTCTCGTTACCCACCGCTGTACTGTTGTTGCTGGGCAAGATATTTAGTGTCCGTCAAAGCACATTTTTTGTTCTGGGTTGAAGTACAATTCCCAATTTAGCAATTTCATAATTTAGTGGTTTCTGCTATATCAGAGCTATTTGAAATCTATCCCTAAAAGGGTATATAATATTGAAGGTGCACATAGGGTCATTCAGAATAACTTCACACACACGCTTCTGTGCATTTCCAAGTCTAATTCTGTCACTAAACCCATACCTGTCACCCAGCGCCTAAATACTAGGCCTCAAATTTAAATCCCTCTAAATCTCTCGTTACCGCTGTCCTGTTGTAGCTGGGAAAGTTATTTAGTGTCCGTCAAAGCACATTTTTTGTTCTGGGTTGAAGTACAATTCCCAATTTAGCAATTTCATAATTTAGTGGTTCCTGCTATATCAGAGCTATTTGAAATCTATCCCAAAAAGGGTATATAATATTGAAGGTGCACATTGGGTCATTCAGAATAACTTCACACACACCCGCTACTGTGTATTTCCAAGTCTAATTCTGTCACTAAACCCATACCTGTCACCCAGCGCCTAAATACTAGGCCTCAAATTTAAATCCCTCTAAATCTCTCGTTACCGCTGTCCTGTTGTAGCTGGGAAAGTTATTTAGTGCCCGTCAAAGCACATTTTTTGTTCTGGGTTGAAGTACAATTCCCAATTTAGCAATTTCATAATTTAGTGGTTCCTGCTATATCAGAGCTATTTGAAATCTATCCCAAAAAGGGTATATAATATTCAAGGTGCACATTGGGTCATTCAGAATAACTTCACACACACGCTTCTGTGCATTTCCAAGTCTAATTCTGTCACTAAATCCATACCGGTCACCCAGCGCCTAAATACTAGGCCTCAAATTTATATCCCGCTGAATTTGAATACAATACATTGGGCCAAATAATATATTTGTTGTTGTGGTGAACCATAACAATGAGAAAAACATCTAGTAAGGGACGCGGACGTGGACATGGTCGTGGTGGTGTTAGTGGACCCTCTGGTGCTGGGAGAGGACGTGGCCGTTCTGCCACATCCACACGTCCTAGTGTACCAACTACCTCAGGTCCCAGTAGCCGCCAGAATTTACAGCGATATATGGTGGGGCCCAATGCCGTTCTAAGGATGGTAAGGCCTGAGCAGGTACAGGCATTAGTCAATTGGGTGGCCGACAGTGGATCCAGCACGTTCACATTATCTCCCACCCAGTCTTCTGCAGAAAGCGCACAGATGGCGCCTGAAAACCAACCCCATCAGTCTGTCACATCACCCCCATGCATACCAGGGAAACTGTCTCAGCCTCAAGTTATGCAGCAGTCTCTTATGCTGTTTGAAGACTCCGCTGGCAGGGTTTCCCAAGGGCATCCACCTAGCCCTTCCCCAGCGGTGAAAGACATAGAATGCACTGACGCACAACCACTTATGTTTCCTGATGATGAGGACATGGGAATACCACCTCAGCATGTCTCTGATGATGACGAAACACAGGTGCCAACTGCTGCGTCTTTCTGCAGTGTGCAGACTGAACAGGAGGTCAGGGATCAAGACTGGGTGGAAGACGATGCAGGGGACGATGAGGTCCTAGACCCCACATGGAATGAAGGTCGTGCCACTGACTTTCACAGTTCGGAGGAAGAGGCAGTGGTGAGACCGAGCCAACAGCGTAGCAAAAGAGGGAGCAGTGGGCAAAAGCAGAACACCCGCCGCCAAGAGACTCCGCCTGCTACTGACCGCCGCCATCTGGGACCGAGCACCCCAAAGGCAGCTTCAAGGAGTTCCCTGGCATGGCACTTCTTCAAACAATGTGCTGACGACAAGACCCGAGTGGTTTGCACGCTGTGCCATCAGAGCCTGAAGCGAGGCATTAACGTTCTGAACCTGAGCACAACCTGCATGACCAGGCACCTGCATGCAAAGCATGAACTGCAGTGGAGTAAACACCTTAAAACCAAGGAAGTCACTCAGGCTCCCCCTGCTACCTCTTCTGCTGCTGCCGCCTCGGCCTATTCTGCTGCTGCCGCCTCGGCCTCTTCCTCCGCCTCTGGAGGAACGTTGGCACCTGCCGCCCAGCAAACAGGGGATGTACCACCAACACCACCACCACCACCTCCGTCACCAAGCGTCTCAACCATGTCACACGCCAGCGTTCAGCTCTCCATCTCACAAACATTTGATAGAAAGCGTAAATTCCCACCTAGCCACCCTCGATCCCTGGCCCTGAATGCCAGCATTTCTAAACTACTGGCCTATGAAATGCTGTCATTTAGGCTGGTGGACACAGACAGCTTCAAACAGCTCATGTCGCTTGCTGTCCCACAGTATGTTGTTCCCAGCCGGCACTACTTCTCCAAGAGAGCCGTGCCTTCCCTGCACAACCAAGTATCCGATAAAATCAAGTGTGCACTGCGCAACGCCATCTGTAGCAAGGTCCACCTAACCACAGATACGTGGACCAGTAAGCACGGCCAGGGACGCTATATCTCCCTAACTGCACACTGGGTAAATGTAGTGGCAGCTGGGCCCCAGGCGGAGAGCTGTTTGGCGCACGTCCTGCCGCCGCCAAGGATCGCAGGGCAACATTCTTTGCCTCCTGTTGCCACCTCCTCCTTCTCGGCTTCCTCCTCCTCTTCTTCCACCTGCTCATCCAGTCAGCCACACACCTTCACCACCAACTTCAGCACAGCCCGGGGTAAACGTCAGCAGGCCATTCTGAAACTCATATGTTTGGGGGACAGGCCCCACACCGCACAGGAGTTGTGGCGGGGTATTGAACAACAGACCGACGAGTGGTTGCTGCCGGTGAGCCTCAAGCCCGGCCTGGTGGTGTGTGATAATGGGCGAAATCTCGTTGCAGCTCTGGGACTAGCCAATTTGACGCACATCCCTTGCTTGGCGCATGTGCTGAATTTGGTGGTGCAGAAGTTCATTCACAACTACCCCGACATGTCAGAGCTGCTGCATAAAGTGCGGGCCGTCTGTTCGCGCTTCCGGCGTTCACATCCTGCCGCTGCTCGCCTGTCTGCGCTACAGCGTAACTTCGGCCTTCCCGCTCACCGCCTCATATGCGACGTGCCCACCAGGTGGAACTCCACCTTGCACATGCTGGACAGACTGTGCGAGCAGCAGCAGGCCATAGTGGAGTTTCAGCTGCAGCACGCACGGGTCAGTCGCACTACAGAACAGCACCACTTCACCACCAATGACTGGGCCTCCATGCGAGACCTGTGTGCCCTGTTGCGCTGTTTCGAGTACTCCACCAACATGGCCAGTGGCGATGACACCGTTATCAGCGTTACAATACCACTTCTATGTCTCCTTGAGAAAACACTTAGGGCGATGATGGAACAGGAGGTGGCCCAGGAGGAGGAGGAGGAGGATGAGGAAGAGGGGTCATTTTTAGCACTTTCAGGCCAGTCTCTTCGAAGTGACTCAGAGGGAGGTTTTTTGCAACAGCAGAGGCCAGGTACAAATGTGGCCAGCCAGGGCCCACTACTGGAGGACGAGGAGGACGAGGATGAGGAGGAGGTGGAGGAGGATGAGGATGAAGCATGGTCACAGCGGGGTGGCACCCAACGCAGCTCGGGTCCATCACTGGTGCGTGGCTGGGGGGAAAGGCAGGACGATGACGATACGCCTCCCACAGAGGACAGCTTGTCCTTACCCCTGGGCAGCCTGGCACACATGAGCGACTACATGCTGCAGTGCCTGCGCAACGACAGCAGAGTTGCCCACATTTTAACCTGTGCGGACTACTGGGTTGCCACCCTGCTGGATCCACGCTACAAAGACAATGTGCCCACCTTACTTCCTGCACTGGAGCGTGATAGGAAGATGCGCGAGTACAAGCGCACGTTGGTAGACGCGCTACTGAGAGCATTCCCAAATGTCACAGGGGAACAAGTGGAAGCCCAAGGCCAAGGCAGAGGAGGAGCAAGAGGTCGCCAAGGCAGCTGTGTCACGGCCAGCTCCTCTGAGGGCAGGGTTAGCATGGCAGAGATGTGGAAAACTTTTGTCAACACGCCACAGCTAACTGCACCACCACCTGATACGCAACGTGTTAGCAGGAGGCAACATTTCACTAACATGGTGGAACAGTACGTGTGCACACCCCTCCACGTACTGACTGATGGTTCGGCCCCATTCAACTTCTGGGTCTCTAAATTGTCCACGTGGCCAGAGCTAGCCTTTTATGCCTTGGAGGTGCTGGCCTGCCCGGCAGCCAGCGTTTTGTCTGAACGTGTATTCAGCACGGCAGGGGGCGTCATTACAGACAAACGCAGCCGCCTGTCTACAGCCAATGTGGACAAGCTGACGTTCATAAAAATGAACCAGGCATGGATCCCACAGGACCTGTCCGTCCCTTGTCCAGATTAGACATTAACTACCTCCCCATAACCATATATTATTGGACTCCAGGGCACTTCCTCATTCAATCCTATTTTTATTTTCATTTTACCATTATATTGCGATGCTACCCAAAGTTGAATGAACCTCTCCTCTGCCTGTGTGCTAGGCCTAAATATATGCCAATGGACTGTTGCAGTGGTGGCTGACATGAAGCCTGATTCTCTGCTATGACATGCAGACTAATTCTCTGCTGACATGAAGCCAGATTGTCTGTTACGGGACCTCTCTCCTCTGCCTGGGTGCTGGGCCTAAATTTATGACAATGGACTGTTGCAGTGGTGGCTGACGTGAAGCCTGATTCTCTGCTATGACATGCAGACTGATTCTCTGCTGACATGAAGCCAGATCCTCTGTTACGGGACCTCTCTCCTCTGCCTGGGTGCTGGGCCTAAATTTATGACAATGGACTGTTGCAGTGGTGGCTGACGTGAAGCCTGATTCTCTGCTATGACATGCAGACTGATTCTCTGCTGACATGAAGCCAGATCCTCTGTTACGGGACCTCTCTCCTCTGCCTGGGTGCTGGGCCTGAATATATGCCAATGGACTGTTGCAGTGGTGGGTGACGTGAAGCCTCATTCTCTGCTATGACATGCAGACTAATTCTCTGCTGACATGAAGCCAGATTGTCTGTTACGGGACCTCTCTCCTCTGCCTGTGTGTGTGCTGGGCCTAAATATATGCCAATGGACTGTTGCAGTGGTGGCTGACGTGAAGCCTCATTCTCTGCTATGACATGCAGACTGATTCTCTGCTGACATGAAGCCAGATCCTCTGTTACGGGACCTCTCTCCTCTGCCTGGGTGCTGGGCCTAAATTTATGACAATGGACTGTTGCAGTGGTGGCTGACGTGAAGCCTGATTCTCTGCTATGACATGCAGACTGATTCTCTGCTGTCATGAAGCCAGATTGTCTGTTACGGGACCTTTCTCCTCTACCTGGGTTCTGGGCCTAAATTTATGAAAATTGACTCTTACAGTGGTGGGTGACGTGAAGCCTGATTCTCTGCTATGATATGAAGACTGATTCTCTGCTGACATGAAGCCAGATTGTCTGTTACGGGACCTTTCTCCTCTGCCTGGGTTCTGGGCCTAAATTTATGAAAATTGACTCTTACAGTGGTGGGTGACGTGAAGCCTGATTCTCTGCTATGATATGAAGACTGATTCTCTGCTGACATGAAGCCAGATTGTCTGTTACGGGACCTTTCTCCTCTGCCTGGGTTCTGGGCCTAAATTTATGAAAATTGACTCTTACAGTGGTGGGTGACGTGAAGCCTGATTCTCTGCTATGATATGAAGACTGATTCTCTGCTGACATGAAGCCAGATTGTCTGTTACGGGACCTTTCTCCTCTGCCTGGGTTCTGGGCCTAAATTTATGAAAATTGACTCTTACAGTGGTGGGTGACGTGAAGCCTGATTCTCTGCTATGATATGAAGACTGATTCTCTGCTGACATGAAGCCAGATTGTCTGTTACGGGACCTTTCTCCTCTGCCTGGGTTCTGGGCCTAAATTTATGAAAATTGACTCTTACAGTGGTGGGTGACGTGAAGCCTGATTCTCTGCTATGATATGAAGACTGATTCTCTGCTGACATGAAGCCAGATTCTCTGTTACGGGACCTCTCTCCTCTGCCTGGGTGCTGGGCCTAAATTTATGACAATGGACTGTTGCAGTGGTGGCTGACGTGAAGCCTGTTTCTCTGCTATGACATGCAGACTGATTCTCTGCTGACATGAAGCCAGATTCTCTGTTACGGGACCTCTCTCCTCTGCCTGTGTGTGTGCTGGGCCTAAATATATGCCAATGGACTGTTGCAGTGGTGGCTGACGTGAAGCCTCATTCTCTGCTATGACATGCAGACTAATTCTCTGCTGACATGAAGACAGATTCTCTGTTACGGGACCTCTCTCCTCTGCCTGGGTGCCGGGGCCTAAATATCTGAGAATGGACTGTTCCAGTGGTGGGTGACGGGAAGCCAGATTCTCTGCTATGGAACCTCTCTCCAATTGATTTTGGTTAATTTTTATTTATTTAATTTTTATTTTAATTCATTTCCCTATCCACATTTGTTTGCAGGGGATTTACCTACATGTTGCTGCCTTTTGCAGCCCTCTAGCTCTTTCCTGGGCTGTTTTACAGCCTTTTTAGTGCCGAAAAGTTCGGGTCCCCATTGACTTCAATGGGGTTCGGGTTCGGGACGAAGTTCGGATCGGGTTCGGATCCCGAACCCGAACATTTCCGGGATGTTCGGCCGAACTTCTCGAACCCGAACATCCAGGTGTTCGCTCAACTCTACATATATTGCTAATGCATCACAAATATTCTAGCAGTGTATTATGGGAACCTGGTCTAGTGGTCTCAAGTCTGACCAGCCGTGCAAACCTTGATCTAATGCGTAAACACAAACTCAGCCTCTCTGTATTCTGTTGAAGATATAATGTCTCCTCTATAAAGAACCAGGACTGCAGATATACTGTATAACAGGCAAGTGTGTACAATGGTTTGCTGCAGTTATATACAGCCCCTGATTAACAAATACTGCCTGTCTGTACTATCTGTGTGGGAGGAATCTCCAGTGTAGTTCTATGAGATGTAGCTTCAACCTGGTCTTCATGCCTCCTGCATATAACAGCTGGCAGGAGAAATAGAAAAAAGTGAGAGATGACAGGGCACAGAGGGCAGACGGGCTCAAGCAGCATCACATAGGAGAACATGGAGGCCCTGCTGTGTGAGGGGATAGCAGCTGTGTCACGGATCTGATATAGCTGCCATCAGAGGACTCAGAGCAGTGCAATGTGGTGAGACTCTCCTCTCTCTGTCTTTGCAAAGTCAAGCATGATGGGAAATGTAGGATTTGTTAGAAAAAACATATCTGAGGAGAGAAGATGGCTGACAACACAAAAATTACACATCAATTAAAACAGTTATACACAAGGCATACACAAGAGCATCCATCTTACTCTTTCATAGCGGCCTTTCCTGCACTATATAGGCAAAGGAAAAAAATCCCAGAGTGCTTCTTTAATTAAGACACCACTGTGCAGGTAAATTTGAGTGACAACTATTAAGCTACATCACAAATGCCTATATCACTGATAATGCTGTGTGAGAAAACTGTCCATGTTGTAATGGCAAATGGCAAACGATGAACTTAGCTTGTGTCAGATTGAGGTCCAGCATTTTCAAATCGATCAAGAGCTTCAAACTCTGTGAATATCTGTTTCTTTTCTTTTTGCTTGTATACTGTGGATGTACCAGCCCTCTCCCTTCTTAGCTGTCACGAGGGTGCCAAGAGCCACGTCTGACTCCGTTATACCCGGGGTCAGGAAGTTGCAGCGGGTGGCTGCGCGCTCTATGTCTAAAGATCACGTTGTTTCTTAGTGATTGTTTTCTGTGTTTGCCTTGCAATCCTTTTTGTCTCTTTCAGGGATCCGTAGCTTCTCCTCCTCAGCTGTTTCATGTCTGCCACTCCCAACCTCCTTATATTCTCCTCTCACACTTCTCTAGTTGCCAGTTATAGAGCTTCCTGCCTGGACTTCTATACTGACCCACTGGAGCTGTGAATCCTGGTTGTTGTTCCAGAGTGCTACCCTCCGGATCCCTGTTGGGCTTTTTGTTGTCTCCTGTTGTCGCCCACCTGGGATTATATGTTTAGTCTGTATTGTCTGTCCTCCCCTTGGTGTTTTCCTTTAGAGCTAGTGGTGCGGACTAGTGTTCCCACCGCCCTGTTCACTATCTAGGGCTCATCTTAGGGAAAGCCAGGGTTTTAGGCACGTGATCGGCGTACGGGTGAGGAACCCGTCTAGGGACGTCAGGGCAGCCAGGTGCCAGCCGCAAGGTGAGTCAGGGGTCACCACCTTCCCTCTCACTTGGGCAGGGCCTTCCTCTTTCCCTCCCTCTGTGTCACGTATGTGATAGTCACGCCGATCGTGATATTAGCTAAGATAATCAAAGACATTAGAAGGAAATTAACACCTGCAAGTGTTCTTTGCATCATTTGTAAAAGCCGTGAAATTCTCCAAACTAACAAGACTGTGGATGATTTTTTTTTTCTCTCAAACTTAATTTCTAGGTTTATTGTGCGTTTTTAAGAATGCTTTATGGGTCACTGTATGGGAGGACAGGGTAGATAAGCTGTGACCATCATCTATTGTGAATGGTGGATCATGTGATATCTATATAAAGATTAGAGCTGGTATTTTAATCTCGCCTGTAATGATAAGGAGATAACTACTAAAAAGTGATCTTTACGGAACAGGAGGTCTTGACACATAGGCTTTGTGGCCAGTGTGAGAGCTGGAGGATTTTAGGATTTACAGATAGTGAAATTAAAATGTTCAGAAAATCAGGAAGAATTCTAAAAAATGATGTTTAATAAAGTAACTTGCTTTCTACAGTAGGTACTTTTCTGATGACACATTTCCTTTAAGTATCATATGGTTATTCAGAGGACAGATTTCAAACGTTATCTGCTACAAGGTGAGATAAGGAAAGTATCATTATCTTGTACTGCACACAAATATATCTTTTAATAGAACTTGGTGTTTATCACGGAAAGCTCACATTTATTTTCAAAAGTAATTTATCATAAAATTGGTTTCCATAGTGAGTCACGAGTCCTTTAATATGTTTTGGACTTTGCTTGATAATTATCTTTGACATAATGTCAAATTTAATGATACTTTGTAGAATGCAGGACAGTATCATCCACGATAATTAAACAGCATTATATATCTATCTATCTATCTATCATATCTATCCAACTATCTATCTCATATCTATCTCATCTCTATCTATCCAACTATCTATCTATCTATCTATCTATCTATCTATCTCTATCCATCTATCTCATATCTATCTATCTATCTATCTATCTCATATCTATCTATCCATCTATCTATCTCATATCTATATATCTATCTAATATCTATTTATCCATCTATGTATTTCATAATTATCTATCTCATATCCATCTAGGAATTTTTTATTTATTGAACAGCTAAGTTTTGACTTTGTCCACTACATTTGCTCTCTAAACATAGGTTGCTTTACCAGCTATCTTCCATTCAGTTTTGTGCAGTTTGTTTGGTATTTTATTTGTCAGTGAAAAAGCTGACCTCTGAATATTCAAAACTCCTGGGCACCAGCCTATGCATTCACATATATCAATGTACTAGAATGATACGACTGGGAACAGTATAAGCATGCGTGTCTCTGGATTTTTTTGCTTTATTACTGATAGCTTTTCACTCTATTGCCACCATCACTTGTTTCTGCAGTAATAATGAAGTAAAATATTATCCAGTAAAGTTGCAGACGGAGAGAAAAGTATCCAAAGTCAGAAATCAAATAAAAAAGGAGAATTTTGACTTGTTTTGTAAATTTTGCTCAGTAAATTAGAAATTAGGTCATGCATTTTAAATTAGAGTAAAATACTGAAGAGTAAAAATTAACCCCTTAGTGAACACCCATACGTGTTTTTATGGCGGTCACTAAGGGGCCTTAGGCTGGGCCGCCGCTTTTTTATGGCTCTAACAGCCCGGACCGGCAGGAGTGCTGATCCAGGCTGTTTAACCCCTTAAGGACTTGGCCATTTTTTGCAAATCTGACCAGTGTCACTTTAAGTGCTGATAACTTTAAAATGCTTTTATTTACCCAGGCCTTTCTGAGATTGTTTTTTCGTCACATATTGTACTTCATGACACTGCTAAAATTGGGTCAAAAAAGCTTAAAAAAAAATACTAACTTTACCAAAAATTGTGAAAAATTAGCAAATTTCAAAGTTTCAGTTTCTCCACTTCTGTAATACATAGTAATACATTTCCAGCAAAATCAATAGACATTGATATATGGGGGTAAACGTATTGTATATGTATCCAGCATGGTATTAATTAAACCCCTAAAAAATTATAATTTTTAATGATATACGTTAAAATGATCCCTAAAGGATCCACTTGATCAAAATATTGAATATACACAAAAAAAAAAGAAAGTGACCAAAAAACCACATCCAGAAAAGATTTTACACTGGGGTATGGGGAAAATACTGTCCCTAAATCTACCCCTATCCTAGAGCCCTTAGCCCAGGGAGACCCCCTGTCCGCGTACCTATACTGCTAGCCCTTCCTGCTCCCTGAAGGGGTGCAACAAGGCACGTGGACTGTTATCTGTTATTGGTCATATTCTAAAACAAGAATATATTGCAATATAGCAAATATTCGTAAAATACACATATAGACTGCAATTAACCTAATATAGTGCTATAGTATTTTTTTATAGTGTAAATTATTTCTCTTCTGAAGTTCAGATTTGGAAATAATTTACACTATTAAAAAAAATGCTATAGCACTATATTAGCTTAATTGAAGTCTGTATGTGTATTTTAAGAATATTCACTATATTGCTATATATTCTTGTTTTTAGAATATGATAAATATTCTTAAAACTAATATATAGCACTATATTTACTGCTATATATTCTTTTTTGATCAACCTCGTATTATGCGTTTTTTTTTTTTTACATTTAAGATTAATCACAATCGCGAAAATAATCTCGAATACGAATATTCGCGAATATGAAACAAATAGTCTAACGAATATTCGCAAAATATAGCGAATTCGATAATGGGACCTGCCGCTCATCACTACCGATAATCAGCAAATATCGAGCATGAGATCATTTTGAAGTGGAAGCAGCACTCCGATTGTCAATACCCCTTCAGCTGATTGGTGTATATCCATAGTGAACCAGCACAGGCACCCTCATTTATTTCTAAAGTCATAGAAACATACAGCTATAATTCTGTCTAGACAGTGAATGAAGAAACAGCATTCCATATCATAGCTCTTTTTACGTCTGAGAATAGCTGTAGCTGTATGTGAGAGTATTTTCTATACCGGGATGAAGGAGTTAGCAAGCCCTTAATGCATTGCAATTACAGAAGATGCAGGTGCTTGATGTGATGAGCTGATGCCCACCCACAGAAATGGAATAGACTAGAGCTTGAGAGATATGAGTAAGGATGAAAATTACAGCGGAGAGCACTGTTTTACGTATTTATATAATAAAACTGAAATAATGTCTATAATGTCTATTTATTTATATTTTTAATGACATTCACCGTACAGCATAAAATACATGATTATTGCATAGTGTGGACGTTACAGATGCGCCAATGCCAAATATGTGAAGGAAATGTTATTTTTGAAAATGTTTCCTTTGAAAATATTTTTTTTATGGAAAAAAATTGTATTTTTTACTTAGAATTATTTTTTTTAAATAACATTTTTTGTAACTTTTTTAAAGCATTTAATAGTCTCACAAGGGGACTACGATATAATGGTCAATCTTTTGATCGCTTCTAAAATACTTTGTACTATTTCTATAGAGCAATGCGCTTTAATGTCAGTGCTATACTGATATTCAGCACCAGACTGAGGCATAAAGGCAAGGCCTGCTGGGACACACTAGAGGCAGGCCTGGGGTCTTTACTAAGCTCTGGCCTGTCTGCACTGACATCGGCACCCTGTGATCTTATTTGCAGGGTGTTGAGATTATTTATATTAGAGTTATTCACTTTATAAAAAAGAAGACTGAAGGGAGATCTAATAAGTATGTATAAATACAGTATATCAAAGGTCAGTACAGAGATCTCTCCCATCATCTATTTAACCCCAGGACTGTGACTGTGACGAGGGGACATCCTCTGCATCTAGAGGGAAGAAGGTTTGTACACAAACATAGAAGAGGATTCTTTACGGTAAGAGCAGTGAGACTATGGAACTCTCTGCCTGAGAAGGTGATGATGGCAAAGAGGGGCCTGAATGTATTTCTGGAGCATAATAATATTACAGGCTATAGCTATTAAACATGGGTTGTTGATCCAGGGAGTTATTCTGATTGCCTGATTGGAGTCAGAAAGGAATTTTTTCCTCTAAAGTGTGGAAAATTGGCATCTACCTCACAGTTTTTTTTTTTTGCCTTCCTCTCGATCAACTTGCAGGATAACAAGCTGGTTGGACAGATGTATTTTTTCAGATATGTTACTATCACTTTTGATTAATTGCACCCTAAGTAATAGAAAACAACAGGTAGCATTTGGGCAGAAGAAGACAAATCACTAAAATTAACATTTTAAAATGGGTTTAATTTTATGATTGTCTTCTTAAAAGATAAAAAAAGCATTATTACTCACCTCCACTGATCCCCCACCACTGTCGTTCCACGCTGCTCCATTCCCCATTGCTTTTCATTTCCGGTTCCTGCTTGATGCATCTAGAAACGTTAGGAAAGGCCCAATCAGCTAGTGTGAACTGCTTCAGTGATTGATTGACCTTGCCTTTTCTATTGTTCCTCGCTGTGTTGAGCTTGGACAGGGAGTACAAAGCAGCCGAAATGAAGCATGGTCAGAATGGGACCTTAAGGGGATCGGTGCTGGTGAGTAATGATTCTTTGTAATTTTTATCATCTGCCTCACATTTTAAAAACCTCCCTGGAAAACCCCTTTAAACATTACTGCATACCATTTAACTTTTATTATCAAACATATAGTTAACATTAGGCAAACAATCTGTAGTCATAAAGTAGAGAACAAAAAAATCTAGGCACCTACTTATATTACATCAAGTACTGTCATTTGCTTTATGTAATTTGCCAGATCAGATTAATCTTCTGCATGAACACGAATGTAGAAGTCCTTACGATACATCAAAGACTTTGTTGTTACACTGCATACTTATAAGAGTATACCGGTGTTATCCATCTGTTCTCAAGGTTTTAATCTCATCCAGGATAATATCCAGATTGCAAAATTAAAGACTGTTTTATGACTGATGTTTCCATTGTTTATTTTTCCATGGAAATAAATATTAGACAGTGTTATTTTCCATATTGCTGCAAGGGAGCAAAATGATCTCAACAACAGTCCTAGGTTCATTAATGATGATGTAGCAGCTGACTGAATACAAAGATGTCCTACTTTAATTTGTACAGGAAGTAAACATTAATCTCAAACAGCTCAGAAAACTACAGCTAAGAAACAGTACAGAGGGGACAATTTACTAATATTGTCCAATATTTGGAATACACTAGACAGTCTAAAGATACATCAAATTTATCACAGTGGCTCATGGTTGAAGAAAAATCCGTTGCATCTTTAGCCTGTCTAGTTTAAAGGGGTAAGGGACTATGAGGATAATATTAACGTCACCTCTTTGGTGTGCCTGCTATTTTTTAGCCATTTTTTGTGACAAATTTACCAATTGTCTCATGCCATTTGTTAAATGTGTTGCATGAATTACCTATCTATTTTCCAGTCTAAAATATTTATTTTTTTAAAATAAAGATATTTTCACATTTTACTCCACCCGATGATGTGAGACATATTAAAAAGTCACAATTGATAAATCTGGCTAAAATGTAACTCATCCCACAAAACATCTCTGTCTCCACAGGTGGCCCCTGAGGCTATTATCTACGACCCTCGATTTCAATGTTCCACCTCTGTGGACTCTGTTTCACTTCTGTATTGCCACACCGCCCCCTCTGTATCGTATATGCTTTTCCGAGTTCTGGCGCTACCAGTTTGCCCACCATGGCAATTCACACAATTTTTGCTGTGTTCATTGCTGGGGTGGGCAGCCCCAGAACTTAGAACAGTCATAAGCCATGGTCCTGGCTAGAGTAGAGTTGCTCCTTGTAGGCATGATGTCACAGGAAAGGGTATGGTCTTGTCTAATGAGCAGAGCGTACAGACTACAAGAGAAACTTCAGTGGAGAGAGAAACACATTGTTGCAAGTTGTGATGTGGATGAGAGCAATAGTTTTCATTTTACTTGGAACATTTTGTAGGATGCTGAAGAAAGGGAGATGGGAAGACAGGGTCTAAAGGGAGAGGTAATTTACATAGGAGTGTATGCTTCTTTCTCTGATGAGATATATTACAAAGTTTCTTATATTAGCCTATTCTATTCATTTATGGAGAAAAATGAAACAGTTATTCTTTATATTTGGATGCCTTCTTGATAATGTGGTTAGAGATGCCCATGAATTTTTAAGTACCTTTTGTTGCTTGCCTTCTTTCTTTGATGAATGTAATTGTGATGATGACCCATGCAGTTTATCTAATAAATAATGATGTGTATGACTGTTTTAGGCCCAGAATACTCACACACACACACACCATCAGCACTTTTATCATGAAGATAAGTGAGAATCCCTGATGCCTAGAAATATGCATGCTCTAAGTTAAATAAACAGAGCACAACTATTCCTGTAGATGGATACAGCTCGGTTGGCTGTAAACAGAATATATGTTTGTACTAAATCAAAAGAAAAAGTCAACTAAAAGTCTCTACAGAGATTTGACTTGTAGATCATGTCAATGTAAACAGGGAGAAGGACCAAAACACTGAGAGAATGACCAGAAAAGAAAGCACAAAGATTACAAATGATCCTTTAAAATAGAAAGGTCATTGTATTCCAATCGACCCATCTATTTATATTCTCATCCCATACACATCTGCTTTGTAATAAGGATACAGCTTTTTCATTCAAGTGCAATAAGGTATTTCTAGCAAGCTGCTTTTATTTTACATATTTCTGAAGAGAGGATTGATTTATTCCCACTACTCCTAAAAAGGAAATTTAGTAATGTGTGTCCACCTAGAGAATCTTTCTCAAGGGCAGAACTTAGTGAAAATAATGATAGCTACTGTTAATACCTCCCTAAGAAAAAAAGAAAGAAAATAGAAAAAAATGCTATTTTGTATATAAAATAGTCCCTTAGCTATTAAAGCGACTCCCTGGTACAAGAAATAAAAATAACAATAACTGGGGAATGAACAGAACACTTATGCGCTTCTCAGACTGCTTAATGTTCGCATTAACAAGGCTGGTGTTTTTTCATTATGTCCCAGTCACTCTATGCCTTTGTTATAAAGAAATAGTCTTTTGTAAACACTACTAATTCCTACAGCTCAACAGGTAAGATATCCTATATTCAAGCTTATAGCAGTTACATTACCCGTCCTTGTAGCGCGATGTAGAAATCCAGGTTATAAGTAATATTACCAGATGCGCGCTGTTTGCTGCGCTCACCGCCTCATAGCGTGGCGTCCCGCGTGATCGGGAGGTGCAGCGCTGCTCGTTCTCAGGTATAGAATATGGATGCCGAGTGTTCTGGTGCTTTTTGGCATGTTTCTTCGAGATGGAGGGGTGTTGGACCAGGGGGTTGGCTTTGATGGAATTACAACAGATGTTTACACATATTTATTATTCCTTTCACTGCTAGGGAATGAGCAGAACACTTATGCGCTTCTCAGACTGCCTAATGCACAAGACACATCCTGCTGCTCTTGGATTTTCTTTATCTGATAAGATATATTACAGCATTTCAGTTAAGAAAAAAAAGTAAACAATTACTCTTTAACCCTTAGATTTAGAGGAACTTTATGGTGCCTGATTGGGAGCGCAGCGGACACCATAGCTGGTAGGTCTCTGTTGTTTCAAACAGAGGCCCGTGGGTAATGTCTGTGACCGGCAATAATGCCAACGACTGGCATTTCTTTAGATACTATGGTCAAGAGTGACCACAGCATCTAAATGGCGAAAAATCAGGAAGTGTGTGCTTTCGCGTATGGACTGGCTGGGTTACATTTCGACTGGCTTATTGGCTCCTGCAGCTCCACCTGCACTACAATATTTAGTTTCAAAGATGGCTGGACCACTAAAAAAATTAAATCTCTGTTGATATAGCACCAACATATTCTGCAGTGCCTCAAACAATTGGAGGGTTCATGTAAAGAGTCATGCATTACATAGCAACAAGTCAAAAATTATAACAAGAGGAGCTGAGGGCCCTGCTCCCAAGAGTTTACAATCTGTGAGGAGATGGAGTCGCATATGAGGTCAAAATTGCTTGTTTTGCACAAAGATCCAGCAATCTTAACACAATAGGGGAGTAGATATAAATCTGCATGAGCCAGTCACCAGCTGATATCTGTATTTCTTCTGAGTGCACGGGGTGTGGTGGATAGTGCTTTATAATGGATCATGTTCAGAAGAATGATGACGAAGGGGGGTGAATGGAGAAGAGTGATATTAGAGCAGGGATCTGCAAGCTTCCGCACTCCAGCTATTCTGAAACTACAACTCCCAGAATGCTTCATTCAATTCTGTGGGAGTTGCAAGAACAGCCGAGCATGTTTGCATCCTAAAAGGATGTGTTTCTAGTGAGTGCCTAAAACTATGGATGTTATGAATTAAAGGGAGTCTGTCAGCACATTTACCCCCTTTTTAACTGTTCCCATAGTGCTGTAGCCGAAACACAGAAGATTAAAACGGTACCTTTATATGCTTTTGTGGACTTGTAAAACTGCCAAAAACGAACTTTGATGCATATGTAAATGAGGGCTTGCAAGTGCCCAGGGGCGGCGTCCACCGCGTTGGTGCCCAGGCAGCTCTGCCTCTTCGGCTCTTATCCCCGCCCAGCCTCTTCCTCTGCCCGCCATCTGTTTTCTCTCCCCCTCAGCGAGATCCTGCGCCTGCACGCTGACTTCCTTGGCCAGGACATGCGCACTGCGATGCCCATTGCTGGCATGGCATTGCAGTAGCTTATGCGCATGCGCCGGCTAACGGATCAAACAAATACATTTACCTCTTTTGGCTCTCTGTGTCTGCAGTGGCAGCTTCTCGCTCGGCTTTCCTCCTCTTCTCCTGCGCCGATGGACCACCTCCTTTCTGCAGTTTTTGCGCAGTTAGCCGGCGCATGCGCATAAGCTACTGCTATGCCGTGCCAGCAATGGGCATCGCAGTGCACATGCCCCGGCCAAGGAAGTCAGTGCGCAGGCGCGGGATTTCGCTGAGGAGGAGAGAAAACAGATGCGCGGGCAGAGGAAGAATCCCTTTAAGGTCCATTCACACGTCCGCAATGTGTTTTGTGGATCCGCGGATCCGCAAAACACGGACAACGGCAATGTGCGTTCAGCATTTTGCAGACTGCACATCACCGGCACTAATAGATTATGCCTATTCTTGTCCGCAATTGCGGACAAGAATAGGACATGTTCTATTTTTTTCAGGGAACGGATTTGCGGACCCGGAAGTGCGGACCCGATGTGCTGCCCCATAGAAATGAATGGATCAGCAATTCCGTTCTGCAAGATGCCGAACGAAATTGCGGACGCGTGAATGGACCCTTAATGTAATTTATTGAGGGTAGGGAACAATCAATTTTAACTTTTGGTCACCCCCATTTCCTCATAGGCTGTAAGCTCTTGCAACCAGAGCCCTCCCTCTGAATATTTCAATTAGTTTTCAATAGTATTCAATATGATTTCTATTTTGATTTGTACATGTACCCTCATATATACAGTACATCAACTGCTATATGCGCTGTGTACTATAGTAAAGGATGATTCCTTGGTATTCTCATAGGCAATCCTTTTCATAAATAGTGGCAACATGTAGATTAAATTGCATCCTTAGTCCAGTAGATTTGAAAAGCACTAAAAAGGGGAATGTTGTTATGGTTTAATATACTGAATGTAACAGGTATCCCAGCAACCACTGAAGATGGACGTATGACATAATGCACAGTACATATTCTACAATTATTCAAGGCCAAAAGAGTAGACAGTAATGAAGAATTAAATGAGTTGGCTACAGATATTGATGACCCTTCACCAGTAATATCAGATTGGTGTGATCTGACACCTGACATACCTACTAATCAGATGTTTCAGGCACCAGAAGTGTCCGCTGAGCTGCAGTTCTCTGACATGGCCACTACACCAGCCGTAGCGGCTGCTCAAACCAACTGGTCAGTGGGGGTGCTGGACTTTTGACTCCCACCAATCTGATATTGATGACTGATCTTGAGGATAGGTCATCAATATCTGTAGCTCAGACAACCCATTTAAGCATGTGTGGGTGTAAGAGTGTGTGTTTGTAATTGTGTGTGTACATATGTATGTGCCTATATGTGTTTGCAATAGTCTGCGCACATGTGTTTGTGTGTATTTTGGGAGCGGAGATGTGCTTATTATTAGAGTTGAGCGAACACCTGGATGTTCGGGTTCGAGAAGTTCGGCCGAACATCCCGGAAATGTTCGGGTTCGGGATCCGAACCCGATCCGAACTTCGTCCCGAACCCGAACCCCATTGAAGTCAATGGGGACCCGAACTTTTCGGCACTAAAAAGGCTGTAAAACAGCCCAGGAAAGAGCTAGAGGGCTGCAAAAGGCAGCAACATGTAGGTAAATCCCCTGCAAACAAATGTGGATAGGGAAATGAATTAAAATAAAAATTAAATAAATAAAAATTAACCAAAATCAATTGGAGAGAGGTTCCATAGCAGAGAATCTGGCTTCCCGTCACCCACCACTGGAACAGTCCATTCTCAGATATTTAGGCCCCGGCACCCAGGCAGAGGAGAGAGGTCCCGTAACAGAGAATCTGTCTTCATGTCAGCAGAGAATTAGTCTGCATGTCATAGCAGAGAATGAGGCTTCACGTCAGCCACCACTGCAACAGTCCATTGGCATATATTTAGGCCCAGCACCCAGGCAGAGGAGGGAGGTCCCGTAACAGAGAATCTGTCTTCATGTCAGCAGAGAATTAGTCTGCATGTCATAGCAGAGAATGAGGCTTCACGTCAGCCACCACTGCAACAGTCCATTGGCATATATTTAGGCCCAGCACACACACAGGCAGAGGAGAGAGGTCCCGTAACAGAGAATCTGGCTTCATGTCAGCAGAGAATCAGTCTGCATGTCATAGCAGAGAATGAGGCTTCACGTCAGCCACCACTGCAACAGTCCATTGGCATATATTTAGGCCCAGCACACACACAGGCAGAGGAGAGAGGTCCCGTAACAGAGGATCTGGCTTCATGTCAGCAGAGAATCAGTCTGCATGTCATAGCAGAGAATCAGGCTTCACGTCAGCCACCACTGCAACAGTCCATTGTCATAAATTTAGGCCCAGCACCCAGGCAGAGGAGAGAGGTCCCGTAACAGACAATCTGGCTTCATGTCAGCAGAGAATTAGTCTGCATGTCATAGCAGAGAATGAGGCTTCACGTCAGCCACCACTGCAACAGTCCATTGGCATATATTTAGGCCTAGCACACAGGCAGAGGAGAGAGGTCCCGTAACAGACAATCTGGCTTCATGTCAGCAGAGAATCAGTCTGCATGTCATAGCAGAGAATGAGGCTTCACGTCACCCACCACTGCAACAGTCCATTGGCATATATTTAGGCCTAGCACACAGGCAGAGCAGAGAGGTCCCGTAACAGACAATCTGGCTTCATGACAGCAGAGAATCAGTCTGCATGTCATAGCAGAGAATGAGGCTTCACGTCACCCACCACTGCAACAGTCCATTGGCATATATTTAGGCCTAGCACACAGGCAGAGCAGAGAGGTCCCGTAACAGACGATCTGGCTTCATGTCAGCAGAGAATCAGTCTGCATGTCATAGCAGAGAATGAGGCTTCACGTCAGCCACCACTGCAACAGTCCATTGGCATATATTTAGGCCTAGCACACAGGCAGAGGAGAGAGGTCCCGTAACAGACAATCTGGCTTCATGTCAGCAGAGAATCAGTCTGCATGTCATAGCAGAGAATGAGGCTTCACGTCAGCCACCACTGCAACAGTCCATTGGCATATATTTAGGCCCAGCACCCAGGCAGAGGAGGGAGGTCCCGTAACAGACAATCTGGCTTCATGTCAGCAGAGAATCAGTCTGCATGTCATAGCAGAGAATGAGGCTTCACGTCACCCACCACTGCAACAGTCCATTGGCATATATTTAGGCCCAGCACCCAGGCAGAGGAGGGAGGTCCCGTAACAGAGAATCTGTCTTCATGTCAGCAGAGAATTAGTCTGCATGTCATAGCAGAGAATGAGGCTTCACGTCAGCCACCACTGCAACAGTCCATTGGCATATATTTAGGCCCAGCACCCAGGCAGAGGAGGGAGGTCCCGTAACAGAGAATCTGTCTTCATGTCAGCAGAGAATTAGTCTGCATGTCATAGCAGAGAATGAGGCTTCACGTCAGCCACCACTGCAACTGTCCATTGGCATATATTTAGGCCCAGCACACACACAGGCAGAGGAGAGAGGTCCCGTAACAGACAATCTGGCTTCATGTCAGCAGAGAATTAGTCTGCATGTCATAGCAGAGAATGAGGCTTCACGTCAGCCACCACTGCAACAGTCCATTGGCATATATTTAGGCCCAGCACACACACAGGCAGAGGAGAGAGGTCCCGTAACAGAGAATCTGTCTTCATGTCAGCAGAGAATTAGTCTGCATGTCATAGCAGAGAATGAGGCTTCACGTCAGCCACCACTGCAACAGTCCATTGGCATATATTTAGGCCCAGCACACACACAGGCAGAGGAGAGAGGTCCCGTAACAGACAATCTGGCTTCATGTCAGCAGAGAATTAGTCTGCATGTCATAGCAGAGAATGAGGCTTCACGTCAGCCACCACTGCAACAGTCCATTGGCATATATTTAGGCCCAGCACACACACAGGCAGAGGAGAGAGGTCCCGTAACAGAGAATCTGTCTTCATGTCAGCAGAGAATTAGTCTGCATGTCATAGCAGAGAATCAGGCTTCACGTCACCCACCACTGCAACAGTCCATTGGCATATATTTAGGCCCAGCACCCAGGCAGAGGAGGGAGGTCCCGTAACAGAGAATCTGTCTTCATGTCAGCAGAGAATTAGTCTGCATGTCATAGCAGAGAATGAGGCTTCACGTCACCCACCACTGCAACAGTCCATTGGCATATATTTAGGCCTAGCACACAGGCAGAGGAGAGGTTCATTCAACTTTGGGTAGCCTCGCAATATAATGGTAAAATGAAAATAAAAATAGGATTGAATGAGGAAGTGCCCTGGAGTCCAATAATATATGGTTATGGGGAGGTAGTTAATGTCTAATCTGGACAAGGGACGGACAGGTCCTGTGGGATCCATGCCTGGTTCATTTTTATGAACGTCAGCTTGTCCACATTGGCTGTAGACAGGCGGCTGCGTTTGTCTGTAATGACGCCCCCTGCCGTGCTGAATACACGTTCAGACAAAACGCTGGCTGCCGGGCAGGCCAGCACCTCCAAGGCATAAAAGGCTAGCTCTGGCCACGTGGACAATTTAGAGACCCAGAAGTTGAATGGGGCCGAACCATCAGTCAGTACGTGGAGGGGTGTGCACACGTACTGTTCCACCATGTTAGTGAAATGTTGCCTCCTGCTAACACGTTGCGTATCAGGTGGTGGTGCAGTTAGCTGTGGCGTGTTGACAAAAGTTTTCCACATCTCTGCCATGCTAACCCTGCCCTCAGAGGAGCTGGCCGTGACACAGCTGCCTTGGCGACCTCTTGCTCCTCCTCTGCCTTGGCCTTGGGCTTCCACTTGTTCCCCTGTGACATTTGGGAATGCTCTCAGTAGCGCGTCTACCAACGTGCGCTTGTACTCGCGCATCTTCCTATCACGCTCCAGTGCAGGAAGTAAGGTGGGCACATTGTCTTTGTAGCGTGGATCCAGCAGGGTGGCAACCCAGTAGTCCGCACAGGTTAAAATGTGGGCAACTCTGCTGTCGTTGCGCAGGCACTGCAGCATGTAGTCGCTCATGTGTGCCAGGCTGCCCAGGGGTAAGGACAAGCTGTCCTCTGTGGGAGGCGTATCGTCATCGTCCTGCCTTTCCCCCCAGCCACGCACCAGTGATGGACCCGAGCTGCGTTGGGTGCCACCCCGCTGTGACCATGCTTCATCCTCATCCTCCTCCACCTCCTCCTCATCCTCGTCCTCCAGTAGTGGGCCCTGGCTGGCCACATTTGTACCTGGCCTCTGCTGTTGCCAAAAACCTCCCTCTGAGTCACTTCGAAGAGACTGGCCTGAAAGTGCTAAAAATTACCCCTCTTCCTCCTCCTCCTCCTCCTCCTGGGCCACCTCCTCTTCCATCATCGCCCTAAGTGTTTTCTCAAGGAGACATAGAAGTGGTATTGTAACGCTGATAACGGTGTCATCGCCACTGGCCATGTTGGTGGAGTACTCGAAACAGCGCAACAGGGCACACAGGTCTCGCATGGAGGCCCAGTCATTGGTGGTGAAGTGGTGCTGTTCTGTAGTGCGACTGACCCGTGCGTGCTGCAGCTGAAACTCCACTATGGCCTGCTGCTGCTCGCACAGTCTGTCCAGCATGTGCAAGGTGGAGTTCCACCTGGTGGGCACGTCGCATATGAGGCGGTGAGCGGGAAGGCCGAAGTTACGCTGTAGCGCAGACAGGCGAGCAGCAGCAGGATGTGAACGCCGGAAGCGCGAACAGACGGCCCGCACTTTATGCAGCAGCTCTGACATGTCGGGGTAGTTGTGAATGAACTTCTGCACCACCAAATTCAGCACATGCGCCAAGCAAGGGATGTGCGTCAAATTGGCTAGTCCCAGAGCTGCAACGAGATTTCGCCCATTATCACACACCACCAGGCCGGGCTTGAGGCTCACCGGCAGCAACCACTCGTCGGTCTGTTGTTCTATACCCCGCCACAACTCCTGTGCGGTGTGGGGCCTGTCCCCCAAACATATGAGTTTCAGAATGGCCTGCTGACGTTTACCCCGGGCTGTGCTGAAGTTGGTGGTGAAGGTGTGTGGCTGACTGGATGAGCAGGTGGAAGAAGAGGAGGAGGAAGCCGAGAAGGAGGAGGTGGCAACAGGAGGCAAAGAATGTTGCCCTGCGATCCTTGGCGGCGGAAGGACGTGCGCCAAACAGCTCTCCGCCTGGGGCCCAGCTGCCACTACATTTACCCAGTGTGCAGTTAGGGAGATATAGCGTCCCTGGCCGTGCTTACTGGTCCACGTATCTGTGGTTAGGTGGACCTTGCCACAGATGGCGTTGCGCAGTGCACACTTGATTTTATCGGATACTTGGTTGTGCAGGGAAGGCACGGCTCTCTTGGAGAAGTAGTGCCGGCTGGGAACAACATACTGTGGGACAGCAAGCGACATGAGCTGTTTGAAGCTGTCTGTGTCCACCAGCCTAAATGACAGCATTTCATAGGCCAGTAGTTTAGAAATGCTGGCATTCAGGGCCAGGGATCGAGGGTGGCTAGGTGGGAATTTACGCTTTCTATCAAATGTTTGTGAGATGGAGAGCTGAACGCTGGCGTGTGACATGGTTGAGACGCTTGGTGACGGAGGTGGTGGTGGTGGTGTTGGTGGTACATCCCCTGTTTGCTGGGCGGCAGGTGCCAACGTTCCTCCAGAGGCGGAGGAAGAGGCCGAGGCGGCAGCAGCAGAATAGGCCGAGGCGGCAGCAGCAGAAGAGGTAGCAGGGGGAGCCTGAGTGACTTCCTTGGTTTTAAGGTGTTTACTCCACTGCAGTTCATGCTTTGCATGCAGGTGCCTGGTCATGCAGGTTGTGCTCAGGTTCAGAACGTTAATGCCTCGCTTCAGGCTCTGATGGCACAGCGTGCAAACCACTCGGGTCTTGTCGTCAGCACATTGTTTGAAGAAGTGCCATGCCAGGGAACTCCTTGAAGCTGCCTTTGGGGTGCTCGGTCCCAGATGGCGGCGGTCAGTAGCAGGCGGAGTCTCTTGGCGGCGGGTGTTCTGCTTTTGCCCACTGCTCCCTCTTTTGCTACGCTGTTGGCTCGGTCTCACCACTGCCTCTTCCTCCGAACTGTGAAAGTCAGTGGCACGACCTTCATTCCATGTGGGGTCTAGGACCTCATCGTCCCCTGCATCGTCTTCCACCCAGTCTTGATCCCTGACCTCCTGTTCAGTCTGCACACTGCAGAAAGACGCAGCAGTTGGCACCTGTGTTTCGTCATCATCAGAGACATGCTGAGGTGGTATTCCCATGTCCTCATCATCAGGAAACATAAGTGGTTGTGCGTCAGTGCATTCTATGTCTTTCACCGCTGGGGAAGGGCTAGGTGGATGCCCTTGGGAAACCCTGCCAGCGGAGTCTTCAAACAGCATAAGAGACTGCTGCATAACTTGAGGCTGAGACAGTTTCCCTGGTATGCATGGGGGTGATGTGACAGACTGATGGGGTTGGTTTTCAGGCGCCATCTGTGCGCTTTCTGCAGAAGACTGGGTGGGAGATAATGTGAACGTGCTGGATCCACTGTCGGCCACCCAATTGACTAATGCCTGTACCTGCTCAGGCCTTACCATCCTTAGAACGGCATTGGGCCCCACCATATATCGCTGTAAATTCTGGCGGCTACTGGGACCTGAGGTAGTTGGTACACTAGGACGTGTGGATGTGGCAGAACGGCCACGTCCTCTCCCAGCACCAGAGGGTCCACTAACACCACCACGACCATGTCCACGTCCGCGTCCCTTACTAGATGTTTTTCTCATTGTTATGGTTCACCACAACAACAAATATATTATTTGGCCCAATGTATTGTATTCAAATTCAGCGGGATATAAATTTGAGGCCTAGTATTTAGGCGCTGGGTGACCGGTATGGATTTAGTGACAGAATTAGACTTGGAAATGCACAGAAGCGTGTGTGTGAAGTTATTCTGAATGACCCTATGTGCACCTTCAATATGATCTACCCTTTTAGGGATAGATTTCAAATAGCTCTGATATAGCAGAAACGACTAAATTATGAAATTGCTAAATTGGGAATTGTATTTCAACCCAGAACAAAAAATGTGCTTTGACGGACACTAAATAACTTTCCCAGCCACAACAGGACAGCGGTAACGAGAGATTTAGCGGGATATAAATTTGAGGCCTAGTATTTAGGCGCTGGGTGACAGGTATGGGTTTAGTGACAGAATTAGATTTGGAAATGCACAGTAGCGGGTGTGTGAAGTTATTCTGAATGACCCTATGTGCACCTTGAATATTATATACCCTTTTAGGGATAGATTTCAAATAGCTCTGATATAGCAGAAACCACTAAATTATGAAATTGCTAAATTGGGAATTGTATTTCAACCCAGAACAAGAAATGTGCTTGAACGGACACTAAATAACTCGCCCAGCTACAGCACTAGGGACAGATTTAGCGGGATATAAATTTGAGGCCTAGTATTTAGGCGCTGGGTGACAGGTATGGGTTTAGTGCCAGAATTAGACTTGGAAATACACAGTAGCGGGTGTGTGTGAAGTTATTCTGAATGACCCAATGTGCACCTTGAATATTATATACCCTTTTAGGGATAGATTTCAAATAGCTCTGATATAGCAGAAACCACTAAATTATGAAATTGCTAAATTGGGAATTGTATTTCAACCCAGAACAAGAAATGTGCTTGAACGGACACTAAATAACTCGCCCAGCTACAGCACTAAGGACAGATTTAGCGGGATATAAATTTGAGGCCTAGTATTTAGGCGCTGGGTGACAGGTATGGGTTTAGTGCCAGAATTAGACTTGGAAATACACAGTAGCGGGTGTGTGTGAAGTTATTCTGAATGACCCAATGTGCACCTTGAATATTATATACCCTTTTAGGGATAGATTTCAAATAGCTCTGATATAGCAGAAACCACTAAATTATGAAATTGCTAAATTGGGAATTGTATTTCAACCCAGAACAAGAAATGTGCTTGAACGGACACTAAATAACTCGCCCAGCTACAGCACTAAGGACAGATTTAGCGGGATATAAATTTGAGGCCTAGTATTTAGGCGCTGGGTGACAGGTATGGGTTTAGTGCCAGAATTAGACTTGGAAATACACAGTAGCGGGTGTGTGTGAAGTTATTCTGAATGACCCAATGTGCACCTTGAATATTATATACCCTTTTAGGGATAGATTTCAAATAGCTCTGATATAGCAGAAACCACTAAATTATGAAATTGCTAAATTGGGAATTGTATTTCAACCCAGAACAAGAAATGTGCTTGAACGGACACTAAATAACTCGCCCAGCTACAGCACTAAGGACAGATTTAGCGGGATATAAATTTGAGGCCTAGTATTTAGGCGCTGGGTGACAGGTATGGGTTTAGTGCCAGAATTAGACTTGGAAATACACAGTAGCGGGTGTGTGTGAAGTTATTCTGAATGACCCAATGTGCACCTTGAATATTATATACCCTTTTAGGGATAGATTTCAAATAGCTCTGATATAGCAGAAACCACTAAATTATGAAATTGCTAAATTGGGAATTGTATTTCAACCCAGAACAAGAAATGTGCTTGAACGGACACTAAATAACTCGCCCAGCTACAGCACTAGGGACAGATTTAGCGGGATATAAATTTGAGGCCTAGTATTTAGGCGCTGGGTGACAGGTATGGGTTTAGTGCCAGAATTAGACTTGGAAATACACAGTAGCGGGTGTGTGTGAAGTTATTCTGAATGACCCAATGTGCACCTTGAATATTATATACCCTTTTAGGGATAGATTTCAAATAGCTCTGATATAGCAGAAACCACTAAATTATGAAATTGCTAAATTGGGAATTGTATTTCAACCCAGAACAAGAAATGTGCTTGAACGGACACTAAATAACTCGCCCAGCTACAGCACTAGGGACAGATTTAGCGGGATATAAATTTGAGGCCTAGTATTTAGGCGCTGGGTGACAGGTATGGGTTTAGTGCCAGAATTAGACTTGGAAATACACAGTAGCGGGTGTGTGTGAAGTTATTCTGAATGACCCAATGTGCACCTTGAATATTATATACCCTTTTAGGGATAGATTTCAAATAGCTCTGATATAGCAGAAACCACTAAATTATGAAATTGCTAAATTGGGAATTGTATTTCAACCCAGAACAAGAAATGTGCTTGAACGGACACTAAATAACTCGCCCAGCTACAGCACTAGGGACAGATTTAGCTGGATATAAATTTGAGGCCTAGTATTTAGGCGCTGGGTGACAGGTATGGGTTTAGTGCCAGAATTAGACTTGGAAATACACAGTAGCGGGTGTGTGTGAAGTTATTCTGAATGACCCAATGTGCACCTTGAATATTATATACCCTTTTAGGGATAGATTTCAAATAGCTCTGATATAGCAGAAACCACTAAATTATGAAATTGCTAAATTGGGAATTGTATTTCAACCCAGAACAAGAAATGTGCTTGAACGGACACTAAATAACTCGCCCAGCTACAGCACTAAGGACAGATTTAGCGGGATATAAATTTGAGGCCTAGTATTTAGGCGCTGGGTGACCGGTATGGATTTAGTGACAGAATTAGACTGGGATATGGCCAAAAAATAAACAGACTATTGCTGGTTAAATGCACTTGGTGTGACAGCTTCACCCTGATGTAGGCTTTAGCCAAAAAACAACCACACCATTGAGGGTTAAATGCACTTGGTGACAGGCGCAGCTTGCCCCTGATTTAGTATATGGCCAAAAAATGAACAGACTATTGCTGGTTAAATGCACTTGGTGTGACAGCTTCACCCTGATGTAGGCTTTAGCCAAAAAACAACCACACCATTGAGGGTTAAATGCACTTGGTGACAGGCGCAGCTTGCCCCTGATTTTGTATATGGCCAAAAAATGAACAGACTATTGCTGGTTAAATGCACTTGGTGTGACAGCTTCACCCTGATGTAGGCTTTAGCCAAAAAACAACCACACCATTGAGGGTTAAATGCACTTGGTCGCAGCTTGTGCTGGCGCACCACAAGACACAAAATGGCCGCCGATCACCCCAGAAAAATGTGACTGACAAACGGTCTGGGCAGCCTAAAAACAGTGAGCAATTGAGGATCAGCAGCTCAATGATCCACAGCTGCAGATCGATCAGTTAATCAAGTCCTTTGGAGGAGTTAATCTGCCTAATCTCGCCCTACTGTCGCAGCCGCAACCTCTCCCTACGCTAATCAGAGCAGAGTGACGGGCGGCGCTATGTGACTCCAGCTTAAATAGAGGCTGGGTCACATGGTGCTCTGGCCAATCACAGCCATGCCAATAGTAGGCATGGCTGTGATGGCCTCTTGGGGCAAGTAGTATGACGCTTGTTGATTGGCTGCTTTGCAGCCTTTCAAAAAGCGCCAAGAAAGCGTCACAAAAGCGCGAAGAAAGCGACGAACACCGAACCCGAACCCGGACTTTTACGAAAATGTCCGGGTTCGGGTCCGTGTCACGGACACCCCAAAATTCGGTACGAACCCGAACTATACAGTTCGAGTTCGCTCATCCCTACTTATTATGCATCCATAGTAAATCCATGTGCAGTGAAAAATAAATTTCTCACAGATGAATATTTCATCATTTTGCACTGTGTAATTATGATTGTAGTTGTTTGAAATAAAAAATGTGCAGTATCTCCATTATTTCATGTAATTATAGCATCAGTAACCAGGTTTTGTTATAATTGCACACTTCTAGTCATATTTATATAAATATTCCCAAGGACAGAAAAATCTATTCCATCTGAAACTGTTCTTTTTCATAAAGAGTAAAGCATATGAAAAGAGGAATAATACCGTTAGGTCAATATAACAATGTTTTTAAGCCCAATGCACACAAATGTATTTTTGGTCTGCATCCAAACCACACTTTTTGCAGATTGGATGCGGACCCGTTCATTTCAATTGTGCCACAAAAAGTGTGGACATCACACAGTGTGCTGTCCGCATCGGTATTTCTGTTCCACATTTCCTATTCTTGTCCGTTTTGCAGACAAGAATAGAACATATTTACAGGAGGATTAAAAAATAGTGGCAAGCACACAGCCGGTAGCAATCTGTTACAGATCCATGGTTTGTGGATCGCAAAACATATGGTTGTGTGCATAGGGCATTATTTATACTATGTCACCTTTTCCGGTATACTATATAGAGGAAGCAGATAGGTAGGTCAGTATATTGGTCTCTGTACTCAGTGGTTCTGATAATATTTTTGGTATAATGATTATGACAGAAGAGGGTGTGACCTTGACAAGGCTGGCAGAGTACAGGGCCTGGATAGGGCTCAGCACCTTTTTGACATCCAGTTGAAAACTCTGTGGAACAGACAGACATTTTCTCCCTTCTCCGCTACTTAATCTGGTACCGTGTACCAGGTACAGTAGGTACAGTGTACCTACTACTAAAAATGCATAATTGGGGGAATAGGAGGACTACTGCAACGTACCCCCGGGGGGCCCCCAGAATATTCGTGTTGAGGTCCTTGTGTCACAGTGGTCCTACTTCAGGCTGTAACTCCCTAGGGGTAGTTTTCTGTAATAATTGAGTTAAATTAGACAAAGAAATCCAGACTGGGAAACTTGAATGTAGCTTACTGAATTAATTCACTCCACTTGGTTCCAGCAAGGTGTAAGGTGGCAGTAGTTGGTCCAAATGCTTCTCATGGTTCCTGTCTGGCTTAAGTCTGTTATCTGTTCAATGAATAGGGTGTCTCTTGCTCATTTTCCCTCTCATGTAAATAAAGTCTATAGTTCAGTCCAAAGCAACGAGAATGGTGTTCTAGGAGCTGCTTTCCGGGCCCCTGAAGAAGGAGAGGGGAAAAACGCATCACCTTGCTGCGCCATGTCTTGTCTCTTAGGACTCCATCTTCAACTGACCACAGCTTCCTGAAAAACCTCTTCCTTAGTGGGAAGCAGATGAGCCCACTTCTGCCCAAAGAGAAACAAAGAATTGAATGGTTAGTTCTGTTCTTGTCTCTAGGACTCTGCCAGACCTATGCCACCTTCTGGAAACCAGGAATGTAACATCAAATGCAATATAAGTTAACCTGTTGCAGAAATAAAATTCTTAGTAAGGAGGACATTTATTACTTAGGAACATGGAAAGCTAGCCATAATAAACATTGACAAGGTGTTAATCGTTAATTTCTAACGATAATTTGTTTTCCCTTAGTCCTAACAGCAGCACAGATGGGGTTAACTGCCCCTGTGGACTGGTAGGACCGGCGGAATTTTAATGAGCCCAAGAACCAATAAACGATCTTCAGCTCCCTGAAAGGGAGGAGATCACCCCCCAGCCCACCGTGTTTTTAACAAGCATAATGTATTTAGGGTGGGATATTTGTGTGCTGCTGTTAGGACTAAGGGAAAACAAATTATCGTTAGAAATTAACGATTCCCTTACGTCCTCAACAGCAGCACAGATGGGGAGATAGCAAGAAGAATCCCCTAGGGAGGGTCCTCATGCCTGGCAGAACTAAGAACAGTCTGCCCAAAAGCCGAAAACTCTGCCATCCTAGCATCTATCCTATAATGGGAGATGAAGGTTGACTCAGAGCTCCAGGAGGCCGCCTTACAGATCAACTCTAAGGGGAGGAGTCTTCTCTCCGCAACCGAGGTGGAGACCGCCCTAGTAGAATGGGCCCTCACAAACTCGGGAGGATCTAAGGATTGGGAGACGAAAGCTTCCAAAATGGCCTCCTTGATCCAGCGACTAATGGTGGCTTTAGATGCTTTACGGCCTTTAGACTTACCGGCAAACAGGATAAGAAGATTCTCATCTATCCTGAACTCACTAGATCTATCCACATAGATCTGGAGGCATCTTGAAATATCCAGCGGGTCTCTAGCTGGAGTATCAGAGGAGGAGGCTGTAAACAAAACTGGTAAAGATATTACCTGATTGATGTTCTGGAAAGTAGGCACCTTAGGCCTGAAGTAAGGTAAAAACTTCAGGAGTAGAGTTGAGCGAACACCTGGATGTTCGGGTTCGAGAAGTTCGGCCGAACATCCCGGAAATGTTCGGGTTCGGGATCCGAACCCGATCCGAACTTCGTCCCGAACCCGAACCCCATTGAAGTCAATGGGGACCCGAACTTTTCGGCACTAAAACGGCTGTAAAACAGCCCAGGAAAGGGCTAGAGGGCTGCAAAAGGCAGCAACATGTAGGTAAATCCCCTGCAAACAAATGTGGATAGGGAAATTAATTAAAATAAAAATTAAATAAATAAAAATTAACCAAAATCAATTGGAGAGAGGTTCCATAGCAGAGAATCTGGCTTCCCGTCACCCACCACTGGAACAGTCCATTCTCAGATATTTAGGCCCCGGCACCCAGGCAGAGGAGAGAGGTCCCGTAACAGAGAATCTGTCTTCATGTCAGCAGAGAATTAGTCTGCATGTCATAGCAGAGAATGAGGCTTCACGTCAGCCACCACTGCAACAGTCCATTGGCATATATTTAGGCCTAGCACACAGGCAGAGGAGAGAGGTCCCGTAACAGAGAATCTGGCTTCATGTCAGCAGAGAATCAGTCTGCATGTCATAGCAGAGAATGAGGCTTCACGTCAGCCACCACTGCAACAGTCCATTGGCATATATTTAGGCCCAGCACACACACAGGCAGAGGAGAGAGGTCCCGTAACAGAGAATCTGTCTTCATGTCAGCAGAGAATTAGTCTGCATGTCATAGCAGAGAATGAGGCTTCACGTCACCCACCACTGCAACAGTCCATTGGCATATATTTAGGCCTAGCACACAGGCAGAGCAGAGAGGTCCCGTAACAGACAATCTGGCTTCATGACAGCAGAGAATCAGTCTGCATGTCATAGCAGAGAATGAGGCTTCACGTCACCCACCACTGCAACAGTCCATTGGCATATATTTAGGCCTAGCACACAGGCAGAGGAGAGAGGTCCCGTAACAGAGAATCTGTCTTCATGTCAGCAGAGAATCAGTCTGCATGTCATAGCAGAGAATGAGGCTTCACGTCAGCCACCACTGCAACAGTCCATTGGCATATATTTAGGCCCAGCACCCAGGCAGAGGAGGGAGGTCCCGTAACAGAGAATCTGTCTTCATGTCAGCAGAGAATTAGTCTGCATGTCATAGCAGAGAATGAGGCTTCACGTCAGCCACCACTGCAACAGTCCATTGGCATATATTTAGGCCCAGCACACACACAGGCAGAGGAGAGAGGTCCCGTAACAGAGAATCTGGCTTCATGTCAGCAGAGAATCAGTCTGCATGTCATAGCAGAGAATGAGGCTTCACGTCAGCCACCACTGCAACAGTCCATTGGCATATATTTAGGCCCAGCACACACACAGGCAGAGGAGAGAGGTCCCGTAACAGAGAATCTGGCTTCATGTCAGCAGAGAATCAGTCTGCATGTCATAGCAGAGAATGAGGCTTCACGTCAGCCACCACTGCAACAGTCCATTGGCATATATTTAGGCCCAGCACCCATGCAGAGGAGGGAGGTCCCGTAACAGAGAATCTGTCTTCATGTCAGCAGAGAATTAGTCTGCATGTCATAGCAGAGAATGAGGCTTCACGTCAGCCACCACTGCAACAGTCCATTGGCATATATTTAGGCCTAGCACACAGGCAGAGGAGAGGTTCATTCAACTTTGGGTAGCATCGCAATATAATGGTAAAATGAAAATAAAAATAGGATTGAATGAGGAAGTGCCCTGGAGTCCAATAATATATGGTTATGGGGAGGTAGTTAATGTCTAATCTGGACAAGGGACGGACAGGTCCTGTGGGATCCATGCCTGGTTCATTTTTATGAACGTCAGCTTGTCCACATTGGCTGTAGACAGGCGGCTGCGTTTGTCTGTAATGACGCCCCCTGCCGTGCTGAATACACGTTCAGACAAAACGCTGGCTGCCGGGCAGGCCAGCACCTCCAAGGCATAAAAGGCTAGCTCTGGCCACGTGGACAATTTAGAGACCCAGAAGTTGAATGGGGCCGAACCATCAGTCAGTACGTGGAGGGGTGTGCACACGTACTGTTCCACCATGTTAGTGAAATGTTGCCTCCTGCTAACACGTTGCGTATCAGGTGGTGGTGCAGTTAGCTGTGGCGTGTTGACAAAAGTTTTCCACATCTCTGCCATGCTAACCCTGCCCTCAGAGGAGCTGGCCGTGACACAGCTGCCTTGGCGACCTCTTGCTCCTCCTCTGCCTTGGCCTTGGGCTTCCACTTGTTCCCCTGTGACATTTGGGAATGCTCTCAGTAGCGCGTCTACCAACGTGCGCTTGTACTCGCGCATCTTCCTATCACGCTCCAGTGCAGGAAGTAAGGTGGGCACATTGTCTTTGTAGCGTGGATCCAGCAGGGTGGCAACCCAGTAGTCCGCACAGGTTAAAATGTGGGCAACTCTGCTGTCGTTGCGCAGGCACTGCAGCATGTAGTCGCTCATGTGTGCCAGGCTGCCCAGGGGTAAGGACAAGCTGTCCTCTGTGGGAGGCGTATCGTCATCGTCCTGCCTTTCCCCCCAGCCACGCACCAGTGATGGACCCGAGCTGCGTTGGGTGCCACCCCGCTGTGACCATGCTTCATCCTCATCCTCCTCCACCTCCTCCTCATCCTCGTCCTCCTCGTCCTCCAGTAGTGGGCCCTGGCTGGCCACATTTGTACCTGGCCTCTGCTGTTGCAAAAAACCTCCCTCTGAGTCACTTCGAAGAGACTGGCCTGAAAGTGCTAAAAATGACCCCTCTTCCTCATCCTCCTCCTCCTCCTCCTGGGCCACCTCCTGTTCCATCATCGCCCTAAGTGTTTTCTCAAGGAGACATAGAAGTGGTATTGTAACGCTGATAACGGTGTCATCGCCACTGGCCATGTTGGTGGAGTACTCGAAACAGCGCAACAGGGCACACAGGTCTCGCATGGAGGCCCAGTCATTGGTGGTGAAGTGGTGCTGTTCTGTAGTGCGACTGACCCGTGCGTGCTGCAGCTGAAACTCCACTATGGCCTGCTGCTGCTCGCACAGTCTGTCCAGCATGTGCAAGGTGGAGTTCCACCTGGTGGGCACGTCGCATATGAGGCGGTGAGCGGGAAGGCCGAAGTTACGCTGTAGCGCAGACAGGCGAGCAGCGGCAGGATGTGAACGCCGGAAGCGCGAACAGACGGCCCGCACTTTATGCAGCAGCTCTGACATGTCGGGGTAGTTGTGAATGAACTTCTGCACCACCAAATTCAGCACATGCGCCAAGCAAGGGATGTGCGTCAAATTGGCTAGTCCCAGAGCTGCAACGAGATTTCGCCCATTATCACACACCACCAGGCCGGGCTTGAGGCTCACCGGCAGCAACCACTCGTCGGTCTGTTGTTCAATACCCCGCCACAACTCCTGTGCGGTGTGGGGCCTGTCCCCCAAACATATGAGTTTCAGAATGGCCTGCTGACGTTTACCCCGGGCTGTGCTGAAGTTGGTGGTGAAGGTGTGTGGCTGACTGGATGAGCAGGTGGAAGAAGAGGAGGAGGAAGCCGAGAAGGAGGAGGTGGCAACAGGAGGCAAAGAATGTTGCCCTGCGATCCTTGGCGGCGGCAGGACGTGCGCCAAACAGCTCTCCGCCTGGGGCCCAGCTGCCACTACATTTACCCAGTGTGCAGTTAGGGAGATATAGCGTCCCTGGCCGTGCTTACTGGTCCACGTATCTGTGGTTAGGTGGACCTTGCTACAGATGGCGTTGCGCAGTGCACACTTGATTTTATCGGATACTTGGTTGTGCAGGGAAGGCACGGCTCTCTTGGAGAAGTAGTGCCGGCTGGGAACAACATACTGTGGGACAGCAAGCGACATGAGCTGTTTGAAGCTGTCTGTGTCCACCAGCCTAAATGACAGCATTTCATAGGCCAGTAGTTTAGAAATGCTGGCATTCAGGGCCAGGGATCGAGGGTGGCTAGGTGGGAATTTACGCTTTCTATCAAATGTTTGTGAGATGGAGAGCTGAACGCTGGCGTGTGACATGGTTGAGACGCTTGGTGACGGAGGTGGTGGTGGTGGTGTTGGTGGTACATCCCCTGTTTGCTGGGCGGCAGGTGCCAACGTTCCTCCAGAGGCGGAGGAAGAGGCCGAGGCGGCAGCAGCAGAATAGGCCGAGGCGGCAGCAGCAGAAGAGGTAGCAGGGGGAGCCTGAGTGACTTCCTTGGTTTTAAGGTGTTTACTCCACTGCAGTTCATGCTTTGCATGCAGGTGCCTGGTCATGCAGGTTGTGCTCAGGTTCAGAACGTTAATGCCTCGCTTCAGGCTCTGATGGCACAGCGTGCAAACCACTCGGGTCTTGTCGTCAGCACATTGTTTGAAGAAGTGCCATGCCAGGGAACTCCTTGAAGCTGCCTTTGGGGTGCTCGGTCCCAGATGGCGGCGGTCAGTAGCAGGCGGAGTCTCTTGGCGGCGGGTGTTCTGCTTTTGCCCACTGCTCCCTCTTTTGCTACGCTGTTGGCTCGGTCTCACCACTGCCTCTTCCTCCGAACTGTGAAAGTCAGTGGCACGACCTTCATTCCATGTGGGGTCTAGGACCTCATCGTCCCCTGCATCGTCTTCCACCCAGTCTTGATCCCTGACCTCCTGTTCAGTCTGCACACTGCAGAAAGACGCAGCAGTTGGCACCTGTGTTTCGTCATCATCAGAGACATGCTGAGGTGGTATTCCCATGTCCTCATCATCAGGAAACATAAGTGGTTGTGCGTCAGTGCATTCTATGTCTTTCACCGCTGGGGAAGGGCTAGGTGGATGCCCTTGGGAAACCCTGCCAGCGGAGTCTTCAAACAGCATAAGAGACTGCTGCATAACTTGAGGCTGAGACAGTTTCCCTGGTATGCATGGGGGTGATGTGACAGACTGATGGGGTTGGTTTTCAGGCGCCATCTGTGCGCTTTCTGCAGAAGACTGGGTGGGAGATAATGTGAACGTGCTGGATCCACTGTCGGCCACCCAATTGACTAATGCCTGTACCTGCTCAGGCCTTACCATCCTTAGAACGGCATTGGGCCCCACCATATATCGCTGTAAATTCTGGCGGCTACTGGGACCTGAGGTAGTTGGTACACTAGGACGTGTGGATGTGGCAGAACGGCCACGTCCTCTCCCAGCACCAGAGGGTCCACTAACACCACCACGACCATGTCCACGTCCGCGTCCCTTACTAGATGTTTTTCTCATTGTTATGGTTCACCACAACAACAAATATATTATTTGGCCCAATGTATTGTATTCAAATTCAGCGGGATATAAATTTGAGGCCTAGTATTTAGGCGCTGGGTGACCGGTATGGATTTAGTGACAGAATTAGACTTGGAAATGCACAGAAGCGTGTGTGTGAAGTTATTCTGAATGACCCAATGTGCACCTTGAATATTATATACCCTTTTTGGGATAGATTTCAAATAGCTCTGATATAGCAGGAACCACTAAATTATGAAATTGCTAAATTGGGAATTGTACTTCAACCCAGAACAAAAAATGTGCTTTGACGGGCACTAAATAACTTTCCCAGCTACAACAGTACAGCGGTAACGAGAGATTTAGAGGGATTTAAATTTGAGGCCTAGTATTTAGGCGCTGGGTGACAGGTATGGGTTTAGTGACAGAATTAGACTTGGAAATACACAGTAGCGGGTGTGTGTGAAGTTATTCTGAATGACCCAATATGCACCTTCAATATTATATACCCTTTTTGGGATAGATTTCAAATAGCTCTGATATAGCAGGAACCACTAAATTATGAAATTGCTAAATTGGGAATTGTACTTCAACCCAGAACAAAAAATGTGCTTTGACGGACACTAAATATCTTGCCCAGCAACAACAGTACAGCGGTGGGTAACGAGAGATTTAGAGGGATTTAAATTTGAGGCCTAGTATTTAGGCGCTGGGTCACCGGTATGGATTTAGTGACAGAATTAGACTTGGAAATGCACAGAAGCGTGTGTGTGAAGTTATTCTGAATGACCCTATGTGCACCTTCAATATTATATACCCTTTTAGGGATAGATTTCAAATAGCTCTGATATAGCAGAAACCACTAAATTATGAAATTGCTAAATTGGGAATTGTACTTCAACCCAGAACAAAAAATGTGCTTTGACGGACACTAAATATCTTGCCCAGCAACAACAGTACAGCGGTGGGTAACGAGAGATTTAGAGGGATTTAAATTTGAGGCCTAGTATTTAGGCGCTGGGTGACAGGTATGGGTTTAGTGACAGAATTAGACTTGGAAATACACAGTAGCGGGTGTGTGTGAAGTTATTCTGAATGACCCAATGTGCACCTTCAATATTATATACCCTTTTTGGGATAGATTTCAAATAGCTCTGATATAGCAGGAACCACTAAATTATGAAATTGCTAAATTGGGAATTGTACTTCAACCCAGAACAAAAAATGTGCTTTGACGGACACTAAATATCTTGCCCAGCAACAACAGTACAGTGGTGGGTAACGAGAGATTTAGAGGGATTTAAATTTGAGGCCTAGTATTTAGGCGCTGGGTCACCGGTATGGATTTAGTGACAGAATTAGACTTGGAAATGCACAGAAGCGTGTGTGTGAAGTTATTCTGAATGACCCTATGTGCACCTTCAATATTATATACCCTTTTAGGGATAGATTTCAAATAGCTCTGATATAGCAGAAACCACTAAATTATGAAATTGCTAAATTGGGAATTGTACTTCAACCCAGAACAAAAAATGTGCTTTGACGGACACTAAATATCTTGCCCAGCAACAACAGTACAGCGGTGGGTAACGAGAGATTTAGAGGGATTTAAATTTGAGGCCTAGTATTTAGGCGCTGGGTCACCGGTATGGATTTAGTGACAGAATTAGACTTGGAAATGCACAGAAGCGTGTGTGTGAAGTTATTCTGAATGACCCTATGTGCACCTTCAATATTATATACCCTTTTAGGGATAGATTTCAAATAGCTCTGATATAGCAGAAACCACTAAATTATGAAATTGCTAAATTGGGAATTGTACTTCAACCCAGAACAAAAAATGTGCTTTGACGGACACTAAATATCTTGCCCAGCAACAACAGTACAGCGGTGGGTAACGAGAGATTTAGAGGGATTTAAATTTGAGGCCTAGTATTTAGGCGCTGGGTCACCGGTATGGATTTAGTGACAGAATTAGACTTGGAAATGCACAGAAGCGTGTGTGTGAAGTTATTCTGAATGACCCTATGTGCACCTTCAATATTATATACCCTTTTAGGGATAGATTTCAAATAGCTCTGATATAGCAGAAACCACTAAATTATGAAATTGCTAAATTGGGAATTGTACTTCAACCCAGAACAAAAAATGTGCTTTGACGGACACTAAATATCTTGCCCAGCAACAACAGTACAGTGGTGGGTAACGAGAGATTTAGAGGGATTTAAATTTGAGGCCTAGTATTTAGGCGCTGGGTCACCGGTATGGATTTAGTGACAGAATTAGACTTGGAAATGCACAGAAGCGTGTGTGTGAAGTTATTCTGAATGACCCTATGTGCACCTTCAATATTATATACCCTTTTAGGGATAGATTTCAAATAGCTCTGATATAGCAGAAACCACTAAATTATGAAATTGCTAAATTGGGAATTGTACTTCAACCCAGAACAAAAAATGTGCTTTGACGGACACTAAATATCTTGCCCAGCAACAACAGTACAGCGGTGGGTAACGAGAGATTTAGAGGGATTTAAATTTGAGGCCTAGTATTTAGGCGCTGGGTGACAGGTATGGGTTTAGTGACAGAATTAGACTTGGAAATACACAGTAGCGGGTGTGTGTGAAGTTATTCTGAATGACCCAATGTGCACCTTCAATATTATATACCCTTTTTGGGATAGATTTCAAATAGCTCTGATATAGCAGGAACCACTAAATTATGAAATTGCTAAATTGGGAATTGTATTTCAACCCAGAACAAGAAATGTGCTTGAACGGACACTAAATAACTCGCCCAGCTACAGCACTAGGGACAGATTTAGCTGGATATAAATTTGAGGCCTAGTATTTAGGCGCTGGGTGACCGGTATGGATTTAGTGACAGAATTAGACTGGGATATGGCCAAAAAATGAACAGACTATTGCTGGTTAAATGCACTTGGTGTGACAGCTTCACCCTGATGTAGGCTTTAGCCAAAAAACAACCACACCATTGAGGGTTAAATGCACTTGGTGACAGGCGCAGCTTGCCCCTGATTTTGTATATGGCCAAAAAATGAACAGACTATTGCTGGTTAAATGCACTTGGTGTGACAGCTTCACCCTGATGTAGGCTTTAGCCAAAAAACAACCACACCATTGAGGGTTAAATGCACTTGGTGACAGGCGCAGCTTGCCCCTGATTTTGTATATGGCCAAAAAATGAACAGACTATTGCTGGTTAAATGCACTTGGTGTGACAGCTTCACCCTGATGTAGGCTTTAGCCAAAAAACAACCACACCATTGAGGGTTAAATGCACTTGGTGACAGGCGCAGCTTGCCCCTGATTTTGTATATGGCCAAAAAATGAACAGACTATTGCTGGTTAAATGCACTTGGTGTGACAGCTTCACCCTGATGTAGGCTTTAGCCAAAAAACAACCACACCATTGAGGGTTAAATGCACTTGGTCGCAGCTTGTGCTGGCGCACCACAAGACACAAAATGGCCGCCGATCACCCCAGAAAAATGAGACTGACAAACGGTCTGTGCAGCCTAAAAACAGTGAGCAATTGAGGATCAGCAGCTCAATGATCCACAGCTGCAGATCGATCAGTTAATCAAGTCCTTTGGAGGAGTTAATCTGCCTAATCTCGCCCTACTGTCGCAGCCGCAACCTCTCCCTACGCTAATCAGAGCAGAGTGACGGGCGGCGCTATGTGACTCCAGCTTAAATAGAGGCTGGGTCACATGGTGCTCTGGCCAATCACAGCCATGCCAATAGTAGGCATGGCTGTGATGGCCTCTTGGGGCAAGTAGTATGACGCTTGTTGATTGGCTGCTTTGCAGCCTTTCAAAAAGCGCCAAGAAAGCGTCACAAAAGCGCGAAGAAAGCGACGAACACCGAACCCGAACCCGGACTTTTACGAAAATGTCCGGGTTCGGGTCCGTGTCACGGACACCCCAAAATTCGGTACGAACCCGAACTATACAGTTCGAGTTCGCTCATCCCTATTCAGGAGTACTCTATCCTGTAGAAAAATAATGTACGGGTGATTTGCGGAGAAAGCCTGCAATTCAGAAACTCTTTTGGCTGAAGCTATAGCCAGAAGAAAGACCATCTTTAAAGTCAAAAATTTAAAATTTACCTCCTCCAAGGGCTCGAAGGGGGGAGATGCTAGCCCCCTGAGCACTACTGAAAGATCCCACTGGGGGATAGGTTTCAGTATAGTAGGCTTTAGTCTTTCAGCTCCCTTCAGGAAGCGTTTGATGAGTGGGTCCCGAGAATGTGGCCTGTTGAGACAGGCCGAGATGGCATAAACCTGTACCTTCAAGGTAGCTGGAGATAGGCCTCTATCTAATCCATCCTGAAGAAATTGAAGTATCGCAGGAAGGGGCGGATCTGCAGACGCCACCTGTCTGGAATCACACCATGCCTCGAAGATTCTCATGATCCTGGAGTAGGCCTTCTTTGTAGACTCTGCTCGGGAATGCGACAAAGTTCTCAGGACCGACTCGGAAAGCCCTTCTATGTTGGGAAGGGACTGATCAACCTCCAGGCTGTCAGGTTGAACCTGTGCAGATCTGGGCAGAGGTGAGTGTCCCACGACACCAGGGTCTGCTCCGGGGGGAGTCTCCAGTATTGTCCCCGACTCATCTGAATGAGCTGGGTAAACCAGGATCTTCTGGGCCAAAACGGTATGATGGCTATTACCGAGGCCTGATCCTGACGGATTTTCATCAATACCCTTGGTATCATGGAAAAGGGAGGGAAGATGTAAGCCAGCCTGAACCTCCACGGTATTGACAGAGCATCTATCGCCAGGGGGTTGTCTTCCCTGTAGAGGGAACAGAACCTCATCACCTTGGCGTTAAACCTGGTTGCCATGAGATCCACTTCTGGCATACCCCATCTGTGAACTAGCTGCCTGAAGATCTCCGGATGCAGAGACCACTCCATGGTCGGTAATCCTCGACTTAAGCGGTCAGCTATCATATTGAGGGAGCCTCGAATATGAACGGCAGATAGATGGGAAAGGTTCAGCTCTGCCCACCGAAGAATTACCCCGATCTCTGACAGAAGGGGCAATGATCTTGTGCCTCCCTGTTTGTTTATATAGAGGACTGCAGTCATATTGTCTGACTGGACTTTCACTGCTTTGCCCCGGATCTGAGGCGCAAAGTGAAGGAGGGCTAGCCGGATAGCTCGCATCTCGCGAAGATTGGAGGAAAGATGCCGCTCCAGAGGAGACCAAGATCCCTGAATTGGGGATCCGTCCAGGTGAGCGCCCCAGCCTACAAGGGACGCGTCTGTAGTCAATATGACCCAAGCTGGTTGGGTCATAGACTTCCCTGCTGGTAGCTGAAACCACCATCTGAGGGAATTTCGGGTTTGACCGGACAGGGAGCACAGGGAATCTAGCCCCGCAGGGCTGCCGTTCCATAGGTGTAAGACCTCCGACTGAAGAGGACGGAGGTGCCATAACGCCCAAGGGACCGCATCCGCAGCCGCTGACATGAGCCCCAGTATCTTCATGAGAGTCCGGATAGAGACTCGACGAGGGACATAAAGGACCTTTGCCAGGTCCTGAATCCGCGCTCTCCTTTCTGGAGTCAACCGGAGGGACATCTCCACAGAGTCGACCACGAATCCTAAGTAATGGATTGAAGTCGATGGGCTCACATTCGACTTCTTCCAGTTGATAATCCAGCCTAGGCAGAAGAGAAAGGAGACTGCGACCTGAAGATGGTGGGTAAGGATCGGAACTGAAGAGGCTATGAAAAGCCAATCGTCCAGATAAGGAATAATAGTCAGTCCTTGGAGTCTCAAAGCTGCCACCACCGAAACCACCACCTTGGTGAAGATGAGGGGGGCAGAAGAGATTCCGAAGGGAAGCACGGCGAACTGAAAGTGCCTGCAAACCCCTGAGATCTGGACCGCGATCCTGAGGAGTTTCCGGGAAGCGGAATGGATCGGAATGTGAAGATACGCATCCTTGAGGTCCAGAGTAGCCATGACGTCCCCAGGATTGAGGATATGGCTGACTGACCTTATGGTTTCCATGCGAAACCTTGTTTTCCTTATAAATCGATTGAGGAATCTCAAATCGATGATCATCCGGAGATCTCCTGTCTTCTTGGGAACCAGGAACACTGGTGAATAAATCCCTAGGCCCCTCTCCCCTGCCGGTACATCCTCCAGGGCTCCCTTTGAAATATAGTCCTGAATGTAAGATTCTAGGACCACCTGTTTGGCAGACCCGAAGCTTCGTGTGGCGATGAATCTCTCTGGGGGGAGAGAGATAAGATCTACCCGGTACCTGGCGGAAACTATGTCCTGGACCCAGGGGTCTGCAATCAACCGGCTCCAAGAGTCTTTGAAGTGGGTAAGACGGCCCCCCACGGGAATCTGGGGGAGGGGTACGGGAAAATCTAGAGGAGACACTGCAGGGGCAGCAGGGCTTATCCAAGAGCCTCGAGGAGGCCCATAGTCAGGAGGGTTTTGCCTCCCTGGTGGGTTTGCGGGGGCGTCTCGGATATTTACGAGACGGCCCCCCCCAATCTCTGCGCCTAGACTGCTGCCCAGAACGACCTCCGCCCTTCTTTTCCTGTCTGGGGCGTCCCCGAAAGGGCTGCTGGGGGAGGCTCTTCCCTTTTTTATCGGAGAGCCCCTCCATTATTTTGTCCAATTCGGACCCGAATAACCTACCTGGTTCGAAGGGGAGCCCACAAAGGTCAAACTTGGATGCGTTATCCGCAATCCACGGTTTCAGCCAGAGTGGTCTGCGGGCAGCTGAAACTAGGGCCATAGTTTTGGCGGCCAGCTTTAGCTGCATCTGGGAGGAATCAACTAAAAAGTCCATAGCCAGGTTGGCTGACTTGAAGGCTGCCAGGATGTCGTCTCTTGATACGCTCTGGTCCACATCCGTCTGGATTTGATTAAGCCTAGAGCGTAGATAGGTGGCTACCTCAGTGGCCGCAATGGAAGTAGATGCGGAGGCAGCGGCCGCCGCGTAACCCCTCCTAAGGGTGCACTCTGCCCTCCGGTCTAGAGGGTCCTGCAGGCTAGACCCATCGTCTGCAGGGACTAGAGTGCGCCGGGACAACTTGGCTATAGCCATGTCCACCTTGGGAACGGAACCCCACGATTCCACCAAGGGTTTAGCCATCGGGTACATGAGTCTGAATTTTCTGGTAAGCACTGGACCCTTCTCAGGCTTTTTCCACTCTGTGCGCATCACAGAGAGGAGGGTCTCATCCGCTCTAAAGACACGCTGTGTCCGACCGGCGGGATCGGAGGACTCCCCCATGTCAACATCCTGGTCCCCCGACCTGATGGACTTGAGTAATTTCTGCGTCTTTTCTGGAGGAAAAAATCAAGAAGTAGATTCTTCTTCCTCAGAAGAAGAAGACCCCACTGAACAGGGGGTAGGTCTTTCGACCGGTGCGACCACCTCCATGGGAGTCTGAGAGGGACCTGGTAGCCTCTCATTAAGTAGCTGAACTACTCCCTTGATGGAATCATCCACGTATGTCTTGGTCCATTGGAACATCTCCTGCATCGTGGGTTCCGTGGATGCCGTGCAACTCTCACATCTGGAGTAAGGACAGCTGTCAACTAGGGGTGTGTTACATTCGTAATATGCCAAATGCTTCCTCTTGGCCCCAGCCTTCCTCTGATCCTCCTTAGGGGAAGCCATAGTCTGTAATGGAAAAAACAAAACAGGTCATAACACCTACAACATCAGGAGGTGGAGAAAACCAGACCTTAAGGGGGCCCACCAGCACTAGAAGAAATAGAGCTGAAAGAAGAGGAAGTACAAAACCCAAGCAAAGCAATACTGCAGGAATATCACAAAGCACAGGAGAGCTCTGGAGCTAACTTGTGAAAGCAACGCAACCAGAGCACTGACTGATGGGCTCTGGGCGCTTAAAAGGAGGAAACCCCGCCCAATGGGCGGGTTCCTGAAACGAGATCAGCACCACTCCCTTTTTTTTTTTTTTTGTATATGTGCTGCCAAAGCAAGCACTCAGAAAAACCAGAGCCTATACTGGCTCTACCTAAACGAAAAATTGTCTCCCCAGACTAATCCTAAGTCCAGGATGTCATTCTAGGGAGCCAGTTTAAAGAAAGGTGAGTTTTATACATCACCGCATCGCTTCGGAAAACCGGAAGTGACGTAGCGCACCTAGGGCGCGTCACTTCCGGAAAATGGCGGCGCCCATAGCGCCGCACACATGCGGTAGCGGAGGAACGGAGCACCGTCTACAGATGATGAAAGAAGAGGGGAGGGGACGCCCCCCTCCCCAACGGTACCCCAGACCAAAATCGCCATGATCAGGCCTAAAATAAAGGCACTGAGATCCATAGAAAGCGAGCTAAGCTTTAAGGAGGGAAAAAAGAACCCCTAAGCAATCTTCAGCTCCCAGAGAGGGAGCGACACGCCAGTCCACCTGTCCAGAGGACAGAAAAAAACACGGTGGGCTGGGGGGTGATCTCCTCCCTTTCAGGGAGCTGAAGATCGTTTATTGGTTCTTGGGCTCATTAAAATTCCGCCGGTCCTACCAGTCCACAGGGGCAGTTAACCCCATCTGTGCTGCTGTTGAGGACGTAAGGGAATTTGCAGTGCTCCCTATCCGGGGTACTGCACTACTACTGTGTGGCACAAAGGGAAGCATTGTTGTATTGCGAGTACAAAAAGTATTTGGAGACACACCAATGTTACTGGGTAGGACACCCAGAGGATCACTATTACTGTGTGGGGAACACAATGCGAGCATTCTTATGTGTGTAGGCATAAAGGAGGAACTTAAAGGGAACCTGTCACCTCTACTATGCTACCCTCACTGAGCATTTCTAAATGTTCATTGTTTTACCCTAAACATATAAATTACACTTTTAATTTCATTTGGAGACGAATTCAATAAGTATTATGTATTTTTGTACTTCCCACCTTTTATGCAAATTAACATAAAAGAGTCATATCTTACTTGTGTGACCAGAGAAGAGTCATATTTTCAAGGTCTGGCTCATCTCAGGTTAATTTGCATATGTATCAAATCGTTTTTTTTTTACACACTAAAAGCACACAGAGCTATGGGGACTGGGTATTGCGGATGTGCTAGCGGCCATCTAGCAACCCATGTCCTCAGCTCTATACCCAAAATCCAGATGACAGGTTCCCTTTAATGTGTGGAGGTAAAAATGAGTGCTATTACTGAGCATGGCACTCAGAGAAGCACTTACTGTATAGTGGCTAATGGGGGCACTATTATTGTGTGGGACACAAAAGGAGTGTACTATTACTGTATGGGGCCACGGGGGCATTGTTATCATCTGTAGCACTATGGATGGTGAGTTTATGAAGAGGTGTGAAAGATTTGGAGAGGATCCTGGAAAAGTGAGAATCTTAAAATATCTGTGCATTCAATTCTAGAGAGACAAGTTGTCACTGGAGGAGGTTGTCAGGCAGTCTACATGGGTAAAGAAAAAAAGGAACTGTGTGTTTCGAATCAATTGCGATATCACCTGTGGAGGCACAAAGGTGTACTATAACTAGGCAGGAGCACTTATGGTTTAGGGGCTAATGGAGGCACTATTACTGTGTGGGGCAAAAATAGGGTGTGCTATTACTGTATAGGGCCACAGAGGCATTGTAACCATCTGTGAAACTATGGACGGTGCGCTTATGAAAAGGTGGGAAAGAGATGGAGAGGATACTATAAAGGTGAGAATCCTAAGATACCTGCGCGTTAAATTCTAGAGACAATGTTGTCAGGCAGTCTACATGAAATAGAGAAAAAAGGGAAACTTAATGTCTCAAATCAGTTACTTGATGTAACTGTGGTGTAGTAACTAGGGATGAGCGAATCAACTTCGGATGAAACATCCAAAGTCGATTTGCATAAAACTTTGTTCTAATACTGTACGGAGCAGGAGCTACGTACAGTATTAGAATGTATTGGCTCCGATGAGCCGAAGTTATTGATTTGCGGAGTCTCACGAGATTTCATAAATTAATCTGTACTGTAAAAAAACATTTCCTGAACTCGGGTTCGGTTCCACGTGGTAGCAATAAGCAATAACTTCGGCTCATCTGAGCCAATACATTCTAATACTGTATGGAGCTCCTGCTCCGCACAATATTAGAACAAAGTTTTATGCAAATCGACTTTGGATGTTTCTCATCCCTAGTATTAACTTATATGGTGGTATCACCGCTTAGTGCTGCAGCATGCCAGTTCATGACCACTTAGGGCAAACCACTTGCTGGATCTCCAGAGGACAGAAAAGGTGAGTCTTTCTTTTTTGTTTTATCCCAATTGCAGCTATTTAAATTGTTTGCCATTTAAGGGTTGGCAATTGGCCTACAATCCAGCAATCACGGGATTCTTGGAGCCAGACCTGCTGCAATGTGTGGTTTTCTTTATAAAGAGGATATTTGTTTCTGCAACTCCTCTTCTGCAGTCCTAGTAACTGTGCCTCCAGGCGACTATCAGCTAAATAATTAGAATTACTGTAGCTTAAATATGTAATTAAACAAATAGGATTGTGTTCACGCCAAACTAATATTTGCATGGATCCAGAGATGGTTGACACTGTTATAACCACATTGAATGTGGAAATTATTTTTAAATGTGTGCAACTTACATACAAATTTTATGCTAAAATGATCTAGAAGCAATAATCATGCATAAATAATATATTTTGTCCAGTGAGAAACCACTTTATTAAGCATATTTTTTATTTTTAGTGACTTATACAAAATTGAATGGATAGCTAAAGGCTGCCCTGAGGAGAAAGTTATACAAGCAGTACCCTATTTGCATATGATTTGTTATATGCTGTAGATAGTACTGGTTTCTTCACCGTCTACCAAAATAAAAAGATACTGGAGGGCATTTACTAATAGGTTGCATATTTTGATACATATTTGTAAAGTTGTGTGTTGTGGTGTGCCAGGGAAACAAATTATCTTAAGACATATAGAATTAGTTTGTTTTATGGGATGTACACAAAGAACTTACAGACACCAAGGTATCTTACAAGTCTATTACCTTGAGGAGTTTTATTATGATAAAAGGACACATATTGGTTTAATTTTCAGTTGAGTGAGATTAGTGAAATTCTTGTTCTCTTATACTTGCAGGTTCTTAACCATTTGCATAAGAAGTTAAGGAACATGTCAAAGAAGTCAGAAGCGTCAAAGAAAAAGGTAAGTTTTTATTTTAAAAAGTTAGAAAGATCCAATCTACACTACAGAAAAGAGAGAAATAGTCCTAAACCTGACACCTAAATCAAGGAAACACCAAAAGAAAATCACTCTACAAAGTCCCAAAGAAAATTCCTTATAATAAAGTTTTTTTGAGATTATATATATATATATTATAAAGGAAAAAATCACAATAAGTGGCATCTACAAGTCTGCCTATAGCCATACTCAAAGGAAATGTGTCATAGTAACAGTACATAAGGCCGAAAAAATACATTTGTCCATCCAGTTCGGCCTGTCATCCTGCAAGTGTCACACAGAAAATTCATCTGATATGGTCAAATCCGACAAAGTGACTTTGACTTCCACAAAAATCGGTGCTCCTAATCCCTATAATATTAAAGGAGACGGCCCAACATAGTGAAGTCCCACAAGTTCTTTATTTTATAAAATCATTTATTATACTCACAAATTCCATAAAATCTTAGTCATATAAAATAAGTGGCACTCCTCTCGCCGATTGCCCAACCCGGGTTTCGCCTCCACTTCGTCAGGGGCATCTGCAAATCCTATCCGGTTCTTCCTTTTAATGGAGATGTAGGCGTTAACCAAAAAGGTCTTTTTACAATTAGAGTAATTTCCATTTTTTTTTTAAACATTCAGTATTAAAACATAATAATATCACTACAATACATATTACACAATAATCACATACCTTATAGTTATTATGCTTCTCCATAAAACGACACACAATTATCATCCTTCCCATAAAATCAACATATTGATCCAGCTAATATCCTTATCTCTACCTCTTTATTCCAATCACATGGTTCCTAATATCCAATCCACATCAACTACCCCATTTTCTTAATACGTTCACTACCACGTGTCTAATAGTTCCCACGATCGCATGTTCCTCTCTCAATTACTAGCCCCACATTCTTTTCTAATGACCCTGCCGATCACATGTCAATGCCAACCAATGAATGCAGAAACATCTAGCAACCATAGAAAAGTATCCGCAATCCTCTCTATCTCCCTACAACGCAAACCTTGATGTCAAACTCTACATTCAATCCATCCGGTTCTCCCATAACCACTTTTACTACAATTACAGAGATACCACATTTTTGTAATTTTTCTTGTGTTTTAACAATGATCTCTTAAGGCATAGAGGGCAATGGTATACCATTGCAGAGGAGACTTTCAGCAACTGGGAGTGCAGTGCTCCCAGTAAATGACCATTTAGATGCTGTGGTCACAATTGAACATGGCGTCTTAGGAGTTAAAATCTGTGATCGGCATTATCTCCGATCAAGGACTCTGCCAATGGGTGTCTGCTGTGTTAAACAGCAGGCACCCAGTGGTTATGGTGCCTGCTCAGCTTCTGTACAGAAGTAAATAAACAAAAGAATAAATAAGGGAGCACATACAGTACTATTAGATGTTTCAGAAATCACAATAAATGTATATAAATCTGCCTATAGCAATACATAAATGACCATATAAAGTGCTTAGTACAAATTAAGATAAACATATAGGACACAATTCCACAAAGCAAATCACTAACCACCCTAGAGTAATACAGAGTAAGCCATAAGATAGAGCATTAAATGCATACAATGAATATCCAAACTGCCCTATAATTCCTGCCCTAGCACATGTTTTGCTTGCTTGAGCCCCTTAAAAAAGTGAAAGCAAGACACCTGTTACATAGCTACATAGTTAATACAGTTAAAAAAAGTCCATCAAGTTCAACCAAGGGATAGGTGGGGACGCGAATGCCAGAAGGAATTTACACTCAGATTTCTACACGTTTTCATAAGCATTAATGTTGTTTGCTTTTAAGAATTCATCTAAACCCTTTTTAACACTGTCCACTGTTCCTGCTGTGACCACGTCCTGAGGAAGGCCCCTCTCACACGGGGAGAATTCCGCACGGGTGCAATGTGTGAGGTGAATGCATTGCACCCGCACTGAATCCGATCTCATTCACTTCAATGGGGCTGTTCAGATGAGCGGTGATTTTCACGCATCACTTGTGCGTTGCATGAATATCGTAGCATGTTCTATATTCTATGTTTTTCACGCAACTCAGGCCCCATAGAAATTAATGGTTCTGCGTGAAAATCGCAAGCATCCGCAAGCAAGTGCGGATGCGGTGCGAATTTCACCCATGGTTGCTTAAGTGTATTCATTAAAGTGTATTCATTGCATTATAACAAGGTTATAAGGGAAAATAATAGCATTCTTAATACAGAATGCTTACTAAAATGTGGATTGAGGGGTAAAAAGTAAAAAAAAAAACTCACCTCATCCAATTGATCGCGCAGCTGACATCGTCTTCTTGCTTCTTCTTTCAGGACCTGCAAAAGGACCTTTGATGATGTAATCACGCTCACCACGCGGTGAGCGCGGTGACGTCAGCGCAGGTCCTGCTGAAAAAAAGTTAAAAGATTTATATCTTCATTCAGCAGGACCTGCGCTGACCTCACCGTGCTCACCACGTGGTGAACGTGATTATGTCATCAAAGGTCCTTTTGCAGGTCCTGAAAGAAGAAGCAAAGAAGACAATGCCAGCTGCACAATCAATTGGATGAGGTGAGTTAATTTATTTTTTTTATCCCCTCAATCCACATTTTTGTAAGCATTCTGTATTAAGAATGCTATTATTTTCCTTTATAACCATGTTATAAGTGAAAATAATAAAATGAATAGAACACCTAACCCAAACCCGAACTTCAGTGAAGAAGTCCGGGTTCGGATCTGGGTACCATATTCAGTTTTTTCTCACGCGCGTGCAAAACGTATTGAACTCGCGTGGAAAAAACGGAACATCGGAACGCAATGAATGGCAGTCAAAACTGACTGCAATTGCGTGCCTACTCGCACAGTTTTCCTGCAATGCACACGCGACTCATCCGGAGCAAATACAGGACGCCCGTGTAAAAGAGGCCGAAGTCTATTCCACAGCTTCACCGTTCTTACAGTAAAGAAGCTTTGATGCTTCCGGAGACTGAACTTTTTCCTCTCCAATCGGAGGCAGTGCCCCCTTGTCTTTTGAGCTTATTTTACATGGAACCGTTTTTCACCATATTTTTTATATGGCCCATTTATATACTTATATAGGTTAGTCATGTCCCCCCTTAGATATCTCTTCTATCAAGACTAAATAAATTCAATAATTTTAATCTTTCTTCATAACTAAGACCCTCCATGCCCCTTATCATTTTAGTCGCTCTCCTCTGTACTTTTTCCAACTGTAGTTCACCCTTACTGTGGACTGGTGCCCAGAACTGAACTGCATATTCCAGATGAGGCCGCACCAACGCTTTGTAAAGTGGTAGTATCACATCCCTGCTCCACGAGTCCATTCCTTGTTTAATACATGACAGTATCCTGGTGGCCTTAGAAGCAGCTGATTGACATTGTATGCTGTAAATTAATCCACCATACACAAGGACACCCAAATCCTTCTCTATAAGTGACTCTCCCAGTGCTACATCACCTAGGACATATGAAGCACAGATATTATTACTAGCAAGATGCATAACTTTACATTTATCCACATTGAACCTCATTTGCCAAGTTGATGCCCAATCACTCAGAGTGTTCAAGTCAGCTTGCAGTTTGTGGACATCTTCCATAGACAGTACAGTTCTACATAGCTTAGTATCATCTGCAAAAATATATATGGTGCTATTAATCCTGTCCTCAATATCATTAATAAATTAAATAATAAAGGGTCCAGCATTAGAGATGGCCTTGCGGTTCGCCCATTGGTTGTTTTGCAGCGAACTTTGCGTGTTTGCGATTCGCCGAACATGCAAACATATGGAGAAATTTGCGTCCGCCATATTCTTTTAGATTGTGAAGAACTTTGACCCATGATACATCCATCAGGTGGTACAGGACAGCCAATTGAGACATTTCAGCACTTGGACATACCCCCTACCTTATAAATAAACCCGATCTGGCTGCCATTTTACATTCAGTGTTTTGCCAGTGTAGGGAGAGTTTGGTTTGTGGAGCAGGGACAGGCTGTTAGGGACACTAAACGCTAGCTAATAGGGCCACAAAATTCATTTTAAGCACTAGTATAGGTGTACTATCGATATGTGTGATAGTGCGATATACTTATAATATACTTTCATAATGAGTCAAAAACACATAAATCTATATAGTGATCACCTGGAAGTCAGGGGGCTAGGGGCTTACTAGGACCATTTTTATATAGGGTAAGGTTCCGGATGGGTCGCTCTTATCAGGGCGGGTGGTCTGTGATTAGGCAATTAGGGCCAGAATAGCACCCCCCTGTAGGGCAATATCAGGGACAGTTCTTTGCCCACCCTGTCCTTCAATACCACATCATCATCTAGCCCAGGGATAGATGGTTTTTTGCTTTCCCTCCAGGATTTATGGATGTGCACTGGAACCCCCCGGATTGTGGTAGGACATATGGTTTCTGATTTGGTGACCCCGAGGACCTGATTTAGTGCCGCCGAGCACTTGTTATTGCCTACCACATCTATGCTTTTTGCTTTACTTTAATAATTTAATTTATTTTAATTTTGAGGGATATTTTTTCCATTCACACGTCCGCAAAATGGGTCCGCATCCATTCCGCAATTTTGCAAAATGGGTGCAGACCCATTTATTTTAAATCGGGCTGGAATGTGCTGTCCGCATCTGCGGATCCACATCCGCATTTGCAGATCCGCACTTCCGCATCTGTACTTCCGTTTCCGCAAAAAAATAGAACATGTCCTATTCTTGTCCGCAATTGCAGACAAGATTAGGCATTTTCTATTTTAGTGCCGGAATTGCGGAATGCACATTGCCGGTGTCAGTGTTTTGCGGCTCTGCAAAACACTTACGGACGTGTGTAAAATTATTAAAGGTCACGTTTTATCTTCATGTATATTCTAATGGATTGCCTTCCTTGTACAATGTTATAATATACTTTCTATGTTAGAAAGTATATTATAGTGCATTTGTATTGTGTTGCAGTTGTGTGCAGTTCTGCTGCGATACTGCAGGTATATAGAGGGACAAGCGTTATTGTAACAAATAATTTCTACTGGTGTGATATACCAGTCGTCCCCCCAAAAAACAGATTGAAGTAGGGTGTTATATACCAATATACTTTCTTTATAGTGCATTTGGGTACTGTATAGTGCATTTGCTCATGCGCGTAAGCGAAAATTATATGGCTGATATTTTGCGTAATTATTTTTTGTGTTTCCCTTCTGAGTGTGCCCCTTCATATTGCTTACACCTCCTCTTGTTTTCTGAGGTCCTGAGGGTGGGACCTGAGGGTGAGCACCTTATCCATACGGTGAGGGGGTGAGCCGCTGTATTCTTGCAAGTCTTTCAGTAATTATTTCTTGGCTGCAAATATGAGCTGAAGGTTTTCAGGTTCGTCTGCCATTAAAATGAATGGGACCCGCCGCGAACTTGCGCTCGCGCAATCGCGTTCACGAACTGTCCCGGCAGATGTTCGTCCATCACTACCCAGCATTGAACCTTGGGCTACACCACTTATAACCAGGGACCATTCTGAATAGGAATCATTGACCACAACTCTCTGGACACGGTCCTTCAGACAGTTTTCAATCCAATTACAAACTATACTTTCCAGGCAAATAGACCTTACTTTACCTATTAAACGTCTATGAGGGACAGTATCAAAAGCCTTTGCAAAATCCAGAAACACTACATCCACAGCCACCCTTCTGTCCAGGTTACTACTCACCACCTCATAAAAACAAATCAGGTTAGTCTGACAACTTCTGTCCTTGGTAAACCCATGCTGGTTATCACTTATAATATTATTTACAGTCACATACTCCTGTATATAGTCCCTTAAGAGTCCTTCAAACATTTGTCCCACAGCAGAAGTTAAACAAACTGGTCTATAATTACCTGTGGAGGACCTAGATGAATTTTTTGAATATGGGCACCACATTTGCCTTGCGCCAATCGCTTGGCACTATAACAGTCACTAGAGAATCTTTAGAAATTATAAACAGGGGCACAGCAATGAGTGAACTGATCTCTTTAAGCACTCTTGGGTGTAATCCATCTGGACCCGGAGCCTTGTTCACATTTACCCTATTTAAATTCTCTTGGACCATATCTACAGTTAGCCAAGTGAGTATATTACTGGATGTGCGAATAGTGTTGAATATGCTAATCGCATATTTATTGCAAATTTATTGCGAATATATTACATTGCCAATTTTCGTAATCAAGTAAACAATGACTGGAGATCATGACTTCTCGAATTTGCAAATTTATGGCGAAAATTCAGCTCCAAATTTGCAAAATATCGCAAATTCAAATATTGTCTATGCCGCTCATCACTAGTTTCTAGGAGAAACGCCCTGCTGGAGTGTTTCTGGCCCTGGGCTTTCATCCCTAATAGCCAAACAGACATATTTACTAGGGCGTTACTCCCTGGCACTTTTCCCTCTATCCCTTCTTCCTACATTAACCCAACTGCTGACCTGTTAGTCCTGATCTTGCCCTTCTCCTCCCACCTCCATTTCACTGACCCCAGTCAGTGCCTGAACAGTGAGGTCTAAGCCTCTCTCCAGGTCTGCAATGCCCCTAAGTGTTTCAAGCTGCTTATTTAGATCCAGGTTCTGGGCTTCCATTATGCAACATGATTGCATCTAGTGCAAATGTATTCACGTTCGAATGGCTCTTCAAGGCACGCATACATTGCACAGGACACACACTTAGTAGCATTGTCCATGGAGCACATGTTTAAATGGGGATTAACAGTAAAGAAGAAAAACAGTAAATATGAGTTAAGATTTAGACCCTGTCTGCTGTAGTTGGAGGACTAGCTAGAATCAAGCCAACAACACACAAGGAAAATCTATCAAACCTTAGTATCTTGCTCCTTGTCTTAAACTCTGGTTCTTTATTCAGCAGCCACTTAGTACAGCAAGCTTCAGGTAGAGCACCAGAGTCACAGAGCTGTCTGTACATACATTGGTTGGTTAGTTTGTTCTTTGCTTTATGAATTTTTGTTCTACATTTTTATCTTATTTTGCATTAAGCACTTTATATGAATATTTATGCATGACTATAGGCAGATTTATATACACTTACTGTGACCTCTGTAAAATCTTATAATACTGCATGTGCTTCATTATTTATTAACTACTCAATTTTTGTTTTATTTTATTTATATGTTTATGTTTTATTTATATATTATGTTTTGTTTATTTTATTTGTAATATCTATAGATAAAAAGTGTTATTATATTTCATTTTTGTGGATCTTCTTTTATGTATAGCTATTATACAGTTAGTAAGATGTTTATATAGAGTTATCTTTATGAACGCATAGGAATATAAAAATCAACATATTTTATTGATGTGAACACTGCTACAGTATTTCTACAGAAGCAAGGGTGTAACTAGTAATCATAGGGCCCATAGCGAAAGTTTAAATGGGCAACTACTCTGTTGCGACAGATACAGAAGTAGTAATTGTTAACATGACAGATGGTACGTTGCGCTATTAAGGAAGCATGTGAAAATGCTATGTTAATAACATAGTGACCCATCTGTCTAGTTAATCATTGCTACTAGTGTTGCGTGAAGAATGTATGGGCTCTGATGAGCCAAAGTAAGTTATTTGCGAAGTCGTTATTTGCAAAGTCGCTTGTGATTTCGTTGAGTAACTTCAGTAGTTGATTTTTAAAGTGGGAAACCACTTTAAATATACGTTTGAATTGTAGATATCCTGGTTTGTGGTTTTTTTTTTTTTTTTTTTTGCCTATGTCCTCTTATGATTGGTTTTAAGGCCAAATCCTGAAAAAACTCTATAAATAATTTCTGATAAAATTAATTTCAGATATACTAATCATCAGGAAGGCCTATTATAGTTTTCTGCTATAAGGTTCCTTCCTCATAAACATCAACTTTTGCAGGGGATCCACAGAAAAAATAGAGTGCTTTAGGACTAGGATGGAAGGTATGTCCCAGCATTATCTATAACTAGCATGATTGGTAAGGAAATAATAATCTGTGATAAGGTACTGTAGAAGCAGACACCAGAAGTCAAGCTCCCAGCATGATTTGCTTTACACCTGGATAATGTCTCATACAAGTAGTAATAAACATCAGTAAGTTAGTTTCTATTGCTTACTTTGCAAGCTGGTAACTCTTTAATCTTGGGTGTCACTGTCAGAATTATGTGTAACACATGGAATGCAGCAATCATTTTGCACTCATTAGGTAATTATATTTGAATTTTAGAAGGCACAAACATATAACATAACATTTAAAGTCTGATACAAAGCCTAGATTTTGCCATATTTTGATTCCAAGTTCCAAAGACTCGCAATTACCCATAACTCAGTTTTCAGCATGCTCTAGCTCGCCATTGCAAGAGGGGTAGCAGGCATGAATTAAATTATTAAAGGCTTTTTATACATAGCTCTAAGACATATGACTGCATTAGAATTAGACTGGCCTCATTTGGCAGATCCATATTAAGACAGTTATTTAGCCATAGATATTGTGAAAAAATGTGAAATATTTGACTTTGTATTTTATGTATTTCCACATTAAACCCAGTCACAAAAGAAGAAATCTCCAGGATCCTCTCTTCTTCTTTCCCCAGCACATGCACTACTGACCCTATTTGCCTCCTCCAGACTCTCTCCCCAGCTGTCAATACCCCAACTGAAATCTTCAATCTTTCTCTCTTCTGGCATCTTCTTCTTTTAAACATTCATAATCCCTTTAATTAAAAAATAACTGCTAACTCTCTAATTGATCCATTATAGTCTGGTTTCCACACCCTACGTTGTACAGAAACTGGCCTCACCTAAGTGACGAATAACTTGACAGCCAAATTCAATGTTAACTACTTTCTATTAATTCTCCTAAATCTCTCGGCATCATTTGACACTGTAGACCACCATCTCCTCATCACCATGCTCCAGTCTGTCGGCCTTGAGGACACTGTTCTCTCTTGGTTCTCTTTCTATCTCTCTGGCCGCTCTTTCACTGTATCATTTGCTGGCTCTATTTCCCTTCCTGTCTCTCTTGCTGTTGGGTTTCATCAGGGTTCAGTCCTAGGTCCTCTGGTCTTTCCTCTCTACACCGCCACAATCAGAAAGACTAACAGCAGATTTGGTTTTCACGACCATCTCTATACTAATGACTAGTGTTGAGCGAGCATGCTCGGCCGAACTGCTGTTCGGCTCGAGCATCGCTATGCTCAGCACATGGCGGTACTTGGCTGAGTACCGCATGTGCTCTAGCATCATGCTCGAGTCTCTTACCCGCGTGTTTCGCGACTGCTATGCAGCCACTAAAGGTGCAGGTAAGCACTGCCATCACTGTAATTCCAGTAGCATCCACAGTCACAAGAACATGACGGTGGGGAATGGAAATTAGTGTTTAATGAGGTGGATGATGATGAAACACAGTTGCCAATTAGTCAACCGCAATTACTGTCTCATGAAGTTGATGAAGAGGATGAGACACAGTTGTCAATCACTGAGGTTGTAGTTAGGTCAACAAATCAAGAGGATGATCAGAGTGAGGAAGTGGAAGAGGAGGTGGTGGACGATGAGGTCACTGACCCAACCTGGGAAGGTGGAAAGCCGAGCGAGGACAGCAGTACAGAGGGGGAAGGATCTGCAGCACTGTAACAGGCCGGAAGAGGAAGTCGGGTGGCAATAGGGAGAAGGTAGGCCACACCAAACAGGCCAACAACTGTTACACGGAGCACCCCCTTGCATAAATCTCCCTTACCAAGGGGTAGGTGTTCCGCGGTATGGCTATTTTTTAAGAAAAGTGCGGACGACAAAAGAATAGTAGTTTGCAACCTGTGCCACACCAAAATGAGCCGAGGCGTAAACACTAGCTGCTTCACCACCACCAGCATGATCCGCCACATGGCATTCAAGCACCGTAATAAGTGGGACGAACGCCTGGGTCCACAATCTGTGTCTGTGGGTCACACTACTGCCTCCTCTTCCCCTATTGTACGCGCTGGCCAATCGCCTGTCGAAGGCGCAGACGAGGATGCCTCCTGCCCTGCACCTAAACCTTTGCAAGCACCATCAGCGACCACATCCACTTCCCTGTCCCAGCACAGAGTCCAAATGTCATTACCCCAGGCATTTGAATGCAAGCACAAATAGCCAGCCACCCACCCACAGGTCATAGCACTAAATGCGCACCTTTCAAAATTACTGGCCCTGGAAATGTTGCCATTTAGGCTTGTGAACACTGAAGCCTTCCACAGCCTGATGTTGGCAGCCATCCCACAATACTCTGTCCCCAGACGCAACTATTTTTCAAGGTGTGCCATGCCCATCTTACACCAACACGTGTCCCGAAATGTCACACGTGCCCTGACCAACGCAGTTACTGGGAAGGTCCACTTAACCACGGACACATGAACAAGTGCATTTGGCCAGGGATGCTACATTTCCTTCACGGCACACTGGGATGGCAGAGGTGCTAACGACGCCAAGGATTGAGGGCCCTAATTGCATCAGGGTTTCCGGCAGAACCTACGTTAGTGGCTCCAACCTGCACTTCTCCTCCTCCTCCTCCACTTCCACCTCCGAATTATCCACATGCAGCACCAGTCAGCCATCAATCGGTAGCTGGAAGCAGTGTTGCACTGCAGTGGGGAAGCATCAACAGGCCGTGCTGAAGCTGATATGCTTAGGGGACAAACAGCACACCGCCGCAGAGCTGTTGCAGTGGATAAGAGACCAGACTGAGTTGTGGCTCTCGCCACTCAACCTACAACCAGGCATGGGTGTGTGTGATAATGGCCGTTACTTGGTGGTGGCTTTGGAGCTCGGCAAGCTCACACATATCCCATGCCTAGCCCACATCTTAAGCTTAGTGGTTCAGCGGTTTCTCAAAACCTACCCTAATTTGCCTGAGCTACTGGTGAAGGTGCGTGTGTGCACATTTCCGCAAGTTATCGACAGCCTCAGCCTGACTGTCAACTCTGCAGCAGCGCTTTAACTTGCCAGCTCACCGGCTGTTGTGCGACGTGACCACACGCTATAACTCCACGTTCCACATGTTGGCCAGGCTTTGTGAGCAGCAGAGGGCAGTAGTGGAATACTAGTTGCAACATGGTTGTTGCCATTCCAGTCAGCTTCCAATAATCAGAAGCGAGGAGGGGGCATGGATGTCTGACCTCTGTGACGTTTTAAAAAACTTTGAGGAATCAACACAGATAGTGAGCGTCGATAACGCTATTATCGGCGTAACCATCCCACTTCTGTGTCTACTCAAACGCTCGCTGCTCACAATTAAGGATGACGCTTTGCATGTGGAAGAGGTGGAAATCGGGAAAGAAGACATTACACAGGGTGATAGCCAGTCCACCCTCCGTCTGTCTTCTCAGCACGAATTGGACGATGAAGAGGAGGAGGAGGAGCAGGATACTGTTGACTCCGCTACAGAGGGTAGTACCTATGGAAGTTTAATTCCATCTGTTCAGCGTGGGTGGGCAGAAGAGGAGGAAGAGGATGAGGAGATTGAGAATGATCCTCCTGATGATGACAGCAAAGTCTTGCCTGTTAGGACTCTGGCACACATGGCTGACTACATGTTAGGCTGCCTTTCCCGCGACCCGCGCGTTATACGCATTTTAGACAACACGGATTACTGGGTGTTCACCCTTCTCATTCCTCAGGTGGAGAGGACGAGCAAAACGGTGCAAGTACCAGAAGGTACTTGTAGAAAAATTGCTCCAAAAATTTCCATCTGACAACACTGGCGGCAGAGTCCGTACTTCCTTGAGCAACCAAAGAGGGTAGACAAGGGGAACACACAGCAGTTCCAACAGAGGCTGGGTAACACTCTCCAAGGCCTGGGACAGTTTCATGACACTCCGCTGGCATCCTCATCCTGATGCATGGCCTAGTGTCACAAGGAGGGAAAAGTTTTGAAAGATGGTGAAGGAGTACGTAGCAGACCATGTCAGCGTCCTCAGCGATCCCTCAGTGTCTTACAACTACTGGCTGTTCAAGCTGGACACGTGGCACAAACTGGTTCTCTACGCCTTGTAAGTGTTGGCCTGCCCTGCCGCCAATGTTTTGTCTGAGAGGGTATTTAGTGCTGCTGGTGATAAGCGTACCCTCATCTAACTGAAAATGCTGACAGGTTGACTCTTATAAAAATGAACAAGGTCTGGATTGCCCAAAACTTCTCGACTCCACAAGAAGAAAGTGGATTAACAAAGGCACTTTAAATGTGTTGTTTAATGTACTCAATACACTGTATTCCCATGCACCCCTTCCACCACAAAAAAGGGTATATGGTTAAATCTTCCTTTTCTCATCCTTCTCCTCCTCTTCCATCAAATCAACATGCTTATTCAGCGCATATAATGCCCTCACATATATTCCCTCGCATATAATTTGTTTTAAAGGGTCAGCTCAACAGCAGGCCCTTGCATATAATGTTTTACAGGCAGGGGCGTACACAGAAATCATTGAGCCCCATAGCAAGAATTTAGATTGGGCCCCCATGCCCGTTCCTAGTCCCTCCTACTATGCGCCCTGGCTCCTCTCACTGCCCTCCCTAACTTCTCCCCTGCTCCACCTCATGCAGAAGTATTTTGTTCTACAAAATGGCAGTACTCATGCCGGATCACAACAGACCCATTAGGGTACTTTCACACTTGCGGCAGGACGGATCCGACAGGCTGTTCACCATGTCGGATCCATCCTGTGGCTATTTCGCCGTGCCGCCGCTCCGTCCCCATTGACTATATGGTGCACGGCGAGAGTCGCCGGACTAAAAAGTCAGACATGCAGTACCTTTTAGTCCGGCGGCTTTCGCCGTGCACCGCCATGCTGCGCCATAGCTCCGCCCCCGTTATAGTCAATGGGGACGGAGCGGCGGTCGCGCGAAATAGCCACAGGACGGATCCGACATGGTGAACAGCCTGTCGGATCCGTCCTGCCGCAAGTGTGAAAGTACCCTTATAGAGAATGGGATCTGATAGGTCCTGGCGGTGTTCAGCATATATTGACAAGAATCTGGGGCGTTACATGATGTAATACCAACTTTCCTGCTGTCCAGCATTGCACATGCGCATAGACATGAGAAAAGTTTGAGGAAGCGAGTGCCTCCCTTCTCCCATCCTCTGTGTCATGCAGGACAGCTGGGAGACACTGTCATTACTCGCTATCCTGCATGACACATGTGCAGAGACAGGAGTCTCTGGGAAAGCTGGGTGAACCCCTCCCCCCTGCCTTTCCATGTTCTTATTATCTGTATTTATGCCTTGCAGGATAGCAGGAAATCTGAGGGACATTGCATGATGTAATAGCACCCAGCTTTTCTGCTGTCCTGCATGGCACATGTGGAGAGACATGAGAATACTCTGAGAACGCTGAGTGACACAGCTCCCACCTCCCCTCATATCTGCTCCTGCCTCTGCACCTGTGCCATGCAGGACATCAGGAAAGCTGAGTCACATTACATAATAGCACCCAGCTTTCCTCCTGTTCTGAATAACATATGTGCAGAGGAATAGCCTGGGAAAGCTGAGTGCCCCCCCCTGCACTGTCCTCACCTACAAGTGGTCACTTACTTCATTACTGGTGGGGTAGTGGCAATCCGGAGGAAATAGGAATCAGGCATAATGGAGCTAACAGGCGGGAGGCGGAGCTAGCCGACGGGAGGCGGGGCTAGGAGGCGGGGCTAGCAGACGGGAGACAGTTAGGAAGATAGACGGGGGCGGGGCCTCTCCTCCACTGCGGGCCCCTCTTCCTCACGGGCCCCATAGCAGCTGCGTGGTCTGCCTATATGGTAGGTACGCCACTGTTTACAGGGTCATCTCACCTGTAGGTCCTCACAAATAATGTTTTACAGGGTCAGCTCAACTGCAAGCCCTCACATGTAATGTTTTACAGGGTTAGCTCACCTGAAGGCCCTCACCTACAATCTTTTACAGGGTCAGCTCACCTTCTGATGATGACAGCGAAGTCTTACCTGTTGGTACTCTGGCACACATGGCTGACTTCATTTTAGGTTGCCTTTCCCACGACCTGCGCGTTATACGCATTTTAGACAACACGGATTAATGGTTATTCACCCTTCTCGACCCCCGCTACAAAGAGAGCTTCTAATCTTTCATTTCTCTGGTGTAGAGGACAAACAAAACGATGCTATACCAGAAGGTCATGGTTGAAAAATTGCTCCAAAGTTCAAAGGGCAGGCATCCAAATGGATCATCGCCATCACAGGGACGTGCGATTGCCTAGAAGTTATCTAGAGTCAACAAAGCCGCAGCAGGCCCTCACCTACAAGTCCAGTTTTAGCAGCCAAGAGTCTGGTCAACACAATCCTCACCATGATGGCACACTGGGTGAACGTTGTGGAGGCTGACAGCAAGTTGGCTGCTGCCTTCCTTGGATGCTTGTGTGTTAATATCTTTACCCACCATCTCTGGGTGGTTCACAATTAGAAAAAAAAAGGGCAATATAACAACAGCCAATCAGATTTCAGCCATTGACCTCCCTTGGATGTGGTAGCTGTTTCTTAGGCTCCCTCTCCAACATCGAATCCTGATTCCCCGTTACCCGTGATCCCCATGGTAGGTGCAGAAAAGAACATCGAAAGTTGATAGGGCAGACATCCGAATGGATCGTCGCCATCACAGGCACATGCAATCGCCTAGAGGTTATCTAGAGTCACCAATGCGGCAGCAGGCCCTCGCCCCAGTTTTAGATGGTCAGATCAGCAGGCCCTTGCTCCAAATGTTTTTGAGGGTCACCAGCAGGCCATCAATCATAATTTTTCAAGGGTGTGTATGATGCCCTCCTTTATGTGTTTTGTTTTGGAGTGCTAGTTCCTTGTAATTTTTGGCAGCCCTTTCACTTAGTGCATAGGTTTTTTTAAATGTAGGAGTCCCACTACCTGAACTATTTTACCACAATGTGAATGAGGCCCTCCATTAAGTGATATACAGGTTGTATCGGAGTACCTCTTGCTTGTAATTTTTTACAGCACTTGCACTTTATATACAAGTAAATATACAGTAAAGAATGTTTCTTAATTTTTCCTATAACATTTAGTTGTTTTTTTCGGTTTTGTGCGTATTATTGTCAGTCTTTAAAAGTGTTGTTCTATTCGGACAACATCGTTCCCAGCAGCGACCTGCGAGTACAAGATGCATCCAGACATCCTCCCCATGCTGTTCCAGAACCATTTCAGGCACCATCCCCTCTTCAGAGCAGGGGGTACCTGGTTTAATGCTCGGGTTCTTTTATTGACTCCATTATTCCAATGTGTTCGGCTTGAGCCCCCGAGCACATTGGTGCTCGATCAACACTACTAATGACAACCAGCTATATACTTCAACTCATGATATCATCCCTACTGTACTACAGAACAGCAGTCACTGTCTATCTCTAACATCATGTCCGTTCTCTATCTATTCTCTATCTCCCCCCCCTTCATCATCATTCTTCTGAACATGATCAGAATACAGTTATCGGCCAGTGACTCATGCAGCTTTATATATTCTCCCTTACTATATTAAGATGGCCGAGCCATTGTTCAAAACAAGCATTATTTACCTTTTGTAACACACCTAGATTCATAGCTTCTGATTTATATTAGATTCTGAGCTCTTGCGAGCAGGGCCCTCATTCCTCTCATTTTAGTTGTTGACTTGTTTGTTGCTATGTTATTTATGACTCTCTAGAACCCCCAATTGAAAAAGTGCTGCAGAATAAAAATTATATATACAGCACAGACCAAAAGTTTGGACACACCTTCTTATTCAAAGAGTTTTCTTTATTTTCATGACTATGAAAATTGTAGATTCACACTGAAGGCATCAAAACTATGAATTAACACATGTGGAATTATATGAAAGTGTGAAACAACTGAAAAACAAAAAAGTGTGAAACAACTGAAAATATGTCATATTCTAGGTTCTTCAAAGTAGCCACCTTTTGCTCTGATTACTGCTTTGCACACTCTTGGCATTCTCTTGATGAGCTTCAAGAGGTAGTCACCTGAAATGGTCTTCCAACAGTCTTGAAGGAGTTCCCAGAGATGCTTAGCACTTGTTGGCCCTTTTGCCTTCACTCTGCGGTCCAGCTCACCCCAAACCATCTCGATTGGATTTAGGTCCGGTGACTGTGGAGGCCAGGTCATCTGGCGCAGCACCCCATCACTCTCCTTCATGGTCAAATAGCCCTTACAAAGCCTGGAGGTGTGTTTGGGGTCATTGTCCTGTTGAAAATTAAATGATGGTCCAACTAAACGCAAAATGGATGGAATAGCATGCCGCTGTGGTAGCCATGCTGGTTCAGTATGCCTTCAATTTTGAATAAATCCCCAACAGTGTCACCAGCAAAGCACCCCCACACCATCACACCTCCTCCTCAATGCTTCACGGTGGGAACCAGGCATGTAGAGTCCATCCGTTCACCATTTCTGCGTCGCACAAAGACACAGTGGTTGGAACCAAAGATCTCAAATTTGGACTCATCAGACCAAAGCACAGATTTCCACTGGTCTAATGTCCATTCCTTGTGTTCTTTAGCCCAAACAAGTCTCTTCTGCTTGTTGCCTGTCCTTAGCAGTGGTTTCCTAGCAGATATTCTACCATGAAGGCCTGATTCACACAGTCTCCTCTTAACAGTTGTTCTAGAGATGTGTCTGCTGCTAGAACTCTGTGTGGCATTGACCTGGTCTCTAATCTGAGCTGCTGTTAACCTGCGATTTCTGAGGCTGGTGACTCGGATGAACTTATCCTCCGCAGCAGAGGTGACTCTTGGTCTTCCTTTCCTGGGGCGGTCCGCATGTGAGCCAGTTTCTTTGTAGCGCTTGATGGTTTTTATGACTGCACTTGGGGACACTTTCAAAGTTTTCCCAAGTTTTCGGACTGACTGACCTTAATTTCTCAAAGTAATGATGGCCACTCGTTTTTCTTTACTTAGCTGCTTTTTTCTTGCCATAATACAAATTCTAACAGTCTATTTAGTAGGACTATCAGCTGTGTATCCACCTGACTTCTCCACAACGCAACTGATGGTCCCAACCCCATTTATAAGGCAAGAAATCCCACTGAGTAAACCTGACAAGGCACACCTGTGAAGTGAAAACCATGTCAGGTGACTACCTCTTGAAGCTCATCAAGAGAATGGCAAGAGTGTGCAAAGCAGTAATCAAAGGAAAAGGTGGCTACTTTGAAGAACCTAGAATATGACATATTTTCAGTTGTTTCACACTTTTTTGTTATGTATATAATTCCACATGTGTTAATTCATAGTTTTGCTGCCTTCAGTGTGAATCTACAATTTTTGAATGAGAAGGTGTGTCCAAACTTTTGGTCTGTACTGTATATATATATATATATATATATATATATAAAATCTGGGATGCTCAACCTGCGGCTCTCCAGCTGTTGTAAAACTCCAACTCCAACCATGCCCTGCTGTAGGCTCATGGCTGTAAGCTGTTTGGGCATGCTGGGAGTTGTAGTTTTACAACAGCTGGAGGGCCACAGGTTGAGCATGCCTGATATATATCTAATATATATATAAAAGCAAAAAACGGAACAGCACCCCCTGAGACAAATCGCAGGTGCAAGCTACCCAGCAATAATACAGCAAACAAATAAAGTAGCAGCACACCAATAAATGCACTAAGACTGAATCAACAGGTGAATGTGTGGACAGGGTCAAATACATAACAGCAATATATATATATATATATATATATATATATAGTGGGGATTCGCTCTGGTAGGCAGTGTGAGCGGATGCAGTACAGACGCACAAATCAGTTCTTTACCAGACTTTAGTGTTTATTCACAATTGGCAGGTATAAGAAAACTGAAAAAATGACTTCACCTTTGTTTCAAGTCCTAGTATTCAGTTCACACCATGTAGAGGGTACCACGTATATAGATCAAGTCCTGGTGTTTAGTTTACACCTTGTCACAGATCCGCTGAAAGGGTTCAAGTCCTGAACAAGTCGAGTTGTTTTTCCAGACAGTTTGCAAAAATCCACACATGTACAAACACCTTAACACAGTCCCCTTTCCCACACTCTAGCTGCTTTTAATGAGAGTTGGGCCTCCGCAAAGCCCTGACTGGCAAGTGAAATCCAGCCCAGTGCTTGACTTCACCTTACTGCAATCAGTCTCTGCAGCATATGCTGGGAGGAAAATGCCTCCCATCTACTAACAGACCCTTCACTGTGTCACAATATAAATATATATTGTAAGGGATCGCTCTCTCTCTCAGGGGATCGCAGTCACAGACTTCATTGCAGACAACGGATTAAAAGTCCAAAATGGTCATTTATTTTGGCACCAGCACACACAAATCAGCAAAACAAACACCTGGCCGTCTAGGCTCCAAGACTTAGCAGGTCTTCTTCTCAGACACAAGTGCTTATGGGAAGGGATCCAGCTTCACATAGCCTCGTGGCCCCTCAGCCACATATGGTCCAGCAGCCTCCAGGCTGACCTTGCGACCCTTTTTCTGTAGGCATTGCTGGGTCCCCAGAAGTTCAGGATTTGCAAAGCCTTCAGGCTGGCTGAGACCACACAGAGCCTCTGTAGGCCTTTGTTTCCAAGTTTTCTCTCTTCCATACTGACACACAGAGGGTTGGTTTAATCCCTCCTTGATTAGAGCAGGCCTCACCTGTGATGACTTCAGGTAAAAGACAATACCCGGACTGGAAGGGTTTGGACTGCCAGATCTCACTAACAAACCTATCCACCATTCCAAATAAAATCCAGCCCAGAACAAAATGTAAACAAAACTGTCTCAGCAAACTACGCTGAGGTATCTGGGTGGGACATACATGCCTTCCAGCACGTATACTGTACACATCACACACATATATATATATATATATATATTAGCATAGAATTCATGACACTCCAGAGGATCAAGTGATAACAAAACAGTGTAGTTTATTCACTTTTGTAGTATATTGTTTTAATCCTCTCCAGGATCTTTCTCAAGTACAATGAATCTGCGAAAAATGCAGTATTATATAGGCAGCAAATCCATAGTGACATCATCAGTGAATCAAGTCCATAATGGATGTAAAGTGCATAAAAAATATAATCAAGGTCCATATTTATAGTAAATATATGTGTCCCTAATGCATCCATAATCCAAATCTTTGTGCAAAAGTACTCCTGAATTGCTCAGTTGTCACAGTGTGGTGTGGGTGGATAACTCCACACCAACCACAAGAGGGAAGGGAAAAGGTACTAGGCCTGGAAACTAGGAAAGGGGAAAAGGTCACCACCTAATTCATGCCCTGACTACTATAAGTATGAACAGCTCTTGATGGTAGGAATGTTCATATGCTGGAACCTAGGGCCCTATTTGACCCAAAAGGGTCGGGATATAGGGCGGATATAACTACCCCCTCAGACAATATCAGACCGGGATCTTCTGAATCACCCCCCCCCCCCCCCCCAGGAAAGCTACATAACCCCAGGGCGATGGGTAGCAATGAAATTAAATCTGGTAAAGAACAATGACCATCTGGCCTGCCTTAGGTTCTGTAGTTTAGCCGACTCCAGGTAAGCCAGATTTTTGTGATCAGTAAGCACAGTAATAGGATGAATTGCTCCTTCCAACCAATTACGCAACTCCTCAAAAGCCAACTTAATGGCCAGCAACTTTTTATTACCCACATCATAATTTATTTCTGCAGCTGAGAGTTTCTTAGAGAAGAATGCACATGGGCGCCATTTACTAGGTAAAGGACCGTGCGACAAGACTGCTCCTACCCCTACCTCGGATGCATCAACTTCCACAATGAGTGGCTGTGACACATCCGGTTGCACCAGTATAGGAGCAGAAGCAAAACAATCCTTCACCGCAGAAAAAGCTTGTAATACTTCATCAGACCAGACTGAGACAGCCAAACCTTTCCTAGTCATGTCCGTTAAAGGTTTAACCACAGCCGAGTAGTTCAAAATGAATTTACGGTAGTATTTGGTGAACCCCAAAAACTCCATAGGCGCTTTCAGATTTTTTCGTGTTGATCCCATTCCAACACAGCACAGACCTTCTCTGGATCCATATGAAAACCTGAAGATGAGAGTAGGTAACCCAGGGATTGCACTTCCTGAACTGCAAATACACACTTCTCCATCTTAGCATACAATTTGTTCTCTCTTAGGATCTGTAAAAAGTCTCATGTGATCCTGATGAGTCTTCATTTTTGGAGAATAAATTAGTATGTCATCCAGATACAGCACAACAAACCTCCCTAGCAGATGATGAAATATATCATTAACAAAATCCTGGAAAACTACAGGGGCATTAGTAAACCCAAACGGCATGACCAGATTCTCAAAATGACCCTCTGGGGTATTAAAAACCATCTTACATTTTTCCCCCTCCTTGATCCTGACCAGTATATGTGCCCACCTTAGGTCCAAATTGGAGAACACCTTGGCACCAACAATTTGATTAAACAAGTCAGGAATCAAGGGAAGGGGGTACAGATCACAGACCGTAATCCGATTGAGCTCAAGGAAGTCCAGACATGGCCTAAGAGTTCCGCCTTTCTTCTTTACAAAGAAAATCCCTGCTTCCACTGGGGACTTGGAAGGTCTAATATGTCCCTTAGCCAAACTTTCGGCAATATACTTTTGCATGGCTGCTCTTTCGGGTTTAGAAAGGTTATATAACCTAGATTTGGGCAACTTTGCTCTGGGAATAAGATTGATAGGGCAATCATATTCCTGGTGTGGGGGTAAATCCTAGCAAGCACTCTCAGAAAATACATCAGAAAAATCTGAAATGAAAGAGAGAACATCTTTAGTGGTCAAGACAGAAAGAGATGTATTAAGTTGTCCATGCAATAATCACTCCAATTGAGAATCTGTCTCGCTTTCCAGTCTATGGTAGGATTATGTTTGTTCAACCATGGTAAACCCAGAACGAATGGGGCAGGCAGACCCTACAGTACAAAACACAAAATGGATTCCTGATGAAAATCACCCTCTCATAAACGGATCTCCTGCGTCACCGGTGACAAACATCTCTGGGAAAGTGGTGCAGAGTCTAATGCAAACACCAACATATTTTTCTCTAATGCACTTTTCCTCAACCCATGCAAACGGACAAACTGACCATCAACTAGGTTAACCCCTGCCTCACTATCAATAAACACCTCAATTTTCTACAGTTTGGGACTCTAGCGCCACCTCAGCAGACAGGAGAAATCGAGTACTACCATTTAATGACCAAAGTAAGTTCTCTGACTCCCCACCCACACCACCAAGAGTAAGATGGGACGCTGTCCGTAAGGACAAACATTAACAAAATGTTCCCTTTTTCTACAGAAAAAAACATACTCCCTTCTTATGCTTAAAACTCTTGCAAGTAGGCCCAGCGGTAGCTTCCCCCTAACTGCATAGATTAGTCACCAGGCATAAACTCAGGAGTCTCTCCACCCAAGGTGTCAGAGGAAACCGCCACATTATAAGATAGTTCATCCTGAGAGTGAGGGACCTTAGATCTTTCTCTCAGGCATCTATCCATACGTACAGCAAGGGACATAGCCGTTTCTAATGACTCAGGATTTTTGTAAAAGTCCAACATGTTCTTTAGCCTCTTGGATAATCCCTGACAGAAAGGAGAGCTGGATCATTCCACTCCATATCCATAACCTATCTCCTTAATTTAGAGCAATAGATCTCCACAAAACACTCTCCCTGCCATAAACTCTGTAACTTGGTCTTAGCCAGGGAGATTCGATCCGGGTCATCGTAGATAATACCTAACGCTCTGAAAAATTAATCTACCGACCGGAGGGACTGTGATCGAGTCGGTAGAGAAAAAGATCAAGACTGAGAGTTCCCTTTAAGCAACGATATGATAATACCCACTCTTTGACTCTCATGGACCCATGCTCATAGTGAACCCACTAGAATATGGAGTCAGGAAGCACACCAAATAGAAACCTCAGAGTGCAAGCCCCAGTATTAATATAGAACCATATAAAATTAAAGACAGCAAAACCGCATACAAAGGCTGCACATCTTGATATTAAAATCTATAATTTATTTAGAAACACAAAAACATTGTATACAATTACACTGTGTTAGGACCGACAATACGTCCAACACACATACCTATATTCACCAAGTCCTAAACAGGGATACATAGCCGCCAATGGAGTACAAAATCAATGATATATGATAAATATAACATCAAAATAGCACAAATACTCATCAAATGTAGAGATAGGGGGACATGGTGTAGAGATATAACACGTATCGCTGGATCAACCAGCTTCCTCAGGGGTCTGAGAGACAAAGCAATTGTGTCCAAAGTATATATATATATACATAAGTAATTCAAAGAAAATAATGGTTTGAGAGTAAATTGAGGGAGGCAAAGAGGTGAGATGGTGGTAAATTGGCGTCCCCAATGCAAAGCCCACATTGCCATGCTATAAAGGCCCGTGTATTTAGAACGAAATCACGCATGCGCAAAATAGCCTCTAACCAGTCTAAATTGCCCTATATGTTGATATGCGCATGAGATAAACAATGATGTGTTCCACCATGCGCTCCAAATATAGGAAGTGCACTGAAGATTGCGTTCGCCGATAATAGAGAATATATAGAGATATATAAGCATACACATACAAAAAGTGAAGATAATACATTCCACAATGCACCCTATATGCAGACAATGCAACCAAAGTTGTTTTTGTCCATTACAAAAAATATAGAAAATAAATAATAAATAAATTCATATACCAAAATTATGAATATAAATACCAAAATAATATATATATATATATATATATATATATATATATAAAAACATAATAATAGTGATCCAAAATATCAATCATGTGCTCAATAATTAATAAGACATCATTAATAAATAAATAAATACAATCCATACAATGAAAACCCTTTTTAAAGTGCACCTTATATTAAATTCCTAACTTTACATCATTATTACAAAACCTGTTATTATACACCAAACATTATAACATGATTGTGAAACTTATTACTATATAACCAATTTATCATAATAGATAAAAACAAACAAACAAGCACTAACAAGCGATTGGGCCTGCAACAGGGACATCAGAAAAGAGGAAATTCACCAATAGTGATAGATATATAGTGTAGATTATTTAAAAGAAAAGCTGTATATAAATTACAATAAGAGAGATTAAAAATATATATACAAATCGTGAATAAAAACTGAATGCAATAATGTGGAGGTGCCAACTTCTAATATTTTATTCAGAATAGAACATAAATCACGGAACAAAAGTTTAAATTGAGAAAATGTACAATTTTAAGGGAAAAATATGTTGAATCAGAATTTCATGGTGTCAACAAATCCCCAAAAAGTTGGGACAAGGCCATTTTCACCACTGTGTGGCATCTCCCCTTCTTCTTACAACACTCAACAGATGTCTGGGGACCGAGGAGACCGGTTTCTCAAGTTTAGAAATAGGAATGCTCTCCCATTCTTGTCTAATACAGGCCTCTAACTGTTCAATCGTCTTGGGCCTTCTTTGTTGCACCTTCCTCTTTATGATGCGCCAAATGTTCTCGCACCAAATGTTCTCTATAGGTAAAAGATCTGGACTGCAGACTGGCCATTTCAGTACCCGTATCCTTCTCCTACGCAGCCATGATGTTGTGATTTATGCAGAATGTTGTCTGGCATTATCTTGTTGAAAAATGCAGGGTCTTCCCTGAAAGAGATGACGTCTGGATGGGAGCATATGTTGTTCTAGAATCTGAATATATTTTTCTGCATTGATGGTGCCTTTCCAGACATGCAAGCTGCCCATGCCACACACACTCATGCAACCCCATACCATCAGAGATGCAGGCTTCTGAACTGAGCGTTGATAACAACTTGGGTTGTCCTTGTCCTCTTTGGTCCAGATGACATGGCATCCCAGATTTCCAAAAATAACTTTGAATCGTGGCTCGTCTGACCACAGAACAGTCTTCCATTTTGCCACACTCCATTTTAAATGATCTCTGGCCCAGTGAAAACGCCTGAGCTTGTGGATCTTGCTTAGAAATGGCTTCTTCTTCGCACTGTAGAGTTTCAGCTGGCAACGGCGGATGGCACGGTGGATTGTGTTCACTGACAATGGTTTCTGGTAGTATTCCTGAGCCCATTCTGTGATTTCCTTTACAGTAGCATTCCTGTTTGTGGTGCAGTGTCATTTAAGGGCCCGGAGATCATGGGCATCCAGTATGGTTTTACAACCTTGACCCTTACGCACAGAGATTGTTCCAGATTCTCTAAATCTTCGGATGATGTTATGCACAGTTGATGATGATAGATGCAAAGTCTTTGCAATTTTTTCGCTGGGTGACACCTTTCTGATATTGCTCCACTATCTTTCTGCGCAACATTGTGGGAATTGGTGATCCTCTACCGATCTTGGCTTCTGAGAGACACTGCCACTCTGAGAAGCTCTTTTTATACCCAATCATGTTGCCAATTGACCTAATTAGTGTTAATTGGTCTTCCAGCTCTTCGTTATGCTCAAATTTACTTTTTCCAGCCTCTTATTGCTACTTGTCCCAACTTTTTGGGTATTTGTTGACACCGTGAAAATTTGAATCAACGTATTTTTCCTTTAAAATGATACATTTACTCGGATTAAACGTTTGATCTACGTTCTATTACAAATAAAATATTGACATTTGCCATCTCCACATCATTGCATTCAGTTTTTATTCACAATTTGTTTAGTGTCCCAACTTTTTTGGAATCCGGTTTGTATATACATATATATATATATATATATATATATATATATATATATATAATGAAAAAAATCGGACTGCACGCCAAACGGTTTCTTCAGTAAAACAGCAAGTTGTGTTTATTCACCCATGTGGTGGCAGCAAAAAGGCAACGTTTCGGCTCAATATGAGCTCATGTTGAGCCGAAACGTCGCTTTTTTGCTGCCACCACATGGGTGAATAAACACAACTTGCTATTTTATTGAAGAAACCGTTTGGAGTGCAGTCCGATTTTTTTCATTGTCTACAAGTGGGTAAGCTCCAGTTACTGTACTTGGACTTTGCACCTGTCCTTACCTGCTTCTAAAGTGGTGCTGCCAGTAGTTATATATATATATATACTCACCTAAAGAATTATTAGGAACACCATACTAATATGGTGTTGAACCCCCTTTTGCCTTTAGAACTGCCTTAATTCTACCTGGCATTGATTCAACAAGGTGCTAATAGCATTCTTTAGAAATGTTTGCCCATATTGATAGGATAGCATCTTGCAGTTGATGGAGATTTGAGGGATGCACATCCAGAGCACGAAGCTCCCTTTTCCACCACATCCCAAAGATGCTCTATTGGGTTGAGATCTGGCGACTATGGGGGCCACATTAGTACAGTGAACACATTGTCATGTTCAAGAAACCAATTTGAAATGATTCGAGCTTTGTGACATGGTGCATTATCCTGCTGGAAGTAGCCATCAGAGGATGGGTACATCGTGGTCATGAAGGGATGGACATGGTCAGAAACAATGCTCAGGTAGCCCGTGGCATTTAAACGATGGCCAAGTGTCACTAAGGGGCCTAAAGTGTGCCCAGAAAACATCCCCCACACCATTACACCACCACCACCAGCCTGCACAGTGGTAACAAGGCATGATGGATACATGTTCTTATTCTGTTTACGCCAAATTCAGACTCTACCATTTGAATGTCTCAACAGAAATCGAGACTCATCAGACCAGGCAACATTTTTCCAGTCTTCAACAGTCCAATTTTGGTGAGCTGGTGCAAATTTTGGTTTTGTGTCAATATATGGAGTAAGCCTAGTATCAGAAGTTAGAAGGTACCAATGTGTCCCCAAAATCCTATACACATCCATTCATTGGTTGTTGTATCGAGTGATGGAGAACGTACCTTATTATCACAAATCCTAGGTCTTGGTTTAAACAGGTTGAAGCGGTTAGACCCCTTGACTAGGCAATAAGCCTGTGAAATTATCTTTTTGGGATATCACCTCTTCTCGAGATAAATCACCAGAAGCATCCTTAAAATCTGCCATAGATGTACTATTACAACGAAGTCTTAGGATTTGACCCTTAGGTATCCCTTTCCTAAGATAGGCTGCTTGAAAGCTCTGGTAATGGAGTAAACTGTTAGTAGCAGTGTTCTTTCAAAATAGGGATGTCATAATATGAGAACCATCTTTCCGGATTCTCAGATCCAAAAAGTCAACCTCCAAATCCGAGATCTTATGTGTAAGAAAGATGTTAAGATGATTTTGATTTAACAAGCTGATAAACTGTTCACATTGCTCTCTTGGTCCCTGCCAAAAGAATAGAATGTCGTTAATATAATGGTACCAGCCCACTATATGGTCTCGGAACATGTCCAGTGGGTGCACGTGTGTCTCCTCCCACCAACCCAGAAATAGGTTGGTGTAATAGGGCGCACAGCTGGCACCCATCGCTCTACCGGATATCTATTTGTAAAAAGTACGATCGAACACAAAGTAATTATGGTTTAGAATAAATTCTAAGAGACTTACCAAAAAAGTATGGTAATCTGGATCACCCGTCAATGATTTGGTCAAAAATATTTTGTAGCAATTACGCCATCAATATGCAAAATATTTTAATACAGCGACTAAACGTCAAAGTATTTGGCGGTGGTGTAAAGTCATGCAGGCTTTTAATCAAATGCATAGAGTCACAAACATAAGATTTTAGACCTAAAACAAACGGTTGGCGAAATAAATCCAAATAAGTACAGGCCTGTTAACAAAGGCCACCGATTCCAGCCACAATTGGAAGGCCAGGGGGATTGGTAAGGCTCTTATCTACCTTAGGCAACATATAAAAGGTTGGAATAACAAGATGCCGAACCTCCAAAAATTGTAGTTCCCTCTTTGTAATGATATTCATATTGCAAGCTGTAATCAACAACTTATCCAGTTTCTTCTTAACACCAGAGTAGGATCTGAGGGTAAAGGAGTATAGAAAGTTCTATTGTTAAGCTGTCTCTTTGCTTCACATAAATAAATATTTGTGTCCCACAAAACAATATTCCCACCTTTATCAGCTTCCTTGATCACAAATGAAGAGTTCTGTTGCAATTTCTGAATCAGAATCCTAAGACAATTATATAATGTCATATCCAGAATCTTATTTCTGATATTTAAAGACTCTATATTGACAGGGAGTGTCCCACAGGATTGGCGCATAGCAAATGTGGTGCCGATATAAAAAAAAAATTCAAAAACAGACCCCGGAAACTATAGGCCGGTAAGTTTAACATATGTTGTGGGTAAACAGTTTGAAGGTTTTCTAAGAGATGCTATCTTGGAGGCTCTCAATGAAAACAAGCAAATAAATATCATATCGGCATGGCTTCATGAGGGATTGGTCATGTCAAACTAATTTAATCAGTTTCTATGAGGAGGTAAGATCTAGACTTGACAGTGGCAAATCAATGGATGTCGTATATCTGGACTTCTCCAAAGCATTTGACACTGTACCACACAAAAGGTTAGTATATAAAATGAGAATGCTCGGACTGGGAGAATACATCTGTATGTGGGTAAGTAACTGGCTCAGTGATAGAAAACAGAGGGTGGTTATTAATGGTAAATACTCAGATTGGGTCACTGTCACTAGTGGAGTACCTCAGGGGTCAGTATTGGGCCCTATTCTCTTCAATATATTTATTAATGATCTTGTAGAAGGCTTGCACAGTAAAATATAAATTTTTGCAGATGGCACTAAACTGTGTAAAGTAATTGACATGGTAGAGGACAGTATACTACTACAGAGCGATCTGGATAGATTGGAGGCTTTGGCAGAGAAGTGGAAGATGAGGTTTAACACTGACAAATGTAAGGTTATGCACATGGGAAGGAATAATGCAAATCACCCGTACACACTAAATGGTAAAACACTAAGTAACACTGACATGGAAAAGGACCTATGAATTTTAATAAACAGCAAATTAAGCAGTAAAAACCAGTGTCAGGCAGATGCTGCCAAGGCCAATAAGATAATGGGTTGTCTCAAAAGGGGCATAGATGCCCGTGATGAGAACATAGTCCTACCACTTTACAAATCACTAGTCAGTAGGGATGAGCGAACCCGAACTGTATAGTTCGGGTTCGTACCGAATTTTGGGGTGTCCGTGACACGGACCCGAACCCGGACATTTTCGTAAAAGTCCGGGTTCGGGTTCGGTGTTCGTCGCTTTCTTCGCGCTTTTGTGACGCTTTCTTGGCGCTTTTTGAAAGGCTGCAAAGCAGCCAATCAACAAGCGTCATACTACTTGCCCCAAGAGGCCATCACAGCCATGCCTACTATTGGCATGGCTGTGATTGGCCAGAGCACCATGTGACCCAGCCTCTATTTAAGCTGGAGTCACATAGCGCCGCCCGTCACTCTGCTCTGATTAGCGTAGGGAGAGGTTGCGGCTGCGACAGTAGGGCGAGATTAGGCAGATTAACTCCTCCAAAGGACTTGATTAACTGATCGATCTGCAGCTGTGGATCATTGAGCTGCTGATCCTCAATTGCTCACTGTTTTTAGGCTGCACAGACCGTTTGTCAGTCTCATTTTTCTGGGGTGATCGGCGGCCATTTTGTGTCTTGTGGTGCGCCAGCACAAGCTGCGACCAAGTGCATTTAACCCTCAATGGTGTGGTTGTTTTTTGGCTAAAGCCTACATCAGGGTGAAGCTGTGACACCAAGTGCATTTAACCAGCAATAGTCTGTTCATTTTTTGGCCATATACAAAATCAGGGGCAAGCTGCGCCTGTCACCAAGTGCATTTAACCCTCAATGGTGTGGTTGTTTTTTGGCTAAAGCCTACATCAGGGTGAAGCTGTCACACCAAGTGCATTTAACCAGCAATAGTCTGTTCATTTTTTGGCCATATACAAAATCAGGGGCAAGCTGCGCCTGTCACCAAGTGCATTTAACCCTCAATGGTGTGGTTGTTTTTTGGCTAAAGCCTACATCAGGGTGAAGCTGTCACACCAAGTGCATTTAACCAGCAATAGTCTGTTCATTTTTTGGCCATATACAAAATCAGGGGCAAGCTGCGCCTGTCACCAAGTGCATTTAACCCTCAATGGTGTGGTTGTTTTTTGGCTAAAGCCTACATCAGGGTGAAGCTGTCACACCAAGTGCATTTAACCAGCAATAGTCTGTTCATTTTTTGGCCATATCCCAGTCTAATTCTGTCACTAAATCCATACCGGTCACCCAGCGCCTAAATACTAGGCCTCAAATTTATATCCAGCTAAATCTGTCCCTAGTGCTGTAGCTGGGCGAGTTATTTAGTGTCCGTTCAAGCACATTTCTTGTTCTGGGTTGAAATACAATTCCCAATTTAGCAATTTCATAATTTAGTGGTTCCTGCTATATCAGAGCTCTTTGAAATCTATCCCAAAAAGGGTATATAATATTGAAGGTGCACATAGGGTCATTCAGAGTAACTTCACACACACCCGCTACTGTGTATTTCCAAGTCTAATTCTGTCACTAAATCCATACCGGTGACCCAGCGCCTAAATACTAGGCCTCAAATTTAATTCCCTCTAAATCTCTCGTTACCCACCGCTGTACTGTTGTTGCTGGGCAAGATATTTAGTGTCCGTCAAAGCACATTTTTTGTTCTGGGTTGAAGTACAATTCCCAATTTAGCAATTTCATAATTTAGTGGTTTCTGCTATATCAGAGCTATTTGAAATCTATCCCAAAAAGGGTATATAATATTGAAGGTGCACATAGGGTCATTCAGAATAACTTCACACACACCCGCTACTGTGTATTTCCAAGTCTAATTCTGTCACTAAACCCATACCTGTCACCCAGCGCCTAAATACTAGGCCTCAAATTTAAATCCCTCTAAATCTCTCGTTACCGTTGTCCTGTTGTAGCTGGGAAAGTTATTTAGTGCCCGTCAAAGCACATTTTTTGTTCTGGGTTGAAGTACAATTCCCAATTTAGCAATTTCATAATTTAGTGGTTCCTGCTATATCAGAGCTATTTGAAATCTATCCCAAAAAGGGTATATAATATTGAAGGTGCACATAGGGTCATTCAGAATAACTTCACACACACCCGCTACTGTGTATTTCCAAGTCTAATTCTGTCACTAAATCCATACCGGTGACCCAGCGCCTAAATACTAGGCCTCAAATTTAATTCCCTCTAAATCTCTCGTTACCCACCGGTGTACTGTTGTTGCTGGGCAAGATATTTAGTGTCCGTCAAAGCACATTTTTTGTTCTGGGTTGAAGTACAATTCCCAATTTAGCAATTTCATAATTTAGTGGTTTCTGCTATATCAGAGCTATTTGAAATCTATCCCTAAAAGGGTATATAATATTGAAGGTGCACATAGGGTCATTCAGAATAACTTCACACACACCCGCTACTGTGTATTTCCAAGTCTAATTCTGTCACTAAACCCATACCTGTCACCCAGCGCCTAAATACTAGGCCTCAAATTTAAATCCCTCTAAATCTCTCGTTACCGTTGTCCTGTTGTAGCTGGGAAAGTTATTTAGTGCCCGTCAAAGCACATTTTTTGTTCTGGGTTGAAGTACAATTCCCAATTTAGCAATTTCATAATTTAGTGGTTCCTGCTATATCAGAGCTATTTGAAATCTATCCCAAAAAGGGTATATAATATTGAAGGTGCACATAGGGTCATTCAGAATAACTTCACACACACCCGCTACTGTGTATTTCCAAGTCTAATTCTGTCACTAAATCCATACCGGTGACCCAGCGCCTAAATACTAGGCCTCAAATTTAATTCCCTCTAAATCTCTCGTTACCCACCGGTGTACTGTTGTTGCTGGGCAAGATATTTAGTGTCCGTCAAAGCACATTTTTTGTTCTGGGTTGAAGTACAATTCCCAATTTAGCAATTTCATAATTTAGTGGTTTCTGCTATATCAGAGCTATTTGAAATCTATCCCTAAAAGGGTATATAATATTGAAGGTGCACATAGGGTCATTCAGAATAACTTCACACACACCCGCTACTGTGTATTTCCAAGTCTAATTCTGTCACTAAACCCATACCTGTCACCCAGCGCCTAAATACTAGGCCTCAAATTTAAATCCCTCTAAATCTCTCGTTACCGTTGTCCTGTTGTAGCTGGGAAAGTTATTTAGTGCCCGTCAAAGCACATTTTTTGTTCTGGGTTGAAGTACAATTCCCAATTTAGCAATTTCATAATTTAGTGGTTCCTGCTATATCAGAGCTATTTGAAATCTATCCCAAAAAGGGTATATAATATTGAAGGTGCACATTGGGTCATTCAGAATAACTTCACACACACGCTTCTGTGCATTTCCAAGTCTAATTCTGTCACTAAATCCATACCGGTGACCCAGCGCCTAAATACTAGGCCTCAAATTTAATTCCCTCTAAATCTCTCGTTACCCACCGCTGTACTGTTGTTGCTGGGCAAGATATTTAGTGTCCGTCAAAGCACATTTTTTGTTCTGGGTTGAAGTACAATTCCCAATTTAGCAATTTCATAATTTAGTGGTTTCTGCTATATCAGAGCTATTTGAAATCTATCCCTAAAAGGGTATATAATATTGAAGGTGCACATAGGGTCATTCAGAATAACTTCACACACACCCGCTACTGTGTATTTCCAAGTCTAATTCTGTCACTAAACCCATACCTGTCACCCAGCGCCTAAATACTAGGCCTCAAATTTAAATCCCTCTAAATCTCTCGTTACCGTTGTCCTGTTGTAGCTGGGAAAGTTATTTAGTGCCCGTCAAAGCACATTTTTTGTTCTGGGTTGAAGTACAATTCCCAATTTAGCAATTTCATAATTTAGTGGTTCCTGCTATATCAGAGCTATTTGAAATCTATCCCAAAAAGGGTATATAATATTGAAGGTGCACATTGGGTCATTCAGAATAACTTCACACACACGCTTCTGTGCATTTCCAAGTCTAATTCTGTCACTAAATCCATACCGGTGACCCAGCGCCTAAATACTAGGCCTCAAATTTAATTCCCTCTAAATCTCTCGTTACCCACCGCTGTACTGTTGTTGCTGGGCAAGATATTTAGTGTCCGTCAAAGCACATTTTTTGTTCTGGGTTGAAGTACAATTCCCAATTTAGCAATTTCATAATTTAGTGGTTTCTGCTATATCAGAGCTATTTGAAATCTATCCCTAAAAGGGTATATAATATTGAAGGTGCACATAGGGTCATTCAGAATAACTTCACACACACCCGCTACTGTGTATTTCCAAGTCTAATTCTGTCACTAAATCCATACCGGTGACCCAGCGCCTAAATACTAGGCCTCAAATTTAATTCCCTCTAAATCTCTCGTTACCCACCGTTGTACTGTTGTTGCTGGGCAAGATATTTAGTGTCCGTCAAAGCACATTTTTTGTTCTGGGTTGAAGTACAATTCCCAATTTAGCAATTTCATAATTTAGTGGTTTCTGCTATATCAGAGCTATTTGAAATCTATCCCTAAAAGGGTATATAATATTCAAGGTGCACATTGGGTCATTCAGAATAACTTCACACACACACGCTTCTGTGCATTTCCAAGTCTAATTCTGTCACTAAATCCATACCGGTCACCCAGCGCCTAAATACTAGGCCTCAAATTTATATCCCGCTGAATTTGAATACAATACATTGGGCCAAATAATATATTTGTTGTTGTGGTGAACCATAACAATGAGAAAAACATCTAGTAAGGGACGCGGACGTGGACATGGTCGTGGTGGTGTTAGTGGACCCTCTGGTGCTGGGAGAGGACGTGGCCGTTCTGCCACATCCACACGTCCTAGTGTACCAACTACCTCAGGTCCCAGTAGCCGCCAGAATTTACAGCGATATATGGTGGGGCCCAATGCCGTTCTAAGGATGGTAAGGCCTGAGCAGGTACAGGCATTAGTCAATTGGGTGGCCGACAGTGGATCCAGCACGTTCACATTATCTCCCACCCAGTCTTCTGCAGAAAGCGCACAGATGGCGCCTGAAAACCAACCCCATCAGTCTGTCACATCACCCCCATGCATACCAGGGAAACTGTCTCAGCCTCAAGTTATGCAGCAGTCTCTTATGCTGTTTGAAGACTCCGCTGGCAGGGTTTCCCAAGGGCATCCACCTAGCCCTTCCCCAGCGGTGAAAGACATAGAATGCACTGACGCACAACCACTTATGTTTCCTGATGATGAGGACATGGGAATACCACCTCAGCATGTCTCTGATGATGACGAAACACAGGTGCCAACTGCTGCGTCTTTCTGCAGTGTGCAGACTGAACAGGAGGTCAGGGATCAAGACTGGGTGGAAGACGATGCAGGGGACGATGAGGTCCTAGACCCCACATGGAATGAAGGTCGTGCCACTGACTTTCACAGTTCGGAGGAAGAGGCAGTGGTGAGACCGAGCCAACAGCGTAGCAAAAGAGGGAGCAGTGGGCAAAAGCAGAACACCCGCCGCCAAGAGACTCCGCCTGCTACTGACCGCCGCCATCTGGGACCGAGCACCCCAAAGGCAGCTTCAAGGAGTTCCCTGGCATGGCACTTCTTCAAACAATGTGCTGACGACAAGACCCGAGTGGTTTGCACGCTGTGCCATCAGAGCCTGAAGCGAGGCATTAACGTTCTGAACCTGAGCACAACCTGCATGACCAGGCACCTGCATGCAAAGCATGAACTGCAGTGGAGTAAACACCTTAAAACCAAGGAAGTCACTCAGGCTCCCCCTGCTACCTCTTCTGCTGCTGCCGCCTCGGCCTATTCTGCTGCTGCCGCCTCGGCCTCTTCCTCCGCCTCTGGAGGAACGTTGGCACCTGCCGCCCAGCAAACAGGGGATGTACCACCAACACCACCACCACCACCTCCGTCACCAAGCGTCTCAACCATGTCACACGCCAGCGTTCAGCTCTCCATCTCACAAACATTTGATAGAAAGCGTAAATTCCCACCTAGCCACCCTCGATCCCTGGCCCTGAATGCCAGCATTTCTAAACTACTGGCCTATGAAATGCTGTCATTTAGGCTGGTGGACACAGACAGCTTCAAACAGCTCATGTCGCTTGCTGTCCCACAGTATGTTGTTCCCAGCCGGCACTACTTCTCCAAGAGAGCCGTGCCTTCCCTGCACAACCAAGTATCCGATAAAATCAAGTGTGCACTGCGCAACGCCATCTGTAGCAAGGTCCACCTAACCACAGATACGTGGACCAGTAAGCACGGCCAGGGACGCTATATCTCCCTAACTGCACACTGGGTAAATGTAGTGGCAGCTGGGCCCCAGGCGGAGAGCTGTTTGGCGCACGTCCTTCCGCCGCCAAGGATCGCAGGGCAACATTCTTTGCCTCCTGTTGCCACCTCCTCCTTCTCGGCTTCCTCCTCCTCTTCTTCCACCTGCTCATCCAGTCAGCCACACACCTTCACCACCAACTTCAGCACAGCCCGGGGTAAACGTCAGCAGGCCATTCTGAAACTCATATGTTTGGGGGACAGGCCCCACACCGCACAGGAGTTGTGGCGGGGTATAGAACAACAGACCGACGAGTGGTTGCTGCCGGTGAGCCTCAAGCCCGGCCTGGTGGTGTGTGATAATGGGCGAAATCTCGTTGCAGCTCTGGGACTAGCCAATTTGACGCACATCCCTTGCTTGGCGCATGTGCTGAATTTGGTGGTGCAGAAGTTCATTCACAACTACCCCGACATGTCAGAGCTGCTGCATAAAGTGCGGGCCGTCTGTTCGCGCTTCCGGCGTTCACATCCTGCTGCTGCTCGCCTGTCTGCGCTACAGCGTAACTTCGGCCTTCCCGCTCACCGCCTCATATGCGACGTGCCCACCAGGTGGAACTCCACCTTGCACATGCTGGACAGACTGTGCGAGCAGCAGCAGGCCATAGTGGAGTTTCAGCTGCAGCACGCACGGGTCAGTCGCACTACAGAACAGCACCACTTCACCACCAATGACTGGGCCTCCATGCGAGACCTGTGTGCCCTGTTGCGCTGTTTCGAGTACTCCACCAACATGGCCAGTGGCGATGACACCGTTATCAGCGTTACAATACCACTTCTATGTCTCCTTGAGAAAACACTTAGGGCGATGATGGAAGAGGAGGTGGCCCAGGAGGAGGAGGAGGAGGAGGAGGAAGAGGGGTCATTTTTAGCACTTTCAGGCCAGTCTCTTCGAAGTGACTCAGAGGGAGGTTTTTGGCAACAGCAGAGGCCAGGTACAAATGTGGCCAGCCAGGGCCCACTACTGGAGGACGAGGAGGACGAGGATGAGGAGGAGGTGGAGGAGGATGAGGATGAAGCATGGTCACAGCGGGGTGGCACCCAACGCAGCTCGGGTCCATCACTGGTGCGTGGCTGGGGGGAAAGGCAGGACGATGACGATACGCCTCCCACAGAGGACAGCTTGTCCTTATCCCTGGGCAGCCTGGCACACATGAGCGACTACATGCTGCAGTGCCTGCGCAACGACAGCAGAGTTGCCCACATTTTAACCTGTGCGGACTACTGGGTTGCCACCCTGCTGGATCCACGCTACAAAGACAATGTGCCCACCTTACTTCCTGCACTGGAGCGTGATAGGAAGATGCGCGAGTACAAGCGCACGTTGGTAGACACGCTACTGAGAGCATTCCCAAATGTCACAGGGGAACAAGTGGAAGCCCAAGGCCAAGGCAGAGGAGGAGCAAGAGGTCGCCAAGGCAGCTGTGTCACGGCCAGCTCCTCTGAGGGCAGGGTTAGCATGGCAGAGATGTGGAAAACTTTTGTCAACACGCCACAGCTAACTGCACCACCACCTGATACGCAACGTGTTAGCAGGAGGCAACATTTCACTAACATGGTGGAACAGTACGTGTGCACACCCCTCCACGTACTGACTGATGGTTCGGCCCCATTCAACTTCTGGGTCTCTAAATTGTCCACGTGGCCAGAGCTAGCCTTTTATGCCTTGGAGGTGCTGGCCTGCCCGGCAGCCAGCGTTTTGTCTGAACGTGTATTCAGCACGGCAGGGGGCGTCATTACAGACAAACGCAGCCGCCTGTCTACAGCCAATGTGGACAAGCTGACGTTCATAAAAATGAACCAGGCATGGATCCCACAGGACCTGTCCGTCCCTTGTCCAGATTAGACATTAACTACCTCCCCATAACCATATATTATTGGACTCCAGGGCACTTCCTCATTCAATCCTATTTTTATTTTCATTTTACCATTATATTGCGAGGCTACCCAAAGTTGAATGAACCTCTCCTCTGCCTGTGTGCTAGGCCTAAATATATGCCAATGGACTGTTGCAGTGGTGGGTGACGTGAAGCCTCATTCTCTGCTATGACATGCAGACTGATTCTCTGCTGACATGAAGCCAGATCCTCTGTTACGGGAGCTCTCTCCTCTGCCTGGGTGCTGGGCCTAAATTTATGACAATTGACTGTTGCAGTGGTGGGTGACGTGAAGCCTGATTCTCTGCTATGATATGAAGACTGATTCTCTGCTGACATGAAGCCAGATTGTCTGTTACGGGACCTTTCTCCTCTGCCTGGGTTCTGGGCCTAAATTTATGAAAATTGACTGTTGCAGTGGTGGGTGACGTGAAGCCTGATTCTCTGCTATGATATGAAGACTGATTCTCTGCTGACATGAAGCCAGATTGTCTGTTACGGGACCTTTCTCCTCTGCCTGGGTTCTGGGCCTAAATTTATGAAAATTGACTCTTACAGTGGTGGGTGACGTGAAGCCTGATTCTCTGCTATGATATGAAGACTGATTCTCTGCTGACATGAAGCCAGATTCTCTGTTACGGGACCTCTCTCCTCTGCCTGGGTGCTGGGCCTAAATTTATGACAATGGACTGTTGCAGTGGTGGCTGACGTGAAGCCTGATTCTCTGCTATGACATGCAGACTGATTCTCTGCTGTCATGAAGCCAGATTGTCTGTTACGGGACCTCTCTGCTCTGCCTGTGTGCTAGGCCTAAATATATGCCAATGGACTGTTGCAGTGGTGGCTGACGTGAAGCCTCATTCTCTGCTATGACATGCAGACTGATTCTCTGCTGTCATGAAGCCAGATTGTCTGTTACGGGACCTCTCTGCTCTGCCTGTGTGCTAGGCCTAAATATATGCCAATGGACTGTTGCAGTGGTGGGTGACGTGAAGCCTCATTCTCTGCTATGACATGCAGACTGATTCTCTGCTGACATGAAGCCAGATTGTCTGTTACGGGACCTCTCTGCTCTGCCTGTGTGCTAGGCCTAAATATATGCCAATGGACTGTTGCAGTGGTGGGTGACGTGAAGCCTCATTCTCTGCTATGACATGCAGACTGATTCTCTGCTGACATGAAGCCAGATTGTCTGTTACGGGACCTCTCTGCTCTGCCTGTGTGCTAGGCCTAAATATATGCCAATGGACTGTTGCAGTGGTGGGTGACGTGAAGCCTCATTCTCTGCTATGACATGCAGACTGATTCTCTGCTGACATGAAGCCAGATTGTCTGTTACGGGACCTCTCTGCTCTGCCTGTGTGCTAGGCCTAAATATATGCCAATGGACTGTTGCAGTGGTGGGTGACGTGAAGCCTCATTCTCTGCTATGACATGCAGACTGATTCTCTGCTGACATGAAGCCAGATTGTCTGTTACGGGACCTCTCTGCTCTGCCTGTGTGCTAGGCCTAAATATATGCCAATGGACTGTTGCAGTGGTGGGTGACGTGAAGCCTCATTCTCTGCTATGACATGCAGACTGATTCTCTGCTGACATGAAGCCAGATCCTCTGTTACGGGAGCTCTCTCCTCTGCCTGGGTGCTGGGCCTACATTTATGACAATTGACTGTTGCAGTGGTGGGTGACGTGAAGCCTGATTCTCTGCTATGATATGAAGACTGATTCTCTGCTGACATGAAGCCAGATTGTCTGTTACGGGACCTTTCTCCTCTGCCTGGGTTCTGGGCCTAAATTTATGAAAATTGACTCTTACAGTGGTGGGTGACGTGAAGCCTGATTCTCTGCTATGATATGAAGACTGATTCTCTGCTGACATGAAGCCAGATTCTCTGTTACGGGACCTCTCTCCTCTGCCTGGGTGCTGGGTAGTGTTGAGCGCGAATATTCGAAAAGCAAATTTTTTTCGCGAATATCGCAACTTCGCGATTTCGCGAATATTTCGAATATAGTGCTATATATTCGTAAAAACGAATATTCGTTTTTTGTTTCCCCCCCCCCCCCCCACAAAATTACAGTACACATATAATTGATTGTTTCCCAAAGGTCCAACAGCTCAGATCTTACTCACATTGCCTAGAAAGTGATTGAGGCGCGAATCTTCGTAAGGCGATTTTATTAGCGCACATGCGAATATCGGCACGTCCCAGAACAGAGGCAAAGGGCTTTGCATTCATACATTAGTGAATTGAGTTGCGAATCTTCGTAAGGCGATTTTATTAGCGCACATGCGAATATCTACACTTGTCCCAGAACAGAGGCAAAGGGCTTTGCATTCATACATTAGTGATTGAATTGAGCTGCGAATCTTCGTAAGGCGATTTTATTAACGCAAATGCAAATATCTACACTTGTCCCCAGAACAGAGAGGCAAAGGCCTGTGCATTCATATAGTATAGCACCATATTCGCGAATACGTAGAACTTCGTAAAATTCGATTTACGAATATTCGTATTTTTTATTTTACTTTCCACCTTACAGATTACATTGATCTGTACTCTGTCAACTACTGTCATCACCCCCCACTGTATCTCGATTGATTCCCAAAAGTCTCACATTCCCTAGAAAGTGATTGAGGTGCGAATCTTCGTAAGGCGATTTTATTAGCGCACATGCGAATATCTACACTTGTCCCAGAACAGAGGCAAAGGGCATTGCATTCATACATTAGTGATTGAATTGAGTTGCGAATCTTCGTAAGGCGATTTCATTAGCGCACATGTGAATTTTGCATAGCATATGTATTATGCGATAATTCGAATTATCGCATATGCGAAATAATAACGAATTTGAATAATCGCGAATATTTTACGAATATTCTTTCGAATATTCACAAAATTTCGCGAATTCGAATATGGGACATGCCGCTCAACACTAGTGCTGGGCCTAAATTTATGACAATGGACTGTTGCAGTGGTGGGTGACGTGAAGCCTGATTCTCTGCTATGACATGCAGACTGATTCTCTGCTGACATGAAGCCAGATTGTCTGTTACGGGACCTCTCTCCTCTGCCTGGGTGCTGGGCCTAAATATATGCCAATGGACTGTTGCAGTGGTGGCTGACGTGAAGCCTCATTCTCTGCTATGACATGCAGACTAATTCTCTGCTGACATGAAGACAGATTCTCTGTTACGGGACCTCTCTCCTCTGCCTGGGTGCCGGGGCCTAAATATCTGAGAATGGACTGTTCCAGTGGTGGCTGACGTGAAGCCTCATTCTCTGCTATGACATGCAGACTAATTCTCTGCTGACATGAAGACAGATTCTCTGTTACGGGACCTCCCTCCTCTGCCTGGGTGCTGGGCCTAAATATATGCCAATGGACTGTTGCAGTGGTGGCTGACGTGAAGCCTCATTCTCTGCTATGACATGCAGACTAATTCTCTGCTGACATGAAGACAGATTCTCTGTTACGGGACCTCCCTCCTCTGCCTGGGTGCTGGGCCTAAATATATGCCAATGGACTGTTGCAGTGGTGGCTGACGTGAAGCCTCATTCTCTGCTATGACATGCAGACTGATTCTCTGCTGACATGAAGCCAGATTCTCTGTTACGGGACCTCTCTCCTCTGCCTGTGTGTGTGCTGGGCCTAAATATATGCCAATGGACTGTTGCAGTGGTGGCTGACGTGAAGCCTCATTCTCTGCTATGACATGCAGACTGATTCTCTGCTGACATGAAGCCAGATTCTCTGTTACGGGACCTCTCTCCTCTGCCTGTGTGTGTGCTGGGCCTAAATATATGCCAATGGACTGTTGCAGTGGTGGCTGACGTGAAGCCTCATTCTCTGCTATGACATGCAGACTAATTCTCTGCTGACATGAAGACAGATTCTCTGTTACGGGACCTCCCTCCTCTGCCTGGGTGCTGGGCCTAAATATATGCCAATGGACTGTTGCAGTGGTGGCTGACGTGAAGCCTCATTCTCTGCTATGACATGCAGACTGATTCTCTGCTGACATGAAGCCAGATTCTCTGTTACGGGACCTCTCTCCTCTGCCTGTGTGTGTGCTGGGCCTAAATATATGCCAATGGACTGTTGCAGTGGTGGCTGACGTGAAGCCTCATTCTCTGCTATGACATGCAGACTGATTCTCTGCTGACATGAAGCCAGATTCTCTGTTACGGGACCTCTCTCCTCTGCCTGTGTGTGTGCTGGGCCTAAATATATGCCAATGGACTGTTGCAGTGGTGGCTGACGTGAAGCCTCATTCTCTGCTATGACATGCAGACTAATTCTCTGCTGACATGAAGACAGATTCTCTGTTACGGGACCTCCCTCCTCTGCCTGGGTGCTGGGCCTAAATATATGCCAATGGACTGTTGCAGTGGTGGCTGACGTGAAGCCTCATTCTCTGCTATGACATGCAGACTGATTCTCTGCTGACATGAAGCCAGATTCTCTGTTACGGGACCTCTCTCCTCTGCCTGTGTGTGTGCTGGGCCTAAATATATGCCAATGGACTGTTGCAGTGGTGGCTGACGTGAAGCCTCATTCTCTGCTATGACATGCAGACTGATTCTCTGCTGACATGAAGCCAGATTCTCTGTTACGGGACCTCTCTCCTCTGCCTGTGTGTGTGCTGGGCCTAAATATATGCCAATGGACTGTTGCAGTGGTGGCTGACGTGAAGCCTGATTCTCTGCTATGACATGCAGACTAATTCTCTGCTGACATGAAGACAGATTCTCTGTTACGGGACCTCCCTCCTCTGCCTGGGTGCTGGGCCTAAATATATGCCAATGGACTGTTGCAGTGGTGGCTGACGTGAAGCCTCATTCTCTGCTATGACATGCAGACTAATTCTCTGCTGACATGAAGACAGATTCTCTGTTACGGGACCTCTCTCCTCTGCCTGGGTGCCGGGGCCTAAATATCTGAGAATGGACTGTTCCAGTGGTGGGTGACGGGAAGCCAGATTCTCTGCTATGGAACCTCTCTCCAATTGATTTTGGTTAATTTTTATTTATTTAATTTTTATTTTAATTCATTTCCCTATCCACATTTGTTTGCAGGGGATTTACCTACATGTTGCTGCCTTTTGCAGCCCTCTAGCTCTTTCCTGGGCTGTTTTACAGCCTTTTTAGTGCCGAAAAGTTCGGGTCCCCATTGACTTCAATGGGGTTCGGGTTCGGGACGAAGTTCGGATCGGGTTCGGATCCCGAACCCGAACATTTCCGGGATGTTCGGCCGAACTTCTCGAACCCGAACATCCAGGTGTTCGCTCAACTCTACTAGTCAGTCCACACATGGAGTACTGTGTACAGTTCTGGGCTCCTGTGAACAAGGCATACATAGCAGAGCTGGAGAGGGTTCAGAGAAGGGCAACTAAAGTAATAACTGGAATGGGGCAACTAAAGTACCCTGAAATATTATCAACATTAGGGTTATTCACTTTAGAAAAAGAAGACCGAGGGGACACCTAATTACTATGTATAAATATATCAGGGGTCAGTACAGAGATCTCTCCCATCATCTATTTATCCCCAGGACTGTGACTGTGACGAGGGGACACCCTCTGCGCCTGGAGGAAAGAAGGTTTGTACACAAACATAGAAAAAGATTCTTTACAGGATTCTGCCTGAGGTGGTGATGGTGAGTACAATAAAGGAATTCAAGAGGGGCCTGGATGTATTTCTGGAGTAAAGAAGGTTTGTACACAACCATAGAGGAGGATTCTTTACAGTAAGAGCAGTGAGACTATGGAACTCTCTGTCTGAGGAAGTGATGGTGAGTACAATAAAATAATTCAAGAGGGGCCTGGATGTATTTCTGGAGTGTAATAATATTACAGACTATTGCTACTAGAGAGGGGTTGTTGATTCTGCCTGGATTATTATAGCCTGATTGGAGTTGGGAAGGAATTTTTTCCCACTTAAAGAGGATCTTTCACTAGAATAAAACATCTAAACGAACTATACAGACATGTAGAGAGGCGCCCAGGGATCTCCCTGCACTTACTGTTATACCTGGGCGCTGCTCCGTTCTCCCGGTATAGCCTCCGGTATCTACATAGTTAGGCTTCACCCAGTTAAACCTGCCGGCGTCTCATTCTCCCATGCTGTAACGCTGGCCAATCGCAGCACTCAGCTCATAGCCTGAGAGAAAAAAAAACTCTCAGGCTATGAGCTGAGCGCTGCGATTGGCCTGCGCTACAGCATGGGAGAATGAGACGCCGGCAGGTTCCACTGGGTGGAGCCTAACTATGAAGATACCGGAGGCTATACCGGGAGCGGCGCCCAGGTATAACAGTAAGTGCAGGGAGATCCCTGGGTGCCACTCTACATGTCTGTATAATTAGTTTAGATGTTTTATTCTAGTGAAAGGTCCTCTTTAAGTGGGGAAAATTGGCTTGTACCTCAGTACAACTTGCAGGATAACAGGCCGAACTGGATGGACAAATGTTTTTTTTCGGCCTTATGTGCTATGTTACTTATGCTATTTTCAGAGGTACTAGCCGCAATTTTTGATGCCATATTATCATTTCTAGCTCTCTTTTGGCCACATATATTTCCAGTGTGTTTCTATTTAAAGGACTGTTTCCTGTCAAAATCCAATTTATCTCGGTGGAATTTGGGTTTCTTGCCCACCGTTATTTCCTTATCATAGTTTCCCAATGTTTCTTTTAATTTCACATAAAACATAGCCACCTTATCTTTGTCATGTTGCACAAGTTTAACCTCCAAATCACCCAATCTCTGTTTAGTTTGTCGCAATAGTTTCTTGTCATGATCAATAAGCATACCCATCAATATTTTGGAACATTGAAGTAGACCCTGTTCCCATGTGTTCGTGAATTCTGGGGTAACCTCCCATGCTGGACATTTCTAAACTCTTAATCCCCTAGGGGCAATGGAACATTTAAAATATTCCATCAAACTCGAGTAAATAATGTATGTGCTTCCATAATCTCCATAGTCAAATATCTAAAATCACTTCCATCATCACCACTAGAGTGTCACGGCTGGACTTGGGGGAAACCCCCAGCCGTGCGGTGCCAGGAGATGGTAGGGTTACCACTTGGCCAAACAACACAGAATAAGGGAGCAGGTCACCTCCTGTTGCGTCCCTAACTCTGACCCTGTCTCCTACCTGCATGGGCCGACCTTGATGGTAGGAGGGCCCATACTCAGGAACCTCGGATCCCTGCTGACCCTCCGCAGATCCCTGACCTAGGAGCTGGGTGAGACGACCTACTCCTCCTTGGCACGGAGGAGCAGGAGTCTCAATGGCCAAGCAACAAGGGGAAACAGAAAACACCTTATGGCAGTGACAGGCAAATGGAACCAACACATCACTCACCTGCCACAGACAACACAACCAGGAACCCATGTGCAGGTGCTGTTAGTTCAAGACACCAAGGAACACAGCACACACCAGACATCACACAGGAACCCTGGACCATAAGCTGCAATAACACAAAACCCCACGCACACCTAGATAACACCGTGTAACAAAGATTTATGACCAGAAGGGGGGCCCCCACTGGTAGATGTTAATATACAGGAGGCTGCTCCAGCTATGCCTGGCTGAGAGCAACCTACTGAGCCAAGCCAGAGACAGAGGCTTTATAGGCCTGAGTGGCCACACCCACCGGTCAGAACACACCCAGTGACATCACACACACTGGGAAGGGAGTTAACCCTTCCTACACCACAGAAGGGAAAGGGAAAACACCAACTTAAAGGGGAATAGCACACACACTCACTCACCTGTTACAGCTGGCAACAGCATGCGTGGCAACCGTGTCCTGAAGAACAACCAGCAGGCCGAGACCCTGCCACCACATGCACACAACACCAGACGTTGCCGCGGACAACCGCAGGTGAAGGGAGGTGTCCAAGTGCATACAACCAACACAACCTAGTGCACCACAAACAGACAAAGGGAGTGCACATAAAACACGTTGCCAAGGGCAACCGCACGCATGCCTGTTATCCGCGGCAACCGCACCTGAGGCAAACCACTAAGTGCCCCCAGCTGCGGTTGACACAACACAAAAACCGCGGGTAACTGCATGCGGCTCCCAAGGAGTCACGACCATGGTCGTGACATAGAGATGAGCGAATAAAAAAAAAAATCGATTCGGCGCCGAATTTTCCGAAAACATTTGCTTCGATCCGAATATATTTGCAGTGAATTCTGATAAAAAAAACATCTATTTCCGGGCTGCATAGAGCCTTTATATGGGTGTAGAACACTGTGCCTTGCAGTAACATGTATAGGGAGTGTGCTGGGGTACTGAAATAATGCTGTCAGTCAGTATGCCATGCAGATGACAGGCGTTGCTATTAGAATCACCTCACACTTCACTTATTAGGGCAGTCACGGGGCCAAAACTGACTAAATAACTCAAGTATTAACTCAGCCTTACAGGTCGATGTTAGCGTCAAGAAGAAGCGCACTCCTTTTACACCCTCATCAAATGATTCCACATAAATGTCTACAGAACCTGTTCTATTAAACGCTTATACAAGTAGTGCCCCCCCCCCCCCCCCCCGACAGAGAGGAGAGGCTGTCAGCAGTATTGATCTGTCAGAACAATAACCCACAAAAAACAGATCCTGTCTGTGGAGCATACACCTTCACTCATCAGCATTTACTCAATAATCCATCAGTACTGCTAATGCCAAAAATAAAACAGTGGATCTAAAACAGAGATGACACATGAATAGAATATTTGCATGTCTTCTGTGTTTTGTACCAACACCTGCTTTTGGCTACCAAATCATAAGCCAATTCTGATGGGACCATACAGGCCTTAAAGCTGCTACACAAACAGAATCCATTGTGTGTCTAATTTTTCCTTCCTTCTGACAGATCAGAAGAAAGGTAAAATAAATAATAATGTCAGCCAGGCCAAAAGCCAAAATAGTGGAGGGTGGGAACAGCATGAAAAATCCACAGAATGGCCCTATGACATAATGGTGAGGTGGAAGCAGCATGAGGAGACCACAGAGTGGCCCAATGACAGGTTCTGGAGGTGGAAGCAGTATGAGGAGGCCACCGAGTGGCACAATGACAGGAGAAGGGAGAGGAGAGAGTATGAAGAAGCAAGGCGAAACGAGCGTCGGGTTGGTGCCATCATCCTCTCTCCTCTCCTGGTTAGTATTGGCTGCTATTGTCCCTTGCATTTGGGTTGCACTTAAGTCAGTATACTGTTGACACATTGGGATTTTGGTCTTAGATCCCACACTGACTTTTATGCAGCAGCATTGCAATGGACATGATAAAATGATGACATGAGGTCAGGTATCTAATTTCTTATCGCCTGTGTCGGTATATATGTATCTTACAATAATATCGCAGTACTGTAGGTGTGCAATTTTTTGACAATGCTTAGCTTACCATAGGAATTGACATTGTTAGGAGGGATGGTGTTTTTTTGCACTTGTCGCAGTATCCTCCTGCACTACTACTACTATATGACATCACATTTTTTGTATTATATATGAATTTATTATCTTATAGTGTGGAGATAGCAGCAGCACCATCAGGAGGTGACATAGTGTGAATATGGCAGGAGCAGGAGGTGACCACAGAGTGGCAAGGTGACATAGTTTGGAGATGGCGGCAGCAGCAGCTGCATCAGGAGACCTGAAAGTGACCTGGTAACAGAGTGGGGCGGTAGGTGGCAATACCAGTACCCGCTGACAAAGGTGGGTGAAATAAGGACCTCTTGGCATCAGATGTGTGGCATCAGGTGGTTTGCAGCATCAAAGTAGTAGCTGAGGCAGATAGTCAGAAGAAAACGGTCTCTTGTATCAAAGTGTTGGTGTGGCACCATGGATGATCTAGTCTGATGCATCAGGAATTGGTGGTTGGAAATCATGGCTGATCCATGCCTAATTCATCTTGATAAAGGTCAGTCTCTCCACATTTTAGGTGGACAGGTGAGTTCTCATCTGGGTAACTATGGCCCCCGCCGCACTAAACACCCGCTCTGATGCCACACTACTGGCCAGGCAGGACAGCTTTTTTTCAGGGCAAATTCTGCTAGTTGCGGCCACAAATCCAGTTTGACTACCCAGTAGTCCAGCGGATCTTCAATTTGGGGTGGCAGGGTGCTGTCCAAGTATGCCATTACGTGCTGGTTCAGGTCCTGCTCCAGATCTAGCTGCTGCTGCTGGTGAGTAGTTTCTTCACTATGCGGGTGAATAAAGCTACTAATCAGCAACTCTAGACTCAGGCAGCTGCTGATGGAGCTGGTACTGCTACGGCCACCTCACCCCTCCCCAGCAGCCATGGCAGCCATGGCAGTGGAATGTGAGTGCAGAGGGCCCCCCTGGTCAGACCTGCAAGAGGATGGACGATGGGGCCGACAGGCAGCGGCCGCGGCCAACTGACTACATAGGATGTCTCTGTAGTAGTATAGTCCTCCCTCTCAGTGGGTATAAAAAAGGCCCCCGGTAGCGAAGGTCCAACTAGGTGGAGAGCCAGAAGTCATCCCTCTCCTGAATGGTGACAATTCGGCTGTCACTACGCAAGCAAGTGATCATGCAGCGGGCCATTTGTGCAAGAGACTCGGAGGGACTCCCTATCTCCATCTCCACTGCATACTGCCACAGTGTGTCTGGGTCTTCTATCTCGTCTTCCTCATCGTCCTGTAGCTCCTCTGGCTGCTCCTGATCCTCCTGTCCTGTCAGCTGAGTAGAAAAAACACCCATTTGGCTACACATTGCCTGTGCTCCAATGTTCTCCTCCCCCTCCTCTTCCAGTTCAGCCCCCACAGGGCTCATTTGGCAGTGAGATCGAGGCGCCACGTCTCCTGTCCCCTGTACAGCCTTTGTTACCAGCATCTGTTCCAGGACATGAAGCTGTGGAAAGACGACGGTTATCCTGTAGTCTTGGCGACTGACAAATAACGTAGCGTCCTAAAAGGGCCTGAGCAAACGGCAGCTGTCACTCATAAGCTGCCAGTGACTGACAACGAAGTTACACAGTGGAGTACTCCTATCCGCTTGCATCATCAAGAAATCATTGATGGTCTTTCTCTGTTTGTATAGTGGGTCTAACATATGGAGGATGGAATTCCAACGGGTGGAAATATTGCAGATCAGCCTATGTTGGGGGATGCCGTTCTGCCGCTGCAACTCAAGGAGGGTGTGCTTTGTGATATATGAGTGGCTGAGGTGCATGCAAAGTTTTAGTTTTAGGATGTCTTACAGATGGGTGGAAGACATCAGGAGCCACTGGACAACAAGATTGAACACGTGTGCCATACAGGGCTCAGCCTTCCCTGACATAGCGCCGACACAATGTTCTTCCCATTGTCGGTCACCATAGTTCCGATTTTGAGTTGTTGGGGAGAAAGCCAGGATTCGATTTCTTGATGCATCACACAGAGCAGTTGCTCCCCTGTGTAACTCCATTCCCCAAGGCAAGCCAGGTGCAGAACAGCGTGACACCCCCGAGCCCTGCACATGTGGTATGCTGGAGGGGCACTTTGACTTGTTCCTGCAGTGGAGGCTGAGGACATGGTGAAGGGTGAGGAGGCAGAGGTGGACATTTTTCGCAGGACCAACGGCGTGACAACGTGGAAGAGGAAGCAGCGTGACCTGTCCAAGTTGCTGGTGTTGCTGTGATCGAACCACATTTACCCAGTGGGTCGTAAAGGACATGTATTGTCCCTGACCGTAGTCACAGCTCCACACGTCGGCTCTGCCGTGCACTTTGGCAGACACGACATGCTCAAGGACTGGCCCACCTTCTGTTCTACATGTGTGTGCAGGGCTGGTACTGCTTTTTTGGCTAATAAATTACGTCTTTGAACTCTTTACCTCGGCTCGGCACAAGCCATCAGTTCTCTGAAAGGTGCAGAGTCCACGACTTGGAAAAGGAGGGACTGAAGCACCAGCAACTTTGGACAGGAGCATTTTCATTTTCTGCGCCACTGAATGCATGCACACATACTGTTGTCTCTTGGCAATTGCTTTGATGATCGATTGCTGACGGAATTACTGAAGAGGAGTAGGAGCAGGAGCATCTGGACCAGCAGAAGATGGGATTGACAGCTCCCTTTAGCAGAAGTGGTAGAGCCTTGACTGGCTTAAACTGGGTGCGTGCCACTGGGTGATGTAGTGGCTGCTGCGGCAGGCTGGACCACCACATTGGAGCCACGGTTCTCATAGGCCACTGTATGGCAACGCTGCATATGTTGACACACGGCCATAGTGCCAACATTTTCACCCTGGCCAAGCTTCATATTCTGCCCACAGATGCGACATATGGCCACATTCACCTCCTCTGACGCTTTGAAAAAAACTGCCACACCGCCGAGCAGGTGATTTCCCCCCCAACAGTCTGCACTGACTGATTCCTACCGCTGCTGCCTCTGTGAACCCCTGCGCACATATGCTGCTGAGAAGGAGGTGGTCTACTCCGGTCATGTTTGGCTCTTGACCTCCAAATGCTGCCTCCCTGCTGAATCCCAGCCATGCAACCACCTCATAGGCAAGCTGCCACCCTATTCTCCTGATGAAGCCCCTTCTGCACCCGGCTCCCTAGTGCGATCGGCTTCATCATTATTGATTACTGTCTGCACATCACTTATGTGCTCCTCAACGGCATCTGGGTCAGGAGCCTGACCACTCGCAGCACAAACTCCCGTGCCACTCTCCTCATGACTACTTGCCCGACTAGCAGAGGGAGCGGCGGATGCTCCTCCAGATCTTGGCTGGACAGTAGCTGCTGATTGTCCTAGTAGCTGTTCCTCGCTGAAAAGTGGAGCAGTGCCTAAAGAGGCAGGTTGAGGACAGGTGAGAGCACAGTGCCTGCTCCCGGGCCATGCCAACTAAGGGTTGTGTCTGACGAACCCACCGACTGTTGGCTGGGGGTCTCTGAAGTCACTTGGTATGACGTGAATGATCGAGTTAACCAATCAAGAATCGCTGGGTTGCTGGTCAAGACACGGCCGGCAGATGACACTGGGAGATCAGGCCTCTCACTGTGACTACTGCTGCCACGACCCCTTGCTCTGCTACAACCTCTGCCTGCGCCAGAGACATTCATGCTTTTGTGCATGGCATGGCACTTCTCTGACTGACATACTTGTAGCTGAGCAAAACAAATGAAACAGAAATTTAAACACCCCTAAAAGCAATGAATATATTTTTATTTTTGTACTAAAATAGGCCACTAAATTATTTCTGCTCAAATAACAGCACACGTGAACTGAGTATATATTTCTCATATTGTACTGAAATAGACCACTAAATTATTTCTGAACAAATACAAGCAAACGTGACCTGTGTATATATTTATCGTATTGGACTAAAATAGGCCACTAAAGATTTCAGAATAAATAACAGAATTTATTGTTGTAGATTTTGTAGATTTTCTACAGAAATATAGCAATAAACGCTTTTAGCGCAAATAACACCAAATGTGAACTGCATCTATTTTTCTCGTATTGGAGTGAAATATGACAAACGCTTTTAGCGCAAATAATACCAAATGTTAACTTATTCTATTTTTCTCTTTTTCTCTGCAAATATGGCAATAAACGCTTTTAGCGCAAATAGCACCAAATGTAAACTGCGTTTATTTTTCTCGTATTGGAGTGAAATATGACAAGAAATGCTTTTAGCGCAAATAGCACCAAATGTGAACTGCGTCTATTTTTCTCGTATTGGAGTGAAATATGACAAGAAAATAATAACACCAAATGTGAACTTAGTTTATTTTTCTCTTTTTCTCTGTAAGTTTGGCAATAAACGCTTTTAGCGAAAATAGCACCAAATGTAAACTGCGTCTATTTTTTTCGTATTGGCGTGAAATATGACAAGAAACGCTTTTAGCACAAACAACATCAAATGTGAATTGCGTCTAATTTTTCTCGTATTGTAGTAAAATATGACAAGAAACGCTTTTAGCGCAAATAACACCAAATTAGAACTGCGTCTATTTGTCTCGTATTGGCGTGAAATATGACAAGAAACGCTTTTATCTAGAAATATCGAAATAAATGCTTTTAGCGCAAATAACAGCAAAAGTGACCTGCGTATATATTTATCTTTTTCCACAGATAAAATCCACTAATCCACAAGGCTTTTCAACATAGCACTTGCACCCCAATAACTAATTGCTGGAATGACAGAGCTGTCTTATGAGACTATCTGGATCCCCATGTAATGTTTCCCTGCACTTGTAAATTGCTGGTTTTCACAATGAGGATTTTCCTATGACTCTCCCTAGCATCTGCACACGTCTCTCCCTGACTGTGAAATGATTCCTCTCACTGTCCTTTCCCTGCACTAGTAAATCGCTTCTTTCCTTTTTTTTTTTTAACAGTTAGTTTTCCTTTTAATCTCCCTAGCGCCTGCATATGGCCGCCGTATTTAAAGGGCTGTGACATCACCGGGCTGGCTGCTGATAGGCTGCATGCATGACATTATGGGTCATCCCGCCTTTCCAGAGTTCCTTGCCCCATGCCCTCACATGTGTAGCCTCCATTGTAGCCGGATAGCTGCCATGTTAGGAAAAATTGTCATTTGTTACCACGAACTGCAAGGAAATTCGCACTCATTCAGAATCAAAATTTTCCTGAAATTCGGAACGAATATGACTTCGTCAGCTTCGATTCGCTCATCTCTAATCACCACCTTCACTCTCATGAAACACAGAATGTATCTGTGATTTCCAAGAGGCCTCTAAATTCACCACCATATCAAAAACATTGGGTGCCACAACCCTAGGAATGCAGAGTGAAAAACCAACCCGCCACAAACAATCAAGCAGAAAATGGAGTCAGGGGGCACACCAAATAGAAACCTCAGAGTGCACATACTTATGTATATACTTTGGACACAATTGTTTTGTCTCAGAGACCCCTGAGGAAGCTGGTTGATCCGGCGATATGCGTGGGGCCATACCTCTACACCATGTCCTCCTCTCTACATTTCTATCTCTACATCTCTATCTCTCAATGCACAGTACAAAACAATTGAAAAGATTATAAAAAAAACACTGGCACTTCATTTTGAAAGACAAGCTGTTACACCCATTCATCTCCACTTACCCACATGTAGTGTATACAAAAGCACCTAATTTAGCGTTGAAGATTGCACTGTCTGTCAAATCACATAAAAAACAGGATAAGACAATAAGTGGCTGGTTGAATCTAAAGGGGTTCTACAGATGCGACAGATGTTGCAACTGTAGAACCACCTTATTCCAAAAGACTGACATCATACAATCAATAACCAACTCATATACACATGAAATTAAGGACTTTCTAACTTGAAATAGTACTAATGTAATCTATATTATACAGTGTCCCTGTAAAAACAATATGTTGGAAGAACCAAAAGGACACTAAAGAAAAGAATACCAGAACACATTAACAATATCAGGACTGGATATGAAAAACATTCATTCTCCAAACATTTCAAAACACATAACAACCAAGACTCGAAGGGGTTAATCTTTACAGCAATAGAGAAAGTTCCAGAACACTGGAGGGGAGGCAAAAAATACCATGCTAATGTCTCGTGTGGAGTCAAAATACATCTTTGAGTTCAATACACTTTTGCCTGGAAGTTTAAATGCAAAACTTGAACTATTTGGCTTTCTGTAGCCCACGGGGTGGGTGCCTCATGACTGACGGCGGATCGGAGTCCGGCTGTTTACCAGCACCCCGATCCCCCCTCGGGGTGAGGCCCCTACCCCCATACCCATCTATTTCTCTCTAATGCCTACCCCTGATATTCTCCTCTGATACCTAGTGCTGATGTCATCTAACTCACATGTATGTAGGCCTCGCCAAGTTCCTTTTTTTCCTTTTTTTTCATCCTTCCACGATGTTATTAAATACTGAAAATAAAACTCAGGAAAATTGAAAACATCAATAGAGAAATTAATCAATTAGTTTCATTGTGATTTATGTCATCTCATATTTTATATCTATTAACATCTTGATTAAATTATATATATATATATATATATATATATATATAATATTGTTTATGTATTACACATTATATATAACTTTATTTTTACTTTTGCCCAATATATGAAAAAATGCCAATTATTTGGACCTACACAGTGCTTCTGCACATAATGGTAATTACAATATATGCTGCTGGTATAGATGACCATTAGGAGCAACGGGTGTTGTAATATAAACAAGATGTATGCTAGCAACAAAAACCGCAACGGTACCGCATCTTACCGCAATTGACATGAATAGGGTGAAATTATGGTAACACAGAACTAGATCCATCCTTGCCTGTATTCATGCCAATTTCGCCCTAATGGAAGATTACGAACAAAAAAAGGGAAATTGCCCAACATCCATCCTGGATTTTTGTGTATGAGGGTATAAAAGCACTAAATGAGGAGTTGCGGGTTACCACTGATGAAGAAGTCAGAGCTAGACTTCTAAACGCGTCTGGTGAAACTTATTATTGTACCCGCATACTTCTACACCAGGATGATCGTTAATTGATTAAGTATTGGGAAGCGCTTTTCTGAATTCAAGTTTTCCATCGATACCGGCCCATGTATGCAACTGAGCATCTCAGTACATCAGCATAGAACCACGTGGGACGCCCAAACCTCGCGCATACACTGCCAACTACACAGTAGCGGTCAGCACATATACCTGCATTGACCTGCACTTGTGCCTCAGCGTCCAGGCATCCTACCACAGAGCCATGTGGGATGCCATCGTACACGGTGCTGGCTACACAGCAGCGGACAAAGTCCGGGAAGACTTCAGGGGAGGTAACAGCGGCCAGTATACCAGTGCATAGTGGGGCGCCACCTGAGGCACAAACTATTATATAACATATATATCTCATATAACATAACTCCCTAAGTACGGAGTAATGACATGAAATTGTACTGTCCTACCTAATTACACCTATTAGATTGCGCAAGTTGGAACCCCTCAGCAATCGATGAAGTACTGATACTCCACTAGATTGGTATCAATCGCTATATGAAACAAAATCAAACTGATACTGCACAATACAATATAGCGGGTCTAATTAATAGAGGGTTCCTAACATTGTGACCTTTTATATGATGGGATTATACAATTACCACTAATATCTGAAAGACACAAGTTTATTAGCCTGGCTTTGACTTGGGGAAAGGGACTTTACACTGGATCACCAACTACGATGTTCATCGCTATTTTCCTGGACATTTGAGGATACATTTGTTTTTAGCATTTTTCCTCTTTTTCTTTTTCTTTTTTGTTCCCATATTTAGTCATTATTTTTTCATTTTATCCTTGCTTTTTTTATAACATGTATTCAGCATTTGTTTAACATGACTATGCGCAGAATTACATTTTGGAAGCAATATCTCTACCATTTATGTTTTTTCATATTATATTTACCATTTTTTTTAAATGAATAAATAGACTATTTTAATTGACCACTTCTACGTGACCCCAGATATAGAGTGCAGGTCTACTTTTCTCCTATCTCTACATTTGATGAGTATTTGCAATATTTTGATGTTATATTTATCATATATTATGGATTTTGTACTCCTTTGGTGGCCTATATGTGTCCTTATTTAGGACTTGGTGATTTTAGGTATGTGTGTTGGACATATTGTCGGTCCTAGCACAGTGTTGTAATTGTGTACAATGTTTTTAATTCTTGGCTTTGTGTTTCTAAATAAATTATAGATTTTTAATATCAAGATGTGCAGCCTTTGTATGCGGTTTTGCTTTCTTTCATTTTACATAGTAAACCCACTCCCATGGGACACGGTGTGTGGGGAAACCGCTAGGTCAGATAAATGCAGAGGTGCATGTCATATACACCAAATTGCTTTGCCTCCCACAGGCATTATTCATATACTCCATGGTCATTCTTATGGAGAAAAAAAATAAAAAATTTGCAGCAATATTTAAAAAATATGCAGGAAAATTTAAAAAAGTGTGGTCGTGTGTCCACCCTCACATTTATATATATATTCATTCCAGTAGATGGCTCCATTTATAATCCCTTTTCTTTGTTTCAAAAGCACTAAAAAGGTACAGAGAGAGAGAGAGAGAAATATATATATAAGTACAATAGTATTAATTCAATAATATAAGACGCAGTGCAGTGTGAACAGGACCATAAGTGGACCAGGGGAAACCACATCAACATGCCCACAGTTACCTTGAAATCAACATTAAAGCCATTAGGTTTAAGTGAATTCAATCTGAAAACCTAATGTAGCTCACATTTTTTAAGTTGCGTCAATCTGTCACCACCTCATTTAGGTACAGTTACATGGTCCACAACCATAAATCGGTCCTGTTCACTATGTCCCATTTGTTTAAAGTGATTTAATACCATCAAGTCTGTTCGTTTATAGAAAGTCAGTGATTATTTAGTCTTGTTTTTAAATCTCAGTTTTCACCACATAAAGATATCCACACTGACACCAAAGCACATAAAGCACCCACCATGAATTGCAGGTGAGATAGTCCCTAATGGGGAATACTTCCTGCGTCATTGGATGTACAAAATGTGTCCCCGTCTGCATGAGTTTACAGTTAAATCCAGGGAAAAGAACCCTGGGTGCATGTTCCCAAATATGTTGGTTTACTAATATCTATTTTTGTAACGTCAGATTTAACTAATAATCCATCCCACCTCACAGGTGTGGCATATCAAGGTGCTGATTAGACAGCATGAATATTGCATAGGTGTGCCTTAGACTGCCCACAATAAAAGAACACTGAAATGTGCACAGTTTTGCCTTATTGGGAGGGTTGGGGTGGGTGTCAGAAAACCACTCAGTATCTGGTGTGGCCACCATTTGCCTCATGCAGTGCAACACATCTCCGTTGCATAGAGTTGATCAGGTTGTTGATTGTGGCCTGTGGAATGTTGGTCCACTCCTCTTCAATAGCTGTGCGAAGTTGCAGAATATTGGCAGGAACTGGAGGTGAACATGCTGGATGTGGAGGTCCTGGGCTGGTGTGGTTACATGTGGTCTGCGGTTGTGAGACCAGTTGGATGTACTGCCAAATTCTCTGAAATGCCTTTGGAGACGACTTATGGTAGAGAAATTAACATTTATTGCACGGGCAACAGCTCTGGTAGACATTCTTGCAGTCAGCATGCCAATTACACACTACCTCAAACGTTGCGACATCTGTGGTGTGTGATCAAACTGCACATTTCAGAGTTGTCTTTTATTGTGGGCAGTCTAAGGCACACCTGTACAATATTCATGCTGTCTAATCAGCACCTTGATATGCCACACCTGTGAGGTTGGACGGATTATCTCGGTAAAGAAGTGCTCACTAACACAGATTTAGACAGATTTGTGAACAATATTTGAGAGTAATGGGTCTTTTGTGTATGTAGAAAATGTTTCAGATCTTTGAGTTCAGCTCATGCAAAATAGGGAGCAAAACCAAAAGTGTTGCGTTTATACTTTTGTTCAGTGTAGTTATTTTAGAATACAATATTAATGTTCTTGACAGAATTTTTATGTCTGTCGCTAAGTTTCTTGAATAACCCCTATTAATAAAGGATTTTCCCATGTTGTCTAGGGCCATCTCAGCTTCCTTTTCCTGATCCACAATCCAGCGTACCCGTAATTAGTGTTAAGCGAAATTATGAAAAATTTGATTCGGCTGCTTTGACAAATTTCAGAAAGTAATTTGATTTGTGGTGAATTACTTTGCGACAAAGTGGATTCCTTTTTATGTAGCTGGCGCAATGACAGGGAACGGCGATTGTGCTGCCCCCATTATTGAACCCCCTCAGATGCAGCATTCATCACTGATCGCAGCATCTGAAGCTACAATTGCAGCCTTACAGGGGTTAATCAGGTTAAAAAAATACATACCTTATCCATTTGCTCGTGGAGAGGCCATTGCAGCCATCTTGATTGAAGACACTGCATCAACAAATTATAACTCTGGCCGGGCGCAGTGATGTCATCACTGATTATGTCGCTGCGCCCGGCCAGCACGCTGGTGTGGTGATGTCACATGTCGCCCGCGCAAGATTTTGTAAAGTATCTTTAATCAAGATGGCTGCGACGGCCTCTCAGCAAGCAAAAATGGATGAGGTGAGAATGTTTGTTCTGTTCTTCTTTTTACAACCATTTCGGGAAAAATAGATTAATTACCACAAAGAATGAGGAGATTTGGCTTTGTGATAAATCAAATTTATTTCAATTCGCTTAACACTAGCCTTAATAATTGACTTATGGTAATGAGTTCATCATTCTTCTCAGTTGGCAATTTTAGTATTGTAACAAAGTATTTTTATCTGTCGGTTAAACATGTAAATTAGTATGCAAAGTATCATGCGTAATGTATACTAACCTGTCCAAAAATTTCAATGATGGTTCCGAATGTGTAAGGGTAAATTTGATACCTTCATCTGTGGTATTTAAGGTAGACGTGGAAAGCCTGCAGTGTTTGTGAGTGTACCTCCCCAACCTCAGAACTTGTGGAAAGTGGGGAGATTGATAGATTAATCTGTCCAGACCTCCAGACCCCGTACACAAATATTGGCATAGGTGGGTGCAACATTTGATCCCATTCCCATGCTCACCTGTTGCAAATAGAAAGCCCCATTTAAAGGGAACCTGTCACCAGGATTTTGTGTATAGAGCTGAGGACATGGGCTACTAGATGGCTGCTAGCACATCCGCAATACCGAGTCCCCATAGCTCTGTGTGCTTTTATTGTGTAAAAAAACTGATTTGATACATATGCAAATTAACCTGAGATAAGTCCTGTCCCTGACTCATCTCACGTACAGGACTCATCTCAGGTTAATTTGCATATGTATCAAATCGGGTTTTTTACACAATAAAAGCACACAGAGCTATGCGGACTGGGTATTGCGGATGTGCTAGCGGCCATCTAGCAGCCCATGTCCTCAGCTCTATACACAAAATCCTGGTGACAGGTTCCCTTTAAGAAAAAATAATAATTGCTATACAGTGTCAACTGCAATATCTCAATCACAAAGTCCTGAATTCTCACAGGATAATTGGATTTAGATAACGCCATCTTAACAATAGAGAAACAATTCTGGTGACCAATTGAAATGTAAAGGCTTACAATGTCGAAAGAAGCCAAAGTGGCCCACTCTGGCAATATTACTCAAAATAGAACCCATCCTGGAGACAGTAGGTCTACCGGGAGTGTCTGTCAGGTTCTTATGTATCTTAGGCAAGATATACAGTAAAGGATTCACAGGAGAACTTACTGTCATATACTCATTTAAAGGTATATCAAAAATGCCCTGATCACATGCCCTGTCAAGTACGGAAGAAATCTTCTTAGAGATAGCAAATTTCGGATCCTCATCAAGTTTTTTAAATGTCAATGAGTCTATAGACTTCAGAAATGTACTTGTGTGTGTCCGTAACCACAATACCTCCCCCTTTGCGGGTTTAATGGTGAGATTGTGGTTTTGGGACAACTGGTCTAAAGCCTTTATTTCTTCATTTGTCATGTTTGGATGTCCAAAGTTCACATCATGTATGTACAACCTTTAGCTGGCAACATTTATGGAAGTCTCTAGTGCATGCAAATTTACAATAGGCCAAAAATATCACTTTTGTTGTAGAAATCATAATGTTTTACACATAAATCAGCAGCAGGAGTTTCAGTCACCACAAGTTGATTAGTCCCACCTGATTTGGAATCGAACCACACAAATCCATCCCTGCCTAGCAGTAAAAAGATAAACCCTTGTTCAGAACTTGCATTTTCAAAATCATTTAGAGTATATGAAGATATATTTACCACCATATTGTTCATAGTTAACGTTTCTTGTTCAGTCCTGCTTGCTTCATGGTCTGTGATTTGGGCACTTTCTGGGACTTTGTTCTTGCGTGTTTGTTGGTAGCGACTGAAACTTCTGCAGCTGATTTATGCTAGAAACAGTTTGATAAGAGGGAGGCTGCATTTGACAGCGTATTGTGCGCATGCGCAGCTTATGTAAATGGCTTCAGCCTATTATTGTTTCCTACAGGATGTACATCATGAGCGGGGAATGTGTAGTAGGACTCTGGGACGCCAGCACTTCGGCGTGTGGCTGATAATATATTGTTTAAAGCACATGTGGACCCTGGGTATTTTACATAATTATGAATTATGACAAATTATATATTTTATGCACAGCAATAAGCACTTCAGGACTTTTGCACAGAGATTTGGACTATAGATGAATTATGGACAAATCTATTTACTATAATCATGGACATTGATTATGTTTTTTATGCACTTTACAATTATGGATTTGATTAACTGTTTATGTCACTATGGATTTGCTGCCTATATAATGTTGCACTAATCTCACATTAATTGTACTTGAGAAAGATCCTAGAGAAGAGTCAAATGTTGTACTACATGGGTGAATAGCTACACCATTTTTTATCACTTGATCCCCTGGAATGGGCTGGATTCTATGCTGCTGCTTATGGTTCATTGGTGAAGGTTGTATACGCTAGCAGCCATAATGTATAGAGAGTGCTGTTTTATATATATATATATATATATATATATATTACATTCCTATTTAACTGCAGAAATATTTGTAAAAAAAAAATTACATATTCTCAAATGATTGTGTACAACACTTTCCTGTTTATTGACCTTTATAATTTGTATATGGCCAGTTCTTTTCCGCCTGTGCCAGACAGAACTGGTGCAAAAGTTGTAGTTTTGTGCACTTTTCAGCTGTCCATAGCCAGATAAAGTCTGTTTGTCTCAGAGAGATGCCGAGAGGCAAAAATTATCCCATTGGACACATAACTAACCCAATAGGAAACTAGTACAAGAACACCTGAAAGAAAATTAACTGGTGGACAGCACATATATGAATAGGCCATTAAAATATAGCTAACATTAGGTCCTTCACTATATTTTATATACATTATAGACAGAGCATTGTGGATTGAATAAAAAGCAAAAGCAAATATACCAAAGGAAGGCGTGTATGACTTATAAAGTTAATTATGTGTTCTCTGCGTTGGTATGACCCGGTACATTTATGTATAATTTTCATCTAATGGATTGAAAGTAATGTAGGTCTTTTATCAGATCCATTATTCAGATAAATACCTCAATATATATGTTGGTAGGCTAGGGCATCAAAGGAGACCTAACTGCAGATTGCATGAGCATGAACTACTGAAAGAGAGAAAATAAACACAATAACATCAAATGTTAGAAAACAAAAAAGAAATACAAGTTAGCTCTTCTTTTCCCTGGCAACTCAGCACATCAGCTGCAGCAGACCGCTTATAAGGAGCCAGCAGGGCCGTTGCTCGGGTCTCAAAAGATATGGGGCCCAAGCCCCAATGAATATGTCCCAGTTTTCTAAGTCGCCCCCCCGTCCCCCACACATTTTATTTTGCTGTACTTGCTGTATAGCATCACATACGTCTTACATCCAGGGTCTCCCTGGTAATGTCTCGCCTGATGTAGATCTTCTCTAACATCATCTTCTCCATTTGGTACTTACAACTTCTTTCAGCCGTCTCGTCTCTGCAGAGTGTAACACACATACATCTTAGCTTCTTCACATTTCTATCATCATCCCCCAACCTCAAGTCCCCACAGTTTTATCCTGCTGCTCGCTGTGCTCCTCAATACACCCAAATACTTTCTGAAGAAACAATTGTGTCCCCATAGTAATAGTGCTCATCATAGTCCCACCAATAGTAATTCCCTTCTAGAATGCCCTCATTAGTAATACTGCCCCCTACAGTGCCCCCAACAGTGATAATGCTCCCCAAGAATGCCTCCATTAGCAATACTGCCCCTACAGTGCCCCCAACTGTGATAATGCTCCCCAAGAGTGCCCCCATTAGTAGAGGAGCCCTCCGGTATTAATAATACCCTCACAGAGCCCACAGTAGAAATAAGGCCCCCTATTTTTCCCCCAGTGGTAATAAAGCTATCTACAGACCCCCTCAGTAGTAATAAGGCCCCACATAGTGCTCTTAGAAGAAATAAGGCATATCTATAAGTCCCTACTAGAGATGAGCGACTTTCTCAAAAATTCTATTCGGTCAGTTAGCTGAATTTTCCAAAAAGATTTGATTTGATCCGAATTTATTTGGCGAAAATCGCATTAAAAAACTGCTATTTCCTGGCTGCAGAGAGCCTTTATAGTGGTGTAGAACACTGTGCCTTGCAGTTACACACATATGGAGTCTGCTTTGGTAGTGAAATAATACTGTGAGTTCGTATGACATGCAGATGACAGGCGTCACTCTTAGAATCACTGCACACTTCACGTATTTCGGCAGTTATGGGGCCAAAACTGACCAAATAACTCAAGTATGAACTCAGCCTTACAGGTCGATGTTAGCGCCAGGTATAAAGAACCGTGCAGAGACCCAATATCCTACTATAGTGTAAAGAAGAAGCGCACTCCTTTTACAACGTTGTCAGCTGATTTCACAAAGATGTCTACAGAACCTGTTCTATTAAACACTTATACAAGTAGAGCCCCCCCGACAGAGTGGAGAGGGTACTATTTTGGTTATTGAGATCTGCACACCTCTTGGAGGTGGGTTCTCATAGAGAAATTAGTCAATATATAAGAGAAAATCTATGGCACACCACGTATAATGATATTTAAGGTGATTGTGTCATTCACTCATTTTGATTTTTAAACACTTTGGGCCAGATTTATCATGACTCTGACAGCTCACTCCACTTTAACATATGGCTAAAGTCAGTTTTAGCCAAGTGAGATTTATGATCAGCCTTTTAAGACTGTAATAATTGTGGTTTGACGGTAGCAGTTTATCCGTCAGTAAGCAGCTTTACAAAAGTCGCAAGTTTTTATGAAAAAGTCGCAAGTTTTTATGAAAAAGTCGCATGTTCTATTAAAAAGTCTCATAAGATAAGCATGGTCCTCACTGGAGTGATTTTGTGTGACTTTTTAAATAGTCCCAATAGTAAATCTATCTAGAGATTAATTTACATAAGAAAACACGCCCACTTTCAGAAAACTGGCGAGCATAGTGAAGAGCTGAAAAAAGTCGCAAATTTGTGCGCAATTTTAGCGTTTGGGACTTTTTGGGGACTTTTTCACTCCATTATTCTGACCTGAGCTAATGATAAATCTGGCCCTTTGTGTCACATTACATCCAATGTTATTTCAGGCATAGCATGGAATTATTTACAGTGGTCCCGACGTTTCGGTCAGGTATGACCTTTATCAAGGGATCTGGAGAAGACTATCATAAATAAATATAAATATTAGGTAACACAAGGTGTGAGGCTAAGATCTGGAAATGAAAAAGGGGTTAATTTGTAAGAATATAGATATATGGCAGAGACTTGTGATATAGTATGAGATGTATACAGGCAGCGTGTGGTATACTCTCTGTAGTATATAATGTATAATGAATCATTAACCAAAATAGTTCCCTCTCCACTCTGTCCAGGGGGCTCTACTTGTATAAGCGTTTAATAGAACAGGTTCTGTAGACATCTTTGTGAAATCAGCTGACGACGGTGTAAAAGGAGTGCGCTCTTTCACGCTATAGTAGGATCTTGGGTCTCTGCACGGTTCTTTATACCTGGCGCTAACATTGACCTGTAAGGCTGAGTTCACACTTGAGTTACTTGGTCAGTTTTGGCCCCGTAACTGCCCAAATACGTGAAGTGTGCAGTGATTCTAAGAGTGACGCCTGTCATCTGCATGTCATACGAACTCACAGTATTATTTCACTGCCAAAGCAGACTCCATATGTGTGTAACTGCAAGGCACAGTGTTCTACACCACTATAAAGGCTCTCTGCAGTCAGGAAATAGCTGTTTTTTTTATGTGATTTGCCCTGAATAAATTCGTATTGAATAAAATCTTTTTGGAACATTCAGCTAGGAAAATAACATCACTCCCTCCCACTTCTCCCTCCAACATACAGTCCCATGTAAATAGCATTACTCCCTCCTACAGCCACCATCAACATACAGTCCCATGTAAATAACATGACCCCTCCCCAGCCACCTCCAACACACAGTTCCATGTAAATAACATTCCTCCCTTCAGCCCTAACATACAGTCCCAGTTAAATAACCACAACTTCCAGCATTGCTCTGCCTCTCCCTTCACTTACCTCTCCTCATGCAGAAGACCTTACCACAGCCTCTTCCCCCAGGACTTCTCCTCTTAACTGTCTCCCTCTCCTGCGCTGGTCACATCCGAACGAAACACCTGAAGTCGATTCCAATACTGTACTGATGAAATATTCGAGAAATGTTTTTTTTACAGTACAAATTAATTTATGAAGTTATTACGCAAAGTCTTGCGAGACTTCGCAAAGCAATAAGTTTGGCTCATAGGAGCCAATACATTCTTAGAATGTACAGAGCTCCTGCTCCGTACAGTATTGGAACAAAGTTTTATGCGAATTGACTTCAGATGTTTAATCCGAAGTCGATTCATTTACAAATGCTTTAACAAATGCTTCATTCAAATGATTCATTCAAATGCTTTAACCTAGCAACGCCCCTGTCGCACGTGGCCTGTGCCACCACATACAGCAGTCACATGCCATATTGCTAAAATCATGGCTCCCATAACTGAGTTGTGGTAATATGGCACAGAAATGTTGCTCATTGGTGCACCTTCAATGGAGGCAGACCACGTAACTGCTACTGAGCTTAGGGGAGAGGGGCATGGGTGGGGCACTGAACTCCTTCTCCTCAACAAAAAACACTGCATTTTCATGCATCCACTATTAGAAGGGGCACAATGCAAAGATATAATTTCAGCTTTCAGTAATTTTTAACTGTATAAATACCTATAATCTGAACTCCCCCTTGTGGTGGCTGTAGGCAGGCAGCTTTGCAATAGAAGGGAATCGGGCAAATTATCAATTTATTTTTGCCAGTTGAGAAATATGGTGCTCAGAATACACACCATATTTATGAAGTATCTAATCCATTTTATTTATTTTTTACATAGAGTTCTTATACAGTGAGTAAGGTGGAAACTGACTTTATTATTACAGCATTTTAATCAAATTATTTTCTGCTTAAAGTATAACAGTCGTATATTTTTTATTTTTTTAAGTATTGGATTGTGGTGATTAATATCTCCTTGGTGGCCCTATTTCAACTTTTCACTGTGTATTCAATTACCCCTTAATTCCACATTTTTGTTCTCTGTACTGCCTACTTTTACCTGTGCTTAAAATAGGGTTGCTAGGCATGGCCGTCTATGTGTTTAAGGACGGAGGACGCAGAAGCACGCAGCCGTGCAAGGTCACATTACTGACAGCCAGGGACTGTAAGTAAATGATTAAAGCCAGGTCCTCCCCAGCAGCTGATAACAGTGCCTGGGCTGTGAGCACTTCTCCCTGTCCCTGCGCTTGGCAGACGCCCCCTCACTCAGCAGAGCTGGAGAAGGCAGAGTCGAAGCAGTGCAGAGCAGGGAAGGGAGATCTGCCGTCTGCTCAGTGTATAAATGAAAGCAACATGTGGTAAGAGGACCCCTTTGTGCTGCAGGAGATTAACCCTTTAGGGGGGAGGGCTCTGGTTACTGACACTTTTGGGGGGCTATTGTTACTGGCTAGTGAGGGCAGGCGGGATTAGACTCAGGGTGAGGGCAGTGGCGGCCATCTTAACTGAATAGTGATATTGCAGTTTTATGCAGACTGATTGCTAAGGGCTGAATCTTATTAAATATGGGGTAAGTCAGTCTGATAGTACCTGATTCTGGAATATCATGTTATTAGTAACTACATATATGAGAATTGAAATTAGGGTCTAAGTGTGACAGTTATCCTTTAAGTAAAAAAAATATAAAAAATTATAAATCTCAGGCATTGCCTAGAAGTGATTGTAACTCACGAACTGGGAAATAGGGTGAGGTGAAGCCACATACTAAATTTTGCTATGGGGCCTGATAAGATCTGTGTCTGGTCACATGCTGGCCACTTGTAAGCAATAACCGAGATGGGCACCATGACTTTTGTACTGAAAAAAAGAACACATTTAAATCAACATTAGCAGCTTATAGTATACCTGAATACCGCCTTGCATTTCCGTTTTTGTTCCATCGAAGACTGCTGTGTAGCCCAGGCGGATATGGCAAATGATTACAGGCAACCTGCTGAGTGTCCATGCAAAAAAACTTTATTTGCCTTGATAAGGCAAAAGGACCTACACAATTTGATCTTAATAGAGAAATTAGGAGGATTCCACAGGCCTTGGGTCTCTGGAAATCCCGACATTCTCCTCCCTTTTCTGTCTGTGGTACAGGACATTACAGCAGTCAGAGTTTACCCATTGAGACAGTAAGAGGATGATGGAGGATGGACAGAGATCAGCTCAAACAGAAAGTATGTGCTGCTCTGTTGGGATGTGACAGCTTAGCAGTGCAGTATGTGCAATATATGGTATGTAACTATATGTGCGTATGAACGATATGAGTATGTATGGATGTAATGTGGACTTGTGTGTGCATTGTGCATATACAGTATAAATGTGTGCAATACATGTGTCTACCATATACATTACTATATAGGAGGGCATTAAATAGAAAAATAGACCATAAGAGACCCTATCACAAAAGAGGGTAAGTACCCACCCCAATTTTTTTTGACAAAGTAACGGGCAAACTAATCAATTGACTTGGTACAAGCTCCCGAGTATATCCAGCAACTAAAGAAAAATGGAGCTCACACAGTACCATTATAAAAATATATAAATCTTTATTATGACATGATTAAAAAGTGTATATGCCATTAATAAGGGGACGAAGGCACGCCGAAACGCGTGTCAGGGTAGTGCCATCCTGGTTGTTTCTGCACACTACCTATCTTGAGGTAAATCTTTTTTCTGGCTTCGCTGGTTCCGGGTTGCCCATTTTTTACCTGGCTCTTATTCAATACTTACCCCAGCATTTGTATATCCTTTTGCCAATATCTTCAACATTTGAGGCAGCATGGTTATTATTGTAGAGACTCATTCCTTATATGAATAATTTATTTATTACCATTTATACGTGCTGCAATTATTATACGTGCTGCAATTATACTCTATTGAGATATGTTTAATACTCTTTTTGGTATGTGTGCAGTGCCAGTATGGCGTTCTTTCTGTCACTTTCCTTCCCCTTTTTAATGGCATATATACTTTTTAATCATGTCATTATATATATATATATATATATATACACACTCACCTAAAGAATTATTAGGAACACCATACTAATACAGTGTTGGACCCCTTTTGCCTTCAGAACTGCCTTAATTCTACGTGGCATTGATTTAAGAAATAGCATTCTTTAGAAATGTTGGCCCATATTGATAGGATAGCATCTTGCAGTTGATTTGAAGGATGCACATCCAGGGCACGAAGCTCCCATTCCACCACATCCCAAAGATGCTCTGTTGGGTTGAGATCTGGTGACTGTGGGGGCCATTTTAGTACAGTGAACTTATTGTCATGTTCAAGAAACCAATTTGAAATGATTCGAGCTTTGTGACATGGTGCATTATCTTGCTGGAAGTAGCCATCAGAGGATGGGTACATAGTCGTCACGAAGGGATGGACATGGTCAGAAACAATGCTCAGGTAGCCCGTGGCATTTAAACGATGGCCAATTGGCACTAAGGGGCCTAAAGTGTGCCCAGAAAACATCCCCCACACCATTACACCACCACCACCTGACTGCACAGTGGTAACGGGGCATGATGGATACATGTTCTCATTCTGTTTACGCCAAATTCGGACTCTATTATTTGAATGTCTCAACAGAAATTGAGACTCATCAGACCAGGCAACATTTTTCCAGTCTTTAACAGTCCAATTTTGGTGAGCTTGTGCAAATTGTAGCCTCTTTTTCCTATTTGTAGTGGAGATGAGTTGTACCCGATGGGGTCTTCTGCTGTTGTAGACCATCCGCCTCAAGGTTGTGTGTGTTGTGGCTTCACAAATGCTTTGCTGCATACCTCGGTTGTAACAAGTGGTTATTTCAGTCAACGTTGCTCTTCTATCAGCTTGAATCAGTCGGACCATTCTCCTCTGACCTCTAGCATCAACAAGGCATTTTCGCCCACAGGACTTCCGCATACTGGATGTTTTTCCCTTTTCACACCATTTTTTGTAAACCCTAGAAATGGTTGTGCGTGAAAATCCCAGTAACTAAGCAGATTGTGAAATACTCAGACCGGCCCGTCTGGCACCAACAACCGTGCCACGCTCAAAATTGCTTAAATCACCTTTCTTTCCCATTCTGACATTCAGTTTGGAGTTCAGGAGATTGTCTTGACCAGGACCACAACCCTACATGCATTGAAGCAACTGCCATGTGATTGGTTGACTAGATAATCGCATTAATGAGAAATAGAACAGGTGTTCCTAATAATTCTTTAGGTGAGTGTGTATATATATATATATATATATATATATATATATATATGAGAGCAACATAGCAGTACTATGAGCTGTGTGTTGTTTGTGGTCTAGCAGTACAATGTATGACTGTGTGTTTTACATTGGACACTATGTGTGCAGTATAGCTGGTCTATGAAAACAAATGGATACTATACCCCACAGTAGAGGGAGGCTTCAGGACAAACTCTTTGTGTCTTTTACGTGCCTATTATGACTCCTATAACGAGGAAAACTGTTCCGGCTCCTCCACCTTGTCCATAGAAGTAAGAAAAGGATCCTCAGCATCCAAACAATAAAATCAACTATTTAAACTGTACAGCAGTATAGTTTCAAAGGGCCAACGTGTTTCGAATGAAACAGAGTTTCTTAGTCATGGCATGTTATGCATACAAACAATATTGGTTAAAATAGCAGGAGTATTCTGCATCAATTGCTGCAACCTGACTGGAAAACAAGCTTCAACCATTGTGCATTAACCCTATGTGTCGCATTGGCCTTGTGATGTACACATTAGAAGTATGGGGATACATATATATATGTGGTAACATTAATAAACAAGTTATAAATTATATAATAAAATCATTAAGTGTAATTATTATACAATCCTGAAACCTGATATACCCTCAGTAACCATACAATATGCCAGCATACACTACGTGCAGAATTATTAGGCAAATTAGTATTTTGACCACATCATCCTCTTTATGCATGTTGTCTTACTCCAAGCTGTATAGGCTCGAAAGCCTACTACCAATTAAGCATATTAGGTGATGTGCATCTCTGTAATGAGAAGGGGTGTGGTCTAATGACATCAACACCCTATATCAGGTGTGCATAATTATTAGGCAACTTCCTTTCCTTTGGCAAAATGGGTCAAAACAAGGACTTGACAGGCTCAGAAAAGTCAAAAATAGTGAGATATCTTGCAGAGGGATGCAGCACTCTTAAAATTGCAAAGCTTCTGAAGCGTGATCATCGAACAATCAAGCGTTTCATTCAAAATAGTCAACAGGGTCGCAAGAAGCGTGTGGAAAAACCAAGGCGCAAAATAACTGCCCATAAACTGAGAAAAGTCAAGCGTGCAGCTGCCAAGATGCCACTTGCCATCAGTTTGGCCATATTTCAGAGCTGCAACATCACTGGAGTGCCCAAAAGCACAAGGTGTGCAATACTCAGAGACATGGCCAAGGTAAGAAAGGCTGAAAGACGACCACCACTGAACAAGACACACAAGCTGAAACGTCAAGACTGGGCCAAGAAATATCTCAAGACTGATTTTTCTAAGGTTTTATGGACTGATGAAATGAGAGTGAGTCTTGATGGGCCAGATGGCTGGATTGGTAAAGGGCAGAGAGCTCCAGTCCGACTCAGATGCCAGCAAGGTGGAGGTGGAGTACTGGTTTGGGCTGGTATCATCAAAGATGAGCTTGTGGGGCCTTTTTGGGTTGAGGATGGAGTCAAGCTCAACTCCCAGTCCTACTGCCAGTTTCTGGAAGACACCTTCTTAAAGCAGTGGTACAGGAAGAAGTCTGCAAGGTAAGAAAAACATGATTTTCATGCAGGACAATGCTCCATCACACGCGTGCAAGTACTCCACAACGTGGCTGGCAAGAAAGGGTATAAAAGAAGAAAAACTAATGACATGGCCTCCTTGTTCACCTGATCTAAACCCCATTGAGAACCTGTGGTCCATCATCAAATGTGAGATTTACAAGGAGGGAAAACAGTACACCTCTCTGAACAGTGTCTGGGAGGCTGTGGTTGCTGCTGCACGCAATGTTGATGGTGAACAGATCAAAACACTGACAGAATCCATGGATGGCAGGCTTTTGAGTGTCCTTGCAAAGAAAGGTGGCTATATTGGTCACTGATTTGTTTTTGTTTTGTTTTTGAATGTCAGAAATGTATATTTGTGAATGTTGAGATGTTATATTGGTTTCACTGGTAAAAATAAGTAATTGAAATGGGTATATATTTGTTTTTTGTTAAGTTGCCTAATAATTATGTACAGTAATAGTCACCTGCACACACAGATATCCCCCTAAAATAGCTAAAACTAAAAACAAACTAAAAACTACTTCCAAAAATATTCAGCTTTGATATTAATGAGTTTTTTGGGTTCATTGAGAACATGGTTGTTTTTCAATAATAAAATTAATCCTCAAAAATACAACTTGCCTAATAATTCTGCACTCCCTGTATATGTATATGAAGACCAGTTCTAATAACAGTACAGTGATCCCTCAAGATACAATGGCCTCAGGATATAAGATTTTCCACATACAATAGTCTTTCCTGGGCCATCATATGTTGAACTAGACTCTACATACAATGCTTCAGGTTTATATCCAACCAATCCGAATGGTCATTTCACTCGTACAGTATATTGGCTGCCTGGTTGTTCCTCTTTAGAGTACTGCGCAGTGCTACATGTCCTGTACTGCCCTACAGTTATGGACTCAGGTAACAATGGTTTCAACATACAATGGTGGTCCAGGAACCAATTAATATTGTAACTTTAGGGACCTCTGTACATTGTTCCTGTAAATGTGTTTAGACTATAGGGCTAGGTGGCTATCTAGCTTTATTATCCAGACTGCCTCATGTTGTAACACATAATTTCTAATGTGCACCATGGTTAATGTACATCAGTTTTAGCTTGTTTTTTTAATGAGGATGCAGAAAATGATGCCAGCTACTCCTACTATTTTAATCAATGCTTTTGTATAACATGCCATGACTATGGGTGATCTGGTTCATCCAAAACACATTGGCGTTTTACTACTGTACTGCTGTACATTTTAAAGAGATCAAAAAAAGAACCGTTGATTTTATTGTTTGAATGCTGTTCTATGCATGCTTGTGGTACAGCAGTACTATATATGTGTTCGTTATAGCGGTACTATGTTGCCTGTGATATAACACCACTAAATTAATATTTATTTAGTTCCTTTTTTGGGGTGGAGCGCCACACTGACTCTTTGTCCCGTGTGAAGAGATCTGGCTGCAACCTCTGCTCTTACATTTTCATTGTAGGTAATTTTAAACGGATTATCATCTAAGGCTACTTTCACACTTGCGTTTTGGCTTTCCGTTTGTGATATCCGTTCAGGGCTCTCACAAGCGGTCCAAAACAGATTCGTTTTACCCTAATGCATTCTGAACGGAAAAGGATCCACTCAGAATGCATCAGTTTGCCTCTGATCAGTCTCCATTCCGCTCTGGAGACGGACACCAAAACGCTGTCTGCAGCATTTTGCTGTCCGCTTGAGGAAACTGAGCCAGACGTTTTTTTCTGACACAATCTGGCACAATATAAAACGGATCAGTCTCCCATTGACTTTCAATGGAGTTCATTAAGAATCCGTCTTGGCTATGTTACAGATAATACAAACGGATCCGTTCATGACGGATGCATGCGGTTATTTTATTGTAACAGATCCGTTTTTGCAGATCCATGACGGATCCGCCCAAAACGCGAGTGTGAAAGTAGCCTTAGACACATTGCTAGAATATGCCCCAATATCTGATAGGTGTGGGTGCCACCTCTGTGATCTACTCCTATCGTTAGAATGGAGCCCACAAAGTGATGGAGGGTATACTACCCTCCATTCAGTCCTATGGGAGAGCCAAAAATAGCTGAGCAGTGCACTCGCCTATTTCCGGAAGTCCCATTGAAATAAATGGAGAGCGCACCACTCAAGTGTGGCCACCTCTCCATTCACTTCTATGGGGCTGAAGAAAATAGCAGAGCCAGTGCTCAGCTATTTTGGGCAGTTCCATAGAAGTGAATGGAGGGCAGCCATTCATGGCCGGTATGCCCTCCTTCACTTTATGGGCTCCATTCTAAAGATAGGTGCCGAGTCCCAGAGGTGGGACCCGCACCTATCAGATATTGGGGACATATCTTAGTGATATGCCCCCAATGTCTGAGATGATACAACCCCTTTAAGCCCTTTCTCGGTTGACACTTGCTTTCTAACTGTAACACAACTATAAACAGTAAAGAGTAAGAAAATGTGTCTACCTTATATGATTTCAGTGTACACCTAACACTTGCCCTTTTTTCTAAATCCAACAAAGAGAAATAGATTAGATACAAAGCAATCTGTTTTAGTGCACAAGATAGCATGCTTATTGGTAAATCCGCACTGGCTATATTACTTTAAAAAAATCATTGGGTGTTATTGAAAGTCCCTTTATACAGTATAAAAAAAAACAATGAAATTTATTGTGAAGCTAAAAAAAAAACTTATCACATTAACCTTTCAATGTAGATCAATGAAGGAAACTCAGCAGCCGGTACATGTCCTGTGATGTCTATTAAATCGAGAAATTGAGGTTTGCTGAATTTGAATGAGATAGCCCATCTCTATGCTGAACTGGAATTAATTAAAAGTGTCAAAAAAATCTGATTATAACAAAGAACATTATTGAAAAAACATCCTCCACTGCCCATTGGCAATTGAGAAAGTCATATGTTGCAATAAATAACATGAATATTTCAGCTTGTTTAGAAAAAAAATAGTTTGTATATTTGTCTTTTGATTGTTCAGAAGGATATTTCCAAGGATTGCTAAATTAGGTTCTTAGGAATGTTTTATAGCGGAATTTCATCACATTTTGGTGGAATTTATAATGTTTTTAAAGTGTTTGCTTATATAAGAAAGCAGCTATTTAATATTGTCATACGGGAACTGCCCTTTCACGTGATCCGGACGCGACTGCCAAGGGTCAATCTATTTCACGCACTTAATCTCTCACGCTCTACATACAGGCCTCAGATTGAACCTAGATCACACTCCGACACAGCCTTTTATGCACCCCAACACGCTGCTACCATCTATGACATTTAAATTAATACACCAATTAATTAGGGGCTCATAGGAAACCCCACAGCGCCCCAGTTACAAGCAGGTTCTCAGTAGCACAGGCCATACTTATAGCAAATGCATGGTAATGTAAACCACACTAATGCACTTAAAAATAGATGTTACTGGGCTCATTCAGGGCACAAGTCAAAACCATAAAGATGGCATTTAATATACTAAAAATGTACAGTACTTAGTTACAAAAATTAAAAGAAATAAAAGACATACATACATGTGCACATAAGAGTTAGAAAAACAGAAAGGTTCTTACTACTCAACAAATAGTTTGATCAGAGTCCGTTGTGGTTCCGGGGACAGGAGGACATGGAACACAACCCAATGCTGATTGGTTGCCCAAAATTGTGTCAATGAAATGTTCTCAATTGTTCATTTTTATCCCCATTCGGCAGGGGGTGGAGCTGAAAGTAGTGTTGATTGTGAATATTCTAATCGTTAATTTTTATCGCAAATATTGGAACTTCGAGAATTCCCGAATATCTAGAATATAGTGCTATAGCTTCATAATCGCGAATATTCTAGATTATTTTTTTTCATCAGTACCCATGATCCCTCCCTGCTTCTTGCTTGTGGGCCAATGAGAAGGCTGCAATATCTTCGACTTTAGGAGTAGTGTTGATCGCAAATTTGTAGAGCAAATTTTTATTGTAAATTTTCCGATTGCCGATTTTCACAATCAAGAAAATAATGACTGGAGATCACAAATTCTTGAATTCACCAATATATGATGAATATTCGCCCAAATATTCGCAAAATTATCGCAAATTCGAATATTTCCCCTGCCGCTCATCACTGACTGAGAGGAGTCTCCCTCCCACTCTCGGCCCAACCTTCTGGGAAGGCCTTCATTACCTGTGCAGGCTCCATCTCCCTTACTCAGCTGGCAAACATGAAATATCCATAAAACATCTCTTCCAATCCACACTAATGGATATACGGGGCCCAACATGTTGGGGTCCCAGAAGGTGATGTTTGGACTCCCTGCGGTGCCCACATTATATGGAATGCAACTATTACAATTATGAGTAGGTGAATTGTACCAGAGGTGAGTCATTATGATATGTTTTCTTCATCTTCTGGTAGACCATCTGAAAAGCTTCTGGACCCCTGCTGTGGGAGGTGCCCTTCTGTCTGAGTGTATGCATTTCCATGGGGTTCCAGGAAACATCTTCATTACCACTTGTACAGGAACAGTTTTTAGCAGTCAAGTAATGATCTGATTTCCTCCAAAGGGAATGCATATTCCACATGCAGACCCAGACTGAACGACATTGTGGTAACAATACAGTATTCACAACCACACAATATATACATGAAATCACAGAAACACAGAAATAGGCCTCTATTTATCAACGTCCTTAGTCCCTATAAATCAATTGTGTTCTCTTCTTTGCTTCTAATGTTTCTTCTTTGTACCCACTATGTCTTTTATGGAACCTGCAGTCTTTTTTATGTCCACACTATGATTTGATTTACTGGCATAATCGGAGATCTCATAGTACCCCATAGTAAAACTTAATAAAACTCCCCCACCCCACCCAGCTTCGCAGTAAGAGTCAAAGACTAACAGACAACACAGAATGCAAAGAGTGACTCCAGATTTTTGAAAAATGTTCACTATTTTAAGCGGAAATTTTTATTAACAGAAATTATAATATAATATATCACCTTCAGCTTCACCCACCTTATCTGACTTCTATGTTGGAAAAAATTAAAACTATATTTTTCAATGTGCGTATACCAGACAACTGGTATAAAAGCATAAATCTTTACTTCACACAGTATATTATAAAACTGCCACTGAGGAAGGGGACAGCATCTCCCCGAAACGCGTCTGGCGTAGGACCTTGGAAAAATACCCTGCTTCTACAAATTTAAGTACACTTTGAAGAAAAAGGAACTTTCTTTATCCCATTCAAAAAGACTGGAAGACGTCATTCACCTGCGCCTGAAAGGGACGTGGTCTCTACACCAAACCGGACTCTGTAATCAACGGTGAGAGACACATGGGACACGACCAACTCTATATACAAAACTGCAAATATAGTGAAAAAAACACATCTTTGCAAAAAAAACGCATCCTCAAAAAAGCCGCATTGAAATCGCAAACAGTGCACTGAGAAAAAAGGAACCTTCTTCATCCTATTCAAAAAGACTGGAAAACGCAATTCACCTGCGCCTGAAAAGGGACGTGATCTCGATACCGAATCAGACTCTGCAATTAGCGGTAAGAGACACGTGGGACGCAATCAACTCTGCAGCCGGGACGCCGGTATACTGTGTGGAGTACGGATCCATTCGCAAGCCCCCGCAAGTCACAGGCAAAGGTAAGCCCACACAGTGGGTAAAGATCCTTGACGTACTACACAATAATAACGGGAAAATAACGAACTGTACTTAAAACATCACTAAGGACTCTCGTCATAGCGATTTAACCTGGACGTCAATATAGGAATTCCCTAGAGTTATAAAAAGATTGATACAAAAAAGACTGGTTACAGTTTGCAACAACCTTTTGCGGACACAAAAAGAAACCAGTCATTGTTCGCAAAGATTACCAATCACAGAAGAAATTTCTTATATATAGAACACTATTCCTAAGTACATGAACAACTAAAACAGGATAATTAAGCGGCAATATTGTTTAGGACCATTTATATTACCATGGGTGAAATATGTTTTTATGAGTATGTGATTATATATCCATGAAATTATAGAGAAATACCATTGAATGCAGCAGGGACTGATCACCCCATTTATCCCACCTACTATAATATCTAAATTCCCAGGACCACATAGCCCTGTGAATATAAAGTGAGGATCGTATTGGGTTATCAGCCCCAGCTCCACAAAACAGCACAAGAATCGACTTTCTCCTATTGTATCACTTATCTTTTTATATAGTATTTTATTTTATATTGTGATTGTATTTTTAATGTAAATCTTAATAATAAATCGTGTCCTATTTACCTCCATATACGAGTGCCCATCCATATACTTTTTCTATTACAATCCACATTTTGAGGGGTGCACTCAAACAGTGGTTGGTGCACCTACCCTGGGGGAATAGAGGTGAGCGGATCTCTCAACCTTTTTAAATATTATAAAACTTGTTGCCTGCAGCCATCACTAGGAGGAGCTCAGTACATAGGAATTTATACAGTTACCATTAATATCAATGGAAGCTGTAAATATTATTTTTTTCTGAGCACGTAATGGTAGCCGCATTTAATCTATGCAGGGAACAGAAGAAGCAGTTCAGTGCCAGCCCCCCATTACCTCTGGATACCATAGCTGTTGTGTGTCTCTGTTGTGGGTCATAAATGTAGGTGTCCCCACCTATCCCTTGGTTGAACTTATTAAAAGGGGGGGGGGGGTGCTGTTCTTATTTACTGTTCAGACAATGCTCTATAGGAAAAAGGTACGTAAATTAGTTCACACCAGAATAATTTAAATGTACATATTTATTTTAGATTATATGTAAACTGTAAAATGTAATTCAAAATGTAGTATTTTCTTAAAGGGCATCTGTCTGCAGATTTATACCTATGAAACTGGCTGACCTGTTACATGCGCACTTGGCAGCTGAAGGCATCTGTGTTGGTCCCATGTTCATATATTCCCACATTGCTGAGAAAAAAATATTTATTTAAATATATACAAATATATACAGGGTGTGGCAGTTGCAGAGAGATCAGAGCTTCCTTCCCCTGTGGCTCCTACAAGCTCATTTGCATATATTTAATTATTTCATTTTTCTCAGCAATGTGGGCACATATGAACATGGGACCAACACAGATGCCTTCAGCTGCCAAGAGCACATGCAACAGGTCAGTTCAGTTTCATAGGTACAAATCTGCTGACAGATGCCCTTTAATGATTGGAATGCTATTAGTTTGAATTTCCAGATTTTACTGTCCTTGCTGATCCTAAAATTGTCTTTCAGTATTAAGACATTTAAGTCCATAATTCTATGATCTGGGTGAAGTGTTTCCCCACAGCCCCCTGTGGTTACCTACAACCCAAGAATGAACATATTCAGGAGAATTGCTGCCGATCTCCAACCAATATTCCACAAAGATAACACACTGAAACATGATTTCACATATCAATCTCTCTCCACCTTCAAACAACCGCCAAACATAAAGGGGTTCTCTGGAAAAAAATAAAAATAAAAATACTGAAGGATGTGTTATTATAAATAAATTGTTAAATGTCTTTAATTTTTTATAATGGCTTATTTTTTCTAGGGGACAATCAGTAGAGGAGTTGAAATGGCCACTGTCATATTCGTGGACATGGAATCCATCCTCCTAATGACACTTCAGGACGGCCTTTGCAGGCTCCGTTTTCTGGCTGTATGAGCACTGTAAAGCATGAAATGATGTGCAGATGACAGCTGAGATGAGTGTTTATCTGTATGTCTGCCTCAGAAGAGAGCTGAAGTCATCTCACCTTGAACACACAAGCTGAAGTGTTTTCTATGACAATCCTCCCCACAGCAGCGTGCCTGGTTCTCATCGCTACACTTCAGCTTGTGAATTTGAGGTGGGGATAGCTCCATTCAGAAGCACATGGCAACAGATATGCAGTTCTCTCAGCTGTTGTCTGCACATAATATCTTGCTTCACAGTGCTGGTGCAGGCAGAGACCGGAGTTTACATAGAACCACTCCTGCTCCGCATTCTCACACAGGCCGTCCTGCAGCATCATTAGGAGGACGGATTCCATGTCCAGGAATATGACAGAAGCCATATTAATTTCTTCACTGATTGTCCCCTAGACAAAATGAGCCACTATAAATAATTAAAGGAATTTAAGCATTTATAATAACTTGTTTTTTCATTTTTTTTTATTTTCCGGAGAACTACTTTAAGGAATCTCCTGGTCAGAAGTGCCCTGTCATCACCATCTGAGATGGGCACATTCCATTGTAACAGTAATAAAAATGCAAAACCTGTAGGGCTCTTTGACACGAGCGGATGCCGTGTGTGGAATCCACTGCGTGAAAGACAGCCAAGCCCCATTCCGGACAGCAGAGATATGGAGCAGTAACATGACTGATAATGCTCCGTTGCCTCTCTGTGATCTCTTTACTGTGAAATCACAGTGAGATAAAGTTGTCACTGTGATTTTGTAGCAAAAAGGTAACAGAGAGGCAACGGAGCATTATCAATCATGTTAAAGGGACACTGACAGGCAAATTCAGCATATTGTGTTATATATCTGACATTACAGGTCTTATACAGTCTATTAAAAGCATGTAAGTATCCCCCCTGTCTACCTTCTAAATACCGAAATATAAAGTTTTATAACTTGCCTGTCTCTTCACCAATCTGCCCAAGGGGCGGCGTTTCATCTGAAAATGCGCCCAGCCAGCTGCTCCCAACTGCCGTTCTGTAGCCTCGCCCAGCTCATCAATATTCACTTCGCTGGGCGGGGCTACAACTCTCCGCACTATCATTAACCCCTTTGGAGATGTGAGTGAGCAGCGCTCTGAAGCGCTGCTTTGAACAGTGCCTGGGGCATGCGCATGAGGCAGAGGCTGCAGCTGCCTCTGGGAACGCAGGCAGGGTGTGTACAGCAGGCGCGATCTAACCACGGCGGGGCGCAGGCGCAGAGGATTAGACGGACGCTGCCAAGAGGATTCTATCAACCATACGCAGGATAGTGACTGGGGAGAGTTGTAGCCCCGCCCAGCGAAGTGAATATTGATGAGCTGGGCGGGGCTACAGAACGGCAGTTGGGAGCGGCTGGCTGGGCGCATTTTCAGATGAAACGCCGCCCCTTGGGCAGATTGGTGAGGAGACAGGCAAGTTATAAAACTTTATATTTCGGTATTTAGAAGGTGGACAGGGGGGATACTTACATGCTTTTAATAGACTGTATAAGACCTGTAATGTCAGATATATAACACAATATGCTGAATTTGCCTGTCAGTGTCCCTTTAATGGTCTATGTCTCTGCTGTCCGGAGCAGGGCTTGGCTGTCTTTCACGTAGCGGATTCCACGCATGACATCCTCTAGTGTGAAAGAGCCCGTTGCCACATTTTATCAATGGACACTGTCCACATACCCAACACATGACAAGTAGTGATGAGCGGCATAGGCAATATTCGAATTTGCAATATTTGCAAATTTTTGCCCGAATATTCGCCATAAATTTGCAAATTCAAAAATTTGTGATCTCCAGTCATTGTTTACTTGATTGCGAAAAATCGGCAATGTAATATATTAGCAATGAAGTCACTATTAGAATATTCAACACTATTCGCAAATACAAATATATAGCACTATAGTCTAAATATTCGCAAATTCTGGAAGTGGCGATATTCACGATTAAAATTCGCGATTCGAATATTCGCGCTCAACACTAATGACGAGACTACAAAATCACTGACACATTCTCATGTGCATCTTCCAATCAGGTGAAAATGATACAATGCACAAAATGCCCCAAAGACGGTATCTATATTGGAAGAAACATTCAAAATTTCCATTTGAGGATGAATTTACATAGGCACACAATAAAGGAAAATTTGGACCAAATTGTGGGGAATCAGACCTCTGGATCAGGCCACAGTATCATGGACTTTAAACCCTTCTCGACATCATCCATGTTAGTACAGCCGATGTCGCGTCTTGACACTTGCACTGGAGCAAAGAGAGCACCATAGCAACTGGGTGCTTGCAGTTTCACTCAACAGACACCCAGGGCTAATATCTGTGGCTGGCTGTAATGCCGATCGTGGCCATTTAACCCTTCAGATGCCGTGGTCAAATATGACCATGGTATCTGAGAGGCCGAAAAACTGGAAGCACACACTTGCCAGGTAAGAACGCATCCTCTGAACAGAGATCGGGGAAGGTATTCCATTGACATAATATGCCAGAGCCTGTAATAGTCTTCTTACTTGTATATTACAATTCATGCCACCAGGTGACAGCACTGAATTGTAATATACCGATGTTTGTATAAGGTAATGGTTAAAATTCCATTACTTTATATACAAATTGAAATCTAACTTTGGATGTTGGAGTCCACTTGAGGGCCTAAAAATATATATATATTTTTTTTAGGTATAAAAATTCCCCAAAACAAAATAAAAATAAATAATCAATAAAAAAAAATAAACATCATAAGCGGGCCATGACCAAAAATGCCCGTAAAATTTAAATGGCATAATGAAATAAAAAAATGTATATGACCGATTCACCATTCTTTCATTAATTCACCTCCCCCCAAAAATTTAATATAAACTGATAAAGTCATACACACCCCAAAATGACACTAATAAAATCTACAGATTGTCCTGCAAAAAATTAACCTTTACACAGCTCCGTAGACTTAACTATAAAAAAGTTATGTGGGGTCAGAATATGGCAATGAAAAGAAAAAAGACATTTTTACTAAGTTTAAAAAAAAAATCTTTTAGTATCAAAGCCAAAGAAAAACTATACACATGTGGTATCGCTATAATCAAACTGACCTGGAGAATGAAGAACTTAAGTCAGTTTTACCGCATAGTAAATACAGTAAAACTAAACCAATAAAACTATGACAGAATTGCATTTTTTTCCAATTCCATCACATTTGGAATTTTTTTCTAAGCTCCCACTACATACTATGCAATATTAAATGGTTCCATTAGAAAGTACAATTTGTCCCGCAAAACAAAAAGTTCTAATAAGGCTACAAGAATGGAAAAATAAAAAAAGCTACGGCTCCAAGAAGGTAGGGAGTAAAAAAACTAAAACGCAAAAATGGAAAATCACTCCGTCAGGAAAGAGTTAAAAGTCTAAATACTGAGAGGCAATTTCAAGACCTAGCAGGGAGAGACAACTCTGGAAATCCAAACTGATAGCATTTCAATCACTGAAAAGAGGACTCAAGCTAATATCTTGATTTATGACTCACTACATGGACACCCTTCCTGCCCCTCCTCAGTAGACTGTCTCCTTGATTTCTAAGTTTTAACCTTGGTTGCCTTTCCACCTGTAACAATAAGTTTATAAGTTTAGATTTATTGCTCTGTCTTAGGGTCCATTCACACGTCCGTAGTGCATTGCGGATCCGAAAATTGCGTATCCGCAATACACTCGGCCGGCAACCCCATAGAAATGCCTATTCTTGTCCGCAATTGCGGACAAGAAAAGGACATGTTCCAATTTTTTCTGGAGCTGTGGACCGGAAGATCGGTGGCGTGCTCCGGAAATGCAGATGCAGAGAGCACATAGTGTGCTCTCTGCATCCATTCCATCCCCATAGAGAATGAATTGGTCCTCACATGTTCCGCAATTTGCAGAACGGATGCGGACCCATTATTACGGACGTGTGAATGGAGCCTTAGGCCTCATGCACACAAACGTATATTCTTTATGCGTCCGTTCTGGATGCGGGTCCGCCCCAAATGTGTCCGCCCCAAAAAACGGAAGTTAATCCGTATGCATTCCGTTTCCGTATGTCCGTATTTCCGTTCTGAAAAAATAAATAGAACGTGTTCTATTATTGTCCGCAGTACGGACAAGGATAGTGCTGTTCTATTAGAGGCCAGCTGCTCCCTTCCGCAAAATACGGAACGCATATGGATGTCATCTGTATTTTTTGCGGATCTGTTTTTTTTGGACTGCAAAATACATATGGTCATGTTTATGAATTATGAGGCCTTATATTGATGATTTTGGAAAATACGATTAAGAGATCCGCTCACCTCTATTCCCCCACGGTAGGTGCACCAACCACTATTTGAGTGCACCCCTCAAAATGTGGATTTGTAATGGAAGAAAGTATGTGGATGGGCACTCATATATCGAGGTAAATAAGACGCAGTTAATTGTTAAGATTTACATTAAAAATACAATCACAATATAAAATAAATACTATATAAAATAGGTAATACAGTAGGAGAAATTCAATTCTTGTGCTGCTTCATGGAACTGGGGCTGATAACCCAATACGATCCTCACCTTATATTCACAGGGCTAAATAGTCCTGGAAATTTGAATATTGTGGTAGGTTGGATAGATGGGGCGATCAGTCCCTGCTACATACAATAATATTTCTCTATATTTCATAGGTGTATATTCACATACTTAAAAAGACATATTTCACCTGTGGTGATATAAATTGTCCTAAATGATATTGCCGCTTAATTATCCTGTTTTAAGTTATTCATGTACTTAGAAATGATATTCTCTATATAGGAAATTCCTGCTGTGATTGATATTCTGGCCGGTCTTTTTTTATGACCGCAAGAAAGTTGTTACAACTGTAGCCAGTCTCTCTTGTATCAATCTTTAGGGAATTCCTATATTGACATCCAGGTTAAATCGCTATGGCGAGAGTCCTTAGTGATATTATAGTTCGTTATTTCCCCGTTGTTGCTGTATAATACGTCAAGAATCTTTACCCACTATGTGGGCTTACCTTTGCCTATAACTTGCAGGGGCTTGCGAATAGATCCGTCCTCCACACAATACACCGGCGTCCCGGCTGCAGAGTTGATCGCGTCCCACGTGTCTCTTACCGCTAATTGCAGAGTCCGATTCGGTATAGAGACCACGTCCCTTTCAGGCGCAGGTGAATTGCGTTTTCCAGTCTTTTTGAATAGGATGAAGAAGGTTCCTTTTTTCTCAGTGCACTTAAGTTTTATAGAAGTGGGGTATTTTTCAAGGTCCTACGCCAGACGCGTTTCGGGGAGATGCTGTCCCCTTCCTCAGTGGCATACCCCAATTTTCTAAATCATTGTCTTTTATACTGGTTTCAAGTCTTTCTCAAAATCTGTTCTGGATTTGAGTTAGGTACCAAAAGCCGGTCTGGATCTGCTTTTTTACAATATTCTGGACTGTTTGCGATTTCAATGCGGCTTTTTTGAGGATGCGTTTTTTTTGCAAAGATGTGGTTTTTTTCACTATATTTGCAGTTTTGTATATATAGTTAAGTCCAATTGAAGATACTGCTTTTTGATGTTTTGTTTTCATGTTATTATCCTCTATATGTGGAATAAATTGCTATCTTGCTCATACATTATTTTTCTCAGAAAATTTTTCACCATAAATATCAACAATGTTGAGAGCATGTGTAAACTATATTACAATGTATAAGAATATATTAAAAGTAGTAAAGTTAAAACGTAATTAAAAACATAAATATTAACTGTAAATTTTCACAGCTTTCATGGTGGAGATTTTTCTCCCTACAGAGGGATCTGATTTGGGGTCATTTTTAATTAGGAACATATACAGTTTGTATGCGTTTTACTCATAAATTATAATACATTTTCACTTCCATTGATATTCCTATAGTTTGTGGGATCCACAAATGCTTCTAATTCTAGCTTCGTAGACAAAATGTAGAAAAAGGGGAGGCACATGTGGGGTAGAGGGAGAGTTGCAGTGCTGGAAAGCACAGCCTGACATGCAACTCTACATCGACACCCACATGGACCACCCAAAATCTTATTTCTAATTCTGCATTAAGGCCCTTCGGCAACAAGCTACCAAATTCGTAAATCTTCCTGGATTCTGTCCTTGATAGTCTCTCAATGTGATTTCCTCCCCGCCAATGTTTTTCGACCTTCTCCAGTGCCATGAAGGAAAGGCCCGTCGGATCTTGGTTATGTGCTTCCTTGAAATGTCTGGACAGCGAATGTTTGTCATAACCCTTAACAATATTGTTTAGGTGTTCCGCTATCCTGACTTTCAAGGTGCGTTTGGTTCGGCCAATATGTTGTTTCCGACATGGACACTGGATCAGGTATATGACATTGTTTGAATTGCAGGTGAGGAAATGTTTAATCGTCATTGAGTGAGAGTTTTGTGTGGAGATCACTGATGATGTTTTTCTTGGGAATTTAGTTTTTCTGCACCCTGAACTTTTCCCACATCTAAAAAAACCTTTTGGTTGGAGCCAGCTTGTTGTTAGGCCTTTTTTAGATTTCTCCTTCACTGAGGGGGCCACTTGGATTCCAAGGTTTGGTGCTTTTGAGTATGTTATTTTGGGGGTTGGTGGCAGAGATGTCCCTATAACTTTGTCGTTATGTAGGTGATGCCAATGTGACTTTATGATCCGCTCAATCTGTCTTGCCTGAGTGTTAAATGGCAAAATAATCAGAAAATTCAGATTTTCTTCCTGTTTTTGTATTTTTTTTGTATTGGGTTCAAAGAAGCTCTTCCTATCTAAATTTTTCACTTTTTCAAGAGCCTCATTTATAATAAGTTCTGGATAATTTTTTTCTTTAAATTGGTTTTTCATAATACTGGCTTCCTCTTCAAATTTATTTTCTTCCGTGCAGTTCCATTTTAGTTTGCGGAACTGCCCGAAGGGAATATTTGTTAGTCACCTTGGCAGGTGGCAACTTGTAAAGGGAATGTATCCATTCTTAGCCGTGGGTTTATGAAATGTATTACACATATATTTGTTTTCTACCAGTGTAATTTCAATGTCCAGAAATTTAACTTTTTCATTCCCAAAATTGGAAGTAAATTTTAAATTGTTCATATTATCATTAATTTTACTAATGAAATTTTAAAGCTTTTCCTTTGTTTCGCCCCAGATGAAAATAATAACATCTATATATCTCCGCCATAGGACCAGGTCTGCCCCCAGTTTGGGGTTGAGGTTCAATGTCTCCCATTGTGCCAAAAACAAGTTGGCATAACTGGGGGCAAACCTGGTACCCATGGTGGTCCCTCTTTTCTGTAGATAAAATTGTTCAGAGAAAAGAAAATAATTGTGGTCTAGAATATGGTCTACTCCCTCCAGCACATAATTAATCTGGTTTGTGTGCCATAATTCATTTTGGGATAATTGTTCCCTCAGGGCTGATATGTCCTGATCGTGGTCTATAATAGTATAGAGGGATTGGACGTCCAAGGTACCCATAATCTAATGGTCTTGGGAGTCCAGGCCCTCCAAAATGCTCACGATTCCAGTTGTATCGCGTACATAGGATTTAATTCTTTTCACTTCAGGTTGAAGTAAAGTATCTATGTACTGCGATAAATTAACTGTTAGGGATCCAATACCCGAAATGATGGGACGTCCTGGTGGGTCCAAAATATTTTTTAGGGACCTTCGGTAAACAATAGAAGATGGGTAATCTACCCGGTGTATTTACAATGTAATTGTATTCTTGTTGTGTCAAAATTCCCTGTTGTAATCCTTTTTTGCAAAAAAGAGAAAGAGACTGTCTATAGGTCTCTGTTGGGTCCTTTTTTAGGGGGATGTATGTAGTTTGGTCTGTTAGTTGTCTGAGGCATTCAGCATTATACTGATCTTCTCCCCAAACAACTATAGCTCCCCCTTTATCTGCTGGACAAATGACTACTTTTTTGTTTTTCTGTAGTTCTCTTATAGCTTTCATTTCCCAATTTGTTAAATTATTTTTATATCTTTTTTTTGTTTTTAATTATTCCAAATCCACTTCCACATTTTTCTGGAATGTGGCCATCTCTGGGCTGATTTCAGCTCTGGGAAATTTTTTTGATTTGTTTTTTTAAATCTGTGTTAATATAAGAGTCTTTTATAGATTGTTCTATAATTGGTGGATTTTTTATAAAATATTTCTTTAGACAGACTTTTCGAATGAACTTTTGAATCCCTATATCGGTATCAAATTTGTTCAAAGAAGCTGACGGTGCAAACTTCAAACCTTTATTAAGGAGTGCAATCTGTGTGGTCGTGAGGTTAATTTTGCTTAAATTTATAATATTATCATTTAGATTTAATAGTGATTCCTGTGTTCCCCTCTTTCTCTGTGATCTTTGTGTCTTCCTCTTTTTTGGTGATTTTCCCTGTATTGATAATTATCTCGTGTTTTCCCTAGATTGTGATTCTCCTGTGTGTCCAGTGTCCATCTCTCGTGTTTCCCTATATCTGTTTTTGAATGTGTTAAATTCCTCTGATCCTGTGGTGCCCTGTGTCTCAGGTTGTACGGTGTCCTGTGTATATGAGGTGCTGTCCGTCTGTCCGTCTGTAATCCATTGATTGAGGTGATCTTTGTTTCAATCGTGGTGAATGGTGAGGGGGAGTCTGGTCTAAAAAAGCATTGTCAGCTAAGGTCTCATATCTGTTTTGTGTTGGTATATTATATCTTATTTGTTCATTTATATATTCTTATACATTGTAATATAGTTTACACATGCTCTCAACATTGTTGATATTTATGGTGAAAAATTTTCTGAGAAAAATAATGTATGAGCAAGATAGCAATTTATTCCACATATAGAGGATAATAACATGAAAACAAAACATCAAAAAGCAGTATCTTCAATTGGACTTAACTATATATACAAAACTGCAAATATAGTGAAAAAACGCATCTTTGCAAAAAAAACGCATCCTCATACAAAAAAGCTGCATTGAAATCGCAAACAGTCCAGAATATTGTAAAAATGCAGATCCAGACCGGCTTTTGGTACCTAACTCAAACTCAAAGACTTGAAACCAGTATAAAAGACAATGATTTAGAAAATCGGGGTATGCCATTGAGGAAGGGGACAGCATCTCCCCGAAACGCGTCTGGTGTAGGACCTTGAAAAATACCCCGCTTCTATAAAACTTAAGTGCACTGAGAAAAAAGGAACCTTCTTTATCCTATTCAAAAAGACTGGAAAACGTCATTCACCTACCCCTGAAAGGGACGTGGTCTCGATACCGAATTGGACTCTGCAATTAGCGGTAAGAGACACGTGGGACGCGATCAACTCTGCAGCCAGGACGCCGGTGTATTGTGTGGAGGACGGATCCATCTGCAAGTCCCTGCAAGCTATAGGCAAGGGTAAGCCCACATAGTGGGTAAAGATTCTTGACGTATTATACAGCAACAACGAGGAAATAACGAACCATAACATTACTAAGGACTCTCGCCATAGCGATTTAACCTGGATGTCAATATAGGAATTCCCTAAAGATTGATACAAGAGAGACTGGCTACAGTTGTAACAACTTTCTTGCGGACATAAAAAGAGACCGGTCAGGTTATGTTCTGGAGGGGCTTCCCACTCCGGTGGTGCTGGGTCTTCCCTGGTTGGTAGCGCACAATCCAGTAGTGGATTGGCAGGCCAGGGAGATATTGGAGTGGAGTGAGCAGTGCAGAGAAAATTGCTTAAATAGCAATTGCCTAGTCGCCTCCATAACTACCCTACCTACATTTATTTCGGATTTTGAGGATGTTTTTTCTGAAAAGGGTTGTCAGAAGTTACCACCTCATCGTCCTTATGACTGCCTGGTTAACCTTATTCCCGGCGCAAAATTACCCAAGACCAGGTTATATAATCTTTCGGGTCCAGAGAGACAAGCCATGAAAGATTATATCTCCGAGAGCTTGGCTAAGGGACACATCAGGCCCTCTTCTTCACCCGTGGCTGCAGGGTTTTTCTTCGTTAAAAAGAAAGATGGGGGCCTGCGTCCTTGCTTAGATTTTCGCGAATTAAATCGGATAACCATCCGAGACCCATACCCTCTTCCTCTCATTCCTGACCTGTTTAATCAGATTGCGGGTGCTAGGTGGTTCTCCAAACTTGATTTTAGGGGGGCCTACAATCTGATTCGTATTAAGGAGGGGGATGAGTGGAAGACAGCGTTTAACACTCCTGAGGGGCATTATGAAAATCTAGTTATGCCTTTCGGTCTGACTAATGCTCCTGCCGTCTTTCAACATTTCGTTAATGACATTTTTAGTCATCTAATCGGCAGGTTTGTGGTAATATACCTAGATGATATTTTAATTTATTCGTCTGATCTGAGAACACACGAGGAGCATGTCAGACAAGTACTGCAGGTCCTACGGACGAATGAATTATATGCTAAGATTGAAAAATGTGTCTTCGCCGTTCAGGAAATACAATTCCTGGGTTATTTTTTATCTGCTTCAGGTTTCCGTATGGATCCTAGGAAGGTCCAGGCAATTTTAGATTGGGATATTCCTGAGAACCTCAAAGCACTACAACGGTTCTTGGGCTTCGCGAATTTCTATAGGAAATTCATTAAAAATTATTCACTTATAGTGAAAAAACGCATCTTTGCAAAAAAAAAACGCATCCTCATACAAAAAAGCTGCATTGAAATCGCAAACAGTCCAGAATATTGTAAAAATGCAGATCCAGACCGGCTTTTGGTACCTAACTCAAACTCAAAGACTTGAAACCAGTATAAAAGACAATGATTTAGAAAATCGGGGTATGCCATTGAGGAAGGGGACAGCATCTCCCCGAAACGCGTCTGGTGTAGGACCTTGAAAAATACCCCGCTTCTATAAAACTTAAGTGCACTGAGAAAAAAGGAACCTTCTTTATCCTATTCAAAAAGACTGGAAAACGTCATTCACCTACCCCTGAAAGGGACGTGGTCTCGATACCGAATTGGACTCTGCAATTAGCGGTAAGAGACACGTGGGACGCGATCAACTCTGCAGCCAGGACGCCGGTGTATTGTGTGGAGGACGGATCCATCTGCAAGTCCCTGCAAGCTATAGGCAAGGGTAAGCCCACATAGTGGGTAAAGATTCTTGACGTATTATACAGCAACAACGAGGAAATAACGAACCATAACATTACTAAGGACTCTCGCCATAGCGATTTAACCTGGATGTCAATATAGGAATTCCCTAAAGATTGATACAAGAGAGACTGGCTACAGTTGTAACAACTTTCTTGCGGACATAAAAAGAGACCGGTCAGGTTATGTTCTGGAGGGGCTTCCCACTCCGGTGGTGCTGGGTCTTCCCTGGTTGGTAGCGCACAATCCAGTAGTGGATTGGCAGGCCAGGGAGATATTGGAGTGGAGTGAGCAGTGCAGAGAAAATTGCTTAAATAGCAATTGCCTAGTCGCCTCCATAACTACCCTACCTACATTTATTTCGGATTTTGAGGATGTTTTTTCTGAAAAGGGTTGTCAGAAGTTACCACCTCATCGTCCTTATGACTGCCTGGTTAACCTTATTCCCGGCGCAAAATTACCCAAGACCAGGTTATATAATCTTTCGGGTCCAGAGAGACAAGCCATGAAAGATTATATCTCCGAGAGCTTGGCTAAGGGACACATCAGGCCCTCTTCTTCACCCGTGGCTGCAGGGTTTTTCTTCGTTAAAAAGAAAGATGGGGGCCTGCGTCCTTGCTTAGATTTTCGCGAATTAAATCGGATAACCATCCGAGACCCATACCCTCTTCCTCTCATTCCTGACCTGTTTAATCAGATTGCGGGTGCTAGGTGGTTCTCCAAACTTGATTTTAGGGGGGCCTACAATCTGATTCGTATTAAGGAGGGGGATGAGTGGAAGACAGCGTTTAACACTCCTGAGGGGCATTATGAAAATCTAGTTATGCCTTTCGGTCTGACTAATGCTCCTGCCGTCTTTCAACATTTCGTTAATGACATTTTTAGTCATCTAATCGGCAGGTTTGTGGTAATATACCTAGATGATATTTTAATTTATTCGTCTGATCTGAGAACACACGAGGAGCATGTCAGACAAGTACTGCAGGTCCTACGGACGAATGAATTATATGCTAAGATTGAAAAATGTGTCTTCGCCGTTCAGGAAATACAATTCCTGGGTTATTTTTTATCTGCTTCAGGTTTCCGTATGGATCCTAGGAAGGTCCAGGCAATTTTAGATTGGGATATTCCTGAGAACCTCAAAGCACTACAACGGTTCTTGGGCTTCGCGAATTTCTATAGGAAATTCATTAAAAATTATTCACTTATAGTGAAAAAACGCATCTTTGCAAAAAAAAACGCATCCTCATACAAAAAAGCTGCATTGAAATCGCAAACAGTCCAGAATATTGTAAAAATGCAGATCCAGACCGGCTTTTGGTACCTAACTCAAACTCAAAGACTTGAAACCAGTATAAAAGACAATGATTTAGAAAATCGGGGTATGCCATTGAGGAAGGGGACAGCATCTCCCCGAAACACGTCTGGCGTAGGACCTTGAAAAATACCCCGCTTCTATAAAACTTAAGTGCACTGAGAAAAAAGGAACCTTCTTTATCCTATTCAAAAAGACTGGAAAACATCATTCACCTACCCCTGAAAGGGACGTGGTCTCGATACCGAATTGGACTCTGCAATTAGCGGTAAGAGACACGTGGGACGCGATCAACTCTGCAGCCAGGACGCCGGTGTATTGTGTGGAGGACGGATCCATCTGCAAGTCCCTGCAAGCTATAGGCAAGGGTAAGCCCACATAGTGGGTAAAGATTCTTGACGTATTATACAGCAACAACGGGGAAATAACGAACCATAACATTACTAAGGACTCTCGCCATAGCGATTTAACCTGGATGTCAATATAGGAATTCCCTAAAGATTGATACAAGAGAGACTGGCTACAGTTGTAACAACTTTCTTGCGGACATAAAAAGAGACCGGTCACTGTTCGCAAAGATTATCAATCACAGCAGAAATTTCCTATAGAGAGAATATCATTTCTAAGTACATGAATAACTTAAAACAGGATAATTAAGTGGCAATATAATTTATATCACCACAGGTGAAATATGTATTTTTAAGTATGTGAATATACACCTATGAAATATAAAGAAATATTATTGTATGTAGCAGGGACTGATCGCCCCATCTATCCCACCTACCACAATATTCAAATTTCCAGGACTATTTAGCCCTGTGAATATAAGGTGAGGATCGTATTGGGTTATCAGCCCCAGTTCCATGAAGCAGCACAAGAATTGAATTTCTCCTACTGTATTACCTATTTTATATAGTATTTATTTTATATTGTGATTGTATTTTTAATGTAAATCTTAACAATAAACTGCGTCCTATTTACCTCCATATATGAGTGCCCATCCACATACTTATATTGATAATGTGTCACCCTGTGTACAAATGTCTGTAGCATCTTTAAGTGTTGTGCCTTTCTCACAGTTACAGAACTGTATAATACTTTGTAAATGTTCCGAAAACTTTTTGGTTAGACAATAAAGGAATCACTGCTATAATATTTTTGTCTTTTTTAACACAAACGTATTGTGGTAAGGTGAACAGAAAAGTGTATGGTAAAGTCCTGGAAGAGGTGTATATCCCACCCAGCTTCCTCAACTTGGTGAGGTAAATAAAATCCATAAAGGTTAAAATGGTCTCAGCAATGTGTAGGTTGCTGAGAAAGTTTTGTTAAGTTTATGGGCTGGATTTTATTGGACTGGGAGATGGTAGGCTTGGTAGAGGGACCTCCCCAGTCCACCCCATTCCGGGACAGGTTTTCCCCTAGCCTGAGGGATCCCAGCTGAAGCCAGCTGGGATCATCAAGGGGAAATAAAGCACAGTTCAGTCTGTCAGTCTGGGGAGAGTGATGCCTGGAGAAAGTCTGGGAAGCTGGCTGCCCTGCTGGCTGAATTTTCTGTGTGAACGGTGTTCAAGAGGTGAGTTAGAAACTTCACTGTATTAGCCAGAGCCCAGACGGGCAGGTGTTTATTTTAGTTTGGTTTATGTTTTGTGGTGTTGGACCTTCACCTTACCCAGTGAATTATAACTGGGGTTGCCTGTATTGCCAGAGTGTGATAAATAAAGCAGCATTTTGACTTTAACCCTGTGGTCTGCAAGAGAATCTGTCATTGCCGCCCAACCTGAGAGTGTAACCCCTTACAGTATTTTACATCACACAGATTTTTCTGGGTAAGGGCTTATGCACACGACCATCTGTATTTTGCGGTCCGCAAAACACGGATCCGTAAAAATTACAGATGATGTCCGTGTGAGATCCGTATTGCATTAATTTTTTGGCGGATCCATTGTAAGAATGCCTTGCCTGCAAAACAGACAAGAATAGGAGATGTTCTGTCTTTTCTGCGAAACGGCCAAGTGAACCTATTGAAGTGAATGGTTACGCATACGGGCCACCCAAAAAATGGAATGAACACAGACAAAAAAGAGCATAGGGGGTCATTTATCAAACAAGTGTAAAGTAGAACTGGCTTAGTTGGCCATAGCAACCAATCAGATTCCTCCTTTCATTTTCCAAAGGAGTGTCACGAGGGTATCGAGAACCACGCCTGACTCCGTTATACCCGGGGTCAGGAAGTCGCAGCGGTTGGCTGCACGCTCTATTTAAGATAGGGCTGTTTTCCTTATGGTAGCTTTCTGGGTTTGCTTTGCAAACCCTTTTGGCTCACTCAGGGATCCGTAGCTCCTTCTCCTCAGCTGTTCCTTGTCCAGCACTCCCAAACCTCCTTATATTCCTCTCTCACACTTCTCTGGTTGCCAGAGATAGAGCTTCCTGCCTGGACATCTATCCTGACCCACTGGAGCTGTGTTGCTGCGTTCTCTGACTGTTGATTCAGAACGCTACCCTCCGGATCCCTGTTGGACCTTTGTGGACAGTTGTTGTCGTCCACCTGGGTGTTTGTGTTTGTCTGTGTTTGTCTGTCCTCTCCCTGGTGTTTCCCTCTTAGTGCAGTGGTGAGGACTATCTAGGGCTCATTTCAGGGAAAGCCAGGGTTTAGGCACGTGATCGCCGCATGGGTGAGGAACCCATCTAGGGACGTCAGGGCAGTCAGGTGCCAGCCGCAAGGTGAGTTAGGGGTCACCACCTTTCACTCTCCCTTAGGCAGGGCTTTCCCTGTTTTCCTCCCTGTGCGTGACACCGGTCATTACATTATCTATGGCCCTTATTTTGTGTAGGTAAAAAAAAAAAAAAAAAAAAATTATATATATATTTTTTTTTCTACCTACTTAGAATCCAGTATGGATCAAATTGCTGCTCTGTCCAAACAATTTCATGGCCTGTCTTTGGAGGTGGTAGGATTGAAGGCGTCGGTCCTCCAGCAACAGCAGCAATTACAACTGACCGCAAGCCCAGCGGTTGCTACTGGTAACCAGGTTGTTGCGGAACCCAAGGTCCCTCTCCCTGACAGATTTTCTGGGGGAAGGGACAAGTTTTTGGCATTCCGTGAGGCCTGTAAGTAATATTTTAAACTACGCCCTCACTCCTCTGGTAATGAAGATCAGCGGGTGGGGGTTGTTATTTCCCTGCTGCAGGGGGACCCGCAGTCCTGGGCGTTCTCTTTACCTACTGATTCCCAGGCTCTTCGGTCAGTGGATGAGTTTTTCGGGGCCTTGGGTCTCATATATGACGACCCTGACCGAGTAGAACTGGCTGAATCAAGATTACGGAGACTCTTACAAGGAGAACGGCCGGTAGAGGAGTATTGCTCTGAATTCCGTAGGTGGGCTACGGATACCCAATGGAACGACTCGGCTCTCAGGAGTCAGTTCTGCTCTGGGTTATCTGAAAGGATTAAGGATGTGCTTGCATTATATGAGACCCCCTTTTCCCTTGATGCGGTTATGTCCCTTTCTATCTGTATAGAGAGACGCCTTAGGGACAGGTTGAAGAACCGGAGAAATTGGTAACTCCTCTCAAGCAGCAGTTAGTCTGTACGGACTTAGACGAGCCTATGCAGCTAGGAGGAACTACTCGTCAGGTCCGTCCTCCTGAGGCTCGCCGTAGGCGTGGGTTTTTTTTTTTTTGTGGGGAGTGGGGTCATTTCATTAATGTCTGTCCTTCTTTCCTCAGAAACAAAAGACCGTCGGAAAAACTACTAACCCCAGGCTGTGTGGAGGATGTCAGCCGGGGGGTATACGTCTCCTCCATATGTACATCGCAATTTGTGTTGCCAGCGGTTATTGTTTTTGGTGATAAGACGGAGACCATTTCTTTCTTTTTAGACAGTGGAGCAGGGGTAAATTTGATAGATGCCCATTTTGCCCGCACTTTGGGTTTGTCTCTCTGTACGTTACAGAGACCCATTCCCATATTCGCTATTGATTCTGCTCCCCTGTCTCAGAGAAACCTCACCCACATTGTTCATAATATACACCTTCGGGTAGGGGACCACCATAACGAGATGCTTTCAGGTTATGTTCTGGAGGGGCTTCCCACTCCGGTGGTGCTGGGTCTTCCCTGGTTGGTAGCGCACAATCCAGTAGTGGATTGGCAGGCCAGGGAGATATTGGAGTGGAGTGAGCAGTGCAGAGAAAATTGCTTAAATGGCAATTGCCTAGTCACCTCCATAACTACCCTACCTACATTTATTTCGGATTTTGAGGATGTTTTTTCTGAAAAGGGTTGTCAGAAGTTACCACCTCATCGTCCTTATGACTGCCTGGTTAACCTTATTCCCGGCGCAAAATTACCCAAGACCAGGTTATATAATCTTTCGGGTCCAGAGAGACAAGCCATGAAAGATTATATCTCCGAGAGCTTGGCTAAGGGACACATCAGGCCCTCTTCTTCACCCGTGGCTGCAGGGTTTTTCTTCGTTAAAAAGAAAGATGGGGGCCTGCGTCCTTGCTTAGATTTTCACGAATTAAATCGGATAACCATCCGAGACCCATACCCTCTTCCTCTCATTCCTGACCTGTTTAATCAGATTGCGGGTGCTAGGTGGTTCTCCAAACTTGATTTTAGGGGGGCCTACAATCTGATTCGTATTAAGGAGGGGGATGAGTGGAAGACAGCGTTTAACACTCCTGAGGGGCATTATGAAAATCTAGTTATGCCTTTCGGTCTGACCAATGCTCCTGCCGTCTTTCAACATTTCGTTAATGACATTTTTAGTCATCTAATCGGCAGGTTTGTGGTAATATACCTAGATGATATTTTAATTTATTCGTCTGATCTGAGAACACACGAGGAGCATGTCAGACAAGTACTGCAGGTCCTACGGACGAATGAATTATATGCTAAGATTGAAAAATGTGTCTTCGCCGTTCAGGAAATACAATTCCTGGGTTATTTTTTATCTGCTTCAGGTTTCCGTATGGATCCTAGGAAGGTCCAGGCAATTTTAGATTGGGATATTCCTGAGAACCTCAAAGCACTACAACGGTTCTTGGGCTTCGCGAATTTCTATAGGAAATCCATAAAAAATTATTCACTTATTGTAAAACCGCTTACTGACATGACTAGGAAGGGGACTGATTTTTCTAAATGGTCTGACGCCGCTAAAGTTGCTTTTTCCTCTCTAAAAGAGAGGTTTACCTCAGCACCTGTACTAGTCCAACCTGATGTCTCTCAGCCTTTTATTGTTGAAGTCGATGCGTCAGAGGTGGGAGTGGGGGCGGTGCTGTCTCAGGGTCCGTCTCCTGGCAAATGGCGTCCTTGTGCTTTCTTTTAAAAAAAAACTATCTGCAGCAGAAAAGAACTACGATATTGGCAATAGGGAACTATTAGCTATTAAACTTGCGTTTGAGGAGTGGCACCACTTCTTAGAGGGGGCAGTCCACCCCGTCACTGTGATTACGGACCACAAAAATCTCCTGTACCTCGAATCAGCTAAGCGTCTCACCCCTAGACAGGCTAGGTGGTCGCTATTTTTTACCAGGTTTAACTTTGTTATTACCTATCGTCCTGGGGCAAAGAACACCAAGGCTGATGCACTATCTCGTTGTTTCCCTGGAGGGGGTAATGTGAGTGATCCGGTGCCCATTCTACAAAGAGGAGTGGTTGTCTCTGCGGTACACTCTGTTTTGGAGTGGAAGGTGTTAGAGGCCCAGGGGGACGCCCCGGTCTCTTGCCCCTCAGAGAAATTGTTTGTACCGTTGAACCTACGTTTCGAATTATTAAAGGAACATCATAATTCGGCACTTGCTGGGCACCCGGGTAGTAAAGCAACCTTGGAGCTATTGTCTCGTCGTTTTTGGTGGCCAAGGTTGCGTCAGGATGTATTGGATTTTGTGTCTTCTTGTTCTACCTGTGCGCGCGCAAAAGTTTCACATACACGTCCTGCAGGGTCTCTATTACCACTCGTCATTCCCAATAGACCGTGGACACATCTGTCAATGGATTTTATCACTGACTTACCTTTGTCTGCGGGTAAAACAGTGATTTTGGTAGTAGCGGACAGGTTTAGCAAAATGGTACACTTCATTGCGTTACCCGCACTACCTAATGCTAAGCTTCACGGGGTCCCCTCCGATGTTGTTTCGGATCGGGGTACCCAGTTTATTTCTAAATTTTGGAAAGCTTTTTGTTCCTGTTTGGGGGTACACTTGTCCTTTTCCTCAGCTTTCCATCCTCAGTCGAATGGACAGACTGAGCGAACCAACCAAAACCTTGAGACATATCTAAGATGTTTTGTGTCTGAAAACCAAGAGTTGTGGTCATCATATTTACCGTTAGCTGAGTTTGCCATAAATAATCGTCGTCAGGAATCCACTGGCAAGTCACCATTTCTTGGTGCATATGGTTTTCATCCCCAATTCTGTACTTTCAAAGAGGGGGGGTCTTCTGGGGTACCAGAAGAGGAACGTTTTTCGTCATCTCTTTCATCGGTATGGCAGAAGGTGCAAGCTAACTTGAAAAATATGGGAGGTAAATACAAATGCATGGCTGATAAGAGACGGTTGCCAGGTCCGGACCTAGGAGTGAATGACTATGTGTGGTTGTCTACTAGGAATATTAAATTGAAGGTTCCCTCTTGGAAACTGGGTCCTAGGTTTATTGGCCCTTACAAAATTGTAGCCATCATCAACCCCGTGGCTTTTCGCCTGGAGTTACCTCAGACTTTTAAAATTCATAATGTTTTTTATAAGTCGTTACTCAAAAAATATGTTCCACCTCTAGAACCATCACCGCTGCCACCCCCTCCTGTTGTCGTGGATGGTAATCTAGAATTTCAGATATCCAAAATTGTTAATTCTCGTCGGGTCCGCCGCTCTCTTCAATATCTGGTGCATTGGAGAGGTTACGGTCCCGAGGAAAGAATGTGGGTTCCTGCGTCTGAGGTAAACGCCGACAGGTTAGTTCTGGTTTTTCATGCCTCTCATCCTGAGAGACCTGGTCCTGAGTGTCCGGAGGCCCCTCGTAGAGAGGGGGGTACTGTCACGAGGGTATCGAGAACCACGCCTGACTCCGTTATACCCGGGGTCAGGAAGTCGCAGCGGTTGGCTGCACGCTCTATTTAAGATAGGGCTGTTTTCCTTATGGTAGCTTTCTGGGTTTGCTTTGCAAACCCTTTTGGCTCACTCAGGGATCCGTAGCTCCTTCTCCTCAGCTGTTCCTTGTCCAGCACTCCCAAACCTCCTTATATTCCTCTCTCACACTTCTCTGGTTGCCAGAGATAGAGCTTCCTGCCTGGACATCTATCCTGACCCACTGGAGCTGTGTTGCTGCGTTCTCTGACTGTTGATTCAGAACGCTACCCTCCGGATCCCTGTTGGACCTTTGTGGACAGTTGTTGTCGTCCACCTGGGTGTTTGTGTTTGTCTGTGTTTGTCTGTCCTCTCCCTGGTGTTTCCCTCTTAGTGCAGTGGTGAGGACTAGCGATCCCACCGGCCCGTTCACTATCTAGGGCTCATTTCAGGGAAAGCCAGGGTTTAGGCACGTGATCGCCGCACGGGTGAGGAACCCGTCTAGGGACGTCAGGGCAGTCAGGTGCCAGCCGCAAGGTGAGTTAGGGGTCACCACCTTTCCCTCTCCCTTAGGCAGGGCTTTCCCTGTTTTCCTCCCTGTGCGTGACACCGGTCATTACAAGGAGCTGTCAAAAATGAAAGGTGGAATCTAATTGGTTGTTATGGGCAACTAAGCCGGTTCTACTTTACACCAGTTTGATAAATGCATCCAGTAATACTTTCCATTCCAAATGACTTTGGTTAGCTATACTGAAGCATAAGTTAATGTTTTGGTTAAAAAAGAGAGATATGTCATTTGATGTGATGTAAGATTAACCACATATGTAGTGAAAATGGTCTCACAGAGGGACAGTCATCTGATATTTAATGGTCACTGCTACATAAAAATTAAGGGAATTGAAAATCTGTCACAGAAGAGTCTGGTGTAGCCTAAATGGGTTGTGTCACTTCAGCAAATGGCATTCATCATGTAGAGAAAGTTAATACAAGGCACTTGCTAATGTATTGTGATTGTCCATATTGTTTCCTTTGTTGGCTTGATTCATTTCTCCATCACATTATACACTGCTCGCATCCATGGTTATGACCACTCTGCAATCCATTAGTGATGGTCATACTTGCACACTATAGGAAGAAGCGCCAGCCTCTCTGGTGGTCGGGATAATGGGGGCTCACATAGGCTGGTGCTTTTACCTATAGTGTGCAAGCACGGCCTCCACTGATGCATTGCAGGGTTGTTGTAACCATGGAAACGGGCTGTGTATAATGTGATGGAAAAATGAATGAAGCCAGCAAAGGAGGCAATATGGACAATCACAATACATTAGTAAGTGCCTTGTATTAACTTTCTCTACATGATGAATGCCATTTGCTGAAGTGACACAACCCATTTAGGCTACACCAGACTCTTCTGTGACAGATTTTCAATTCCCTTAATTTTTATGTAGCAGTGACCATTAAATATCAGATGACTGTCCCTCTGTGAGACCATTTTCACTACATATGTGGTTAATCTTACATCATATCAAATGACATATCTCTCTTTTTTAACCAAAACATTAACTTATGCTTCAGTATAGCTAACCAAAGTCATTTGGAATGGAAAGTATTACTGGATGCTGTTACGGACCGTTTCAGCAGACAAGGGGTTAAGATCCGTTTAGGCGATATGCCCCTTTCTGAGAGACAGGCACAGCTACTGCAGAACACCAAACTCCCGAACTGGATACAAAATAGCACTCCAAACTGGAACATCATGAATAGCTGCTAGCAGACGAACAGGAAAAGCGTACAGTCAGCTTACACTCCTGGGAATCAGTCTCCAACAGCATACAGGGAATCCCCCCAATGACGAGACAAGGCTCCGTGTTGAGGGTCAGCAGTGGTCTGACTGTACTTCAGATACAGCCTCTTTTATTCATAAAAAACAAACATAGTACTGCCCACAGGGTTTTGAAATCCAACCAATCAATATCTTACAACACACACAATGCAAGTACAGCAACCAATCGTTCCCGCCCCCTAGAGGACCAGAAGGGAGACTGCGACACAGAACAGATACAACACATCCCCACAATGCATCATGGTTTCCTCCTCTCTGTCCCAGAGACAACCGAGGGCAATCCAATTATCTCTCAGGACAAAGGGGAGATCGCCAATACACATGTGGAGACAACAGGACAGACATCACCATTTAAACACACAATGGGACAATGGGACAATAGAACCACACCCAGCATATTCCTCCCAAGCTGACAAGTTACACTTATTATAAATTGTTACAACTTTGTGAGGTTACATTGTCCATACATATAACTTAGGCTACTTTCACACTAGCGCTTGATCGGATCCGTTCTGAACGGATCCGATCATATTAATGCAGACGGAGGCTCCGTTCAGTACGGATCCGTCTGCATTAATAACTTAGAAAATTTTCTAAGTGCGCAAGATGCCTGAGCGGATCCGTTCAGACTTTCAATGTAAAGTCAATGGGGGACGGATCCGCTTGAAGATTGAGCCATATGGTGACCTCTTCAAGCGGATCCGTTCCCATTGACTTACATTGTAAGTCTGAAGGGATCCGCTCGCCTCCGCACGGCCAGGCGGACAGCTGAACGCTGCAAGCAGCGTTCAGCTGTCCGCCTGTCCGTGCGGAGGCGAGCGGAGGCTGAACGCCGCCAGACTGATGCAGTCTGAGCGGATCCGCTCCATTCAGACTGCATCAGGGCTGGACGGAGGCATTCGGGTCCGCTCGTGAGCTCCTTCAAACTGAGCTCACGAGCGGACCGACGAACGCTAGTGTGAAACTAGCCTTACATCAATTTAAACAGTATAACTTGGGGACAAACCTATCCAAAATTCACTTGAATAGGTTCAGGGGTTTAAAAGTTAGCAAAAGTATCTCAAAGGGCCGTAATCCTGGGGCAGGAGGCTGGCAAACAGGCCCCTCCAAAACACCGTGGCGAGGTTGGTTTCGCCACAGATGCATTTATCAAACTGGTGTAAAGTAGAACCGGCTTAGTTGCCCATAACAACCAATTAGATTCCACCTTTCATTTTTGACAGCTCCTTTGGAAAATGAAAGGAGGAATCTGATTGGTTGCTATGGCCAACTAAGCCAGTTCTACTTTACACTAGTTTGATAAATTACCCCCCATGCTCTTCTTTTTTTGTAACTGTAACTACAAAGTAATTGTCTCAGCAAAAATGAAATAGAGTAGTTTTCCTGTAATTACACATTGTAAAAAATGAAAGGCTCTTCTGAATATTGCTTTGTATATGAGCACTTGGGAAATAATTACATACTAATTATAATAACTGCATTCTTGAATAATGAGAACTTCCCCTATGCTGCTCTGTTGTAAAATAACAGAAAAGTATTTTAGCATTAATAGATTTAAAAAAGCAATGCATGTTTACAAAAAAATGACTGTAGAAGCAGAATAAGACAAATAAACAGTACTCAGATGTAATTGCCAAATTCTGAACATTTCAGTTCATGATAAAGTCATCATTCTCCAAGAGTCACTTTTTATAAGAGTGCCAGGAAAACAAGGACAACAATGGAAAGCTATCGGAAAGCAGGTGAAACAGCAAAGAGAATATTAGCTCAAATTAAAAATATGTGGTAATATAATTTCTAATAGTTAATTTTACATAAAGTATTACAACAAGCCCCAATGGAAGCTGGTGTAGAGGATGGGAGTAGTAGTGGCCCTGATGTAGTGTTGTAGTGTCACAGTTTCCTACCTCAGACCTCAGTCCAGTGAAAAAGGTAATGATGAAAGGAACAAGGCAGAGATGTTTGAACAAATAATGTGTTCCTTTAATGAGTGGAAAAACAGATAGCAGCACATTCATCAGCACTTCGTACAAAGTTCACTTTCTCTCCTCCCAGATGATCTGCTATAGTGGCTGGAAATGCGAGAAAGAAAACACTCGGAAACTTGATAGCTTATGGAAGAAGAGTACATAGAGAAGTAAGGGCCCCATAGCAAGGATCAAACCAGACCTCCCACACAGGGCAGAAGGGTTTCTGCCTAAACCCTTTTCAATGACCCATTTTTCCACTGCTTCATGTGCTAAAAGTTGTTTCTTTATAGCAGGGATGGCCAACCTGCACTCCTCCAGCTGTTATAAAACTACAATTGCCACCGGTTGTTCCATCCCCTTCTGCAGAGGACTGATCAGGAGCCCAAGCCCACCCTGAAACAGGTCACAAGCAGCTCCTTCACTGCTTGCCGCTCCTCCCTATCTGGCAAGATGGAGGAGGTAAAGGTGGATATTGGCCTTTTGCGACAAGAGATGCATAACTCACATCTTGGTGCAACTCTCTGCTATAGAGAAAAAGGTGTACTTTTGGCAACAAAAATGTGACGACTATGAGAATCGGCTATGCCGAAATAACCTGCACATTGTTGGGTTACCGGAAAGAGCGGAGGGAAATAACCCATGTGAGTTTGTAGCCACATAGCTGAAAACTACTTTCCCGGATGCCATCTTTTCCTCTGCCATTGCAAACGAACGGGATCACCTCGTTCCTGCTAGACCACTGCCACTGGGGGCACCGCCTATGTTAGCCCGCCTGCTAAACTTCACTGACAGAGATCATATTCTGCAATTAGCCCATCACAAGCAAGAGTTACGCTTTAAAAACACCATCGTCATGTTATTTCCTGATTTCTCGGCAGAGCTCCAGAAACGTAGGGCAACGTTCACTGTTGTAAAGAGACGACTCAGAGATTTGAATCTACCTTACTGAATGGCATATCCTGCCAGGCTGAGGGCTGTGGATGGGAAAACCTCCTGTCACGAGTTGGAGGTCCCAAGAGAGACCTCTGCGTCGTCAAGCAATAAACAAACAGATATCAGGTACAGACACACGAGTTTATTGCACAAACAAAAACCAGGGAAGGCAGCACAGAAAAAACATGAGCTCTATGTACCGTCAGCACAGTGGGAGCAAACCCCCACTGCGCCACTGTCTAGTAATACTCCAGAGGGGTGTGACTAAGCAACTCCTGGTATTCACTAGGGCCCCGGATGGTAGGGTTAGGCTTTGCAGCAGGAAGTTGCCAGGGTCCACTCTGGAGCGTGAACTAGACAGTGACAGCAGGAACGAATGGACAACAGGTACCAGAAGGTACCGACGGTACATAGGCAAACATAAACAGGCAAATACAAATAGCAACTTAAAACACAAGCAGGAGTTCACGCAAGGGAACAGGACTGGCAATGAGCAGAGAAGGACTAGCTCCACCAGTGGTATACTGCGTGGCCTTGCCCATAGCACTCTGCAGCAAGGCATGCTGCAGCAAGGGCTTGCTGAACAGAGAAATATAAATACACAAGGTAACTCAAACATAACAGGCAGAACAGATAACAAAACATAGGAAAGAAGACACAGAACTGAGGAGACCTCAGCCTTATATACAGGTTCCATGGGTGCAGCAGAGAGGCCACACCCATGGAGCAGACAGAGGATTAACTCCTAATAGGCACACAGGGGAGTTAACCCATAAAGAAGCACAAATCACACAGGAACGGAGCTGCAGCGAGAGCATAGACAGAAGGTCACAGCCAAAAGGTAACGACTGTGACACCTCCAAGTTCTTCACTACACCGATGGAAGCTACCACAGGCAAGAGCCCCAACATGATTGTCTACCTGAGGATCCACGTTTTTGCTAGGGAAGGACGACATAGAATCCAGGTTCTTCTTCATTCTTCTCACCTTAAGTTGGTGAGCCCAGATACTGGATACCTTTCAGTATGTTCCAATTTAATGTTTGTGTTCCTTATGATATACACTGTTATTCCATTCCTAGGCTAGATCATTGCTGGCATGTACTAGTGCTCACAATATGTCACGGGAAGCAGAGAGTATACTTGGTTGGGCGGATGTTACTTTATTTATCTGATTACCCAATATGGTGGATATTCGTGTGATGTAGTGTTGATCGAGCACCATAGTGCTCGGGTGCTCGGGCCGAACACATCAGGATGCTCTGAAGGGGGGGGGGGGGGTGCCTGGTTCATAAGAAAAGGTCAGAAATTGTTGGAAACACCACCAAGATGGTTTGGGAACAGAATGGGGAGGATGTCTCAATGCATCTTGGATGCCCAGGTCGCTGCTGGGAACGATGTTGCCCGAGTAGTACGCCACTTTTACAGACTGACAATAATACGCACAAAACCGAAGATAAAATCGATTTTAGAGGAAACATTGTTAGGAAACATTCTTTCCTGTATATTTACTTGCATATAAAGTACAATTGCTGCAAAAAATTGCAAGGAAGAGACACTCCGATACAACCTGTATATCGCATAAAGGAGGGCCTCATTCACATTGTGGTACAACTGTTCAGGTAGTGGGTTATGATTGATGGCCTGCCGGTGACCCTCAAAAACATTTGGAGCAAGTGCCTGCTGATTTGACCATCTAAAACATTATCGGCGAGGGAGGGCCTGCTGCTACTTTGGTGACTCTAGATAACCTCCCCGTGACGGCAACGATCCATTCGGATATCTGCCATATCAACTTTCGATGTTATTTTCAGCGCCAACCACGGTGACCACGGCTAAGGGGGAATTAGTGTTCGATTCCGGAGAGGGAGCCTGAGAAACGACTACGGCTACCACATGCAAGCAAGGCAGCATGTACACAAATTACCTATTAGGTATAATTAGGTGAGGGCCTGCAGGTGAGCTGACCCTGTAAAAGATTGTAGGTGAGGGCTTGCTGATAAGCTGACCATCTAAAAGATTGTAGGTGAGGGCTTGCTGATAAGCTGACCATCTAAATGATTGTAGGTGAGGGCCTGCTGGTGATCTGACCCTCTAAAAAAATATATGCTAGGGCCTGCTGCTGAGCTGAGCCTCTAAAACATTATGGTTGAGGGTCTGCTGCTGAGCTGACCATTTAAAAAATTATGGGAGAGTGCCTGCTGCTTAGCTGACCATTGAAAAAAAAACTGTGTTCAAAGCAGGCCAGGTCACCTGAATACTTCAGTTAGGAAATAATGGAATAGGACTTCGGTTCTATTTTGTTGGTTTTCTGAACTGGGGCCATGATTAAGAGGGACGGCCGGGGGGCATCCGTATTGCGCCACTAGAGGTGAAATTCTTGGACCAGCACAAGGCGAACGAAAGCATTTGCCAACAATGTTTTTGTTAATCAAATATGAAAGTCGGAGGTTCGAAGATGATCAGATACTGTCTTAGTTCCAACCATAAACAATGACAACCGGCAATCTGGCGGTGCTCTTACCATTACCCGCGGTGCTGTGTCAAGGAAACCAAAGTACTTGTGTTCCGGGGAGAGTATGGTTTGAAAGCTGACATATTTCACAGATACATTCTTGAAGCACAAACGTTACACTGCAGATGTGGTATGGGTAAGGTCACTGTCAGAAGCGGACACCATCTACGGAAAAATTACATTGTATGTCACAGATACATTTTTAAAGCACACATGTTACACTGCAGATGTGGCCCTGGTACGGTCACTGTCAGAAACAGATACCGTCTACGAAAAAATTACATTGTATGTCACAGATAAATGTTTGAAAAGCACACGTTACAAAGCAGATGTGGCCCTGGTAAGGTCACTGTCAGAAGCGGACACCATCTCCGGAAAAAGTACAATGTATGTCACAGAATTTTTTTCAAGCGCACAAGTTACACTGCAGATGTGGCCCTGGTAAGGTCACTGTCAGAAGCGAACAACGTCTACGGAACAAGTGCAATGTATGTCACAGAATTTTCTTTAAGCGCACACGTTACACTGCAGATGTGGCCCTGGTAAGGTCACAGTCAGAAGCGGACAACGTCTACGGAAAAAGTACACTGGATGTCACTGATATTTTAGGGATGCGCATACTTTACACTAGAGATGTGGTGCAGCTAATCTCACTGTCTGCAGCGGACATTGCCTATTGAAATAGTACACTGGATGTCACTGATATTTTAGGGATGTGCACACTTTACACAGAAGATGTGGCACGGGTAATTTAACTGTCCGCAGCGGACACCGTCTATGGAAAAAGTACACTGGATATCACTGATATTTTAGGGATGCGCACACTTTACACAGGAGATGTGGAGCGGATAGTTTAACTGTCCGCAGCGGACACCGTCTACGGAGAAAGTACACTGCATGTCACTGATATTTTAGGGATGCATACACTTTACATGGGAGATGTGGCGCGGATATTTTATCTGTCCACAGCGGACACCCTCTACGGAAAAAGTACACTGGATGTCACTGATATTTTAGGGATGCGCATACATTACACAGGAGATGTGGCGCGGATAATTTAACTGTCCGCAGCGACCGATTAGATGCTATTTAGCGCAGGATGCGCTAAAAATATACATTGCTGCTGTCACACACAACAGTACTTAAAAAGGACTTTTGGGTCTCTGAAAAGTTTTTTGTATAAAAATCTTCCTATTACACTCGCTACACTGTCTGTCCCTTCCTATTCACAACTCTCCCTAACACTGAGCAATTTAGCGCAGGTTGTGCTACAAACATATATTGCTGCTGTCACACACAATAGTCCTTACAAGGACTTTTGGGTCTCTGAAATGTTTTTTGTACAAAATAAATATTCAATTACATTCCCTACACTCTCTGTCCTTTCCTATGCTCAGCTCTCCCTAACTACAATGAGCCGAACATGAGTAATCGGGTGCTATATAGCACCCAATGACACGTTTCGGCCAGCCAATCGCTGTAATTGGCAGCCAAGAAACGTGCAGGGGGAGTACCGCCATGTGCCGAGCATCGAGATGCTCGAGCCAAACAGGTGTTTGGCCGAGGATGCTCGATCATCACTTGTGTGATGTCCTGGAACACTAGGGGTCTAGGGTACGCTATGAAGCACTTTATCGTGTTCTCAGCAATCAGACAGTTTAACTCTCATATTTTGTGTTTACACATTTGACACCAGATTTCACTAAGAGGATCCATAAAACCTGGGTCCAAAGGGCACAACATTCTTGTCATACTACCCTTAGTAGGGATGTGACCCTGTTAGTGCACAAATCCCTGCTGTAGGTTGAGAAGCTGCTATTTGACCCTGAGGGGAGGTTTGTTTTTGTTGCAGCCTATATTAACTGTACCCTGTATGTGATTATGGCCATCTATGTACCCCCTCCCTCCTCTTTACATGTATTGCACCAAGCAGTGGCATTTGCAGCATCATACCCATCTGCTTAAGTGCTTTGTATGGGACATTAAGCTCCACCTTAGATAGATTCCACTCAGATTGTGTGCCTGGAGGTTCAGGTGATTCCCTATTGCCACTGGCCAGACTTCTAGAGGAGGTGGGGTGGGTGGACATGTTCCCAATTCTTCCCAATTCTGAAGCACATCTCATGTATTTGAATCTCAGGTCCTTGTGGCCAGTGCTGAAAGGACCTCAGTTATTCCCCCGTATGCTTCTTCCAATCCTTAGAATGGCTATATAGGTTTGGGTGGCATGTAAAGGATTCATGCATATCAAGGAAACATGGCTGAGACACCTCTTTGGTCTCTCTTTCCGAATGCCAATTCTGAAGAACCCACAGTATTTGCACTCTAAATGATGTATACAATAACATTGTATTTACCACATTTGATGCCCTGCACACTGACTGTGATCTGCCTAGAATGACATTCTACATTTATCTTCAACTCAGCCCTGAAATCACACTTTAGTAGCACTCAGATAGCTATATCTACCTACCCGATAAATGGGGTGTTTCATTGCCAGGGCCTCTGAGGGTTCATCTTTGGTATTTACACTCACCTGTTGGGCACGAAATTGCAATCTGTGCAGCTACCAGTTATTGATAAGTGGATGGCCATGATCCCAGACCTCAGGGATGATGATATAAGTGATGTTTTAGAGTTACCCCCACTGGTGTCACTTGCTATCAATAATACGTTCATACAAGTATGTATTATAGACTAAAGTTACCCATCCCCCTCATGACTATATATAATGGGCAGGCTTTCACACTCTAGATGCCATTGATGCACAGTGGTGGGAGCAAATTTTTGGCATCTTATATGGGCATGCTTATATCCAAAAGTTTTCGAAAGACATCAAGGATTTTCTATCTAACCTATTTAACCTTCCTGTTCCTATGGAACCTACTGTATGCTTATTTGGTGTTCTTGATTAAGCCACCTATCCACGCTACACTAGAACCTTCTTAGGGGAAGTCTTGTTTCTGGCACGGAAAGCCATAGAAATCATGTGGATGGGAGACAGAAGTCCCACTATGAACCAGTGGAAGATATTGGTAAATCCTATAATCCTATATGAATATATAGTCTTCAAAAATAGGGGGTGCTCTTCTCTCACATATGATCTGTGCTATTTACGATTTGCTATGTATGGATAAGGTTAGAGATGAGTGAATCAAAGCTGATGAAGTGGAATTCGATCCGAATTTCAGAAAAGATTTGATTCAAAATGAATGCGAATTTCCTAGCGCTTCGTGGTAATGAATCGCAATTTTCCTAAAATGGCGGCTACACATGTGAGGACTGAGGACATAGGGCAAGGAACTCTGGGAAAGTGGGATCACCCAGATTGACATGCCTGCATGCAGCCAATCAGCAGCCAGCCAGCCCTGTGATGTCAAAGCTCTATAAATACAGCAGCCATTTTAGATTCTGCCATTTTCCAGCATTCAGAGTGCAGGGACAGACGTGTGAAGGCGCTAGGGACAGCAATTGGTAAAACCTCATTGTGGAAAAAAAAAGACAGAAAAATACATTCTCAGTTCATGTCGGTGGCGGTTATATGTGTTGAAAGCGTTTAGTGGCCTATTTCAGTACAAAAAGAAAAATACATTCTCAGTTCACGTCAGCAGCGGTTATATGCGTTGAAAGCGTTTAGTGGCCTATTTTAGTACAAACAGAAAAATGTATTCTCCGTTCACTTCGGCTGCGGTTATATGTGTTGAAAGCATGGCTGGGAGTCAGCAGGGTGGCAGCAGTGGGAGGTCGGGAGTCAAACATGCCCAGGGTTGAACACCTGATTCGCCTCAGCCTACCTACCCGGGAAGTAGTGGTGCAGAGGTTTACAGAAGTAGCGGCGGTAGCAGTCAATCAGTGCAGTATTTGTATGTGGTAAAATCTTTATTGAAATATTTTGATTAAAAACTACATTTATTCAGCGGTCATCTCTGCAGTTATATGCGGTAAAGTCTCTATAATAAATCTGCAGTGTGGGGGCCATATGTGGCTTCTACACACTTTCAAAATCATCCTTCAGCGGAGCGAATAGATGCCGGATGATCGGGACGCTCCCTGACTGTCCCATGAGCTGCTGTCTGGAGCAGCGGTTCATTTCTGAGACGACCGTATAGTGCGGGTGGGAATCTGAACACTCTCTCCATCTCTGTGCTCCGTTATATGCGGTAAAATCTTTTGTGACTTATTTTGGTGTAAAAACAAACTTTAGTCAGCGTTCAGCGCAGCAGTTCTATGTGGTAAAATCTTTTGTGACTTATTTTGGTGGGAAAAAATATATATATTCAGCGTTCAGCACTGTAGTAATATGCAGTAAAATCCTTATTGAAGTATTTCGGTCAAAAAACAAAATGTATTCTGCGGTCAACACTGCGGTTATATGCGGCAAAATCTTTAGTGACGTAACTTGATGAACTTCGCAACACTTCTGGGTTCAAAGCTATCTTGACGCTTTGTCTTGATATTGTCTGTAGCTACTAGAGGCCTGTTCATGCCAGGCAGGTTCTCCCAGAAGAATCTTGGTTGCTCTGTCATTGTGCCATTATGTGGCTTCCTCATGCTGCTGCCACCTTCAGACTCTGTCGTTGTGCCACACTGTGGCCTACTCATGTTGCTGCCACCGCCAGAAACACGGTCATTGTGCCACTCTGTGGCCTTCTTCTGATGCTCCTGCTGCCACCTCCAGACTCTGTTGTTGTTCCACTCTGTGGCCTACTCATGCTGCTGCCACCTCCAGACTCGGTTATTATGACACTCTGTGGCCTCCTCCCGATAATGCTGCTGCTGCCACCTCCAGACTCTGTCATTGTGACACTCTGTGGCCTAATCATGCTGTTGCCACCTCCAGACTCTATCGTTGTGCTGCTCTGTGACCTACTTATGCTGCTTCCACCTCCAGACTCTGTCGTTGTGCCACTCTGTGGCCTACTCATGCTGCTGCCCATCCAGATTAAGTCATTATGCCACTCTGTGGCCTCCTCCTGATGCTGCTGCTGCCACCTCCAGACTCTGTCGTTGTTCCACTCTGTGGCCAACTCATGCTGCTGCCACCTCCAGACTCGGTCATTGTAACACTCTGTGCCCTCCTCCTGATGCTGCTGCTGCTGCCACCTCCAGACACTGTCGCTGTTCCACTCTGTGGCCTACTCATACTGCTGCCACTTATAGACTTTGTCTTTGTGCAAGTCTGTGGCCTACTCATGCTGCTGCCACCTCCAGGCTACATCATTGTGCCACTTTGTGGCCTCCTCCTGATGCTGCTGCTGCTGCCAACTCCAGACTCTGTCATTGTGCCACTCGGTGGCCTCCTCATACTGCTTCTACCTCCAGACCCTGTGATTGGGCCACTCTGTGGTCTCCTCATGCTGCTTCCACCTCACCACTATATCATAGGTCCACTATGTGAACTTCTCATGCGGTTACCACCCTTCCCCACTTCATAACTGGTCCACTATTTTGTCTTTCGGCCTGGCTGACATCATCATTTATTTGACCTTTCTTCTGATCTGTCAGAAGGAAGGAAAAATGAGAAGCATAACGGATCCTGTCTGTGTAGCAGCTTTAAGGCCTATATGGTTCCATCAGAATTGGCTTATGAATTGGTAGCCAAAAGCAGGAGTGGGTAGAAAACACAGAAGACATGCAAATATTCCATTCACATGTCATCTCTGTTTTAGATCCACTCCTTTTTTTTTTTTTTTTGCATTAGCATTACTGATGCATTACGGACCAAATGCTGACCGAGTGAAGGCAAATGCTCAACAGACAGGATCAGTTTTTTGAAGGGTTATTGTTGTGACGGATCAGAGGAAGGGTAAAATAATCAGTGACGTCAACACAAACTTACTGCTAGCACCCTCTCCACTCTGTCCGGGGGGAACAGTACACCCCTAGTCTCTGCCCACACAACTCTCTCTACCTACTTGGACAATCCAATGAAGCTGGAAGAGCTGCGGGAGTGCTCGTAGATAAGTACATGACAGATGCTACCCATATTCATAGCTATCAGTAAGGTTCCCTTCTACCCTAAAATGCATCAGACATTTTTTGCTAATTTGTAATTTGAAGTAATAAAGGATAAGCTGATACTTTTTAACTTAACCTACTAGTTAACCTACTGCATTTTCTCTCTGCTTAATTAAGGGGAGTGCCCTGGGCAACCAGGTGCTATAAATTAACCCACTAAAACTCTGTAGAGCCTGCTCTTCCTGGGGCCTGCTCTACTAAGTGGCCTTCTTATTAAGTGGAGTTACAAAAACAAGGAGTTCTAGTGCTGTGTGTGGTTTTGTGGGAGTGATTGCAGGTGGCTGAGTGTGGATTGCAGCAGAGATCATTGAAAGTTAAGTGTTGGTATTCTAGTACTGCCATTTAAACCTTTTTTTTTTTTCTCTCTGCTTAATTAAGGGGAGTGCCCTGGGCAACCAGGTGCTATAAATTAACCCACTAAAACTCTGTAGAGCCTGCTCTTCCTGGGGCCTGCTCTACTAAGTGGCCTTCTTATTAAGTGGAGTTAAAAAAACAAGGAGTTCTAGTGCTGTGTGTGGTTTTGTGGGAGTGATTGCAGGTGGCTGAGTGTGGATTGCAGCAGAGATCATTGAAAGTTAAGTGTTGGTATTCTAGTACTGCCATTTAAACCTTTTTTTTTTTTTTTTTTTTTCTCTCTGCTTAATTAAGGGGAGTGCCCTGGGCAACCAGGTGCTATAAATTAACCCACTAAAACTCTGTAGAGCCTGCTCTTCCTGGGGCCTGCTCTACTAAGTGGCCTTCTTATTAAGTGGAGTTAAAAAAACAAGGAGTTCTAGTGCTGTGTGTGGTTTTGTGGGAGTGATTGCAGGTGGCTGAGTGTGGATTGCAGCAGAGATCATTGAAAGTTAAGTGTTGGTATTCTAGTACTGCCAATTAAACCTTTTTTTTTTTTTTTTTCTCTCTCTGCTTAATTAAGGGGAGTGCCCTGGGCAACCAGGTGCTATAAATTAACCCACTAAAACTCTGTAGAGCCTGCTCTTCCTGGCGCCTGCTCTACTAAGTGGCCTTCTTATTAAGTGGAGTTAAAAAAACAAGGAGTTCTAGTGCTGTGTGTGGTTTTGTGGGAGTAATTGCAGGTGGCTGAGTGTGGATTGCAGCAGAGATCATTGAAAGTTAAGTGTTGGTATTCTAGTACTGCCATTTAAACCTTTTTTTTTTTTTTTTTTTTTCTCTCTGCTTAATTAAGGGGAGTGCCCTGGGCAACCAGGTGCTATAAATTAACCCACTAAAACTCTGTAGAGCCTGCTCTTCCTGGGGCCTGCTCTACTAAGTGGCCTTCTTATTAAGTGGAGTTAAAAAAACAAGGAGTTCTAGTGCTGTGTGTGGTTTTGTGGGAGTGATTGCAGGTGGCTGAGTGTGGATTGCAGCAGAGATCATTGAAAGTTAAGTGTTGGTATTCTAGTACTGCCATTTAAACCTTTTTTCTTTTTTTTTCTCTCTGCTTAATTAAGGGGAGTGCCCTGGGCAACCAGGTGCTATAAATTAACCCACTAAAACTCTGTAGAGCCTGCTCTTCCTGGGGCCTGCTCTACTAAGTGGCCTTCTTATTAAGTGGAGTTAAAAAAACAAGGAGTTCTAGTGCTGTGTGTGGTTTTGTGGGAGTGATTGCAGGTGGCTGAGTGTGGATTGCAGCAGAGATCATTGAAAGTTAAGTGTTGGTATTCTAGTACTGCCAATTAAACCTTTTTTTTTTTTTTTTTTTCTCTCTGCTTAATTAAGGGGAGTGCCCTGGGCAACCAGGTGCTATAAATTAACCCACTAAAACTCTGTAGAGCCTGCTCTTCCTGGGGCCTGCTCTACTAAGTGGCCTTCTTATTAAGTGGAGTTAAAAAAACAAGGAGTTTAAGAAAAGGAGTTTGGAAACTAAGGTTGGATATAATTTCCTTGTGTGTTGTTGGCTTGGTTTAGCATAGCCCTTCGGCTACAGCAGACAGGGTCTAGGTCTGAATCATATATACTGTTTTACTTTTTTACTGTTGTAATCCCCATTTAGTATGTGTTGCACAATTTACAACGCAGTCCAGTGCACATCTTGCATGATGTATGCAGTCCTGGAACAGGAGTTCAAGGGTGCATATCTTTGTTCTAGATGTGAGCAAATAACCCGTTTGGAATCGCAAATCGAGTCTCTAAACGGGCAAGTTGCAACACTGAGAGGCATTGATAATTTGCAAAAGAGTTTGCTTCTCACCGAGCAAGCACTCTTTGGGGTAGATGAGGGGGAGGGTGACAGAGAGGAGGCTGAGGAAAGTGAGGTAGCTAGCTGGGTAACAGTTAGAAAGCGGGGTAGAGGGAAGAGTGCCAGGGAGGCTAGCCCTGATCTGACACACCCCAACAAGTTTGCACGTTTGGCAGATGAGGGGGATGTCAGTCCGGGGACGGCACTGCTGCAGCCGGACACTTCCTCTGCCAGTCAGGGGAATGTCAGCTCCAGTAAGCAGGGAACCAGGAGAGCAGGGCAGGCCAGACAGGTGCTGGTAGTGGGCGACTCCATTATTAGGGGAACAGATAGGGAAATCTGTCACAAAGACCGTGATCGCCGAACAGTGTGCTGTCTTCCTGGCGCTAGAGTTCGACACATTGCGGATCGGGTTGACAGATTACTGGGAGGGGCTGGAGAAGATCCAGCGGTCATGGTCCATATCGGAACCAATGACAAAGTTAGAGGTAGGTGGAGAGTCCTTAAAAATGATTTCAGGGATTTAGGTCAAAAGCTGAGGGCAAGGACCTCAAAGGTAGTATTTTCCGAAATACTGCCTGTACCACGAGCCACACAAGAAAGGCAGCGGGAGATTATGGAGATTAACAAGTGGCTCAAGAACTGGTGTAGGAAGGAGGGGTTTGGGTTCCTGGAGAACTGGGCCGATTTTTCTATCGGCTACAGGCTCTATCGTAGGGACGGGCTGCACCTCAATGGGGAAGGGGCAGCTGTGCTGGGGAGAAAGATGGCTAGAAGGTTGGAGGAGTGTTTAAACTAGGGACTGGGGGGGAGGGTAATTACGTTATAGGACGGGAAGATAGTGCAGATAGAGACCGGGGGCAAAGTAATGGGACTGGGGGAGGAATGGAAGGAGGGACTAGAACAGTTCAGAAGGAAAGGTGTAGGGTAAAAAATATACATAAACCTCTCAAATGTATGTATACTAATGCCAGAAGCCTGACTAATAAAACTGGTGAACTGGAATTAGTGATGTGTGAGGAGAACTATGACATAGTGGGAATAACTGAGACATGGCTGGATGATAGCTATGACTGGGCGGTTAATGTACAAGGTTACAGTCTGTTTAGAAAGGATCGTCAAAACCGGAGAGGAGGAGGGGTCTGCCTCTATGTAAAGTCCGGTCTAAAGCCCACACTCCGCGAAGATATAAATGAGGGACATGAACATGTGGAGTCACTGTGGGTAGAGATACATGGAGCTAAAAACAACAATAAATTACTAATAGGAGTTTACTATAAACCACCTAATATACCAGAGTCCACAGAAAATCTATTACTAAACGAGATAGACGAGGCGGCAAATCATAATGAGGTGGTTATTATGGGGGACTTCAACTACCCAGATATAGACTGGGAAACTGAAACTTGTATATCTCATAAAGGAAACAGGTTCTTGGCAATAACCAAAGACAATTACCTCTCCCAACTGGTTCAGGACCCGACTAGAGGGACGGCCATACTGGACTTAGTATTAACCAATAGGCCGGACAGAACAACAGACGTGCAGGTTGGGGGACACCTGGGAAATAGTGACCACAAAGTAATAACCTTCCAATTATCATTCAAAAGAGCGTTTCTACAGGGAGGAACAAAAATACCAAACTTCAAAAAAGCTAAATTTAGCCAACTAAGAGAGGCCATAGGCCAAACTAACTGGGACAAAGTCCTCAAAAATAAAAATACAGCCACAAAATGGGATATCTTTAAAAACATCCTAAAATCTCATTGTGAGAGGTACATACCGTATGGTAATAAAAGGTTAAGGAATAAAAAGAAACCAATGTGGATAAATAGAACTGTAACGAAAGCAATAAATGACAAAAAGAAAGCATATCATTCACTGAAACAGGAGGGGAGCACGGAAGCACTGAAAAACTATAAGGAAAAAAATAGAACATGTAAAAAACAAATAAAAGCGGCCAAACTAGAGACCGAGAGATTAATTGCCAAAGAGAGTAAAACTAACCCTAAAATATTCTTCAATTATATAAATGTTAAAAAGTATAAATCTGAAGGTGTCGGCCCTTTAAAGAGTAATGAGGGGGAAGTCGCAGAGAGCGATGAGGAGAAAGCAAAGCTGTTAAATATTTTTTTCTCCAATGTATTCACTGAGGAAAATAAATTGTCAGATGACATGCAGAATGCAAAAATAAATTCCCCATTAAAAGTGTCCTGTCTGACCCAGGAAGAAGTACATCAGCGACTTAAAAAGATTAAAATAGACAAATCGCCAGGACCGGATGACATACACCCCCGTATCCTAAAGGAATTAAGTAATGTCATAGCCAGACCCTTATTTCTGATATTTGCAGACTCTATACTGACAGGGAATGTCCCACAGGATTGGCGCATGGCATATGTGGTGCCAATATTCAAAAAGGGGCCAAAAACAGACCCTGGAAACTATAGGCCGGTAAGTTTAACATCTGTTGTGGGTAAACTGTTTGAAGGTTTTCTGAGAGATGCTATATTAGAGCATCTCAACAGAAATAAGCAAATAACGCCATATCAGCATGGCTTCGTGAGGGATCGGTCATGTCAGACTAATTTAATCAGTTTCTATGAGGAGGTAAGTTCTAGACTTGACAGCGGCGAATCAATGGATGTCGTATATCTGGACTTCTCCAAAGCATTTGACACTGTACCACATAAAAGGTTAGTATATAAAATGAGAATGCTCGGACTGGGAGAAAACATCTGTATGTGGGTAAGTAACTGGCTCAGTGATAGAAAACAGAGGGTGGTTATTAACGGTACACACTCAGATTGGGTCACTGTCACTAGTGGGGTACCTCAGGGGTCAGTATTGGGCCCTATTCTCTTCAATATATTTATTAATGATCTTGTAGAAGGCTTGCATAGTAAAGTATCAATTTTCGCAGATGACACTAAACTGTGTAAAGTAATTTACACTGATGAGGACAGTATACTACTACAGAGGGATCTGGATAGACTGGAGGCTTGGGCAGATAAGTGGCAGATGGGGTTTAACACTGATAAATGTAAAGTTATGCACATGGGAAGGAAAAATGCAAGTCAACCGTACATACTAAATGGTAAAACACTCGGTAACACTGACATGGAAAAGGATCTAGGAATTTTAATAAACAGCAAACTAAGCTGCAAAAACCAGTGTCAGGCAGCTGCTGCCAAGGCCAACAAGATAATGGGTTGCATCAGAAGGGGCATAGATTCCCGTGATAAGAACATAGTCCTACCACTTTACAAATCGCTAGTCAGACCACACATGGAGTACTGTGTACAGTTCTGGGCTCCTGTAAACAAGGCAGACATAGCAGAGCTGGAGAAGGTCCAGAGGAGGGCAACTAAAGTAATAACTGGAATGGGGCAACTACAGTACCCTGAAAGATTATCAAAATTAGAGTTATTCACTTTAGAAAAAAGACGACTGAGGGGAGATCTAATTAATATGTATAAATATATCAAGGGTCAGTACAGAGATCTATCCCATCAGCTATTTATCCCCAGGACTGTGACTGTGACGAGGGGACATCCTCTGCGCCTGGAGGAAAGAAGGTTTGTACACAAACATAGAAAAGGATTCTTTACGGTAAGAGCAGTGAGAATATGGAACTCTCTGCCTGAGGAGGTGGTGATGGTGAGTACAATAAAGGAATTCAAGAGGGGCCTGGACGTATTTCTGGAGCTTAATAATATTACAGGCTATAGCTACTAGAGAGGGGTCTTCCTCTGGATCAACTTGCGGGATAACAGGCCGAACTGGATGGACAAATGTCTTTTTTCGGCCTTATGTACTATGTTACTATGTTACTATGTTACTCACTTCAGCAAATGACAAATTTAATACAAGGTACTTAATAATGTATTGTGAATGTCCGTATTACCTCCTTTTCTGGCTGGATTCATTTTTCCATCACATTATACATTGCTCATTTCCAGGGGTTACGACCACACTGCAGTCCAGCACTAACTTGTGCACTATAAGAAAAAGAGCTAGGCATGCATGTGCAGCAGCTCCCATCTTGGCCAGCTCATATCTGCACTGCAGTGGTGGTCGTAACTCCTGGGTATATGATGGAAAAATGAGTCAAGCTAGCAAAGGAGGCAGTATGGACAATCACAATACATTAGTTTTCTCTTTGTGATAAATTTCCTTTGCTGGAGTAAGAGAACCCCTTTAAGCAACTTTGCAAACAGTCTTGTTTGAAAATTCCCCAGCTATGCAGGACTTTGTGTTACCATGGTAACAGACTACAAACAAATCCTGTTTAGTCTGATCCTGCAGTCATACTCTTTTTCCATCAGTCCCCTGTTTCTTGTTAGCTTGGCAAATGCATGTTAGGTAGGGATGATCAAATCGACTTCAAAAATTAATTTCTACTGTTAAAAACCTTTTCCCAAACTCGGGTTCGGTTCCAAAGTACTACTTGGAACTGAACACGAGTTCGAAGTTATTACCCAAAGTCATGCGAGACTACGCGAAGTAATAACTTTGGCTCATCTGAGCAAATACATTCTAATACTGTAAGAAGCGCTCGCTCCATGCAGTATTCAAACAAGTTTTATGTGAATTGGCTTCATGTATTAATTTGCTCATCCCTAATGTTACGTAAAGTACTAATGGAAGGAAGTATGACAGCAGGATCAGACCACATGGATATTGTCTCTCAGTGCAGAGATACTGCATATACATTTGCATAGAAGCTGTAGACACAAACTTTGAAAAGGACTATTTGCAAGTATATCGTTTTCATTTTAGATGCACTGTACATATACAATAAAGGGTTTTGGGCAGGTGAGCATAGACCTTAAACAGATAAGTGTCTACTTTCTGGGTTGCTTTTCAATTTACAGTATTTTGAATAATTGACATAACTATTGTACTTATCCTTTATAACTATTAAACCTAAAGCTCATGGTTAGTTTATAAAATCCACTTCTTTTTGTTGGGTTCAAGATAAATGTTTTTAATATTTTTTATGGTTTACTAAGAACTGTTGTAAATTTGTTTTGAGATGTTAGTTTCAGATTTATAAAAAGAATAGGACAGTTAATTGGTTTTCAGTTTGTTTCAAATGATTGAATTGGTATCTCTAAAATTGTACTTAATTTCAGTTTTAACAACCACACTACAGACCTGACATATTACTTTATATTTCCTTACCTCCTCAAGAGACCATTAAACAAGGTCATTCACTTTTATTAAGCTAGTTTCACATTTGGAATCTAATTCCTACCTCTTAAAATGATATGCGTATTAGAAAAGTAATGGCTGGCCAAAGTACTTTTGTAAATCCATGAATATCAATAAGGAAGATGAATGTTATCATATGCTAAAATATGAATAGTGACCGCAATTTTCATATCTGGCTATAGCTCTGAGAAATGATTTCATTAAGTAAATAGTCCATTTATGTTCAATACTAATGAGACATTTCACAAGCAAATGTGCTTGAAAGATTAATTCACATCCATAAGATAGTTTCTCCAAAATACCTGCCATTTCTATAAAGAGGGTGATGGTAGCACTAAGGAAAACTAAATATACATATAATATGCTATATAATTTTCAGATTTTATGGATATTGAATGACTGAAATAATCTGTTGCAAGCATTACACTCTATTCTAACTCTATTTCAAATATCCTACTAAATAACTCTGAGGAACCTGTTGTATTCTGCCATATCTGAGAGATAAAGACACTGACAGATGAAAACAATGGGGGAGATTTATCAAACTGGTCTAAAATAAAAAATAAAAAAATGTGCCCATACCAACGAATGAGCTTCCACCTATCATTTTCCAAAGGAGCTATGGGCAATTAAGCCAGTTCTATTTTACACCAGTTTCTCCCCCAATAACTTCATCTACTGACTCAAACTTCAGATGCTCAGTGCTTATTTTCAGAAAATATGTAGGTCAGTACAAGTAAAGTTAGTCATTGATTTGATTAAAAAAGTTCCGATCACAAGTTTAGGCTGTCCTGAGTTAGGGACAGATTTCCTTTAAAGCTCCTGTCCATATGCCTGTTCAGAGTTTATGAATATCATAGGGGATGTCTCCCACCTGAGACCCCCCTCTATCAGCCAGAATGGAGAGCTGCTCTGAAACATTCACTATAAAATGCTTTATTTTTTCTGCAGATGTATCGATTTTAGTTCAAATTGAATAATGCTTCATTTGTGAGAACGGTATAATACTTAATGTGTTACTGGTTCTACTGTAGGTTACTGGAATCCCACTGGCACCATATTTTGTGATTAGATTATTTTTGGGGAACTCTTCTAATAAATAGAGATTGTCAAAAGTGGACAACCGATTTAAGGTTTATCTTTATTGTTAAAGCCTAACTAAAGCTCCCATAGTGAGATATCAAACCAAACCTGTCTAAAATAAAAAATTGCACTTATTGACAAAATTGCACTTATTGACAAAAAATATATATGCACCAGACGGACTTGGAATCAAATTAAATTTTATATGTATGAATGTAATGATGATTTTTTTTAACGGATTACAATATTAGAGTGAAAAAAATTATGTTTATTGGGGAAATCTGTACAATTGAAAAAAGCTCTAGTACCCTGTTGGCTGCCTGGGTACAAGATGAGATATGGTTGAGCATGGAGGCATACAGGTTCCATATGGTATCCTGTTGCGCATTTGCCCACAGATTTTGCAGCCAAGCCTGCAGATCCTTCACACACATAGATTGCAGGTCCCATAAATGCTGGGTTGGCAATAAATCTGGCAACAGGAAAGGCCAAGAATTTAGTAAATTGGCGGAGGCATTGTTGGGAATCTTTTCTTTGTGTGGCAAGCATTATCCTGCCCAAAAAATGCCAGTTGGAAGCTATGTCATTAGAGGCAACACATGTGACCACAGGATTGTCCTGCACATTCTCTGAGCTGTTATTGTCCCTCATATTACTACTAGTGATGACCAACTGTTGTATGTAATGGCTTCTAAGATCATTACACCAACAACTGGGGGCGTATGGTGCTGCACAGCAAAGGCAGGATTGAAGCAGTCACATACTCCAACAGACATCATCAGATCCCAAGCAAATACATTGATAAATACAATACAGTTTTAATCTGCAGCAGTCCAGGTTTCTCATTAACGAGACCACTGCAAACTGGTGATGGTGTCTAGCTGTCAAAGGAAGGACATGTAATGAACACAGTAACACCAAATTTCCTTCTGTTAAGCTCCTGAAAGTTGTCCAGCTAGAGACATGGTTGTGGCAGCTGTTCATGCTGGTTGGTGGGACAAATGACCCTCTCTACTGGTGGTCTGTCTGGGCCATTCAGAGCCTGTTTTCCATGTTTGTGCCCTCATATAACCACTGCTCCCAACAGTTCCTAAAAGGTAGGTCAAATTGGCCTACAATAGATAGTGGGCAGTTAGTTGGCATGACGATCCTGCTTCTCTCAGTCCAGTGAAGTGTCCCCTCTCAAAATCTCTCGGCTGAGCAAAATGTATTTTAATGTGTCATAGAGGCATGTCTAGCAGTCAACAATCTCTCATCAAGAGGCACACTACCCAAAAGTAGCCTCTGAGAGATGTTTTATAGGGCAGCAGGAGATGCACTTTTGGGGCCTGTAGTGCAAGACCCTGTATCTAATCAGACCACACCTTTATTATAGAAAAATGCCTGTTTGTCCACTTATGAGCCACTTCTCCTGCCCTGCTTCCTGAACTAATCATTCCCCCTCAATTCATAACTAAAATCCATCTTGAGAGGGATCAGGTTACATGCTGCTCTCAGATGTCCATGGACAAGGAAGAGGGAGGATGAGTGAACTACTAAAATGAGACAGATGCAGACATCTCATCCCAGTGCTTGTTTATTATCTTGTTCTGCTGTATAAAATCATCCTTGTTTCTGCTGCTTAGAAGGGAATGCTATAGAAAGATAGGGGAGCAGGATCTCCTCTTTTCCCACTGGCACATGGAAATCTGAAATTAGAAATGGAGCCTGGAACAAGTCTGTGTTATTTCCATAAGTTTAGGAGAGGAAACTGTGCCATACACGGGCTAAAGCTTTAACACTAGGTAAATATAAAGAGGAATTCATATGATCAGCACCTATATGTCAACAGGGAGATAAGTAGCGATCCATGACTGGCAGATTCTAATAATGACCATCTATTAAAGTGATTGGCGGACCACTAATGAATAACAGAGTATAAGATGCTGGCATATAAACAAGTAATATCAGGCACTCCCCCTACCCCAGCTCAATTGGTTTGTGAAATATGGAAAAATTGATTCTGGAGTGAGTGTTTGAAGTTTGAAGAGAAATGCTTTAGGGAGTGGAATAGCAATAGTCCTGAGGAGGTATAAAATGTGTAGTAAGACCATCATTTTGATAGTAGCTATGCAACCTATACATGAAATAAAGTTTTTTTTTTTGAAGCTAGAAAGCAATTGCAGAATAGAGGTTGGAAAGGGGGAGAAGTTTTGATGAAAGTCTTGAATCTCGGACTAACCAAGGTTATGCCCAAATAGGGAATTCCCTGCTCACTCCATTTTATGTGATCATGTGATACTTTCTTTAGTATGTTGTATTATGTGAATGCCAAGAAATTTGAATTTTGAGCTATTGACTTTGTAATATGAGACTTGATTGAAGTCTGCAAAGATTGTTTGTATAGTCTCCAAAGATGTTTGGGAACTTGATAACGCTAGTGTTGCGTCATCAGCATAAAGTCCGATCCTATGATCCTATCCTCCAATTTATATACCCCGAATCTTTGGAGATGATCTTATAATCTCAACCAGAGGCTCCATCACAAGGGGAAAGATGAAAAGGCACAAGGGGCACCCCTGACAAGTCTCATTGGTAATCTCAAATAGTTGTGAGATAATAACAGATGTGAGCATCCTGGTCGAAGGGGAGGGAAAGGGCCAAGATAGCTTCCTGGAGAAAGCCTCTAACGCCAATGTTATCTAGAACCATCTGCATAAAAGCCCAGAGGACCTGGTTGAATATCTTCTCCGGGATGAGAGAGCAGCAGAGAAAGCGTCTGAACGACCTCAGCCATTAATGATAGCCAAAAATCTCCTAGCACTGTGAGGTGTCTTCCTCTGTGGGATAAAGCCCCCCCCCCCCGATCCAAAAAGATTAGATTTGGCAAGACCTGAAGTATACAGTTAGATAATATCGTGACACAGATTTTGATGTCTCTGTTCAGGAGCGATATATAGGACGAAAATTTGTCGGCAGAGTTGCCTATTTGCCAGGTTTGGGCAACCTCTCTATAAGTGCCTCCAACATTTCTTCCAATCTCCATCTCTTTATTGAAAACGGATGCCAAATGGGGGCAGAAGGATAGAACCATGTTTTTTTTAATGCCAATCTGGACCAGGGTACTTAAAGGCCTTTAGGGTTGTTATTGCCCGATAGACTTCATCCACAGCGATGA